>NW_024704751.1:19856257-20543757 GCF_018977255.1 Callorhinchus milii
AATGGCAGCCTGTTCTTCGGTGTGGCATGTGAGGACAACCGGAACGCCCCTAGAGACCTCGGATTCCTTGCCACTTCACATTCACTTCACTATTAAATCCGTCATTATAAATGTCTGTGGTGAACAGAAACTGCTCGTAAGCTTCCAAACCAGTTGTGGCGGTTGAATAATATTTATTAATAATTATCCTGACATTTAGAGTCCTTACATTTGTTATATTACGTTGTTGAGATGTCTCAAAGCGCTTCACAGAAGTATCTTGGCATTTGATAACATAACATCAAAATGTCTTGATGCATAACATCTGCAACCAGGGTTCCCTCTACTTCCTTATCCTCCTTGACCTCTCTGCTGCCTTCGACACCGTTGACCACTTTATCCTCCTCCACTGCCTCCCCCCTCACCTCAACCTTCATGGTTCTGTCCTTGACTGGTTCAGGTTCAACCTTTCACACCACCTCCACTTCATCTCCACAAACAATTTCTCCTCTGACATCATCCGCAGACATGGGGTCAATTTCACAAGTATGCGAATAACATAACATAACATAACATAACATAACATAACATAACATAACATAACATAACATAACATAACATAACATAACATAACATAACATGTAGGAGCAGGAGTAGGCCATTTGGCCCTTCGAGCCTGCCCCGCCATTCAATCATGGCTGATCTTCTAATCTAACTCCAGCTAATAACCTGACGCTGCCTTATCCCCATATCCCTTAATCCCTTTTGCAATAAGAAATCTATCTCAGTCTTGAATATGTTCAAGGACTGAGCGCCAACAGCCCTTTGGGGTAGGGAGTTCCATACATTCACCGCCCTTTGAGTGAAGACGTTCTTCCTCAACTTCAACTCAGTGCGAAAGGGCTGCCTCTGATTTTAAGGTTGTGACCCCTGGTTTTAGTTTCTCCAACCGGGGGAAACAATCTCCCACTATCTACTCTATCATTGCCCTTTGATGATCTTATAGGTTTCTATAAGATCCCCTCTAATTCTTCTATATTCCAGAGAATATAGGCCAAATTGGTCAGCCTATCCTCGTAACTTGATGAGAATGTTGACATCATGGCCTTAACGGAAACCTGGCTCACCCCAGGCGACACCTTCCCCCTCACGGAGGCCACACCACCCGGCTACACCTCCCACCACATCCCTCGCCCCAACCGCCGTGGCGGTGGTGTTGCCCTTATCTCAAGGACACCACTTGCCCTATCCCCCTACTCCTCTGGCTCTTTCCCCTCTTTTGAGCACCTCACCCTCTCCCACCCCTCCTTCCTCTCACTTAAAATCCTCCTCCTCTACCGGCCCCCTAAAGCCTCTCCCACCTTTATCTCTGATATCGCAACACTTCTCACATCTCTCCTCTGCTCTGATCGCCTCATCATCTGGCCTGCACTTCATCTTCACTCCTGTCTCTCCTGCTCTCCTCGCTCAACCTCTCCCTCCACATCAACTCCCCCACTCACAGTCACGGCCACCCACTCGACTTGGTGATCACCCGGGGCCTCAGTGTCTCGGATGTCACCATCACCGATAAGGCCATCTCCGACCACCACTTCATCTCCTTCACCACCTCCACCCCCCTCCCCACCTCCACCAGACCCACCACCATCTTCTACCGCCCCTGGAAGAAGTTACCCCCTCAATCCCTAACCACTGCCTTGGAGTCCTCTGAGCTCCTCTCCTCTGGCCTTCAACCCTCACCGACCCCTCTTCTGCTCTCACCCTTCTCCACAACACCCTCTCCTCACACTTGACACTCTTGCCCCTATCACCTCCCGTACTGTCTCCTACTCTCACTCCTCCCCCTGGTTCACCACCCCAACCTCCCCTCACTGAAGAGCCAGGTGCAGACCGCTGAACGCACGTGGGTCAAATCTGGCCTAACGGTCCACCGACAAATCTGGCTGGACCTCCTCAAAATCTACCGCTCCACTCTAGCCTCGGCCAAATCGTTCCTTCTACTCCAGGATAATCCTGGAGGCGAAGGACAACCCAGGCTACTGTCTCTACCACATCCCAACTCCTCCGTCCCCCCCGCCACCCCCGCAGGTCATCTCCTCCAACCTTCACTGCGAGGAGATGCTGGATTTCCTTGAATCCAAGATCAAGGGAATCCGCTCCGCGGTCACTTCCCCCTCCAACATCCACCCACCACCCACCCCTTCCCTCCCACACTCCGACTCCTACCCATCCTCCCCTACACACCCTTCGTACCCGTTTCCCCATCCTCTGTCACCAAACTCATCCTCTCCCTGAAACCCACCACCTGCTCCCTTGACCCCATCCGCACTCCACTCCTTATCTCCCAGTTCCACCTCCTTGCCCCACATATCACTGACATCGTCAACCTGTCCCTCTCCTCTGGCTCTATTCCCATTCCCTTAAAAACTGCCACCATCACTCCCACCTTAAAAAATCCCTCCCTTGATGCGTCGCAGCTATCAAGCTACCGGCCCATCTCCAACCTCCCCTGGTCCTGGAACAAGTTGTCGCCTCCCAGCTGCGCTCTTTCCTCTCCAACCATTCACTATTCGAACCTCTTCAATCGGATTTCCGTGCTGCCCATAGCACAGAAACCGCCCTGGTCAAGGTCACCAATGACATCCTGACCATCTGTGACCAGGGCTCCCTCTGCCTCCTCTCGACCTATCGGCAGCATTCGATACGGTCGACCACCTATCCTCCTCCACCGCTTGTCCTCCCACCTAAAGTTTCAAGGCCCTGTCCTTGAGTGGTTTAGGTCGTACCTCTCCCACCGTCTTCACTTTGTCTCCACAAATGGTTTTTCCTCCACCCCCCGCACTGTCTCGTGTGGTGTCCCTCAGGGCTCTGTCCTCGGTCCCCTCCTCTTCACCCTCTATACGCTCCCCGTGTGGTGACATCATCCGCAGACATGGGGTTAACTCCCACATGTATGCGGATGACACCCAACTCTACCTTTCCTCCTCTACCCTCAACTCCATGACCCCCGATGTCCTGACAGCTGTCTGTCCGACATCGAGTCCTGGACGAGAGATAACTTTCTTCAGCTCAACGTGCGCAAAACTGAGGCCCTCCTGATTGGCTCACGTCAGCACCTCCGCACCTCAGGCACTGACAGCATCAGCATCCAAGGCTGCACTCTCCACCTCTCAAAGCCATCAGGACCTCGGTGTTCTGTTCGACCCTGAGCTGTCCTTTCTCCCCATATCCGCGCCACAACTGGCACCGCCTTCCATCACCTCCGGAATGTCGCCAGACTACGGCACTACCTCACCCCTCACGCTGCTGAAACTCTGGTCCACGCCTTTATCACCTCAAGGCTGGACTATGGGAACTCTCTCCTCGCCGGCCTTCCCGGCCCTCCCTCCACACTGCAGGTCATTCAGAACTCTGCAGCTCGTGTACTGTCCCGCACCAGGCTTCGGGACCACATCACTCCCACCCTCGCTCGCCTCCACTGGCTCCCCATCCCCCAGAGGATCGAATTCAAGATCCTCATCCTCACCTACAAGGCCATTCACGGCCTCGCTCCCTCCTACCTCTCCAACCTACTATCCCCCTACTTACCTGCCCGTACCCTCCGTTCCTCTGGCTCCGGTCTGCTCCACATCCCCCGCCCCAACCGCCCTACCATCGGTGGCCGGGCCTTCAGCCTCTCAGCCCCGAGGCTCTGGAACTCTATCCCCCAGTGCCTTCGCCGCCTCCTCCCTTTCCTCCTTCAAGGCCGGTCTCAAGACCTTTCTCTTTGACCGTGCCTTCAGCTCTCCTCTCGACTCTCTACCCCCTCCTCGCTCCCTCCCTTCCCTCCCCTCCCCTGACCATTTCCCCTTGCTCGGGTCCTGACCCAACTGTACAGCGCCTTGGGACGTCCTCCCGACGTGAAAGGCGCTCAATAAATGGAATCTTGTTGTTGTTGTTGTTGTTGTAACTCATGCCCTTCATCCCTGGTACTAACCCAGTAAATCTACGCTGCACTCCCTCCAAGGAAAGTACATCCTTCCTTAAATGAGGAGACCAAAACTGGACGCAGTATTCCAGGTGTGGTCTCACAGGGCCCTATACAGTTGCAGTAAGACTTCCCTACTCTTATACTCTAATCCTTTCATAATGAATGCTAACATACCGGTTGCCTTCCTAATTGCTGCTGCACCTGCAGACTAACTTTCTGTGATTGGTGTACAAGGAGACCCGAGTCCCTCTGGACACTAACACATTCCAATCTCTCCCCTTCTGAAAATAACCCGCTCTACTGTTTTTGCTACCCTGGTGGATGACTTCACACTTCCCTACATTATACTTCATCTGCCACCCACCTGCCCAATCACCTAACCTATCTATGTCTTACTCCATTTTTTTAATGTCGTCCTCTGTGTTGACACTTCCTCCTAGTTTTGTGTCATCCGCGAATTTAGATATATTAACTTCGATGTCCTCATCAAGATCGTTGATGTATATGGTAAATAGCTGAGGCCCAAGGACTGATTCTTGTGGCACTCCACTAGTCACATCCCGCCAATCTGAAAAGGACCCGTTTATCCCTACTCTTTGTTTCCTACCATTAACCATCCCCCAATCCACGTTAATATGCTCCCCCCAATTCCATGGGCCCTTATCTTTTGGACTAACCTTTTATGCGGCACCAACTCTACCTCTCTGCCTCCGCCCTTGACTCCAGGACTACTGCTGTCCTGACAGAATGTTTGTCAGACATCAAGTCCTGGATGAAAGCTAACTTTCTTCAGTTGTACGTCAACAAGACCCAGGCCCTCCTGATTGGCTCCCGACAGCGCTTTCACACCTCAGGCACTGACAGCAAAACCATCCATGGATGCTCACTCCACCTTACTAAGCCAGTCCAGAACCTTGCTGTCTTGTTTGACCGTCAACTATATTTCATAGAATCACAGAATAATACAACACAGAAGGAGGCTATTCGGCCCATCGTATCTGTGACGGCTCTTTGAAAAGAGCTTTCCCATTCAACCCCACTCCCCCACTCTCTCCCCATAGCTCTGCAAACTTGTCCTCCCCAAATAATTATCTACTTCTCTCTTAAAAGTTGATATCGAATCGGCTTCCACCAGCCTTTCAGACAATGCATTCCAGATCTGAACAACTCGCTGTGTGAAAACATTTCTCCTCACCTACCCTCTGTTTCTTGTATCAACTATTTAAATCGGTGTCCTCGGGTTACCAACCCACCCACCAGTGGAAATCGTTCCGCCTTGTTCACTCTATCGAATTCACTCACAATTTTGAAAACTTCTATTAAGTCTCTTATTAACCTTCTCTGCTCCAAGGAGAATAATCCTTGCTTTTCTACCTCTCCTGATAACTGAAGCCCCTCATTCCTGGTGCCATCCTGGTCAATCTCCTTTGCATCCTCTCCAATGCCTTGACATCCTTCCTAAAATGTGGGGCCCAGAACTGAACACAGTCTGTAGCTAAGGCCTAACCAGTGTTTTATAAAGATTCATCATAACTTCCTGACTTGTGTACTCTGTGCCCCTATTTATAAAGCCGAGTATCCCGGATGCTTTCTTAACAGCTTTATCTACCTGTCCGGCCACCTTCAAAGATTTACTGATATGAACCCCCAGGTCTCTCTGTTCCTTCACTCCCTTTAAGATTCTACCATCAGCTTATATCCTTTCTACCCCACATCCATGACATGACCCGATCTGCCTTCACTCACATCCGCAACATCACCCGGCTCCGCCATTGTCTCTTACCGCAGGCCGCCGAAACCCTTATACATGCATTCATAACATCCAGACTTCACTACACAAACTCCTTGCTTGTCGGCCTCCCCAACTCCTCCCTCCATAGGCTGCAGATTATCCAGAATTTTGCAGCCCATGTCCTCTCCCACACCAGACTCCACGACCCTATCACCCCCATCCACACCCCACTCCATTGGCTTCCCATCACACAGTGGATACTGTTCAAGATCCTGGTCCTCACCTTCAAAGCCCTCCATGGCATTACTCCCCCTTACCTCTGCGACCTCCTAACCCCCTACCTGCTCGTTCCCTCCTCTCAGTGGGCTCTGACCTGCTTCACATCCCCCGCCTCACCCACCCCATTGGCGGACGGGCCTTCTGCCACTCTACCATCTGGAACTCTATCACGCAGTCCCCCTACCTCGCCCCCTCCATTGCCTACTTGAAGATCTGAAAACCCTCCTCTTTGACCGTGCCTTAAGTCACACTCCTTCCCCCCTTGCCCTCCACGATCCCAACCTCAAACTCGGATCCAAAACATTGATTGTCCAGCGCCTTGGGACATCCTTGCAACATGAAAGGCACTATGCAAAACTAATTTTGTTGTTGTTGTTGTTGTCGTCTTGAACCACTTCATAGAATTTCCTGTCAAATGTAATGGGTACATGTCCGATTCTTTGCCTGGCATTGTGGACACAACATAAACAACAAAATTAACAACAACAAATAGCATTTATGTAGCGCCTTTCATGTCGGACATTTCTGTGTTTATGGGCCTGTCACTGAGAGCAAGTGTTGTCGCTAGTCTGGCCCGTGAACTCTGATGTTGATTATTGTAAAATTCTGAGCCATAAGACTCTTTGATCATTAATAAAAGTATTTTATGATGTGCCATCAAACTAACGTCTATTTAAATTGGTATCAACTTGGCTTGAATTTTTTAGGTTTGCTGTTTATGCTGCAAACCCACATGGCAAATTGTACGTTTTTTTTAAAAAAAAGTCTGTGTATTTTTATAACTAATTGAACTTAGATGAATGGGTTCATGCAGAAGAGTTGGACATCAGTGTTCAATTTCTCTTTGCATTCGTTCACATATTTATCCTTGTCATGTCTGGAACTTACTCAAAAAGTTTTTCTTTAAAAGATATTTGGTTCTTAAATCAACAAAACCACATTAATGTCTCATCTTGTCGCATAAAACAATCTTGAATCTTAAAGCTTCCAGGCCTGCAAAATTCAGTTTGATAATCTGTCATGAAATCTATATATTTTTAAGACCGTCGCAGACATTGATGCATCTAAATCATTGTTGAGATGGCAGTTTTGAGTTACGGTTAAGTGTTCACTTCACACAAGCTTAAAATATGAATGATTCTATCTTGTATACTCCAGCAGATGATAATAAATCTCTGTTCTGGGGATGCTCAACCTTTGTCAGTGTAACATAATACTAATGCTTACATTTGGTATAATGCCTTTTACACCAAGAGGACGTCTCAAAGTGCTTTACAGGATCTGCTGGTAAATTAGTAACTGTGGAGTTTGTTCATGAAATGTGACAGTTAATTTACATGTTGCAATGTCCCACAAACAGCCATAGAGTGAGTGACCTATTTTATCTGGGGGATTATTGGCCAGCACACTGGGAGAGAGAAACTCCCTTGCCTTTTTGAATAGTGCCGTGGGATCTTTAACTGCCACTTGAATAGGCAGCAGGGACCTTGGTTTAACATCTCATCTGAAAGACGGCACCTCAGTGAGGTGCTGAGGGTGTTCTGCATGACTGATGCCCTTCGTCTCGCTCCCTCCCTTCCCATTTTCAGGTCTCTGCTGAAGACCTTTCTTTTTGTGCCTTTGATCACCTTCCTCCCCCTGGAGGGCGCTATATAAATCCAAGTTGTTGTTGTTGTTGTTGATGTGTTGTGGCTGTGCGCTGACTCAGCAGAGTGATGAGTTTCTTTTGGATGCGGAACCATTTACCACAAGGGCTATTGAGGGAGCGGTATTACATTGTGGCTGAATTAATATAATCATTCAAAGGGGAATTAGGTAAGCACCTCAGCAGTAAAACTGGGAGCAGGAATTCTTCCCACTCATTCCCGTTACCCCTGCAAGCCAGAGCCCTAACAGATGGGGCAGTCATAGCTGAACAAGCTTGCCAGAACTTACAGCCAATGGGCAAGCTATGCAGTTTTATTTGGTTTAACTCTGGGCAGGATCCCATGTACACTATGGGAACCCCCCAAGCTTTAGCTCTGGCCAACCTATGCCTAATACTCTCAGGAATTAGGTATCCAGGATGCTTCACCCCCTGGAGAGAGTGTGCGTTCCATTCCAGACAAAGGACATTTCCATTTGTAGATGACATACATATGTGAAACTCTCAGTTATGTTTGGAAACTCTTAGGCACGGTGATGGGTTTCCACATGTGTCAAACACCCAAAAAAAATGTAGGGAATGAGCTGGAAAGTGGTATTTACAAAGATTTACAAAGACTGTACAGCACGGAAACAGTCCATGATAGTGTTTATTACTCCACACAAGTCTCCACCCCATTCCTTGCTCCTGCCCGCACCATTCTATTCCCCTCATCCTCGTGTGAAGATATAGCTTCCTGGTATCTATACTATTTGATTCAACCATTGCTTCAGACAGTGAGTTCCAGCATCTCTGCGTATCAAAAACTTTTATAATTTTAAACACTACTCTTAGGTCCCTCTTAAACTCCAGCAAAAAGGCCCAACCTATCCAGTCTATCTGATAGCAGTGACATGACATCCCTGGTGTCATTCTTGTAAACCTACGCTGTACTCTCTCCATTGCTGCTATATCCTTCCAGGAGTCCTGTAGCTCAGTGGTAGAGCAAGCAAGAAACGTGGCTTCGATTCCCGGCAGGGCGAAATCTTGGGCAAGTACTTACTTACTAGTCCTTACTTCTCACGCCTGATAATAATCCCTCAAGAAAAAACAATAAGAAAAAAAATTGGTCACTTCAATCCATGACTATTTGTAGGACACTGCTGAATGCTGCCATGTTGCCATGTTTCGCCCACAAGTATACAGTCAATTCACTTTACAGTATATTCTGTGAAGTGCTTTGAGACATCTAGAAGACGTCAAAAGTGCTATATCAAATGCAAGGATTATTATTATTATTATTATTATTATTATAGTGTGGAAACCAGAATTGGACACAGTACTCCAAATAATCTAACCGAGGTTTTGTATAAATTCAAACATCACCTCTTTTGACGAGTATATCTAGCCCTCTGGATATAAAGCCTAAAACCCCACTAAATTTTCTGATAGCCTTCTCTAGCTGTATAGCTACTTTTAGAGATTTGTGGATATGAACCCCCCAGATCTATTTGCTCCTCCACTTCTCTTGGATTCCTAGGAATTAATTAAAAGACACAAATGTGGCACTGGCACTGGCACAGGCTTAATAGGGTGAATGACCTCTTTATTTGCTGAAAATGTTAGTTTATTTGTGTTTTGAGACAGAGCTGAATAGTTTCAGAATTTAATCCAAGTTCCAGTGGTTTTGTGCTGAAACCCATTACTGAGATGCCAGAAGGTCCTGATCAACAGTAGTTTTTTTTTGCTGGTGAAATGTTAACGGTCCCATGGTACTATTTGAAAAGAGAAGAGTTTTTCCCGATTTCCTGACCAACAAACCCCCAAGATAAAACTGAACATTCACTTCATGGCTGGCTGTGGAACATTACTGTGCTCAAATCAACTTTCATGTTCATCTACACAATACACAGTCACTTTATAGTAAATCCTGTGAAACCCTTTGAGACATCTTATTGATGTGAAAGGCACTGTTCCAAATGCAAGGATTGTTATTACTATAACTGTTATTCAAATAACATTGAGAAAACTGCAAGGTTTATGGTTTGGCTCAAGTAATATAATGATCTGGAGCACAATAATAAGAAAGTATTGGTTAGAAATGGTGGGATCAGTAATATTTATCCCATTAGGGCATTTGTATTAAAAAGAATTTAAAAGGCCTCAATCACCAGTTTGGTTTTGGCATTGGGAGGCATTATCTGTAATGAAGAGTGGATCTGTATCCAAGGAGTGTAAAGGGACTGCGTGAGGTTTGAAGAAGATGCTGGCTGGTTGCCCACTGAGTAGGCCTGAATGTTACATCTGGAAGCTCTTAGCATTAAAGTGAAATACAGCAAAGAGAAGCTGGACCTAATCCTCAATGCCCAGTCATTTTAATGCCAGACCCTGGGGGTTGGGAAGGAGGGTGTTGACTTGAGGAGAAATGATGATTGCAATAGTGGTTTGGTAGGAGATTTGGAATAACATACAGTTGGGTTTGTGGACCACCTTCCAGATGTTTCACAACTTAACAGGACCCTTGAGCTGTAAGGAAGACAGCTGTAGATCTGATGGTGGAGCCTTCAGGGCGAAGGTTGAAAATATATAACTGTGTTTGGGTCCAAATAGATTTTAATGAGTTGATTGTACCACACAGGGACAGGGGAATGTCTTGTCAGTGTCTACGGATTAGGCTCAGTGTTTGAATTGAGGTTTGGAGACCTATTGTTCTGCTTGTCCCTTCGCTCAGCTAACACAGACCTACTGCATGTCTCCCTAACTCCTCCGTGCCACCATCAGTGGCTGTGCCTTTAGCCACTACACCTCTAACCTTCAAATCTCCACGCCTCTGTCCTTATCTATCTTTATATCCCACCTAAAAATCTATCTCATCAACCGTGCCACCTCCCCTTGCCCCTTTTTCCTTGCTCAGCATCGAACCCCGACACTGTAGAGTGCTCCAAGATGTTATCCTACTGTGAATAAGAACAACTGGTGAGGAGAGTAGAAATGCAAGTTTTTTTTATAGGGAGTGGGTCTACATATTATTGGACAAATCATAAAATGTAGCATGCCTTTTTTATTGCACCCTCTCATCTCGAGCGCAATGCCCTGGAGTCATAAAAAACTACTCTCACTTAAGTGGCATCTTTGCTCCTTTGGTTAAAGAGCAAATTTAGAAATGTAAAAAACAAATGAATTTTATCTCTCATTTCTGCTGCTCTATTTTTTAACGTTGATCAAACCCTTGACAAGGAAAGATTCAATTGGAGTAAAGGTTCCAATTAGATTTTTAATGAGTAAAGTGAAGCGTTCAGCAATATACAGAAATGGACAACACAGTAGGAGGCCATTCAGACCATCATTTCATGTCAGTGATTGTTCCTCCACTAAGCCATCATCCAGTCTAATCGCAATTCTCTGCTGACTTCCTTCCCCTCTAATACCCTTCCTCCCACGTGGAGTCCTGTAGTGTATTGGTTAGAGCTCTCCCTCGCAAGCGAAAGGACCCAAATTTGATTCCCGGGCGGGGAGAAACCTTAGGCAAGTTTCCTTCCTCTACATGCCTCTATTCACCTAGCAGTAAGTAGGGACCTTGTTAGTTGATTGGTGGATCACTTTCAGGGATTAATAAACCATGCCATAAAATAAAATAAATAATAATAATAAGTTGGTCACTCAATGCTTGACTGTTTGTGTGCAATTGGCTGTTGCATTTAGCCCAATATAGGGTCAATTCACATTACAATATATTCTGTGAAGCGCTTTGAGACGTCTCAATGATGTGATAAGGCGCTATATCAAATGCAAGGATTATTATATTGTTAGTATTATGTGTTCTGTTAAATTCTCTTTTAAATATAGGCTGCTAAGCAAATGGGATTGATAAACGAGAAGGGTCTTATTATGTGTTACACTCTATGTGACCTGAGTGCCAAGGCAGACCTTTGCTGTCTGAACAAGTCCTTATTTTTTACATGAGTCCAGACAGTGAGTCTTGGCTAGGGATTGAGCTGTGCGGAATTGTAGCTAAGCTCCATATTGTCCTCACCTGATGTTCTTGTACATGCGTTTGTTCACTTGGGTCATTGTATATCAGTCAGGAAGCTTTTCTCTTTTTCCATAATCCGGGAGCATTGAGGCGAATTGCAGTGGACAAACCTTAACGATTTTCCAAGTCTTTGTTGCTGGTGAGAATCAAGTTCAGCAGCCCGGCTTTTAAGGGAGCTCTGAAATGTTTATTTCAATGCAAGGCTTATAACAATGTAATAGATGTCCACAGATACATTTATTGAAAGAAATCTGCAAACGTTCAGCCACACTTCAAAGTATTCCAAGAACATTTGAAGCAGCGCTTTATAGTCAGTCTCTGAAGCAGAAGCTCCTTTCAAACCCACCCATCAAGAAGCTCTCAGTAAACACATAGTAAATAAGAACATGTGTTGGTTCTATTTCCCCCAATATGCAACATAGCAATTATGGAATCAAAGGAGTTTAGAGCACAGGAGGAGGTCATTTTGCTCATCATGTTTATGCAGGTCCTTGTTCTCTCCTCACCACCACACTCAAGCTTTGCACTCAATCCCATTTTCTAGCTTTTTCTCCCTATGCTGTAATGCTATTTTCGCTCAATAAGCGGCCTGATTCCCTTTAAACTGATGTGCTGAAATTGGCTTCAAATCCACTTGTGGTTTATAAAGCTTTTTTCTGATTCAAATAACTGTGTGTAAAAAAAATCATTTCTCTTATAACTGGATCCTTTTTTTCTAGTCTAAGAGAAAATACACGGGATTGCTGTTCAGTGACTGTGCATTTTGTAGGCGAACTCAGCAGTCAATTTGTGCACAACTATGTCCCAAAAACAGCCATGAAGTGAATGAACACTTTTATCTGGAGGTTGTTGGCTGGAACACCAGTAATTCCCATCTCTTTTTGGATCGTGCCATTGGATCTTTAATGTACACAGACAGGACCTTGTTTTGACGTCTCATCTGGAAGATGGCATCTTTGACAGTGCGGAGTTCCCCTCAGTGCTGTACTGGATCAGCAGCCGAGACTGTACGCTCAAAGGCCAAATGTGGCGTGCCAAGGTTACGCCAAAAGAAAAGGGAACGGGAGTGGTAAGTATCCTGACCACAGCGTTGTAGCTACATGAAAAGCTTGAAAGGCAGAATGCAAACTTTGTTTCAAAACCATGGGAAAATTATGCAAAGAATTATAATGTGTTACAACTGTGCTGAAAAGGGTAGAGTCAATCCAGTTGGCAGGCAAAGCAAGTCAGTGGCTTCCAAAATATTTTTTTTTGTAAATTAGAATGTAGCATTTCAGATCAAACATGGTCTCCTGCAGGGGCTTTTTGGGGGTAGGACGTCATTTCAACAAGTTAATGAAAACCGAATTCAGCACATTGATCTAATCATTCAGTGGATTGTGGAAAGGGAGCTTTAAGCCAGTTATGACTCCAACACAACCGGCCAGTCAATGAGATCTGAGCGTGTAGGAAGTTTCTCTAACACTTGACTGGAAAGCTTGAGCAATATTGTGAAACCTCTTCAGAAAAACTAGATTTTTAAAACTGTTGTTTTGATATTCATGTGTGCCAAGAAAATCATTTTAACTAACTCCTTGCATTTGATACAGCACCTTTAATATTATAATAATAATAATCCTTGCCTTTGTCATAGCGCCTTATCACATCTTCGAGACATCTCAAAGCGCTTCACAGAATATACTGTAAAATGAATTGACTGTATATTTGTGGGCGAATCCTGGCAGCCAATTGCGCACAGCAGCTTCCCACAAACAGATGTGGATTGAGAGACCAAATTTTTTTGGATTATTACCCCTGGAAACGTGATCAGCCAATTGACTAACAACCAGGTTCCTACTTACTGCTAGGTAAACAGAGGTGTGTGGAGTAAGGAATCTTGCCCAACATTTCGCCCTGCCCGGGCATCAATCCCAGGTTCTCTCGCTTGTGAGGCAAGTGCACTAACCACTGAGCTACAGGACTCCACATTGGGAGGATGTCTTAAAGTAATCGACTGTAAAGCGTAGTGACTGCACATTTTGTCGGCCAACATGACAGTCAGTCTACATACAATGTTCCACTAACCACAACTCTGTGCTCCTTTAACTGGAGGAGTTGCTGGAGATTCTAATTTAAGCAACTTGTGGTTTGAAAAGGTTTATAAAAATGTTTAGTACAACACTGGGCTGCTCTTGTCATTCCATTGACTTCCATTGTCATTCCATTGGAGTCAATGAATTGACATCACAGAGACAGTGAGCTAGCTGTAGGGAGACATGTTCCTCAGGGCTTATTGCATTGGCAGTTATTGGACTTTTGTTGTCTCAACAACTCTTGGAAGTCCTGGTTAGTGAGGTGATCTGAGATAGACACGGGGAACTGCTATGCATTTAGCAAGTTAATAACATACACTGCAAATATTGAAAATAAATCAATTCTGATTTCAATTCAGTTCTGGAAATTGAGAGTGAATTTTATGCACGTTTTATATGTTTGCATACAAAGCCTTTAAAGCTATACTTTGAACTTTAGTACT
The DNA here is from genome assembly GCF_018977255.1 of Callorhinchus milii. NCBI lineage: Eukaryota > Metazoa > Chordata > Chondrichthyes > Chimaeriformes > Callorhinchidae > Callorhinchus > Callorhinchus milii. Next base: position 19,870,390 of record NW_024704751.1, read on the forward strand.
GATACAGATGAATAAATAGCTCTTAATGCACCACATTTTATTTCACTTCAGTGAAATCTCTGACTTCCAGTACACTGGAACAGTTTGCTCTCTTTCTCCAAATCAGGCTCATGAAGTCCTGATGTGGTTAGAATGTGGAGCTCACTGTCAGAAGCTATTTGTTTCTGTGTTGTATCACTCTATTTAGTGTGGCTTGGTTTGGTTGGGTTGGTAGCACGCTCACCTTTGATTCAGAAGGTTGTGGGTTCAAGCTCCACGTTGGGACATGGAACTCATAGTCTAAGCTGACGCTCCAATTCAACATTGGGGGTTTGCTGCATTGTCAAGTGCCACCCTTCGGATGAGATGTTAAACGGAGGCCACGTCTGCCCGTTCAGGTGGACGTTAAAGATCCCGTGGCACTGGTGGAAAAGGGAAGACAGTTTCTTCCAGTGTCTTGGCTGATAATCTTCAAATAAAATGTAATTCATTGGCAATGTAATTCATTGCCAATGCTGTGCACACGTTGGCTGCTGTGTTTGTCTACAACACATAGTCACTGTACTTTAGAGTAAATCCTTAAAAGCGCTTTGGGATGTTCTCCCAATGTGAAAGGCGCTATACCGAATGTAAGGATTATTATTATTATGTAACTCTATGTACCTATAATTAAATAATGCATTTATATCTTGTTTTCGCTTCAGCCCACCCCACGTGTTAAGCAGAGGAATTAAAAGCAAAAGGCAACAGATTACATATTTATTTCATTTTATTTCATTCCTGCAATGTACAGTAAGTGACATCCATGGAGATATTACAACCTGGAAGTCATCCATTACGCAGGTCAAAATGATGTAAAAAAAAATGTTTTTGAAGAAAACCACAATGTGTAATTCATTTTCCTTATTCCGGAAAAAAATTGGAAACCCCAATGATTGACGATATTTATAATTGGAAACCATCAATGTGTGTGTACCGGATTTGGTGATTTATGTACTGAAGAAAAAGAAGAAAAGGATGGCAATACTTTTAAGGAATTAATAATGGAGATGACCTCTGTTCAGAAAAATGTGACCATTATTTTATGGTCCAATACTTTTCTCCAGCTGGTAACATAAGACCAAGTTGTGTATTCTTCATAGTTGAGCATGGCCGGATTTGATGGTCCAGTAGACATTTCTTCCAAGCTTTCTTCTCAGTTTCATGCATTCGGATGTTACATTTAAGGATGGCCAGTTTACAGAAACACAGAGTAACATTGTTTACACGCATTGAAACCTCCATGCAGCTTCCTACAGCATCACAGTACCTTAACTGCCATAGGACAAAGATTCCGAACATTAACCTTAACAAAACACAAGACAAGACAACAAGCAAATAAACCGCAAAGTGTTCGTCCCAAAGAGGGGATATTTGTTTTGGTCTTATATGAATCATCCTCACTAAAATCTCTTTTTAATCTGTGTTGCATTTCTCCAATGCCCTGGCTTAATGCCAAACCCATAACACGCTCCAATTTGAGACCTTCCAAAGGAGTTAATTCTATGTCAACAATCTCTTCAGTGAGGATCTGGATAAAGCTCTGGTTAAGAGCAAAACTGAAGGTTAGAAGGATGAATGCAGGCATCGCTGATTAAACATTGCAGTTCATGTAGTATTGGAACATTAGCTGGGAATGTCAGTAATGGAATGCTGCTGATATGGCTTAATAATATAGATTAGCCCCCATTGCCCTTGGGAAATGGGGAGAGATTCCACATGCTGTTTGATACTGTTTGATTCAGGTGATTAGAGACATTAGCCACAACAGGGCAATTTGCATTAGTTCTACAGCCATCAGATGGAAGGTGATTAATACACATTGAATTACCTCATTTTAGACTTGATCTGGTATCTTGCCTCTAAGTCAGAAGGTTGTTCAAGCCCCACGTGTGGACTTCAAATTTCTGGTCACGGCTGGCACACTGACACTGATGGTACTATTCAAAAAGAGTTTCTCCTGGTCCCCTGGCTGACAATTTGTCAAATAAATTTGTCAAGTCACTCAACGGCTGTTTGTAACACATTGCTGCGTACCATTGGTTGCCATGTTTGCCTACAAACACAGTCATTACCATTTACAGTAAATCTTGCTTTGAGATATCTCAACCTGATAAGGCACTACATCAAATGTGAGAATTATTATTGTTTTCTTTGAATGAAAAAACAAAGTCCCTCTTAATAGCAGCATATATATTTTAAACTATTAAAAAAATCAGCCTTCTTCCCCACACCCCCCCACACCCAAAATCCTCTTTCGCACTTTCCGTAATAGTTTTACTTCAAACAATGCCGAAATATTCGGGACTGCATCACTTCAGAAACTCAAGCCTTTCGCGTTGTACAAACACTTCCATAGAATGTGCTGAAAGTTTGATTTTATTGCTAAATGATTTTGAGAAGTTATTTCAGATGTTTTTAATCCATCAACTAATCCACCATCTGTTCCTGGTTTAGGGAGAGAAACAAAAACCCTCACTTGCAGAAATTAGTTTATTTTGGATTAATTTTCAAAAAAANTCTTCATCGAGACCCAATAAAATGTCAAACACCGAGTCTCTAGACATATTGAACATTGCCGAGTGCACCTTCTAAATTAGGATAATTTTTCGGGAAATGGTTTAATTGCTTTTTAAGTCCAGACTAATGGCAAAACATTCTATTACTCCATACTATTATTCTCAAGTTACTCTTCGGCAAGCAGCTGGTAGTTGAGAAATACCTTTATCTGCTTAAGTGAAACCACGCAAGATTTGTATCAGAGGAACCAACTATGTGCTGGGTTGTTAACAAAGAATTAAGAAAATAATTGCTACAGTGATTATCTATCGGATAAGAGGTGACTGGCAAAAAGTTACAAAATGTTCTGTCATTTGAGACGTTTTCATGTCATAAACCATAAGACCAAAGTTTGAGAGATTTATGAATGTCAACAGAATCTAGAGATTGAATTCTTACCTTAAATTCACTGCAGGGCACTTTTAAAAATTTTTTTCACTCTTTCAATCTGTTATACAGAAACGTGGAGCTGAACAGAGGGGATATGGCATATGTGAAACATAAGGAGAGGGATGAGAATCATATGATGTAATTATAACACACATTACCAAATTCTCTTTCATTTAAGGAGTGTTTAACCACGTTTTTCACAGAATTGAAAAAGAATCATTTTCAGACCTTTCCTTTTGAAATTCAAATTGTAAAGTGTAAAATTTTGATTCTTGTGTGTAATAATATTAATAATCTTTGCACTTGATATAGCATCTTATCACATCACCGAGATGTCTTGAAGAGCTTCACAGAATATATTGTGTGTGTATATGAGGGTTGCAATATATAACAACAATTTGCATTATACAATAATAATAATCCTTGCATTATATATAGCGCCTTATCACGTGCCTTAGACGTAACAGTGCTTCATAGAATACATTGTAAAGTAAATTGACTGTATATTTTTTGGGCAAAACATACAGAACCTTCATATATAGTTTCCTTCACATACATCTTGGAGTTCTTTACAGAGATGGTTGAGGGGTGGGGTGGGGGAGGCGGTGTTGGAGGTATGGCTTTAGGATGTAGGTTCCTTGGTGGCTTTTGAAGATAGATAGGGAGGGGATGAGAGGGAGGGTTTGAGGGAGTGTTCATATGGGGCAGGAGATGTGCAGCAGGTCCGTGTTTGCTGAATGAAGGGGCGAGCAAGAGAGAGATGGTGGAAAAGATCAAAGGTGGGTGGGTGGTGAGAGCGTTAAGAGATTTACAGGAAATGGTCTTGATGTTGATGTGCTGGCGGACAGTAGAGCTTGTGAGGATGGGGGTGATGGACATGCAAAACCCCAGGTGGGTACTGATGCTGTCGGTGGAGTTTTGGATACGTTTGTGGATAGTGGAGCTGGGTAGAAGTGAGTGTGAGAAGCCAAGTTTGATGACAAAGATACAAATATTAATCTCTGTTTTAATGCAATCTTTTTCTTGCCCACCACAATGGTCCCCAGGACAGCAGCTAAAAGTAGCTTCAGATGACTTGAAAAGTCATCTTCACTCACACTAAACAGATGATCTTGCATTGGGGTAACTGTTGGAGATTGGCTAAAACCAATAGCTTGCCATTGAGAGTACTGTCTGGCAAGCTTCCCATTGGTTGTCCAGGGAAGACCATACTCCCTGTTAGGACTTGCAGGGTTAACAGTGCAAACTTCCAACTATTTCACAATAATAATAATAATAATAATAATAATCCTTGCATTTGATATAGCGCTTTTCACGTCGGGAGGACGTCCCAAAGCGCTTCACAGAATATACTGTAAAGTGAATTGACTGTATATTTGTGGGAGAACGCGGCAGCCAATTGCGCACAGCAATGTCCACAAACAGTCGTGGATTGAAAATGACCAATTTATTATTGTTTTTGGTTTTGGAGGGATTATTATTAGGCTCTGTGTGGAGTAAGGAAACTTGCCCAAGGTTTCGCCCTCTGCCTGGAATTGAACTCAGGTCTCTCGCTTGCAAAGCGAGTGCTCTAACCACTGAGCTACAGGACTCCACAAATAAGATGTTATTGGAGGGAAAAATACTTTTCTTAAAGGTTAACACCGTTGGAGGAAAAGCAGTAAAAATATTCAGGAGGATCAATTTCAGTCAGGATCCTCATTGCTATGAATTAAAGCTCTTTGGAGAGACAACACCAAATGATAGTACGAGGGAAGAATGCTGGAATGTGTATAATTTGAGATGACACCAGTGGGGCGCGGGGTGGAGTGGGGGGGGGGAGGGTGGTGTTTTGGGTTAGGGTCAATTTCTCTACCCTCTCCTCCGATACTGTAGCATTGGCTGCATCCTCTTCTTTTGTGAAGACAAATGCAAAGTACTCATTCAGTCTGTCAGCCATGCCCTCTGCCTCCACAAGAAGATTTCCTCTTTGGTCCCTAATTGGACCCACCCTCCCTTTGATTAACCTTTTATTCTTTATACGCTTATAAAATACCTTAGGTTTTCCTTTTATGTTACCCACTAATCTTTTCTCCTACAATCTCTTCACCCCTCTTATTTCCTTTTCCAGTTCTCCTCTGTACTTTCTGTATTCTATTTGATTATGTTCTGCCTTCATTCCTTGGAGATGAATTGCTCAAAGGTAAAATGCTTGGTAATAATAATATAATAATAATAATCCTTGCATTTGATATAGCGCTTTTCATGTCTTCTAGACGTCTCAAAGTGCTTCACAGAATATGCTGTGTAATTTTGTTTGTTTTTTGGAGGGATTATTATTAGGCTCTGCGTGGAGTAAGGAAACTTGCCCAAGGTTTCACCCCCGCCTGGAATTGTACCCAGGTGTCTCACTTGCAAAACGAGTGCTCTCACCACTGAGCTACAGGATTCCAGCATGGAATGGAATGCCAGCATCGAATTCACATCTGTGATGGCCTCAGTGGTCTGGTTTATGAGTCAGGTGAGTCCACATTATTTCAGGGCGCTGCCGAAGACAGCATATCCAGTGGGGTGAATCAGCAGAGGGAATCCCTACTCTGAAACCGCCAGGGATTCTTCCCATTCAGCTCCTGTTAACCCTACAAGATAAAATCCCACAGCGGGTGATGGTGCTCTCATTGGAAAGCTGTGAGTTTTTAGCTGATTAAACCTCAGCAGTTACCCCAACGGACACTCTGGGGTCCCTGAGCCTTGTCTCTTGCACTGGAATTAGGTAAACATCTCTCTGGAGAGAGTACACATTCCATTCCAGGAAATTGCAATGTGTATAACAACAACAAATTACATTTATAAAGCATCTTACACGTCGGAAGGACGTCCCAAGGTGCTGGACAATTAAGGGTTTGCACCCGAGCTGGGGATTGGAATCAGGAGGGATGGAGGGTAACGGATTGGGGTGGGAGATGGTATACAATGTGCAATGTTTATTAATCGTGAAATTCAGTTAGTTTGGCTACTCTTTAGTATGGTGATGGTTTTCCGCATGAGTCAAACATTACAAATGTAGCATTTTCAAACAAATATTTGTATAGCTCCCGGTGGAAACTCTGTCACAAATTGTACAATTAGTGTGAATGTGTGTAGCATCCATCATCTCTGGGAAATTATTTTATTACGGCGTGGGTTCTTCTTTCTAGATAATCAATTGCAGATTGGATTTCCATACTTTGCAGTCGTCTTACCACATTTCATTAATCGTTTAGCAAGGAAATCATGAGAAATTGCTTTGAGCTGTCAGGCACGTTGTAAAACACCAGCCTAAAATGTACAAACACTGTAAAAGAAAGTTATGTCATAGTAATCTGGGAAAGTTTTCAGGCTGTACTTGAAAGAGGGGAGAGAGGGGGCAAGGTGATGGGATTGAGGGAGAATGTTCCAGAGTTTCGGGGCGTAGTGGCTGAAAGCACAACCTCCGATGGAGGGGTGGAGGGTGTGAGGGACAAGCAGGAGGCCAGTGCCAGTTGAGCGGAGGCACCAGGTGGTGGACTGGGGAATGAGGAGGTCGGAGAGGGAGAGAGGATCCAGGGCGTGAAGGGATTTGAACACAAGAGTGAGGATCTTGAAGTCGATCCGTTCGGTGATGGGGAGCCAGTGGAGCTTGGGCCAGAACCAATAAGATGTGGGTACAGAATTTGGTCCGGGTTAGTATGCGGCTGGCAGAGTTTTGAATGAAACTCTGCTGAAAGGAAGGAAAGGAAGGGAAGTTGTGTGGCGTATAAACACCGGCAATGAATGATTGGGCTGAATGGTGTTTCCGTGCTGTATCACTCTGGGTAACTGTTTAAAAAATCACTTTGCCTTTTTCTCTTGCCTTTGTAAACCTCTTGAAACAACAGCTTATCGATTGTGCCTTGGTCAAGGCATTACATCCCTTATGTTCACCACTATGTTTGTCAAGCGCTTTGAAATGTTCTTTGACACGTAAGATGCTGTATGAATACAGGTCATTGTAACATTGGAACCAAAGCACAGGACAGTAAATTTGTATCAGGGTATCTCAGCGCTCTGAGAAGCTATCCTGTGTGAAGGGCACTACATAAATATAAATTGTTGTTATAGATCCTTACAATCGTGGTAGTGTGCATCAACTGACAACTGAATACAGAATCCAGCTTGGATTAGTTAATTTACTTTCAGTGCATCAGCTAAATTTCCGCAAAAGCCCCACATCTGCTGAAAGGACAGATGTAGTGAGTGATGGCACTTATCTGCACAGCGCAGCTTGAGATGTAATTATTTTACATGAAAAACAAATTTGGGAAAATCTGTCCGAAAGAACATGACCTTGAGCAAAAAGGCTGATTTTTTCTCCGCCAGTGCTTATTGTCCTTGTTTATCTGTTTATCTCTTCCTTGACAAATTTTGAGAATTGGTAATCTTTGCCACCTCACTTTTAGCCTCCTGTTTCAAATCAGTTCGCAGTTTAAATGATTTCCAAGAACCCTTTAGGCAATTGAGGCATATTTTCTGAGTTTGTAATACCTCATGCCAATTCCTCTTCTAATACATATGATATGTTGCTCCTCTGCTTAAAGATAATAACAACAATAATAGCACTATTCATCGCATTTGGTGTAGCATCTTATCATAGCATTGAGATGTCTCAAAACAATTCACAAGGTAATAATAATCCTTGCGTTTGATATAGCGTCTCATCACGCCTTCGAGACATCTCAAAGCGTATATACTGTGAAGTGAATTGACTGTGTATTTTGTGTTCCACACAGTGAGTGACCAAATTATTTACAGTGAAGTGTATTGATTGTGCATTTTGTAGGTGAATATAGACAAGATCAGCGAGCGCTGGGAGCAGAGGGTGGGGCGAGGTAAGCCGCGGGCGGAGCTGGGCCCAGACGCGATGACGGAATTTCAAATCTCCCGCCTGAACCACAAAAAACGAGCAACCGCCGAGATCAGACGGGAGAGAGCGACCTCCAAGGCCACGGATGGACGAACTGACGGTGCTTAGTGACCGGCGAAGGTTCGGCTGATTCAGGCGTGAAGCCGCCATTTCTAAATCCCCGCCTGAACAACGTTCGAATCTCGCTGCTTGATGTCACTTCTGGATGCCATGTTAGAATCCTCCAGGGTAAGTTTAGTGTAAATTTTGCTCTCCTTCTGCTACCTTGAACTCCCTCCTTTTTCTCCCTGTCTCTGGCACTTAAGCCATGATTGCCATCCCCTTTCTCCCAGCCGTGCTGTCTCCCGTAGCCCGTGGGTTGATGATGCCCCGCTGATAGCTCGCTCCCAGTCTTGGCGTGTGTGTTATGGCTACCGTTCCAATCCGCTCCCTGTTCCTGCTCCTAACCCTCCCACACTACACTATTCCCACACTATCCTTCTCTTCCACTGCTCTCCTCGCCTTCTCTCTCTCCTGGACCCCACCATGACCTCCCTCTGCTCCAGACCGGGCTTCCCCCGCCAGGCCCGTTGTGGCTCCCGGCGTTCGTTGGCCCAGAGCAGCCGCCCCAACTGTCCCAACGCTCACTCTCTCCGCACTAACCGCCTCCGAAAGGTGAACAGCCCCTCCCCCACTCTCATCCATACCCTCTCCAACTCCCCCCCCCTCCTCAAACTCCATGGTCATTTCTCCCCCATGACCCCAAATCCTCTCTATACCACTCCTCAACAGCCTCCCCAGCTCCACTATTCAAAAAATCCCTCATTCAAAACTCTGCTGCACACATACTGCCTTGGACCAAACTCCGTACCCACATCTTACCAATTCTGGTCAGGCTCCACTGGCTCCCCATCACGGAATGGATCGACTTCAAGATTTTCACTCTCCTGTTCAAATCCCTGTACTCCCTGGAACCTCCCTACCTTTCTGACCTCCTCACTCCCCAATCCTCCATCCAGCACCTTTGTTCGACTGGCACCCGCCTCCTGCTTGTCCCTCGCACCCTCTGCCCCACCATTGGAGGTCGCGCATTCAGCCACTATGCCCCGAAACTCTGGAACACTTTCCCTCAATCCCTCTGCCTTGTCCCCTCTAGGATTTCAGGTGTAAGTGGGATGCATGGAAATCTCAGCTTGGTTTGGATACTCTTAAGCATGGTGTCCGCATATATCAGACACCTGGCTGACCAAAAAAAGAAAGCAGTGAATCCAGTCTTGATCTTTGTCATGAGGAAACATGGAGTATTTCTCCCAGTCTACAAGGTCCCAAGATTGGCTTGGATGAACTTCAGTCCATTTGATCTCATCCTTTCAGAATATCTGTATAATAATTGTGAAGTTCCATAGTGAAGTGGTTAGCACGGTCACCTTGCAAGTGAGAGGGTCCGGGTTTGATTCCCGGTTGGAGTGAAACCTTAGGCAAGCTTCCTTCCTTCCTAGCCTAGCATCAAGTTGGAACCCAGATGTTAGTCGATTGGCGGATCGCTTTCTGAGGGTAATAATCCCTCAAAAAATAAACCAATACTGTTTGGGGGACACTGCTGTGCACAATTGGCTGCCACATTTTGCAAACAGATATAGTCAATCCACTTTACAATATATTCTGTGAAGCGCTTTGAAACATCTCAATGATGTGATAAGGTTCTATATCAAAGAATTATAATTATTATTTACCCGTTGTACCATCTTCTCATCACAACATCAAGCTGTCTTTAAATGAATCCAGAGATTTTGACCTCAACTTGTCCTGCTTTGTGTTCCCCTCCAACTCCAAATCTATCACCGTATTAATTGGCTGCATATCTCATGGGTGGCTGACCTTTCACCCACTTTCTATCCATTCTCTGGACTCTCCCTCCAGCTTCCTTCAGTCCATCTTAAAAAACTGTCTAGTTGATTCATCCTTCAGCTTTCACCCACTTATCTTAGATTTCCATTCTCTATAAAGCCTTGAGACATTTTTCTATGTGAAAAGCACTGTGTAAACAGAAATTGGCATGGTTTTGTGAGCTATTGTTAAGCCTCTTTGCCTGTAGAACAGCATTAACTTTATTTTTAATCTGATACATTTTATAAAATATTGCACTTTATAAATGCAAGTTATTAGTATTTATATTGCTGGATATGATCTGCTACAGTATTCTGAAAATACAATAACCATTAAACTCCCATTCTGAAATAACTTTCTATCCTCATAAAATGGCATATTGTATTATCTATCAGATAGCTGTCATGTGAATTGGCCCAGAAGTTCAGTCAGATAAATTGACGTTCTAATGAGTGTTTAAGGAGGATAAATAGCATTGAGGAAGATCTAAATCAATAAGATTTGAAAGGAGATGGATTCGGGAGTGGGAAATGGATTTTAGTGGATATGTTATGTAATGGAGATGTAGAAACAATATTTATATGAAAACGATGAAGGTGTTTCCATTAATAGAGATGGAGAAGGAACATAATAATAATAATAATCCTTGCATTTGATAAACAACAACAAATTACATTTGTATAGCGTCTTTCATGTCAGGAGGACGTCCTGAATACCTTATCACATCTTCGAGACGTCTCAAAGCGCTTCACAGAATATACTTTGAGTGTGATTAGTGACAAAGTCTTTCTATCCTAGTAAAGTAGTTATTAGAGAGATGAATTGAACTCCACCTGAACAGGCAGATGGGACCTCAGTTTCATGTCTCAGCCAAAGGACTGCACCTCCGACAATGCAATTGGGGGACTGCTGGCCAGGATACCGAAAGAAACTTCCTTCTCTTTTTCCAATAGCGCCAGAGGATCTTTAACATCCACCTGACAAAACCTTGGGCAAGTTTCCTTACTCCATACGCCTGATAATAATCCCTCAAGAAAAAAAAACAATAATAATTTGGTCATGTCAATCCATGATTGTTTGTGGGACACTGCTGTATGCAATTGGCTGCTGCGTTTTGCCCACAAATATACAGTCAATTCACTTTACAGTATATTCTGTGAAGCGCTTTGAGACGTCGAGAAGACGTGAAAAGTGCTATATCAAATGCAAGGGTCATTATTATTATTATCTGAACTACTGAAGAAGCAATTTCCATTGGAATACATCTGCATCTGCAAAACAATGTCTGTGTCAGCCTGGGTCAATAGGTAACATTCTTGCTTGCTTCTGAGTCAGAAGGTTGTGGCTTCAAGCCCCACGTGAACTCAGACTCGGCTGATGTTCTAATGTCAAGATCAGGGGAGCGCCACATTGTCAGACATATTTGGATGAGATGTTAAACTGAGGTCCCCTGTGCCGGTTCAGGTGGACGTTAAAGATCTTGTGGCGCTATTCGAAAAAGAGAAGTGAGTTTCTCTCTCCCAGTGTCCTGGCCAACAATGCCCCAGATAACATTGGTCATTCACTTCATGGCTGTTTGTAGGACATTCATGTGTGCAAATTGGCTGCTGCATTTGCCTACAAATACAGGCAGTGGACCTCTGAAGCGCTTTGCGACATCAACAACAACAAGATTTCATTTATAGAGCGCCTTTCATGTCGGGAGGGCGTCCCAAGGCGCTGGACAGTTGGGTCAGGACCCGAGCATTGGGGGGAAATGGTCAGGGTGAGGGGAAGGAAGGGAGGGAGCGAGGAGGGGGTAGAGAGTCGAGAGGGGAGCTGAAGGCACAGTCAAGGAGAAAGGTCTTGATACCGGCCTTGAAGGAGGAAAGGGAGGAGGCGGCGAAGGCACTGGGGGATGGAGTTCCAGAGCCTCGGGGCTGAGAGGCTGAAGGCCCGGCCACCGATGGTAGGGCGGTTGGGGCGGGGGATGTGGAGCAGACCGGAGCCAAAGGAACCTTGGATTTGAACCAGTGCCTTTCACATCCCTCTGGTGTGAAGGGCCCTGGTTCAAATACAAGGCTAAGTAGTATTAACTATAACTGCAGCATTGAGCTGTGCAGCAGCAGAAAGCGGGATTGCTTCATCTCTTTACAGAAACTACAGAACATTTCCTTCTGTGTTTCCCTAAAGGCAGGAAAGTACTACTTGCATTTATCAGCTTGTTCCTTGCGTGTTCAAATAAGTTAATGGGGAAAATGTAGACTTGGCTTGTTTTTATTCAGCATTGCCAACAACCAGTTTTATTACATAAAAGCATGTAAAAAAGTGTTAGGAAGCGATGGTCTCCTCCCCACCCTTTGATGTGAAACAATTCTCTATTCACTGGTGTTTCTTCCCTGAAAAGTAAAACACGGTTGTTGGGTTACTTAACATATGTCGAAAGCAGGTTGAGTGTAAAGAAGACACAGGATTGGGAAAAAGCTTTGGTTTGCCCCCTGTTCCATGCTGAGCTTGTGGCCTGAGCTCAGAGTTCAGGCAGTTGCTGTAACGTATGTTGCTTTCTGGAGTTCTGCTGAAAGCTATGCTGAAGTCATAAGAGATGCCAGTGGAGCAATTGCCAAGACTTGTGTTGTTAATTGACCGCTGAGCGAGCAACAGCTGCTTCATATTCTCCTCCATATCTGCCCCACCATCGTCAGGCAGGTTTTTAGCTATTCTGCCCCCGCTCTCCAGAACTCCATCCCAGAGTCCCTCTGACTCGCATTCTCTTTACCTCCCCTCTTGCAGGGCGTGTGTGAAAACATACCTCTTTGACCACATTGTCGGTCATCTTTCCCCTCCTCACCTCCTTTGGATTCCACCTGGCTCGGGTGCTCATCTAGTACTGCAAAGAGCTCCGAGGTGTCCTCCTGACGTGAAAGACTTTGTATAAATGTAAATTGAATTTTACTGTGTACTGTATTCTACCAAAAATGGATTGTTGTTGCCACAGGACTTGATGGAATTCACAAGTTTCATTTGCAAATGTTTTTCATTGTGTTCTTAGAAATGCATCACCACATGTTTTGAGCTGAAATTGAAGTATCAGCTTGGCTTGATAGAATCATAGAATATTACAGCACATAAGGCCATTCAGCCCATCGTGCCTGTGCCGGCTCTTTGGAAAAGATACCCAATCAGTCCCACTAACCCACTCTTTCCCCATATTCCTTGCAATGTTTCCTCTTTAAGTACCCATCCAATTCCCTTTTGAAATTCCCAAATCCGCTGTTGGAGATAACGTCTTTCAGCTGAATTGTTTAACTAAAATCCCTTCTGCCCGTTCTATTCACAAAGAGATGGGAGTTTTTTTTTTCTGATGTTCTGGCCAACAATCCCCAAGGTAAAATTGGAAATTTACCTTCCTGACAATTTGTGGGAGAATGCTGTGCATAAATGGATTGCTGTTTATCCATTTACCAACAAATAATAATCCTTACTCTTGGTATAGGACATCCCAAAGCATTTCACAGGATATAATGTAAAGTGCAGTAGCTGTGTGTTTTATGGGCGAATACGGTAACCGATTTGTGCCTCAGCACTGACTTACAAACAGCTGTGAAGTGAATGACCAATTTTATCTGGTGGATTGCTGGCCAGGACACCAATAGAAACTCCCTTCTCTTTTCAAAGAGTGCCATGGGGTCTTCAGCATCACCTAAACAGACGCGAACTTTGTTTAATGTCTCATCCAAAGGATGACTCTCCAACAATGCAGCATACCCCCCAGAACTGCACTGGAGTATCAACTTAGATGATTTGAGTTCCAAGTTCCAATGTAGGGCTTGAACCCACAATCTTTTGATTCAGAGGTGCAAGTGTTGAGCATTAACCCACTGAGCTAGTCTGACACTGTCACTGCACTTTACCGAAAAACTCTGAGGCACTTTGAGACATTTTGATATTGTAGGTACTTTATTAAAAGCAAAATATGATTTAACTTTTGTTGTTTATCTTCTGTGTGACCATTTGATATCTAATGTCATCATAAAGGGAACTGCCTTGAAAGAGTTTTAAGTTTGATTCAATGATAGAGCTGAATCATTTTATCAGATGCCATTATAGGCATGAATTCTAAATGCTTCTCTTATCATTTTAACTGTACAATTTTCTACATAGATCAGGATCAATTAATCCTCCCAAACAGTGCCCTTGAGATGATGTCAGCATCTATCACTTTTACATTTGTTTCTGTTTTCATTGGAGCAGAGGTTCAGGGAGGACCTGATAGAAGTGTACAGATATAATCCCTCCAAAAAAACAAAACAATAATAAATTGGTCATTTTCAATTCACGGCTGTTTGTGGGACATTGCTGTGCGTAATTGGCTGCCACGTTCGCCCAAATATAGTCAATTCACTTTACAGTATATTCTGTGAAGCGCTTTGGGACGTCTAGAAGATGTGAAAAGCGCGATATCAAATGCAAGGATTATTATTATTATTATATGAGGTGTTTGGACAGGGTGAATAAGAAGCTATTCCCACTGGTCGGGGACTCAGTGACTGGGGGACACAGATACAAGATAGTCACGAAGAGAGTGAAAGAAGAGTTTAGGGAGAATGGTTTTACAGATAGTTGCTGGAATGTGGAATGCCTTGCCAAGTAAGGTGGTCGAGGCAGAGTTTGTTGTTGGTTTCAAGAGAGGAGTAGGCAGGTATTTGAAAGATAGCAGCTTTATACAAGTATGTGAAAGATAGAGGCAGAGCAGTGGGAATGAATGGACATCTTGCTCTGAGAGCTGGTGCAAATTTGATGGGCTGAATGGCCTCCTTCTGCACTGTAAATTTCTATGAATCTGTTATTACACAAAATTAATAAATTAAAACAGAAACTAATAGAGGGATAGTAATGTTGAAAGAAAGTTTTGTAGGATTACATAGAACAATGCGGCACAGACATGGGCCAATAAGCCCAGCTAGTCCGTGCCGGGGTTTATACTCCACATGAGCCTCTCCCCCACCACTCTCTTATCCCCTTCTCCCTCATGTTATGCCAACGAATAGAATACTTACTTACGAGCCAATGCAATGGATTGGAATCAAGATATTAACCAAATGTTTTGAACTGTACATATTTCTCCTTTATAGGGATTTTTGCAATTAACCGATTATAATTGTTGATTATAATTTGGCTAATTGCCAAAGTCAAATATTTTGAAGAATTGCTCTGTCGAAAAAAAATCTCGTCCTAAATATAATTTTGTTAAAAATTGCGAAAGTATGCTGTTTTTTNATACCACTCAAAAATAGAAGCTCAGATACAATTTCTCAATCTAGTGCGTACTTTAAATGCTTGTTTGATCTAATCTGATCGCTTTGCATTTTCTCCCTTCAGGTTTTGCTCTCGCTTGTGAACACTCCAGGGGAAGGATTTCTGTTTCAATGTTCAAATATGTGCACCAGTGAAATGGTTTCAGATGGTAGCAATTAGTCACATTATAATCACTTAATTCCAAAACTCCCAATAAAGGAGAAATGTGTGGAATTTAAATCATTTGGTTAATATCTTGACTTTGATCCTTTGTGCTGGCTCAGGGGTAAAAATTCTATCCTCAGTGTTTCCACTTCAACCTTACTTCACGTGTCAGCCTTGGTAGCACTCCCACCTTCGAGTCCAGTAGATTGTGGGTTCAAGCCTCTCATTGATACTTTAAACTCATATGGTCTAAAGCTGACACTCCAATGCAGTGCTAAGCGTGTGCTCCATTGTCAGCAATGCTGTCCTTCACATGATACATTAAACAGAGGTCCCCTTTGCCTATTCTGTTGAAGATCCTGTGGCACTATTTGAAAAGGATAAAATGTTTCCCCTGGCGGGTGTGTCGGTAACCAGAGGACACAGATTCAAGATAATTGCCTCAAGAACCAGAGGGAAGATAAGGAGAAAATTTGAAGTTGTTACGATCTGGAATGCACTGCCTGAAAGACTGGTGGAAGCAGATTGAATAATAACTTTCAAAAAGGGATTTGGATATTTTCTTGAAAATAAAAATTTGCAGGGCTATGGGGATAGAGCGGGGCAGTGGGATTGATTGGGTAGCTCTTTCAAAGAGCCGACACAGGCACTATTGGGCTGAATGGCCTCCTTCTGTGCTGTAGGATTCTAGATTCTATAAGAGTTCCTCCTGGTGTCTTGGGTAACAATCACCCAGATAAAATCAATCTTTCACTTCATGGCTGTTTGTGGGACATTACTGTATTTTTTGGGGGGGAGCTGAACATATTTTCCCTACAAACTCAGTAACTGCACTTTACAATAAATCCTGTGTTTTGAGATGTCGCCCTGACGTGAAAGGCATTGTTTAAAATGTATGCAATAGTAATGCACGGATTCGCTGCACTTCTAAGCCATAGAGACTTGATGGGTGTGGGGCTAGATGTTATCAGCTCAGGTAGGGTTGGTAAATCTGGACTCATTCCCGTGTCCAGGAAAGAGCAAATGAGCTAGAGTTCCCGTTCCTGATCCCTACCCAGTGGGTTCTGTTGTGAAGGTATTTACTGCTCCATGTACACACTGGAGAAGTGAAGGTTGAATGGTGATATGGCTGTAGTCTTTAATGATAAACTGTATTATCCTGTACTGAACAATGAGGACACGTCTTGCAATTGAAGGGGGGCAAATTCAGAACAAATCTGCGGGAACACTACTTCAGTGAGTGAGTAGTAAACTTATGGAACAGGCTCCCTAAGGAGACGGTGGAATCAAAAAATGTCAATTGTTTCAAGAACAAATTAGATAGATTTCTGCTAGAAAATAATATCTCGGGATACAGTATATAGTTTGTGATGCGCTATGTCACCCAACTGCCAGGAAAGCGGACTGGATGGACCTTCGTCTTCTTTCGCCTAGCAAATTCTTACGTTTTTATGAAGTGCGGATCAGGTGAAGACTAAATTGGGGTTTGGCTGTGGTTTCCCCAGTGGTTGAATAGTCCTTGACCCTGACCATTCAAAATTCTGCTGCTCTTGTGCTCTCCTGCATCAGGCTTTGTAATCTTTGCCCAATTTACACTGGTTTCCCCATCCTCAAAGGATTGAGTTCAAAATCCTTGTCCTCACTTTGAAGGCCCTCCATGGTCTTGCCCCACCTTACCTTTCTGACCTTCCAAAACTTTAGCAATCCACCCTTTCCATCGGCTGTGCTCATCCCACTATTGCCGATTGTGCTTTAAGCCTTTTTGCCCTAACTCTCTGGAACTCCATCCCTGAATCCCTTCACCCAGCTTCCTTCAAGGCACATTTCAAGACCTTCCTCTTTGACCACACATTTGATAATCTTCCCACCCCTATCCCCTCCCCCCTCGGTTCCCACACCTCTTGTATCCATCTCCAGCTTGGGTGCAAACCTTCAATTGTCCAGTACCTTGGGACGTCTTCTTGACATGAAAGGTGCTATGTTTTACAACAATCCGTTGTTGTTGGTTACCATGTGGAAAATGACTGTGTGTCAGGCACCTACAAAATTGTCTTCTCCCTAATGGAGTACAAATATCTGTCTTACATTCTCCAGATTTCATTCTTAGTTTGAAAGCACTGTGATGGTCTAATATTCTTCACATAGAGTTGTGATGGGACAAAGGATTAGTCATTGATGCTTGATTTGACTTTAATGTTTAGAGAGCAAATTACAAAATGCAATACAAAATTACGTTTGTATATCACCTTTCACATCGGGAGGACATCCCAAGGAGTGGACAGTGAAGCGTTTGCACCCGAGCTGGGGGTTGGAGTGAAAAAGAAATTAGGGCAAGGGGGATGGAGGTGGGACGATGTCCAAAGGCATGATCAAAGAGGAAGATCTTGAGACAGGCCTTGAAGGAGGCAAGGGAGTGGGGGAAGCTAATGGTCCCTGGGATGGAGTTTCAGAGGGTGGGGGCTGGAAGGCTGAAGGCCTGACAGATCCACAACCAACCATGAAGTGAATGAGCAATTTTACAGGTTATTTGGCCAGGACACCAATAAATTGGTCCTTCAACTCAGGGCGGTTTGTAGGAGCTCGCTGTGAGCAAAATGGCTGTCATACAATTGCCTATATTAAAAAAAGTTACTCGTTATTATTATTCATTATTTATCCGTTTGAAGCGCTACAAAAAAAAAGCGTTCTTTTTTTATCAGAGGTGCTGTCATTCAGTTGAGATGTTAAACCAAGGTCTTAACTGACTGTTCAGGTGGGTGCTAAAGCTTGCATAGTACTATATAGTACAAAGTAATGGCATAGTACTATACTGTAGCATTACTTTGATATGGTGCTATAACAAATTCAAGTATTAATATAAGTATTATAATTATAATTATTATCCAGACTGAGGTGGGATATCTGCTGATGCTATAAAGCGTTCCATAATTGTATGTTGCTTGCTGTGTAAATGTCACCATTTTAAGTTCTCTTCTGCCTTCTCTGCCCTGGGGGTTTGATGGCAACTTTGCATCTGTCGTAGCTCACATCGCATTTGATAGATCAAAAGGACCTTCTCTCCCTGTTTACTACCAGCAGAATGGAGTGTGTTTACTGGTTTATTACATAACATAACATGTAGGAGCAGGAGTAGGCCATTCGGCCCTTCGAGCCTCACCCGCCATTCAATCATGGCTAGCAGAATGGGGGGGATTTGCTAGTTTATTACAACAACAACAAGATTCCATTTATAGAGCGCCTTTTACGTCGGGAGGACGTCCCAAGGCGCTGGACAGTTGGGTCAGGACCCGAGCAGGGGGGAAATGGTGAGGGGAAGGAAGGGAGGGAGCGAGGAGGGGGTAGAGAGTCGAGAGGGGAGCTGAAGGCACCGTCAAAGAAAAAGGTCTTGAGACCGGCCTTGAAGGAGGAAAGGGAGGAAGCGGCGAAGGCACTGGGGGATGGAGTTCCAGAGACTGGGAGCTGAGAGGCTGAAGGCCCGGCCACAGATGGTAGGGCGGTTGAGGCGGGGGATGTGGAGCAGACCAGAGGCAGAGGAATGGAGGGTACGGGCAGGTAAGTAGGGGTATAGTAGGTCGGAAAGGTAGGAGGGAGCGAGGCCGTGAATGGCCTTGTAGGTGAGGATGAGGATCTTGAATTCGATCCTCTGGGGGATGGGGAGCCAGTGGAGGCGAGCGAGGGTGAGGGTGAGGGCGAGGGTGGGAGTGATGTGGTCGCGGTGTCTGGTGCGGGACAGTACACGAGCTGCAGAGTTCTGAATGACCTGCAGTGTGGAGGGAGGGCCGGGAAGGCCGGCGAGGAGAGAGTTCCCATAGTCCAGCCTTGAGGTGATAAAGGCGTGGACCAGAGTTTCAGCCGCGTGAGGGGTGAGGTAGTGCCGTAGTCTGGTGATGTTTCGGAGGTGGTGGAAGGCGGTGCGAGTTGTGGCGCGGGTATGAGGAAGAAAGGACAGCTCAGGGTTGAACAGAACACCGAGGTTCCTGATGGCTTCGAGAGGTGGAGTGCAGCGTTGGATGCTGATGCTGTCAGCGCCTGAGGTGCGGAGGCGCTGACGTGAGCCAATCAGGAGGGCCTCAGTTTTGCGCACGTTGAGCTGAAGAAAGTTGTCTCTAGTCCAGGACTCGATGTCGGACAGACAGCTGTCAGGACATCGGTGGTCGTGGAGTTGAGAGTAGAGGAGGAAAGGTAGAGTTGGGTGTCATCCGCATACATGTGGAAGTTAACCCCATGTCTGCGGATGATGTCACCACAGGGGGAGCATATAGAGGGTGAAGAGGAGGGGACCGAGGACAGAGCCCTGAGGGACACCACACGAGACAGTGCGGGGGCTGGAGGAGAAGCCGTTTGTGGAAACAAAATGAAGACGGTGGGAGAGGTACGACCTAAACCACTCAAGGACAGGACCTTGAAGGTTGAATTGGGAGGACAAGCGGTGGAGGAGGATAGCATGGTCAACGTATCGAATGCTGCTGATAGGTCGAGGAGGACGAGAAGGCAGAGGGAGCCCTGGTTGCAGATGGTCAGGATGTCATTGGTGACCTTGACCAGGGCGGTTTTTGTGCTTTGGGCAGCACAGAAACCCGACTGAAGGGGTTCGAATAATGAATGGGTGGAGAGGAAAGAGCGCAGCTGGGAGGCGACAACTCATTGCAGGACCTTGGACAGGAAGGGGAGGTTGGAGGTGGGCCGGTAGCTTGATAGCTGCGACGCATCAAGGGAGGGTTTTTTCAAAGTGGGAGTGATGATTGCAGTTTTTAGGGGAATGGGAACAGAGCCAGAGGAGAGGGACAGGTTGACGATGTCTGTGATATGTGGGGCAAGGAGGTGGAGCTGGGAGATAAGGAGTGGAGTGGTGATGGGGTCAAGGGAGGAGGTGGTGGGTTTCTGGGACAGGATGAGTTTGGTGACAGAGGGTGGGGAAACAGGTTCGAAGGTGTCTAGGGGAGGATGGGTAGGAGTTGGAGTGTGGGAGGGAGGGGGTGGGGGGTGGGAGGGCGAGTGACCACGGAGCGGATTCCCTTGATTTGGGATTCAAGGAAATCCAGCATCTCCTCGCAGTGAAGGTTGGAGATGACCTGCGCGGGGTGGCGGGGGGGACGGAGGAGTCGGGATGTGGTAGAAAACAGAAGCCTGGGGTTGTTCTTTACCTCCAGGATTATCCTGGAGTAGAAGGACGACTTGGCCGAGACTAGAGTGGAGCGGTAGATTTTGAGGAGGTCCAGCCAGATTTGTCGGTGGACCGTTAGGCCAGATTTGAGGCAGGTGCATTCAGCGGTCCGCACCTGGCTCTTCAGTGAGCGGAGGTGGGTGGTGAACCAGGGGGAGGAGCGAGAGTAGGAGACAGTACGGGAGGTGATGGGGGCAAGAGTGTCGAGTGTGGAGGAGAAGGTGTTGTGGAGGAGGGTGAGAGCAGAAGAGAGGTCAGTGAGGGTTGAAGGCCAGAGGGAGAGGAGTTCAGAGGACTCCAAGGCAGAGGTTAGGGATTGTGGGGGTAACTTCTTCCAGGGGCGGTAGAAGATAGTGGTGGGTCTGGTGGAGGTGTTTACTGGAGGTGGTGAAGGAGATGAAGTGGTGGTCGGAGGTGGCCTTGTCGGTAATGGTGACATCCGAGACACTGAGGCCCCGGGTGATCACCAAATCGAATGGGTGGCCGTGACTGTGAGTGGGGGAGTTGATGTGGAGGGAGCGGTTGAGCGAGGAGAGCAGGGAGGAGAAGTCCGAGGAGATGGAGCAGGAGTGAGAGTGAGTGAAGTGTAGGTTGAAGTCGCCCAGGATGATGAGGCGATCGGAGCAGAGGCAGAGAGATGTTAGTAGGGTAGAAATATCGGAGATGAAGGTGGGAGAGGTTTTAGGGGGCCGGTAGAGGAGGAAGATTTTGAGTGAGAGGAAGGAGGGGTGGGAGAGGGTAAGGTGCTCAAAAGAGGGGAAAGAGCCAGAGGAGTAGGGGGATAGGGCAAATGGTGTCCTTGAGATAAGGGCTACACCACCGCCACGACGGTTGGGGCGAGTGATGTGGTGGGAGGTGTAGCCGGGTGGTGTGGCCTCCGTGAGGAAGAAGGTGTTGCCTGGGGAGAGCCAGGTTTCCATGAAGGCCATGATGTCAACGCTCTATTACCAGCAGAATGGGGTGTGTTTACTGGTTTATTAGAAGGAGAATGGGGTGTGTTTACTAGTTAATTACCAGCAGAATGGGGTGTGTTTGCTAGTTTATTACCAGCAGAATGGGGTGTGTTTACTGGTTTCATTTGCTCACCATCGGGTCCATTATAGTCGTGGGGAGCGCGTGCGGCATTGTCGGAGATGTCGGAATTGTCTTGTGGCTGATATGATTGGTTATTGCTGCATTGGCTGTTTGCGGGAACATCCCTGTGCACAAAACTCGCTGCCACGTTTGCCCACAAAACGCAGATATTGCATGTTTCACGTCTCTGATCCTAAGATTTGCTTTTCCCTTTGTCACAGCAGGAACGATGGTAGTGATACGAGGAGAGAAACTCAGCAACGAGCAGGGGGGCTTGAGGAGACAGGACAAGGGGGAGTTAATGGACCATCAGCGCTCCTCTGTCCCTGCGAGATTACACCACCTCCCAACCAGATCTTGAACTGGAGCCTCTGGGGGATGGGGAGCCAGTGAAGCTGAGCGAGGACGGAGGTGATCAGCTCACAAAGCTTACACATCAGATGTTGCGTGTTTCACGTCGATACTCACACGTTTTTCCCTTTGTCACAGCAGGAGCTATGTTGGTAGTGGTATAAGAAGATTCCAGCAACAAGCTGGAGAAGCGGGAGCATTCCCATTCTGTCCCTGCGAGTTTACACCAGGCCCCAGCCCGGACCCTGCTCAGAAGAGATAGCAGGTGAGAGACGACAGGTAAACACATTCTGTCACTCTCTCTCACAATCATTCCCCAACCCGGGATTCCAGGAAGCTCCATGAGAGCAGTAATTTAAGCCCGGAGTTTAGGGATAAGTTAGTAGCTGCAGAAACTACTAACTATGAGAAACTAAATTGCGGAGCTGATTGTGAATGAGTGTGAGAGGCTGCAGACAGGCCGGCCAGGTTGGCAGATCAGTGGTAGATGCAGTTCAGTGACAAAAGATCTAAATAATAATTAATTTAAAAGATGTGACATTCTGCAGCGACAATGGGGGCAGAAAACGCCCAGGGCCAGGTTAAGGGATTGGTGGCCCCTAAACAAAATCACATTTGGGGCCCTTTGAATTATGCACAGAAAATATGCAACAAAACGTTTTTAAAATAGTTTGTTGTGTGTCCCAGCGCCTTGGGACATCCTCCCAAGGTGAAAGGTGCTACACAAATGTAATTTTGGTGGTGGTGCTGTTCATAGTTGCAAATATGTCAACTACATGATCGATACATGATCCCAGATCCAGCGGTGTTTTGAGTGATATGATAATGAACATCAGACTTGTTTTTCCCATGGCCACAGACGGCGGCGAGGTGGGGACACAGAAGCCAGCAGCGAGCGAGAGGTCAACCTTTCAGAATCATGATGGCTGTGTGAGATCACCAAAGGAGCCTTTGAAGAACTCCCCTCACCCAGCGTGGAGGCGCCACATACAGGTATACACACTCTCTTCCTCTCCCACATATCAGTCCCTGGCCTGTAAGTTCAGGAATCTCCGTGGTCTTTTGTTCAGCGAGCGAAAGGAGTCAGTCGACCTGTCGAACTCATTGTGGTTATTTGAACCCAACGGAGATTCAGGAATCTCCCTGGTCTTTTGGTCAGCCGCATGTCTGACACATACTGAAACCAATCACCGTGCTAAAGAGCATCCAAACTAGAGTTCCACACATCACACCTGGAAATAATGATTATTGCTACAGAATGCGCACTCTCTCCCTGGAGAGACACAACCTGCTTAACTAATTCCAAAGAATATTAGGTGGTTTGGCAAGAGCTAAGGCTCTAGGACCCCACCCCAGAGTGTGTGTTGCGGTAACTGCTGGAGTCTAACCAGCTAAAACCGCATAGACTGCCACTGATGTGAAAAACGCTTTACAAATGTAATTTGCTAAGTGAGGAGCACCGTGTGATTGACTGCCTACCTGGGAGCCAGTCTGAATGACAATCTATTTATTTTTCAGGAAGAAGAATAATGATGAAAAGGTGTATGGAATTTCTACTTTCCAACCCGTATGATCAGGTCATAATAAAAATAATAATCCTTGTATTTGATACAGCGGCTTATAATGTCATCCAGACGTCTCAAAGCAAAAAACTTCATAGGAGATACTGTAAAGTGTAGTGACTGTGTATTTTGTGGACGAAACACAGCAGCCAGTTGGGCACAACAGTGTCCCACAGACAGTCAGAGTGAGTGACCAATTTTATTTGGGGAGATTAACACACACACCTTGGGATGTCCTCCCGACGTGAAAGGCGCTACATAAATGCAATTTGTTGTTGTTGTCTGGATTAGTCGTTATTCAGCCCCTGACTGAGACACCCAGGATAGCGGCCAGGGGGTGTGGAGATATCCCTGATCTGAGAGGCTCCTTCCACACGCAGCAGAGGGTGGAGGGGGGTGAGGACAATCTCCAGTCAATTCAAGCGACAACATATAGAAACCTTACAGGAGACGTGTCCCTCTCACTGCCCCTGCACATTGCAACACCACCACCTTTCACGTCGCTGGACAACTGTTTCCAAGTAAGCTGGGGATTGGAATTAATAGCAGGCATGAAGCAGGCAGAGCAGAAGAACAGGGTTTGAATTAAGACACAGAGTTTGCACTAACTGCATCTTTGTATTTCAGGAAGATGATCACGTGGCATACCTTGACCTGGTGCTGATGTGAGCTCAACAGGCTGAGGAGCATCAAGCCAACCTGGTGAGTGTCAGACCCGAGATTCACCGAGTTACAGCGCGGCTGGGTTTGGAGACTTGACATTCTCCAGTCCAATCCTGCAATGACTTCAGACATGCATGGCCACCAGAGTTTTGCCACCATCTAATCCTCTCCGTTCTGTCTCTTTTCCTGGTGAACAGCATCACCGCGGAGAGGAAGGAGGAGAGCAGGTACGTTTTCGCTATGTCCCCGCTCTCGCAAAATTCCCAAAAATCCTTTCATCTTCTCCTCCGGCCTTCAAATTCCTCTCAGAAACTCATCTCTTTGCCCGTTGCTTTGTTCACCATCCTCAAATCTTGATCTTAATCCGGCTGCTCGTTACTCCCATTATGGGTGAAGCTCCTTGAGACCTGTGTCCAATGTGCGCGGCATCACATATTGGGGCAAGTGCTGTTGCATGTTAGGCTGAAGAACAATATGAAGGAGATCGGAAGAGAGGACCTCCCAGAACCAGTGAGTGAGCCCAGGCGGGCGAGTCTCTGTGTAACTGAAGGGCCGAGGGGAGCAGGTGCTTTTCCAGAGCAATGTAGACGGTGGCGGCCAGCAACATACAGCGTAGCACCACGTCCCCACCCGTACAATCCCTCACCTGTCGCCTTACTGTCAGGAGTCTGCATAATTATTATTATAATAATCCTTCCATTTGATATACTTCATCAAGACATCTCAAAGTGCTTCACAGGATATACTGTAAAGTGCAGTGACTGTGTATTTTGTGAATGAAACTCGGCAGCCAATTGCACACAGCAATGGCCCATAAAAAGCCATGGAGGGAGTGACCAACTTTATTTGGGGGGATTGTTGGCCAGGACACCGGGAGAGAGAAACTCCCTGCTTTTTCGAATAGTGTCACAGAATCTTTAACATCCACCTGGACCTCAGTTTAACATCACATCTGAAGGACAGCACCTCTGACAATGCAGCACTCCCCCAGAAATGCAATGGAATGTTATCTTATAATAATAATAGCTGAATTTGATATAGAATCTTGTCAGGTCTTTGAGACATCTCAAAGTGCTTCACTGCAATTGTAGTGACTGGGTGTTCTGTGGGCGAAAAACAACACCCAATGGCGTACAACAGTGTCCCACACATGGTCGTGGATTTAGTGACCACATTATTATTATTTTTTGTTGAAGGGATTATGAACCTCAGAAAGCGATCCACCAATCGACTAACAAGCAAGTTCCTACTTACTGCTAGGTAAACAGAGGTGTATAAGTGTGTAGAGTAAGGAAACTTGCCTAAGGTTTCGCCTTGCCCGCCTGGCCAGGAATCGAACCCAGGTGCAGTCGCAGGCGAGTGCTCTAACCACTACATTACAGGACTCCACGGGGTCTTTTGAGATTACAGGACTCTTATGGGGTTTTATGGCAGGTTGCAGGGTTCATAGTTTGGGGGTTTGAGGGCAGGTTTATGGGGTTTGGAGCAGGTTTGTGGGGTAAGGGACGTTTGGGGGCAGGGGGAGATCGATTTGGGTGTCAGAGCCGTTTTGGGGTTCAGAGAGAGCTGTTTCAGGACTACATAGCTTAGACTATGTGATTCCAAGTCCCACCATGGAGCTTGAACCCACAACCTTCTGACTCAGAGACAAGAGCGTTACCACTGAGCCAGACTGACACATGATCTGAACGAGTGTCTGAATCTTTCACTTTGTCTATTGGAAGACAAGCAGCAAGAGGAGGAAGTGCGGGGGAGCCAGAGCCAGCAGGTAATGTAAGAAATGCTGAGATCGCAGGAAGTGGAGGGATCGCAGGAGATGCAGGATGAGGTGATTTTGAAGCTGCTGATTTTCAGTGACTCTGTCCAATCTCTTAACAATTTCTGTCCTCACAGACCTTGGTAGAAGTGGGAACGGAGGAAGTTTCCAGGGATAAGCAAAAGTATCTGTCCATTTTATGGAGGGTCTGATCCCCACTCAGAAGCTCCCCACCCAGTGAGGCAGGTGGCACCTCTGCCCATCAACTCAGGGCCTGGACTGGACATGGGAGCAGGAATTCCAGCTTCCAATACCCTCGGGGATGGGAGGGGAAAGGGTCTTGCGCTCTCTGGGCCTCCCGGTCCACAGGCTTGGTCTCGATCTGTGTTTCAATCCCGCCCGAGTTGTCGCTTCGATCACTTTGTTCCCAATCCTCAAATCCTGCTCGTGGCCGAGTGAGAAGCGGTCAGTCCTGGGGGAAAGGCGAGTGTGTGCGAGTCATGGAAAAGCATCTTTTTGTGTTCCCACCAGGAGCACAGCAACAGAAAAGAAGAAAAAGAAGAGTAAAAGGTACAGTGACACTCTCTGAATCGCACGCTTTGAGACTGAGTCTTATGCTGGTGAAGGGCAGAATTGGCACAGGCTCCGGCCAGCATTTATTTACACATAGGGTCACTCGTGGTTGCCAGGAAGGCAGATTGAGGCCAAGATACTGGACTTATTGAAGAAACGGCTAGATGCTGTGATGGAAAGATGGTTGGTGGGAGTTGGAAAGGTTGGGGTGAAATGGGTTGAAGGAATTGTTAATCTGCACCTCCCTTGTGATCCTGTTAATATCCAGCTGTTTCCTGGTGTACCTGGGACTCACTGATGTTTCCTCTTGTACCCACAGGATCTGCTGCTGGTGCTGCATTCCCAGGAGGAAGAGACGGCAAAGGAATGAGGATTGAGGACACCGGACACTCTCCTCGGCTGGATCATTGCTCCTCTATTTGGGAATGGACAGCGTATCGGCGATTTTCATTGTGTTTCTAAAGGAAATCTCAAGTTTTTAAAATGTTTTCATGTTTTTAGTGTCTTTCAATAAACTTTTTCTTTGTTTGAGCCAATCTCTGCGAATAGGCTTTTCATTTTGGTGCCTGAATGAATGGTCATGGGGTGTAAACCAAGCAGGGACGGGCGCGAGTTCCAGTCTCACCTCATTAAACAGCGACTGTAATCTGTGACTTGACACTAAACGGTAATCCATTACCAAACTCTGAACTTGGATAAAACCCTGGTCTCAGTGAACTCCAGTCCTGTCTCGGTGAGAAGCAAATCTCATCTCATTAAGCTGCACTCTTGATCACAGTGAGGTACCAGCTTCATCTGAGTACAAGAATCATCTAAGTACAAGCCTGGTTTCATTGAACTGATCTGACAACATGCCATGATAATAATTTATTGTCATGTCATCAACCTGAAAAATTAACTCACTTTCCTCTCTCCATAGATGTTGCCTGACCTGCTGATTGTTCCCAGCGACCTGTTATTATTTCAGATTTCTAATCCTTGTCACGAAATCAAAACATCTCAAACCGGTTCAGAGGATTTCCTGTAAAGTATAGTGACTGTGTGTTTTGGGCACTCAAGTCAATTTGCACTCAGCAATGTTCCTAAAACAGCCATGAAGTGAATGATCAAATTCACTGGGGGATTGTTTGCCAGGACACAAGTACAGAGAAACTCCCTTCTCTTTTCCAATAGTGCCGCGGGTTCTTTAGATGGCGGCGGCCAGTAACGCCCCCACCTGTATAAACCCTGTGACCTGTCACCTTGCTGACAGGAGTCTGCGTAATAATTATTATCATAATAATCCTTGCATTTTATACAGCACCTTAACATGTCGTTCAGATGTCTCAAAGCACTTCACTGGAGATACTGTAAACCATTTCCTACTGTCTTCAGCGCTTTGGGATGTCCTCCCGACATGAAAAGCGCTTAACAAATGTAATTTGTTGTTGTTTTCTGCTGGGTGAAGAGGGCTATGAGCCTGACCGCTTGACTGGGAGCCAGTCTGAAAGACAATCCATTTCTTTCTCAGGACAAAGCAGCAGTGAATGATATGTTGATGGCTTTCTTACTCTCCCAACTATCCAATGAGGTAATAATAATAATCTTTGTATTTGATACAGTGGCTTGTCACGTCGTCGAGACGTCTCAAAGCAGGAGATACTGCAAAGTGTAGTGACTATGCATTTTTGAGAGTGAGGCCTGTTCTCGCTCCGTGTTTCATTTCCCCCTGAGTCTCATGATGCTCGAATCCTGATCATAGCCGAGTGAGACCTTTGGGTTTGCAAAGAGGTCAGTCCTGCGGGAAAGGTGCGCGTCATTGTTGAAATGTCTTTTTGTGTTCCTACCGGAAGCAGCAATACGGAGAAGAGTAAAAGGTACAATGACGCTCTCTCAGTCACACACTTCGACACTGAAGTTTAGGCAGGTGAAGGACAGATTTGGCACAGGCTCCAGCCAGCATTTACTACTTACACACAGGGTCACTCGTGGTTGCTCTGGGTTGCCAGGAAGACACCTTAAAGCCAGGACACTGGACTCATTGAAGAAACGGCTGGAGACTGTGATGGGGAGACGATCGGTGGCAGTCGGAAAGGTTGGGGTGAAATGGGCTGAAGGGTCTTGTTAATCCGCACCTCCCTTGTTAATATCCAGCTGTTTCCAGGTGTAAACGGGACTCACTGATGTTTCCTCTCGTATCCACAGGACCTGCTGCTGGTGTTGTTTTCCCTGAAGGAAGAAACGGTAAAGGAGTGAGGATTGAGGGCACCGGACACTCCTCCCCTCTCCTACGGCTGGATCGTGGCTCTTCTCACAGAAACAGATGGTGTATCGGCGATTCTCATCACGTTTTTAAAGGAAATCTCGTGTTTTTAAATTGTCTTCATGTTTTTAATGTCTTTCAATAAACTTTATTTTTCTTTGAGCCAAACTCTGCGAATGGGTTCTTCACTTTGGTGCTTGATGTAATACAAATGTAATGTTGTTATTGTTGATTAAGTGGTCATAGGGCTTTAACGCAACAGGGGCGGGCGATGGTTCCAGTCTCGCCTCATTAAACAACGATGGTAATCTGTGACTTGACACTGAATGGGCAGACAATCTCCAGTCAATTCACAGCCACAACTCGCAGAAATAGTATAGGAGACGAGACCCTCTCATTGTCCCCGGACATAACATCAACAAAAGCCCCTTTCATGCCAAGAGGTCATCCTGAGTCCCTGTAAAATTCGGATTTACACCCGAGCTGGGGGTTAGAGTCAAGAGGGATGGAGGATGGGGTGGGGGGGGGCTAGGGGCTGAAAGCACAATCAGGAAGAAAGTCATGAGATGTGTCTTGAAGGAGGCAAGGGAGGGGATGAGGTGGAGTGGGGGCATAAAAACTGAGCAGGCCTGCCTGGCAATGGTTGAGTGGGCAGGGGTAGACATTTCAGGGAGGACTCTCTTCCCCTCTTGACCTGGAGCTGGTGTGGCACAAGAAGCTGAGGAGTATCAGGCCAACTTGGTGAGTGTCGAACCTGGAATCACCACGACAGCGCGGCCAGTATTGGAGACTTGATATTCGCCAGCCCAATCCTGCAATGTCTTCAGACAGACAGGGCCTTGCCGGCAGCTAATCCTCTCCTTTCAGTTTCTGTTCCAGGTCAACAGCATTGATGCAGAGGGAGACTAGCAAGTAAGGTTATTGTTACGTCCCCACTCTGCAAAATCCCCAAATCCTTTTGCGTTCTCTTCCTGCCTTCAAATTCCTCTCAGAAACTCATCTCTTCGGTTGTTCCTTTGCTCACCATCCTCAAATCCTGCCCTTAACCTGGTTGCTTGTTGCCCCCATGATTTGTGTAAAGCTCTTTAAGACCGGAGTCCAATGTGAGCGGGTCGTGTATAAGGGCAAGTTGTTGTTGTTGTTGTTTGTTAGGCTGAAGAACAAGATGGAGGAGCAGAGGCTGGTCGGTGGAGGAGGTCGAAATGGAGGACTTCCCAGAGACAGTGAGCGAGCGCAGAAGGGCAGGTCTCTGTATAATGGCAGGCGGGCGCTTTACAGAGCAGTGTAGACTATGGCAGCCGGTAACCTACAGTGCAGTACTGCGTCCCTCCCTCTCCGTGGCAATGCTGTTGACCTGAAACAGAGACTGAAAGGAGAGGACAACCCCCTGTCACCTGTCACCTCACTGTCCAGAGTCTGCTTAATAATAATTATAATGATCTTTGCATTTGACATACTTCATCGAGACATCTCAAAGCACTTCACAGGATATACTGTAAAGTGCAGTGACTGTGTATTTTGTGAGTGAAATATGGCAGTCAATTGCACACAGCAATGTCCCACAAAAAGTCATGGAGGGAGTGACCAATTTTATTTGGGGGGATTGTTCACCACGACATCGGGAGAGAGAAACTCCCTCCTTTTTTCGAATAGTACCACAAAATCTTTAACATCCATCTGGAGATCAGTTTAGTGTCATATCTGAAGGACACCACCTGACAATGCAGCACTCCGCCAGCAATGTCAGCTTAAACTATGTGATACCAAGTCCCACAGTGAGGCCTGAATCTTTCACCTTGTCTTTAGGAAGAGGACAAGCAATAAAAGGAGGAAGTGCGGGGGAGCCAGAGAGAGCAGGTAATGTAAGAAATGCTGCGATCGCAGATCTAGATGAGGTGATTTTGAAGCTGATTTTCAGTGACTCTGTCTAACCTCTAGCAATTTCTGTCCCCACAAACCTTGGTGGAAGCAGGCACTGAGGACGTTTCCAGGGATAAGTAAAAGTTTCTGTCTGTTTCACGGAGGGTGTGATCCCCAATCAGAAGCTCCCCACCCAGTGGGGCAGATGGTGTCTCTGCTCATCAGCTCAGGGCTGGAGACTGGAATTGGAAACAGAAATTCTGGCTTCAGATCCCAGAGGATCCCCTCAGTCTGTCATCCTTTCCAGGACAGAATGAACAATCATCATGTCTGAAAGGTGACCTCCTGGATGGGTGGGTAAAGGGTCTTGCACTCGCTAGGCCGCCCAGTCAACAGGCCTGGTTTCGCTCCGCGTTTCATTGCACCCCCCACCCTCCAAGTCTCGTCGCTTCATTCACTTTGCTCCTGATCCTCCAATCCTGCTCGTGGTTGAGTGAGACCTTTGGGTTTGTGGAGCAGTCGGTCTCGCGGGAAAGGCTTGCTTGTGGGAGGGTCATTGTCAAAGAGTCTTTTTGTGTTACCACCAGAAGCAGCAGCACAGCAGCAGAACACAATAAGAAAAAGAGTACGCTCTCTCAGTGACACTCTCTTCGACACTGTAGAATTTCTTTACACACAGGGTCACTTGTAGTTGCTCTGGGTTGCCAGGAAGGCAGGCTGAGGCCAGAACGCTGGACTCATTGAAGAAACGGCTGGAGGCTGTGATGAGGGGACGCTCCGTGGGAGTCGGAAAGGTTGGGGTGAAATGGGCTGAAGGGTCTTGTCAATCCGCACCTGACTTGTGATCCTGTTAATATCCAGCTGTTTCCTGGTGTATCCGGGACTCACTGATGTTCTCTTGTACCCACAGGATCGGCTGCTGTTGTTTTCCCTGGAGGAAGAAGATTGAGGGCACCGGACACTCCTCCCCTCTCTTCTCCTCTGGCTGGATCGTGGCTCCTCTCCCCAGGAATAGATGGCATATCGGAGATTCTCATTGGGTTTTTAAAAGAAATCTTGAGTTTTTAAAATGTCTTCATGTTTTTAATGTCTTTCAATAAACTTTTTCTTTGTTTGAGCCAAACTCTGTGACTTGGCTCTTCACTTTGGCACCTGATGAGTGGTAAGGGGTCGTTAACAGAGTGGGGGCAGGCGCGTGTTCCAGTCTCGCCTCATTAAATAGTGATAGTAATCCGTGACTTGAAACTAAACGGTAATCCACGACCAAACTCTGAACTTGGATAAAACCCTGGTCTGTGAACTCCAGTCCTGTCTCGGTGAGAACCAAATCTCATCTCATTAAACTACAATTTTGGACTCAGTGAGTTGTAAGGTTGGTCTCAGGCTGGTATGAGATAGGTCTGAATAAACTACAATCGGTCCAAGTCTCATTCTGTGTGGTACAAGGCTGGTCTCAATGAGGTACAAGATTCTTGACAATGTCGGACATGGATAGGGACCATCCCAGTCAGTGGGAGTCTGACAAGTCCGTGTCAGGTGGCATTGAGCTCCCGACCGGAGGTGGCATTGAGCTCCCGACCTGAGGTGGCGTTGAGTATGGAGTCGTCGCTGATCTGAGAGGCTCCTCTCACACACAGATGGGGGTGGGGGCGGGTGTAGGACAATCTCCAGTCACTTCACAGCCACAGAAATTGTACAGGAGACGTGACCCTCTCATTAACCCTGGACATAATGTCAACATCAAAAGCCCTTTTCACATCAAGAAGTCGTCCTGAGTCCCTGTACAGTTCAGGTTTACACCCGAGTTGGGGGTTGGAATCAAGAGGAATGGAAGTTGGGGGGGGGGGTTAGGGTGGCCGAAAGCACAATCAGGGAGAAAGTCTTGAGATGGGTCTTGAAGGAGGCAAGGGAGGGGGTGAGGTGGAGATGCTCCAGGATGGTTTCTAGAGGATGGGGACAGAAAAGCTGTGCAGGCCAGACAGGCAATGGTGGAGTGG
The DNA here is from genome assembly GCF_018977255.1 of Callorhinchus milii. NCBI lineage: Eukaryota > Metazoa > Chordata > Chondrichthyes > Chimaeriformes > Callorhinchidae > Callorhinchus > Callorhinchus milii. The sequence continues at coordinate 19,902,804 of NW_024704751.1, forward strand.
GCAGGGGGAGTCTCTGTAACCTACAATGCAGCACCGCATCCCTCCCTCTCCATGGTGATGCTGTTGACCTGGCAAGTCTGTGTCACGTGGCATTGAGCTCCCGACTGAGGCGCCCAGGACAGTGGCCAGGGAGCGTGGAGTCGTCCCTGATCTGAGAGACTCCTCTCACACACAGGTGGGGGGGAAGGCAATCTCCAGTCAATTCATATCCACAACACACAAAAACTTGTCACAGTCACCCCTCTTTTACATAACCTGTGTGGCTTTAATAATTATATTTCTGTTGTTTAATGCTTACGTTGGAAATATTAACCTGTTGAAAGTGTTTAATGTTTCTGTTATGTAGTTTGAAGCATTAATTGCTAAAATGCGATTATTGTCTGACACAAATGCGCTCGGATGAACCTGTACAAGCGCCAAAAGTTCAGAAAAGAAATAGCGCATGTGCATATCGGTTTTCAGTGTAATTTTCATTTAAGTACATTTTTATTATGTATTTAAATAGGATTGTGACCAGGATAGTGCCATCAAGTTTCCAAAGGCGGCAGTTGCAACAATTTGGCAGGATAACTTACTATCCTAATATGCAAATGAAGGATTGGAAAGCGTACTTGTCCCCTTTTGAGCAACTGAGCAGAGGATTCTGATTGGACTATAGAAAAGGGCACCAATCACACTAAGTAAGGGGTAGATACATTCGCACTGGATACCCTAAAATGGGGAGGGTCACAATGCCCTTAAAAGGAAGATCATGAGTTTGCTCTTAGTTGCCTTTTACTTGGTAACGTCAGAAAGTTATGGCTAGAGGTACAAAGGCTCTGTGCCAAGAGTTGGTTCAGTGCACATACATTAACCTCATATTTACTACCGTGTCTCATTTGAGCAATCCGTTAATGATCATTATAAAAGGGAGTAACACAAACAGGTTCAGCCGAGGTCACAGAGGTATTCAAAAATAAACCTCTGATTGACTGAAGCTCCCAGTTTGCATTGATTCAAGATCAAACTCGTAGTACTTGTTGCTGTGAAACAACTTCAATTAGTAAGAAACATTTAGAGATAAGCTCTTACACACATTGGTGAGAATTGAATACAGAGGCCACTCAGTACATTCTGCGAGGGGGGAGCAAGCCATATCGTGGAGATACAAATTAAAGGTGTGGAACTGTCTCACTTGGCGCTCAATTGTGTGGTGCTCGAAGGACACTAAAGCAGGCTAATAGTCTAAGGTTTAGAACTTAAGATAATTAGTAATGAATGCAGTCAGCTACCAGGTTGCACGTCTAACCAATAACATTTCCAAAATCACCGTGGAAGGCAGGGATGCCCAATGGGAAAATGTTTTCTCGTGGGAAATGGCTATACCAGTGAGGCAAGGCACTGAAACCAAAGAAAAGGTGGGAATTGTCAGTAGAACAAAATTAGGAAATATGTCCGGCATTGATACAGAATATTTTGAATTTCGTGATTCTGACAGACCTACACTAAGAGGAGGTTAAATTGATGAGTCGCTCATCTCGTGAAAGAAAATATAGAAAGCACTCGACAAGGGTAAGCCTTGCGGGTTCTACCATACCTGATGGGAAAATCCCTACTGTAGGAGAATTAATAGTTTTCCCACACCTCAGGGAATCTAGCTGGTCCGCAGCCGAATGGACAGATAGAACCAGGAAAACACAGTGGGATTGTAAAGGGGAAGATTTCAAGGGGTATGTTCGTTGCTTGAAAAGGGTAGCAAATACTCAGGAGAATGGGGAGTTATATCTAAACAGAGGAGCCACCTTTCTCCAGGAAGGTAAAACGGGGGCTGCAATTGTCGTTCTCGCTGCTGGTTGTATAACAGGGATGCAATCCTATAAAAAATATAGAGATTGTTCAAGAACCCTCACTCACAAATTGGAGCTTCAATTTTCAAATCTGTCTTTAAAATTTCAAGAGTGGTGTAATGCTGACAAAAAATTGTTAAAAAATGCTCAGTGCGAAGCGGATGGTACATTATTGCAGATTGAAATAAAAAAATGCTCAGTGTGAAGCAGATGGTACATTATTGCAGATTGAAATAAAAAATTGAGAGAGCAGCAGTCTTTTCTAAAAATGTTGCAAAATGAACTTTTAAACTCGGAACAGCGCTTTGAGGAAGCAGCCACAGGCAGAGCCTGCGCACGCACTCGCTGGGAAAACGGCAGCGTGCCCTGTTAATTCTAAAGTAAACACTGAGTGTGTGTTAAGCCTAAAGCAATTAACAGGCATTATGCCTGAAAACTAAAATATTGAGGAATGGCTGACAGCAACAATTGAAATGGCTTAATAACTCTGCCTGATAAAATCTCAGTGCAACTTTATTTACGAACTGTAATTAATAGGTAATTTAAAAGCCTTATTAATCCTAAATGGGCTGATCTAGTTCAGTCTCTCACAGATCTAAAAAACATAATAATCCAGGAGAAAGTCTCCCTGAGCGTATAGAGCAAATTCAATCCTTGGGAAAGGGGAAACCAAGGGTGCTAGCCTCCAAAGTGACGGAATTATTCTCTGCCGAGTTATAGGGCGAGATGTTTCTTATGGCTATGTCTTCGGAGCGGAGACAATTTATACTTGCCTTTGATTTAGATCCTGCGGAGACAGATCAATGCGATCGTCTTGTTCAGCGTGCAGAAAAGCACCATCGATATTTGAATATCGATGATGCATTCCCCAAGCAGGAAAAACAGTCACAATACCATGAAGTAAAATCCAACAATAATCACAAACCTTTCATGTGTGTGCAGAGTAATAAGGTAAAAGAAAATGGTGGGGTCCAGCCACGAGGCGTTTTGCCCGAGGACTGCTGTCCTGCTGTCACTAGAGGGAGCCACTAAAATAAAAAAGAATTTCCTACTACTTCCAATACTAACGTAGCACCCTGCTAAGACTGGGATAATCACCCGTTAGCAATTCATTACACCCGCAAACCTCGCATCCCAGTCGAAATAAAAGGAAAAAAACACAATGCCTTAGTGGATACAGGAGCGCAGGTTACGGTGTTAAGTTTAATTGTTGCGGGCGAGGAGCCATTAGATCTACCAAACCCAAGACACAGAAGTCAACCAAATAGAATATAGGAAGTGCAGAAGAGGTTTGAAAAAGGAAATAAGGGGCAAAACGATTATACAAAAAAAGGTTAGCAGGTAACATTAAAGGGAATTCTAAAATATTCTACAAACATATCAAGAAAAAAAGGTTAGTCAAAGGTAGGGGCCAATTAAGGACCAAGGCAGAAATCTTATTGTGGAGGCAGAGGGTATGGCTGATGAACTGAATGAGTACTTTGCATCTGTCTTCACAAAAGAAGTGGATGCACCAAATGCCGCAGTATCGGAGGAGAGGGCAGAGGAAATGGATAGGATAAGTATAAATAGAGAGGAGGTACTAAAAAAGTTGACTGCGCTGAAGGTAGATAAGTCGCCCGGTCCGGATGGAATGCAACCAAGGTTACTATGGGAGGGACGGGTACAAATAGCGGAGGCTTTGGCTACAATTTTTCAATCTTTGTTGGACACAGGAGTGGTGCCGGAGGACTGGAGAGTGGCCAATGTGACTCCACTGTACAAAAAGGGACAGAAGGACAAACCTGGGAACTCCAGGCCAGTCAGCCTAACATCAGTAGTGGAAACTCCTGGAGACTATAATCCGGGACAGAATAAATCTTCACTTAGAAGAATATGGGTTAATTAGGGACAGCCAACATGGATTGTTAAAAGCAAATCTTGTCTAACAAATCTAGTAGAATTTTTTGATGAGGTAACGGCGAGGGTGGATAAAGGTAGTGCAGTTGATGTAGTTTATATGAACTTTCAAAAGGCATTTGACAAAGTTCCACATGAAAGACTTGTAAGAAAGATAGAAGCCAATGGTATAAAAGGGACAGTGGCAGCGGATCCAGAACTGACTGGGAGACAGAAAGCAGAGAGTTGTGGTGAACGGCTGCTTTTCTGACTGGAGGGAAGTGTACAGTGGCGTCCCACAGGGTTGGGTATTAGGGTATTAGGACTACTGCTCTTCTTAATATACATAAATGATCTGGACTTGGGTATAGCAAGTACAATTTCCAAATTTGCGGCGACACAAAATTAGGTAGGGTGGTAAACAGTGAGAAGGATAGTAGCCAACTGCAGGAAGACATAGACAGATGGTAAGATGGGCGACACATGGCAGATGAATTTCAATGTGGAGAAATGCGGGTAATGCATTTTGGTAGAAAGAATGAGGGGCAATATAGGCTGGTACTACAATCTTAAGGGGGGTAAAAGAACAGAGAGACCTGGGGGTTCAGGTAAATGAATCCTTGAAGGTGGCAGGACAGGGAGATAAAGCTGTAAAAAGGGCATATGGGATACTGGGCTTTATAAATAGGGGCATAGAGTACAAGAGTCAGGAGGTTATGATTAACCCATATAAACACTGGTTAGGCCTCAGTTAGAATACTGCGCCCAGTTCTGGGCACCGCACTATAGGAAGGATGTTAAGGCATTGGAAAGGGTGCAGAGGAGATTTACGAGGATGGTACCAGGAATGAGGGACTGTGATGATGAGGAAAGGCTGGAGAGGCCGGGATTATTTTCATTGGAGCAGAGAAGGTTACGAGGAGAGCTAATGGAGGTCTTCAAAATCATGAAGGGATTTGATAGGTTAGAAAGGGAAAAACTGTTCCCACTGGTGGGTGTGTCGGTGACTCGAGATCACAGATTCAAAATAGTCTCTAAAAGAAGCCGAGGGGAGGTGAGAAGAAATGTTTTCACGCAGCGAGTTGTTCGAATCTGGAACACCCTGAAAGGGTGGTCGAGTCCGATTTGATAACTACTTTTAAAAATGCGGTGGACGGGTATTTGAGGAGGACGGGTTTGCAGGTTATGGGGAAAGGGCTGGGAAGTGGGATTGACATTTCAAATAGCTGGCACAGACTCGATGGGCCGAATGGCCTCTTTTTGTGCTGTACGATTCTATGATTCTATGAAGTGTCAGGTGGTTGGTTATACAAGGAATAAATGGAAATTTATTCAAAATGTTTGAACAGACCATCAATATACTTGATATAGAGCAATCTATCAATATAACTATGAATGTGGTCGTAAATCCAAACGTATGGAAAATGTTACACTGGGATGTGACTTCCTGCAGACCGTACAGGTCTTTAGTCTCAATGTAGATGCCAATGCTGCAAAGCAAAAACAGCTCCAATGCACCAATTTAAATAAGTCCTCATTAATGGAGGTTTTGAAAGACAGACCCAGTATGCTTAACCACAAACTTGACTGTCGGTTAATTAAGCGAGATAGAAATCCACGGGGAAAAACACAAATCCGTGTGACAATACCCTCAGCCTAAGGAAAGCATTGCGGAGTTAAAGATTATAATTGATGAATTGGAGAAGCAGGAGATTATTTCTAAATGTGAATCAGAAATTAAATCCCCTTTTCTGTGGGTTTGCAATCTGACGGTTTGTTTCGTCTTGTAATTGACTTCAGCGTGTTGAACAATGTTACCATAAAAGCTGCCGGGCAAAGCACCCATTTGAATGGAGAATTGGATAATTTACCACGAGTCAACTTTAAAACGCTAGAACTGGCTAATAGATTTTGAAGTGTGCCTCTTTTTAAGGGAGGCTACTGGAAAACTAAGTTCACTTTCCGGGGACAAATCATGCCATTCCGAGTAGTAGAACGTCTGCGCAAACAGCCAAAGCCTCAGCCCTGCTAGAAACTTTAAAGCTTCTCCCATTGGGTATGAAAGCAGTAATCATGAGTGATTCTGCTTACGTGTGCCACGCATTCACTAGTGACCAAGTCAATTGGGCAAATGATAGTTGGACCAACCATAAGAGAAAACTCCTCGTCCATAAAATTATTTGGCAGCAAATTTGGCAACATACAACAACAACTTGCACTTATATAGTGCCCTCCATGCAAGGTAGTAGCTCAGAGTGCTTAACAGGGGCGGAGCCTGACTCCAAGCTGGATCGGGAGAAGGTGGCCATAAGCACCGTTGAAGAGGAAAGTTTTCAGGGAGAACTTGAAAGAGGGGAGAGAGGGGGCTAGGCAGAGGGATGGAGGGAGAGTGTTCCAGAGTTTTGGGGCTTAGTGGCTGAAAGTGCGACCTCCGATGGTGGGACGGAGGGTTTGAGGGATGAGCAGGAGGCGGAGCGGAGGTGCCGGATGGTGGATTGGGGAGTGAGGAGGTCTGAGAGGTAGGAAGGTGCCAGGGAGTGAATGGATTTGAACACGACAGAACATAAACAGGACAAACCATTGATACAAGTTTGGTCACGGAAAGGATGCTTTGCATACCACAGGGAATGATAGAGCTGACATGTTAGCATACTCAGCGTGTTTTTTTAATGATAATTCATCTATAATAAATAATAATAATAATTAGGCTTTTGTTGCAGGCGTAGTTCATCGCAATTATACAAACAACCCTATTCTTAGCCTAATAATGAAAAACTTCGATTCAGGACAGACTGGAAGCCTTCCAAATTGGACAAAGGGGAAACATTTGTAGTAAAGGACTTACAGCTGTACTGGCAACAGGGAAGCAATAACCAACTGATCCCACCAAAATGGGTACAGGATTATCTGATTGCCATGGCACATGAAGGACCTGGAAGTTTGTATAACAGGATAAAGGGAACCCACGCCAACCTACGTGAATATTGATGGCCCAAGGTTAAGAGGGACGTAAAAAGTAATGTGGGAGGCTGCATTCAGGACAATCCGAACACCATACCTAAAAACAAAAATCTGGAAAGGGTTAAAATGGGAAGACCACGAGAAAGGGTCTATTTAAACTTTGTTGGACCCCTACCTAAAAATGCCAGGGGTAAACGGTACATCTTCATTTTCATGGATCACACAACTGGTTTTACCATTGCTTACACCTGTAAAAAGTGTAAGGCAAGTACTGTGCTTCATATATTTACTGAGGATCTGATACCGTGTAATGGAGTCATGGAGGTGTTAGAATCGGACAGAGGCAGTCATTTTACTGGTAACATTATACAAAATGGCGCCAAAATTTGGGGATACAACAGAATTTCCATTTACCATACCACCCAGAAAGCTCTGGAAAGGTGGACCATATTAACGGCATAATCAAAGGTGCCTTAAAAAAAGCTTGTATAAAGCATGGAAAGAAATGGGATGAGAGGATACCCTGGGTGCTGTTGCGGGTGAATAACCAACCCCTCAGCGATATGCCTAGGCTAACTCCCTACTACTTGTTTCACGGAAAACACATGACCACTCCAGTAACTCAAGACTCAGTCTCACATCAGCCTGTCTCAGTTGTAAGACTTTAGTAAAACAATGGATGATATGATTGAGGATTATAATGCTGAAACTCTTTCTTTCAAGAGTGTGAATTTAAAGAGGGCGATGTGGTCATATGGTCATATTATGTCATTGAGGGACTGTTTCCACAAGCCTAGTACGGTTGTGAAGGTACTCAATTAAAATCCTCACTCTAAGAGGTAAATATATCACCGTTTCGACTGTACAAATTAAACGTGTACAGCAAGCAGAGAGTCAAGGGAGGGAGTAGCATTCGGCACAAAGCTGTTCGCCTTGTGGCGAAGACAACGACAGGAAGATTCAAGATGGACTTTAAATAATTCTAAATGAGTTAGTCAACATTTTGGGTCCATGACCCTTCATCAAAACCAGGTCCAACCCAGTTCTGACGAAGGGTCATGCACCTGAAATGTTGATCCACTTTCCTTTCTCCATAGATACTGCCTGACCTGCTGAGTGTTCCCAGCGATCTGTTTTGTTTCAGATTTCCAGCATCTGCAGCATTTTGCGTTTTATTTAAATAATTCTACGATGATTCCGTGTGAGTGAAAACCAGCAAAATGGACTTTGTCTGAGTGTTTTCACTATTTTTTTCCCTACAATGTGGTGGTACACAGGGGTTGCAAATGGGTCCTGTCACTATCAGGTTTAATCATGTATCAAGCTCTTCAGTTAATATGCTTAGCATAGTTCATATATGTGCAAGTATAGTGTGTTCCTAATAGAACATGTTACTGCTGTGAGTTCTTTTCTTTTCTAGTTATCAGTCAGGAAGCTAGACCTGTTGCAGAGACAAAGCGTGGACTGGAAAAACAGTTTCAGCAAAGGCAGGAAAGGACAGAGAGGCGCTCTTATTTCTCACCCACTATCTTTTAGTGTTGATAACCAACATGCTAATGCATATTACTTATCAAGTGGGGGAAATGTCACAGTCACCCCTCTTTTACATAACCTGTGTGCCTTTAATAATTATATTTTCTGTTGTTTAATGTATGCTTTGAAACATTAACCTGTTGAAAGTGTTTAATGTTGCTAATATGTAGTTTAAGGCATTGATTGCTTAAGCGCGATAATTGTCTGACCTGAATGCGCTCGGGTAAGCCCATATAAACACCGAAAGTTCGGAAAAGAGCTAGCGCATGTGCATATTGGTTTTCAGTGTAATATTTATTCAAATACATTTTTTATGTATTTAAATAAGATTGTGACCTGATGGTGCTATCAAGTCTCCAATGGCGTAAGTTGCAACAATTTGGCAGGGTGACCCTAACCCTAATATGCAAAATTAATATGCAAAATGAAGGATTAGAAGCAACTGAGTGGAGGATCCTGAAAGAACTATAGAAAAGGGCACCAATCGCACTAAGTAATTGGTGCTGATACATTTGGATTGCATATTCTACAATGGGGTCACAGTGCTCTTAAAAGGAAGAGCAGGAGGTTGCTCTTGGTCATTTTTTTTAACTTGATAACATCAGAAAGGTATGTGTCTTGACTGGCTAGAGGTATAAACCTTCTGTGTTAAGAGTTGGTTCAGTGCATATACATTAACCTCATATTTAATAGGCTGCTAGCTAGTATTTGTTAAAGTTGATTAGTTATTTGTGTAATTCATGGTTGTGTTTGCACTCAAAATCACTTGAGAACTATGTCTGAGGAGTTTTGAATTCTGAATGAACCATAATAAAAATACTTTTGAGTTTTCTTAACCAGGTCTCATTTGAGCTCTCTGTTAATTTTCAACATAAGAGGAAGTAACACAAATAGACGTATTCGAAAATAAACCTGATTGACTGAAGCTTCCCAGTTTGCATCGATTAAAGATCAATCTGACAGTACTGATCGGAATTAGTAAGACACACTTAGAGATAAGCTCTTGTGCACATGAGCGATAATTGATTACAGAGGCCACCCAGTACACTCTGCGGTGGGGAGCGATCCATAATGTGGAGATACAAATTAAGGATGCAGAACCGTCCCAGAATTAAAACACGTAGTCCGCACACACTAACGGCAGCTTTGTATTTCAGGAAGAAGGACAATCTGCCTACCTTGACCTGGCCTGGGTAGGTACTAGAGGCTAAGGAGTGGCAAACCAAACTGGTGAGTGTCAGAGCCGGAGTCTCATTGCGGTACAGCGTAGCCGGAATTGGAGACTTGATATTTTCCAGCCCAATCCTGCAATGTCTTCAGACAGACATGGATGCCAGACCTTTGCTGGCAGTTAATCCTTTCCTTTCCGTCTCTGTTCCAGGTCAACATTATCACCATGAAGAGGGAGGAGACGAGCAAGTAAAGTTTTGTTATGAACCTGCTCTCCGCAAACTCCCCTCAAATCTTTTTGGCTTTTCTTCCTGCCTTCAAACTCCTCAGAAACTCATCTCTCTGGTTGTTCCTTTGTTCACCATTCTCAAATCCTGACCTTAACCTGGCTGCTCGTTGCTCCCATTATCTGTGTGAAGCTCTTTGAGGCCTGAGTTGAATTTGAGCAGCGTCATGTATAAGGGCAAGTTGTTGTTTGTTAGGCTGAAGAACAAGATGGAGAAGGAAAGACCGGTGGAGAACAAGGTCAGAATGGAGCACTTCCCAGAGACAGTGAGCAGGCGAGTGAGTCTCTGTATAACAGCCCGAGGGAGCGGGCGCTTTACAGAGTAGCGTAGACAGAGGCAACTGGTAACATACAACGAAGCACCGCGTCCCCACCTGTACAATCCCTGCAACCGGTTGCCTCGCTGTCAGGAGTTTGCATAATTATTATTATAATAATCTTTCCATTTGATATACATCATAGAGACATCTCAAAGCGTTTCATAGGATATACTTCACAGGATAAAAGTGCAGTGACCGTATTTTGTTAGCGAAATGTGGCAGCCAATTGCACACAACAATGGCCCATAAAAAAGCCATGGAGGGAGTGAAAGGAACTCCCTCCTTTTTTTGAATTAGTGCCACAGGATCTTTAACCGCCATCTGGACCTCAGTTTAACATCACATCGGAAGGACAGCACCTCCAACATTGCAGCACTCCCCCAGCAATGCAATGGAATGTCAGCTTAAACTATGTGATACGAAGACCCACCATGAGGCCTGAACCCACAACCTTCAGAGATAAGAGCACTGCCACTGAGCCAGGCTGATACATGATCTGAGCGAGTGTCTGAATCTTTCACTTTGTCTTTAGGAAGAAGTCACGCAGCAAGAGGAGGAAGTGCGGGGGAGCTAGAGAGAGCAGGTAATGTATGAAATGCTGCGATTGAAGGAAGTGGAGGGATTGCAGGAGATGCGGACGAGGTGATTTTGAAGCTGCTGATTTTCGCTGACTGTTTAATCTTTAGCAATTTCTGTTCCCACAGACCTTGGTGGAAGTGGGCACTGAGGAAGTGTTCAGTGGTAAGCAAAAGTCTCTGTCCATTTCACAAAGGATCTGATCCCCACTCAGAGGTTCTTCACCCAGTGGGGCAGGTGGTGTCTCTACCCATCAGCTCAGAGGCTGGAGACTGGGAAGACAAATTCTGGCTTAAAATCCCAGCAGATCCGCTCGAAACGAACACCATGTCTGAAAGGTGCTCTCCAGAAGGGGAGTGGAATAGTTCTTGCACCTGATAGGCCGCCCGGTCCAGGCCTGATCTCAAGCCATTTTTCATTCCCCCATACCCCCAAGTCTCATCGCTTCAGTCACTTTGCTCCCAATCTTCAAATCCAACTTGCGGCTGAGTGAAACCTTTGGGTTTGCGGAGTGGTCGGTCCCGTTGGAAAAGTGCGCGTGTGCGAGAGTCATTGTCAAAGCATCTTTTTGTGTTCCCACCAAGAGCAACAAAAAAGCAGAGGAGTAAAAGATACAGTGATGCTCTCCCACACTTCGACACTAAGGCTTATGCTGGTGAAGAGCAGTTTTGGCACAGGCTCCAGCCAGTATTTCTTTACACGCAGGGTCACTCGTGGTTGCTCTGGGTTGCCAGGAAGGCAGGCTGAGGCCAAGACACTGGACTCATTGAAGAAACAGCTGGAGGCTGTGATGGGGAGACGGTCAATGGGAGTTGGAAAGGTTGGGGCGAAATGGGCTGAAGGAATTGTTAATCTGCACCTCCCTTGCGATCCCGTTAATATCCAGCTGTGTCTTGGTGTATCCGGGACTCACTGATGTTTCCTCTTGTATCCATAGGCCCTGCTGCTGGTGTTGCATTCCCAGCAAAGGAGTGAGGATTGAGGGGACTGGAAACTCCTCTCCTTCGGCTGGATCGTGACTCCTCTCCCAGGGAACGAATGGCATATCAGCGATTCTCCTCGCGTTTTTAAAGGAAATCTCAGTTTTCAATAAACTTTTTCTTTGTTTGAGCCAAACTGCGACTGGGCTCTTCACTTGTTGGTTTATTGGGTGGTGCTATATGAAATGCAAGGATTCTTATTCTTATTGAGGTGCCAGCCTAGTCTCTGTGAGGTAGAAGCTTGATAATCGTGACCAGACTCTGAACTTGGGGTACAACCTTGGTTTTAGTGAACTCCTGCTGGCTCGGTGAGAAGCAAATCTCATCTAATTAAGCGACAATCTTGATCTCAGTGAGGTGCAAAGTTGGTCATAGGTAGCTACCAGATGGGTCTGAGTAAAGGACAATCAGTCTCAGTGAGGTCCAAGTCTCATCCTGTGTAGTATAACAACAACAAAATTACATTTGTAAAGCGCCTTTCATGTTGGGAGGACGCCCCAAGGCGCTGAACAGTCGGGGATCAGGTCCCGCGTATGGGGGGTGGGGGGCAGGGCTGGGATGGGGTAAGGCAGAGAGGTAGGAGGGCAGCTGAAGGCGCGTTCGAAAAGGAGGGTCTTGAGTCGTGAATTGCCCCTTGAATGAGGCAATGGAAGGTGCGAAGGGATTGTGGGATGGAGTTCCAAAGGGTGGGGGCAGAGAGGCTGAAAGCCTGGCTGCTGATGGTATGGCAGGTCGGGAAAAAAGAACAGTTGAGGGTCGAACAAGATGCCCAGGTTCCTGATTGGCTCAGTGAGGTGGAATGCGCATCTGTGGACGCTGAAGCTGCCAATGCCTGAGGTGCGGAGGCGCTGGCGATAGCCACAAGCCTCGTCTCGGTGAGATACAGGATTCATCACAATGAGCCATGAGCTTCATCTATCTCCGTGCGGTACATCGTGGGTCTCTGTGAGGTACGAGCTTGGGGCGGGTTAAGGTTCCCCCCAAACTGGGGAATGTGGGTGAAGGAAGGAGTGGAGGGGGTCCAGAGCCCATGGACACCGAGAGGAGAGGCTGCTGTGTGCGAGGAGGAGAAAGATCAGCAAACCCGCCGGTCTCCTGCGGTTTCCGGTCCCTGCTGTGCGCGTCTCCCCAGCGATGGCCGGTGACAGCGGGAGGAGTGGAGGCCAACAGTGCAGATGAGCTGCAGCAGCTCAGCAGAGACTCGGTCACCATCTCCACTGTCGACAACACAACCTCGAGCCCTCCCACTCCCGCTCCGGCAAACCATGTCCCCGCTCCCCCCGGCGATACCGTTCTCACTCACACACCGTCCCTCAGGCCGTCCCCGACACAGGAGACAACAACAATAATCCCTGCATTTGATACAGCGCCCGATCATGTCTCCGCGACGTCTCAAAGCGCTTCACAGGATACACTGTAAAGTGAATTGACCGTATTATCTTGTGGGGCGATGCGCGGCGGCCATTTGCGCACAGCAGCGCCCCCGCCAACAGCCGCGGGTTGAAGTGACCGAATTATTTTATTTCGAAGGCGGATTATTGGCCCCGGAAAAGCGATCCGCCAATCGACTAACAACCGGGTTCACTACTCACGGCTGGAGAACAGAGGCGCGTGGGCCCACACCCCTGGCAGCTCGGCCTGACGGGCGCTGTCGGAGCCGCTGACCGGGTCAGGCGGGGCTTCTGGAAGCTTCGGAGCCGAAGGGAGGGCCGCGAGAGCGGGAAAGCGGGCACCTCGCGCGTGCGCATTGGCCGCAGGCCGGGGCCGGGCGGGAACGCGTGGCGTCCGCGCATGCGCGCCGCGGGGGCTGCTGGGGTGGCGGCGGGAAATGGGTCTCACTCGTGGGTGAGTGTTCGCGGCCTCGAGACTGTCTGTGTGTGTGTGTGAGAGAGAGAGTGTATATATATATATATATATATCCGTGTCTGTGTTAGTGTGTATTTCTGTGGGTATGAGTGTGTCCCTCTATGTGTGTGTATATTTGTGTGTCTATATGCGTGTGTCTCTCTTGGTGTATGTGTGTCTGTTTGGTAGTGTATGTGTGTCTCTGTGTCTGTAACTGTGTCTGGGAGTGTGTGTCTCTGTCTGTAAGTGTGTCTGGGAGTGTGTGTGTGTGTATGTGTCTCTGTCTGTAAGTGTGTCTGGGAGTGTGTGTGTGTCTCTCTCTGTCTGTAAGTGTGTCTGGGAGTGTGTGTATGTGTCTCTGTCTGTAAGTGTGTCTGGGAGTGTGTGTGTGTGTATGTGTCTCTGTCTGTAAGTGTGTCTGGGAGTGTGTGTGTGTCTCTCTCTGTCTGTAAGTGTGTCTGGGAGTGTGTGTGTGTATTTGTCTCTCTCTGTCTGTAAGTGTGTCTGGGAGTGTGTGTGTGTGTCTCTCTCTGTCTGTAAGTGTGTCTGGGAGTGTGTGTATGTATGTGTCTATCTGTAAGTGTGTCTGGGAGTGTGTGTGTGTCTCTCTGTCTGTAAGTGTGTCTGGGAGTGTGTGTGTGTATGTGTCTCTCTCTGTCTGTAAGTGTGTCTGGGAGTCTGTGTGTGTGTGTGTGTCTCTCTGTGCTGTAAGTGTGTCTGTTTGTGGTGGCAGCCCTGAGAAGCAGGAGGTGGTTACCCACAGGACCCCGGCAGTCAGTAACACTCACCTGCGCTGGTGTTTGTCCTTCTAAGTCGGACGCCCAGTTTTTCATAAAGGAAAGCATTCATAATTAGGGTATTTTTGCAACAGTGTATGATATTATTTCTTCATGTTTAGTTTTTATCAATAAAGGGAAAAAAATGTAAGTGAGCAGTAAAATGTGCCTCTCAACAGAATCAGTCAACTCCCCACAATTTTCCGCAAAATGTGCCAAATCTCCCCGCAAGTTTGGGCAAATATTTCTGCGGGAGATGAGTTGGGAAGAGGAGTTGAGCTTCGCCATTTACAACAAAAGAGCCTGCAATTTATATTTCCCAATGTAGACATTGCTTTACAAATGTTTGTGACACTGCCAGTAACTAACGCTGGTGCTAATCAAACATCAACTCAGGTCAACTATGGATCAAAGATTGAATAATTTAACATTAATGTCAATCGAGTGTGACCAGCTAGAGTACAATGACATAATTGAAGACTTTTTGACCATGAAGAGTCAGAAGAAACTGATTTAACAGCTGTTCTAATATAAAGCTCTGGTTTGATTTTACCTTTAACATCACTAAGAGTATTAGTACCACCAATTTGTGCTGAAATTAATACGGTTTTGTTTTAGTCATTCTGAATAGAGCTGGTGATTTGGAAACAGAAACAGTGCCTTATAGAGATGAGAGAGAGCGAGGGGGTGAGAGTCTTTGGGGTGGGGGTGTTTGGGGTGTGTCAGTCTCAGGTGAAATGCTGTGAGGCTGACTGACGTCTCCTCAGGCTGACAGCCGCACATGCACGTGCTGGTTAATGTATAACACATCATGTGTATAATTTTTGCACCGTTTGTTTGGCTCAAGTTAACTCCACACCAGGAGTTTATGTTGGTAAGTTTTACAGTGTGTAGATCTATAGAAGTTTACAGTATGTGACACTGGGGAGTGTACGGACAGAATCCTCCACACTTCCTCCGCCCCCCACACCCCGCCACACAAACACATACACACACAACCCCCCTACACACACACACCCCTACATCCTTACATAGACAGGACCAGGTTACCGGGACTGTAACTAGTGGAGACCAGCTTCAATTACGTCTTTGCCCCATATATTATTTGTGGAGTCCTGTAGCTCAGTAGTTAGAGCACTCGCTTTGCAAGCGAGACACCTGGGTTCAATTCCAGGCAGAGGGCGAAACCTTGGGCAAGTTTCCTAACTCCACACACCTAATAATAATCCCTCCAAAACAAAACAATAATAAATTGGTTATTTTAAATCCACGACTGTTTGTGGGACACTGCTGTGCGCAATTGGCTGCTGCGTTTCGCCCACAAATATACAGTCAATTCACTTGGCAGTATATTCTGTGAAGCACTTTGAGACGTCTAGAAGACGTGAAAAGCGCTATATCAAATGCAAGGATTATTATTATTCTACCTTTGATTCAGTTATATAATTGTTTTAATAATAATAATCCTTGCATTTGATATAACGCTTTATCACGTCTTTGAGATGTTGAAAGCTCTTCACAGAATATACTGTAAAGTGAGTTGACTACATTTTGTGGGTGAAATTGTTATGTCACATTTAAAAAATAGAACTTAAATAACCAAGATAAATTAACAATAGAATATTTGGCATTGTCATGGGCATGGGTAGTGGTAAAACAGTAAAGCGAAGGAATTGAACATGCAAAGAGGGGCCTCAAAACTATAATGGCCGTGGGACCCCTTCAAGCTTAACCTGGGTCTGATCACCACATCAAAAGATTGGTTCAGATGAAGAAGGCCCTTTGGTTGATCTGATCTCATTCTTCCAAATCACACACCCTATTTTCCTCCCATCACAGCATCAAACCATTTTTTAAAATGTGTCCTGGTCTTAACCACCCTTCCTGATAACCTGAAATGTTAATTACTCTCTAGGTAAAGATATACTTCCTGGTGTTTGTCCTGACATTGCTCTTTGCAACTCAAAACCTGTTCCACGGTCTTCCATCTGAAGATGACTGAAGTGAAATGCCTCACACTTTGTTTCAGGGGGTCTCTACCTGAAAGGAACACAACATATCCAAATCAGCCTGAACAACTTCAAATCGCATGGACATCACTGTACCTTTCTGGCTTTGCCGTCAATTCAAAGGTAACTCCTTTGCCAGGATGGGTGAGTGAGTGAGGCTTCTCGTGCACTCAGCGTTTGTGAATGTGACATTTCAATTTTGACCTGCAAGTGGACTTTGAGGATTTATCTGTTTTCTTGTCTGTTAGTTTGGAATACAATTGAGGGTGAAAATGGTGTACATATTTTGTGCAAGTAAGGCATGATGTGATTTTTTTAGAAAATACAGATGAGAGCAAGCCTGTGATTTACATGGGATTACTTAGTCTGCCAATTCCTGATTTATCCTGTTCTCCGATTGCTTTCAATGAAATGTGCCAAGGGGCATTTTATTTTCTTAATAAAATGTTCTAAAGGCAGAGGATACTCTCTGATGCACCTGAGACCAATTACCCAAACACTCTGTTCTTTTTCACTTTGGTCAGAAGGTTTTCTGAATATTGTTCCATCACACGCATAAAAGCCCTTTTTCTATGTCTTCTTGGCAAGAGAATGCTTAGTGATCTTTTAAATCCTTTTCCACATTTGAGATTAATTTCTGGGTAAACTTATACTGGGTCATGTTGTTTCTGTTTATACCTTCTGCAAGGCTGCTTTCCAGTCCGTTTCACTGCTTACCAAAGAGATGATGGAAGTTGTCTTGCTCTCTTGGCGCTAACAATCTATGTGTTCTGTTAGGTGGTTGGTGCTGTGAATGTAACCTAGAGACCTTGTGTTAATGTTCAGAAATTTAGACAGGCTTGACACTGAAGTAAAATGGGCCTGACAATTTTAAACCAGTTTGAGATGTGTTGTAAAATGATATTCTAAAGGAGAGGGTAGCTCCAGTACAGTGACTGGGACACTGGTGGTGGGGTGGAGGGGGGCACATCATTGAATGTGTTGTTCTTCAGATGAGACCTTAATGCGAGGTCCCTTTAAGTCCTGTCTGACTATTCTTCATGTGAATTTCATATAGTGCCTGTAACGTTCAAAAATCTCACAGGTCAAATGTAGTGACTGCGTATGGGATAGCAAGTGCGGAAGCCATTTTGCTTACAGTTCTACAAACATCCATGAAATGAATAACAACAACAACTTGGATTTATATAGCGCCCTCCATGCTGGACGGCGTCTCAGAGCGCTTTACAGTTTAGGATCCCGACGCTGAGCCAGGGTGATGGAGAGGAAGGTGACCAAAGGCGCTGTGGAAGAGAGGTCTTCAGCAGAGACCTGAAAATAGGAAGAGAGGGAGCGAGGCGAAGGAAGTGAGGCAGGGAATTCGAGAGCCTCGGGGCATAGCGACTGAAGGCACAGACGCCGAGGGTGGAACTGAGGACTCGGGGGAGGAAGAGGCCAGACCCGGAGGAACGAAGGCAACGGGAACTGTGAGGAGAGAGGAGGTCAGAGAGGTGGGGGGTGCAGAGGAGTGGAGGGATTTGAAGACAAGGGTGAGGATCTTGAAGTCGATCCTCTCTGGGACAGGCAGCCAGTGCAGTCTGGCAAATAACCATTTTATTTGCAATGTTGTTGGCCAGGACACCAGGAGAAATTCCCTTCTCTTTTCAAACAGTGACGTGGGATCTTTGAAACTTGTCAGAACAAGCAGACAGACGAGTTTGGATGGAAGTCTCATCTGGCCATCGCTCGCCAGTCACATTTGAGATTAAACATCTTTGGGCTGCAGCATGAAAGATGGCATTCAACACAGTCTGCTCTGGGGAATCCTAGCAAGAGCTGATTGAGGAGGAAATACCAAGCACAGTGAGACCATTCTGCAAGGCTCCATAACCACGCTTTTTCAATCACTGTTTTGTACAGATAAAAGGATCTTTAAGATAAATTTTGTATTTGCAGAAAGGAAAGCTTTATTGGTGCTTGTTTTCACTTTATGAAAGGACTTGACTATGTATCAGCCTGGCTATGTATCAGCCTAGCTCATTTGGTAGCACTCTCGGCTCTGAATCAGAAGATTATGGGTTCAAGCCTAATGTGGGACTTGAACTTGTATCGTCTGGACTGATACCATAGTGCAGTGCTGGGGGTGTGGCGGATTGTTGGAGGTGCCGGCCTTCGGATGAGATGTTAAACTGTGATCCTGTCTGTGTTCAGGTTGATATTAAAGACTTCATGGTACTATTTGAAAAGAGAAAAGGAAGTTTCTCCTGGTGTCCTGGCCAACAATCCTCCAGGATAAATATGTTCATTCATACCATTAGTGTTTGTGGGATATGGTTATGCGCAAAATTGGCTATTACATTTGCCTACAAAACACACAGTCACCACACTTTACAGTAAATCTTGTGAAACGTTTTGAGACGTCCTCCCAACATGAAAGTCACTGTATCAAATGAAAAAAAATTCTTATTTTTATATTATGATTTGTAAGAGACAACAGACGAATCAAGTTTTTCCCCAATGTTAGTTCTAGCAACGGGAATATTAGGATGGTACCAGGGCAGGCAGGGAACTGCTAGCAGGATAGACAAGCAGTCAGACCTTTTTCTCTGGAGAAGAGACCTTTTAAGAGGGGACCTAATCCAGGTGTTTAAAATTATGAAAGGGTTTGCTATTAAATTATGAAAAGCCTTTCACGTTGGGACACCCCTCCGATGTGAAAGGCGCTCTCTAAATGTAATTTTGTTGTTGTTGTTGTTGCTAAGGTTAACAAAATAGGCTGTTCCCACTTGTTGGGGAGTTCTTAACCAGGAGATACATTATAAATTAGCGATGAGGAGATCTAAATGAGAATTTAGGGGGAACTACTTCATGCAGAGGGTAGTGAGAGTGTGGAACTTAGTGCCTTAAGCAGTGGTTAAATCAGTAAATCAGATAGTTTAGATATAGATGCATTCAAAGGAAGTTAGACCTTCACATGAGGAAGAGGGCAATACAAGGGTAAAGGAGGGAGTAAGGAGTGGGCTGGAGACCTCTGTGGAGTTTTAACACTGGCACAGACTGGTTGGACTGAATAGCCTATTTTATTGTGCTGCCTAGTCAGTGTAAACTGTAACCCATTCTGCTTCCCACTGATGCTGAGATCATTTTTATCAAAAAAACCTAGGAGATTATATCAAAGATTATATAAAAAATGCAAGGATTATTATTCTTGTTTTTATGGCTCTCTTGTTACTGCCTGTGTTAGCCAAAGACTCTCAGAACAACACAATTTCTACATAGCAGTTTGGTTGCACGAAGCATCAAAGATCACAGAGACTTGCTCTTGGTCTTCACAATGATAAATATTAATTATTAAAGGAATGAGGAAGGAATAGAAAACCATGCTGTTTATTACAATGTTCTAGGCTGGCAACAATAATAATAATAATCCTTGCATTTGAAATAGTGCCTTTTCAAAATATACTGTGTATTTTGTGGGTGAAGCTGTGCAGTACATTAAGAATAGTGCTATGATACTTTGGCAAATCTTCAATCATTGGTGTGCTCAGAGGATTTTTCTTTTGGCTTCAATTCGCTTGTGAATTGCCCTTGAAGTGAGCTCTCATCTGTTATGATGATTTTAAATACTTCTACTTTGTATTTGTTTGCTCCAGGTATAATCAACATTTTGCTCCGGGCGAGGCAAGGGGAGTGAGATTGGCGCATTCCGTAATAATAATAATCTTTACATTTGGAGGACTTAAAGTTCTTCACTGGATTTACTATAAAGTGTAGTGACTGTGCATTTTATAGGTGAATGCCAATTTGTACACAACAATGCCCCACAAACAACCATGAAGTGAACAACCAATTTTATTCAGGGGATTGTTTGTTAGGACACCAGGAGAAACTCATTTCTCTTTTTGAATAGTGCCATGGGATCTTTCACGTCTACCTGAACAAGCAAATAGGACTTTGGGGTAACATCTCAAATGAAGGACAGCACTTCCAACAACGCAGCGCACCCCAACCTGAATTGGAATGTGCCAGCCTAGGCGATATGAGTTCCAAGTTCTGACAGGAGTTTGAAACCACAACCTTCTGACTCAGGTAAAAGTGCTACCAACTGAGCCAGGCTGACACACAAATCCCAGCATTAATTCACAAGTTAATCTCTAAATCTTGAAAATGAAACAAAACGATTGCCCTTCTGTGCTATATCTGCAGGTATTTCAAAGGAACCAAGCATCCATGTATCTCGTGATCGATCATCATATTTTTTGCACTCCTATGATCTTTGTGGGACTGCATGGCTGCCGCATTTGCCTAATAATTACAGTCATTACACTTCACAAAAAAATCCTGTGAAGCTCTTTGAAATGTTTCAACAACGTGATAATGCCCTGTACCAATTGTAAAGATTATAATAACCAGCGCCAGCAATCTAGTCTGATCACAATTTACCTTTGTATCATATTTTGATGAACACCTTGTGTCATGAGCCTTCTGATGGGAATAAACTGACACGTCTCCCTCCCCCTATGCTTCCCATATACATGAGAAGGAACAGTACAGGCAAACTTAACTCTGAATTAACCTCGAATCACGAAATGCTGTTCACGTCATTTTCATATCTGCTTCTATTTTCACATTTTCTCCTTTGGAATGGTATCCAAAATTAAGAAAACAAAACTATTTTTAAAATTTTTTAAAACTATTTAAAATTCCGATATTTTATCTCCTCTGATGAGACATAAATTTTAAACTTAGGCTAACCCTGTTTCTCATCCTGCTCAGTTTCTATTTTATTTGTGAAGTGCTTTGAGATGTGAAGGGAGCTACAGTAGAAACCTGGTTTGCGGTCACCTCAGTAATCCAACCACCTCACAATTGCGGGCACATTTTCACAGTCTCTCATTGTCAATGTTAAAAGATGGAGTCCTGTAGCTCAGTGGTTAGAGCACTCGTCTTGCAAGCGAGACACCTGGGTTCAGTTCCAGGCAGAGGGTGAAACCTTGGGCAAGTTTCCTTACTCCACACACCTAATAATAATCCCTCCAAAAATAAAACAATAATAAATTAGTGATTTTCAATCCAAGACTGTTTGTGAGATACAGCTGTACGCAATTGGCTGCCGCGTTTCGCCCACAAATATACAGTCAATTCACTTTACAGCATATTCTGTGAAGCGCTTTGAGACATCTAGAAGACGTGAAAAGCACTGTATCAAATGCAAAGATTATGATTATTATTATTAAGATAGGCTGTCTGCTTCAGTAAACCGGGCATCTCACTATTCAGGACAATGGTCATTGATTGTGGCCGCTACAGAGTCCTCCTCCTCTTCAAACGTGGTACAAACACCCCGCTACTAAACTACAAAGTGTACTAGGCCTCGGGCTTCTTGCGCTGTTTCCTTGATGCTGCTGCTGTGGATGGAGTGGGCTCTGGTCGCACATGCGCGGCGCAGGTGGGATCGCGGAAGCAGCGCAAGCAGAAAATCAACAGCGGCCTAACCTGAGCTCCTGTGGCCAATTCTTGCTAAGTGCTGTAAACGTGCCACCACGGAAGAACTTAATCAAAAACAGTGAGGGCAAAAAGTCATAGACAGTTAGCTGAGATCTATGGCATTGGCAGAACTCAAGTTGGATGCATTCTCAGCTTTTGTTTTAAATGTGACAATGCCTTTATTTTGATGAGATTGCAAAGTATGGTTGTTGAATGTTCATCATCCTTGCCCATTACCAATGCCCTTATCGTTACATCAGTGACCTGAATCACCCGACCTGTTTCAGTAATCAGGTCGCCTCACTAAGTAGGTCACTTTTGCCCAGTCCCTTGAGTGACCAGATTAATGAGGTTATACTGTATTTTGTTTTTGTGTTTGTTTTTGTTGTTTTTATTCAAACGGACGGTACCTTTGTCAGTCGTATCTTTTCCTGTTTTTAACAACTGATCGACTTGCCTTGTCACGTCATCGTGTCTCAAAATAATTTACTGTCAATTTTCTCATGTATTTTTTGACAAACATGGTAGCCATTTGTCCCAACAAAGTCTCCCACAAACAGCTTTAGCGTGAATCATAGAATAATAATATAATAATCTTTGCATTTGATATAGCGCTTTTCACGTCTTCTAGAAGTCTCAAAGCGCTTCACAGAATATGCTGTAAAGTGTTTGACTGTATATTTGTGGGCGAACGCGGCAGCCAATTGCGCACAGCAGCGTCCCACAAACAGTCGTGGATTGAAAATGACCAATTTATTATTGTTTTGGTTTTGGAGGGATTATTATTAGGCTCTGTGTGGAGTAAGCAAACTTGCCCAAGGTTTCGCCCTCTGCCTGGAATTGAACCCAGGTGTCTCGCTTCCAAAGCGAGTGCTCTAACCACTGAGCTACAGGACTCCACATGAGCAACTAATAATAATAATAATAATCCTTACATTTGATATAACATCTTTTACATTGGTAGAACGTCTCCAATGCTTGCCAGATACTGTGAACCGTGGTGATTTTTTTGTTCTATTAAAAACGGGATTTGGGCCACATGAGAGGTTTTAGAAACTTTTCTTTGAAGAACACAAATTTTTGTTGAAAGAAATGTGGACTGGGATTCTTCTGCTAACTGAAGAGCTATGCCAATTACTGTGTTCTACAATGGAATTTGCTCTGCGTAGGAATATTCAACCTTAGGATAATTCTGTAGCATGGTACGAGGCAACACCAAATCCTATAAGAAGATTAATTGCCATAAGTGGAGTTGACGCTAAGCAAAAAGCCTGTGAGAGTGAAAGGTACAGCTTCTGTTTTGTAGAGGATTGACAAGGATTGCTGTTGTTAGAGCACTGGAGAAAATAGCATTAAAAACCTGGTCTATAAACATTGCGGTGCTCCAATGTGCTAAGCCACCTTAGCATACACTTCACACGTAGGATAAGTGTGGAAGACAGGGTAAGTGCACGTCACTTTCGCTAATGGGAGTTTTTCCTTGTCAACAATCATCCAGCCAATATGCACAAAGCAAGGTCCCACAAACAGCCATGATGTGAATGACCAGTTTTATCACAGGGTTGATCCAGATTTTAAAAAGCTTCTTCGGCTCACTTGATCTTATCCGTCCTTGATCTTATACCCACCTTACTGTCCCCCAATCACAGCATCAAGCTGTTTTTTAAATGTCCTTTTCAAGTTTCCTTGCCTCAACCACCCTTTCCGGTTCAGAATCTGGGGATTGTCGTTCAGGACAGTGGGAGGAACTCCCTCCTCTTTTTGAATAATTTCATGAGATTTTAATGTCCACCTAAACAGAATCACCATTAAACCATTAAATGATTTACTGCCTTACCTGAGGGTTGGTGCCTCTTACAATTCAACACTCCCCAGGACTCCACTGGAGTGTCAGCCTTAACTATGAAAATCCAAACACAAACTTGCATTTATATCACGCCCCTAGTGTCTCAGAGCCCTGAACAACATGTAGCTGTGTGCATATGAGTTTACTCTTAGAATATTTGGTAATGTCAAGTATCTTTGTGTTGGAATAATAATAATATTTGCATTTCACAAACCGGCTTATTATGTTGTTCCAGAGCCTTGGGACATCCTCCCAACGTAAAAGGCAAATGTAATTTGTTGTAGTCATGTTATAATGTAAAATGATTTGATTGTATTTTGTGGGTGAAATCGCAGCCGAATGGGAACAGCAACATCCCACAAACAGCCGTGGAATGAGTGACCAATTTTATTGGGGGATTGTTGGCCATGATACCGGGTGAAATTCCCTTCTCTTTTTGGATAGTGCCATGAGATTTTTTAACGTCCACTGAACCGGCAAGCAGGACCTCGGTTTAACATCTCATCCGAAGGATGGCACCTCCAACAATACATTGCAGCGCACCCCCAGCACTACACTGGGGAACCAGTCGAGACTGAGGCTTAAACCCATAACCTGCCTCAGAGGCGAGAGTGCTACCAACTGAGCCAGAGATTGATTAAAGATAGAAATGCCTTTGTTCTTCAGTAGACTCTTGTTTTTTATTCAACCTGACTGCTGGTTTGCTTGTTTAGGCATTTTAGTGCTAAGGACAGAGAGTTTTCAATAAAGCATGGTTTTGACAATTTATCATGTGTAAAGCCTGACTCCTTGTTGTTTCATTCTTTAACTTTTTTACAAATTAAGTAATTTTTGCAATGAATGTAACGCCTGTGACTTTGAAAGGTCGCAAAGTGCTTCACAGAAAATTGCTTTCCAGTGTAGCGAGTGTTTTATATAGGCAAACGTGCCAGCCAATTTACACACAGCAAGGTCCCACTAACAGCTATGAAGTTAAGTTAATGGTCTATTTATCTGGAGGATAGTTCGCGAGGGCACAAGGAGAAACTCCCCTTTTTTAAATAGTGTCAAGGGATCTTTTAACTCCCACAGAAGGAGGTTCGATTTATTGACCTCTGACCATACAGGACAACCCAGCACTTTATTGAAGCATCAGCCTAGACTTTGAGTTACAAGTCCTGATGTGGGGCTTGAACTCACAACCTTTTGACTCAGAAGCAAGAGCGCTACTACTTGAGTGATGCTGAAGCCTAATGAAGCGTGTATTGATGTAAAAAAATACTTTTTAGCTTTCCTGTGCTGTACCTCAATTGGTTGTTTTGCTTTTCCTCACAAAACCTCTACAACCTGTCACTAACTTAATTCCCATCTTAACATTTGTGCTCTCCTGCACATTAAGTTGGTTTCATACATTTTCCTTGAACCTACTCCTTATGTTTGCCATTTAGTGGTTTCCTGCCTTGTCTTCTATTATTTTGGTTTCTCTGTGAGTATATTTAGTTTGAGTGCAGGATTCTGCATTTGTTTCCAAGCCAAGTTTCTTTGATGTCAAATGTACGGACTTGAACACCTGCAGATGAAATCCTATCTGTCTCGATCCAGATTTAGTGTTACAGTCCTTGGTCATTTGCTTTGCAGTATATTTCCCTCTGCAGTTGGTAATACGGAATTAAGATTTTACAGTTAGTAACAAAAAGAATTTCAATAAAAGTAACTTTTTTAAAGTCAATTTTTATTTTTGTATGGGAAATTTCTGGGCTACAAATGACTACAAAATACAGTTGTTACACCTTTCCCTGAAGCGCTTTGATATATCCTTGAAGATGTGCTATAGAAATGTAAGGTATATTCTGTATTATTTTACAAAATCACAGTCTCTCTAAGTCTTTCTAAATAGTATACAGTATTATGAGTCTTGTGTAAATATAGTTGCATTATGCCCATGTGCCAACCTATGTTTAGATGACCACAATGAAAATAATTTTTTTTAAACATCCTTTTCATTGTGGGCATCTGTTTAGCATCCTTAAATTTTAAAAAGTCTAAAGTTATTCCTTCTGTATATACACAGCTGCATCAACACATGGTTTACACCTGAGAATTATACATCAATGTTCCATGAAATTAGTTATTTGACTAACTTAATTTCCATTTAAATAAACTGCAGTAAATTAGGGGAAGCCCTGCTAGTGTAGTGACTAGAGAGCTGCAATTTACAGACCCAGTAGCTCGCTTCCTAGTTCAGATCCTGGTCTATGCTGAGTTTGCTGTTCTCAGCTGGGGCTGCTGAAAACAAAAGTGGCCCCGGCTTTCCCAGGGTAAGGTAGGGGAAACCCAGCCAGAGTTCCTGCTCCTAATCGCTCCATATATAATTTTAATTCTTGCATTTGATATAACGCCTTATCATGTCTTCGAGATGTCTCAAAGCGCTTCACTGAATAAACTGTAAAGTGAATTGATTGTACATTTTATGGGTGAAACACAGCAGCCAATTGTGTCCCACAAACTGTGGTGGATTGAGTGACCAAATTGTTTTTATTAACAATATAGCACTATATTACCCTCTATAGTACTATACCATATATATATGTATACTAATAAAATGACAATGTCTGTCTGCGCTTCAAGAAGGATCTCAATATTCGATTGATGTAGAGACGTGATTCATACTTCATCTGGACTTGTGTGGGAGTGACATGGGCATATTTGTTTTTAGGTTTTACGTTTTTTTGCTGCAGTATTCCTGGTGGCCACCGAGTCAAAGTGGCGCTGTGGCATCCTGCGTCGCAGAGCACCTACGTATGTACTCACACCCTGTAGTTACACCTGGTGGCTGCACCGGCTGACACAGGCACTGTGGCATCCTGCGTCGCATAGCACGCAGGATAGCAGCGAAGTGGCGGGAACAAAATAAAACACGGACGAAGCTAAGTCGCGGCAACAACAAACAAAATTACGTTTAAAGCGCTGAGTCCTCCCACAGGGGTCCTCCCAGATGAGTATAGATAAAGATGAAATGTCTGTCAGCGTGTCATTCTACATTCCATATTGGATCCTTTGGTTATATAACAATAATCTTTGGATTTGATACAGCGCCTTTTCACGTCTTCGAGACGTCTCAAAGCGCTTCACAGAGTATACTGTAAAGTGAATTGACTATATCTGTAGCTGCAGTAGGTATAGCTTGGAAATAATAGAGCACCATATTACCCTCCATAGCACCCTCTATTGGTTGTTCTGGTGTGTGGCAGCTGGGTGGTGAGAGTTGAGGCTTGGCTGTGACATCCTCTACAGTCGAATGGCCTGCCCGCACTTACTGCCAAGGCTCACACAAGAATAATGGCCACTTATGTGGAGGGTACCGAGAGGCGATCAGCGCCCGCGCAACCACACCCCAGCGAGATGCCAGTCCAGAAACAGACATGCATGTGCCAGCGGGAAGAAAATTTGAAAAAAAATAATTTCGGAGAAAAATATATTCTTCTGCTTGATGTTTCATCCAAAAAATGGCACTTTCGACAACTCTGTCCCCAGCACTGTACTGGCATGTCAACTTTGAAAATGAGCACAACGTCTCGAACTGGGGCTTGAACCCATAACCTTTTGTCTCATAGAGCAGAGAGTGACTGTCTGAGCCGGGCTGACACCCTTTTCAGGGAACGAACACTTTCCCCAAAACAGAGCTAAAATCCTCACACAGGAACACAATGCTCCAATGACTTATCGATCAATTTTTGGAAAAAGCAGGTAGCTGGATGTTATTTTGACCTTTCCTATTTCTTGAAGGTAATTAGGAGGTTGAGCTACTACAATCAAACCCCTTTACCTTGTAGTACTACTCTTCAAAACTAATTATTGTAGAAAAGATTATGTCCTGTTAATTTGTCCTCGGAATGTCTTCCCTGTGTTTAAGACACATTAAGTCCTTAATCTGGATTCCACACATTTTTCTCCTGAGTGTCCACTGAGACCGTACTCGATGCAGTGGTTTTGAACTGAATTATAACACTTTAAGAGTGTAACAACCTGTTGGTTGTTGGACTGAATCTGATTGTGGTCCTTTGAGCAATGCCCATGGGAAAGGGAAGGTGAGAAGATGCAAGTGGATTAACCATATCAGCCAGTCAGCAACTCCCGCAAACCTATTACCTTTTTACGGAAGACTTGATATCTGACTATTGACAATGTCTCTCTTATATGAACCTGAATATAACAATTCTATTTCTATTTGACATCAAATTGACTGAGTTGTGAATGCATTTTGCGACATTGTCCCAATCTGAAGTACACTGTAAAAATGTTGTATTAAGGGGACAAAAATTTCACTTGGATCTATACTTACTGAATTTAATTCGAATTTCAGAGCGGAATTTGGCAAATTGTTGAATCATCCTGTGCACAGATTGGTTGCTGCATTTGCCTTCTAAGCACAGTCACTACACTTTACATTAAAATCATAGAATCATAGAATTATATAGTACAGAAGGATGCCATTCAGACCATCGTGTCTTGCTGGGTCTTTTAAAAGAGCTATCCAAATCATGGAAAATCCTGTGAAATGCTTTGAGGCACCCTCCTGATCGATGCAAAATTGGTTGCAATGATCATTGTTGCAGCAAGAATTATGGCACAACATTGAGAACAAAAGTTATGCAACCGAGGAAATTTATTACAAGAAAAAAAAAGTGATCTGTCTTTGGTATTTTATTGAGCTCTTAATGCAGGATTTAGCTGGATTAAATATTACTGTTTCAGAGATGCCCAAGGGACATGATTTCAAAGTCACTTGTACAGATGTTAAATAAAGTGGATTGTGTGTGTGTGTGCATACTTAAATTTTAACAGCACAATGAAAAATTGGAAGCTTAGCCCTCAGTGGAATAATGTGCTGCCTCAGGGTATTTTGTTTTGTGTTCATTGCTCTTGCTAAAATTCTGCATGAATCAAATCTACTCTTAACTTTGCTGCAAATCTGATTGTGACGAACACTGTTCCTTTTGGCAGGGATGCGAATGCACATTCTGGGGTCTGCTACAAGCTACAATGAGAATAGTTTCCTCATCTTTGCAGGTTGTGAGTTTGGCATACTATCCTCCTTGGTTGGGGGGTGTATTTAAGTGAATTTTCTTTGGAGCTGATTTGGCTCCAGTGAGTTCTCCATAGTACGCTAGGTAGAGAGTGCACATTCCATTCCAATAAACATCTCTGGAATTTTCATGTGTAGGTTTGGTTTGGATGCTCTTAAGCATGGCGATGGGTTTCAGACACCCGGTTGACCAAAAAAACTTGGCATTATTTGGGCCCCAATCAGCACAAAAAACACAGCACAGAATAACCATCACCTTTGAGACATCCACTGTCAGAGTCAGGTCAAGAACTGTACACGGTGAAACAAATTGAGTTTTTTAATGTGTGATAAAATCAATCTGTAAATTCCATGGATTATTACTTACATATGACCTGTTTGGTAAGATCCCCAATTCCTTTAGTACTGTCTAGTAATTTATGACCATATATCACTTGTATTCAATGGGTTACATTTGGTGGTAACCTTACTTTTTTAATATACAATTGCCACGAATGCACACTTTGGGCAGTTCAATAAACATGTTATTTATATTAACCGGGCACTGAGCAAGTAATAATCATGATAATTACTAAGTGGAGAATCTGACCAAAGCATTTTTTTGCAGTGAATTTATTGTGATGTCCTGTTAGTCATGACAGTAAGTGAAACAATCTGGTTGCCATCTGTTATATAGCAAGCCAAGGGATGTGGCATTATCCTGCCACCTGTTGCGTCTTGTAGCTCAGTGGTTAGAGCACTCGCCTCGCAAGCGAGAGGACATGGGTTTGATTCCTGGCAGGGCGAAACGTTAGGCAAGTTTCCTTGCTCCACACGCCTCTGTTTACTTAGCAGTAAGTAGAAACCCGGTTGTTAGTCGATTGCCGGATCATTTTTCCGGGGATAATAATTCCTTAGGAAATAATAATACTAATGTGGTCAGTCAATCCACGACTGTTTGTGGGATACTGCTGTGCGCAATTGTCTGCTGCGTTTCGCCCACAAAATATATAGTCAATTCACAGTATTTTCTGTGAAGTGCTTTGAGACATCACAAAACATGATAAAGCATTGTATCAAATGCAAGTATTATTATTATATGCATCCACTAGTATAATATCTACATTGCTCATTGTTGAAACAAAGTCCATGCATTCTTTCATAAAGGAATTAAATAATTCTTTGAAAAGGCTGAAGTGTATAGCGAGAGAGCTGCAGAGTGGGACTTGGTGAGATGTGGAATAACACAGGGTAGAGTAGATGGGCTGAATGACCTATGTCTGTGTCTTAACGCACGATGACTTAATACAGAAGACAATGTATAGAAGGACAGATTCTGCAGTTTTATTGTAGTGAGTTTAGACAAATGTGTGCAGCACACTATTGGAGTATCAGCATTGACTGCGTTCGAAGTCTTGATGTGGGCTTGAATCCACAACCTTCTGACTCAAGAGTTAAGAATGCAACCAACTGAGCCAGTGTGACACCAATGAAACAGAAGGAATCATAAATGAGACTGTGTCTTTGTAAAATTGATGCTTTCACATCAATTTCATTCAGAACATAATTCCAAACAAAACCATACATTCTGTGCAACGTGGGCACATTGCTGAGTGTTTTCCGTTCCATGCTTTTTTATATTGTAAAGGTCTAATTTTCCTTGTTATCCAAAGGTTCACATTACTTTTCAGTAATCCTTGCACTAACTCCATTGTTCTGTTTTCAGATTATCTCTGTTCTTTGCGTTAAACCTCTTTGTTTATTTAAGAGGTTTGACATTGTTTTTGTTTGTATCCTCTTGCTTCCTTGGGACGTCCTCCCAATGTGAAAGGGGCTATAAAAATGTAATTTTGTATTGTATTATAATCTCAAATCGCCCAAGACAATCCCAAGTATCCTGATCACAGGCAGTTTAATTTTTAACATGCTAACCACTTTGTCTTTGCTCCTTTATTGTTTATTTGCAATCTCTTGCTAAATGCTTATTTCTCCCCATTACTCCTATTGATTTGTTGCATTGGAGAGCAGTCCCACTGAATTTATTTGTGCTTTTCCCAGGTTACATTGCTTTACCTCCAGCTGTGATTAATATTGCCACTTTTTATTGTTTCCCAATTGTTTCATTAGACTAAACTCACCCACTGTTGAAATCTGTCACAGAATTCTCTTATCTCTCTAATCCTCAAAAGCTAGCTGCTCAAAGTATCCAGCCAGATCTGGGCTGAAATCCCAGGTTGGCATTACATGTAGTGCCTTTGGTGATGTACAATTATGAATGGGAAGTCCCATTAG
This sequence comes from Callorhinchus milii, assembly GCF_018977255.1. Lineage (NCBI taxonomy): Eukaryota > Metazoa > Chordata > Chondrichthyes > Chimaeriformes > Callorhinchidae > Callorhinchus > Callorhinchus milii. The sequence continues at coordinate 19,933,612 of NW_024704751.1, forward strand.
CAGCCAACAACACACGTGGAATTCTGCAATTTCAGACCACATCTGCCTCCTCTGTTCCCTTGAAGCTTGCTCTATTCACCGCCTTCTGAATAAAAGTAGTTAGAAGTGCAAGCATTGAAGCTGCAGTTTACCTTGCCTTTTCTGTCTATACACAGTTCATAACGGTTTAATTAACACCAGTTTTGAGGTGATACATCAAGACTGAGGTGGATAGATATTTGTTAGGTCAGGGGATCAAGGGATTTTGGGCAAGGGCGAGTAATTGGAGTTGAGGTACAGTTCAGCCATGATCTTATAGAATGGTGGAACAGGCTCGAGGGGCTGAATAGCCTACTCCTGTTTCTATGTTTTTATGTTTCATCCTTGGCTCATCAACTTGAAATACCAGTCATTGCTCTGCCTTTTGCATAGGATATCAACTTGATCCTAATGTTGCACATTTTTAATCAGAATTGACAAGCGCCATCAACACCATCAGTGTCTGGCCAGCGCACAGTGATCGGGTTGGTGGAATAATTTATTTTATTCATGAAAGGTTACATGAAGCTGATTCCAATGGCAATATCCCATTGGGACACTGCTGTGCGCAATTGGCTGCCACATTTCGCCCACAAATTCACTTTACTGTATATTCTGTGAAGTGCTTTGAGACGTCTAGAAGACGTGATAAGACGCTATATCAAATGGAAGGATTATTATTATTATTATCATTATCCAGAGGCACCTGGGTGTGCTCCACAATTTTCTGGCAGTCAGTGTACAGACTTCCCATAGTGCGCCTGTTTACTACAGTCGGCCTTACTGCCATGGAGATGTCTGTGTCTAATAATGACCGTTTCTATGCAGATAATTTGTTTTTCCAACCTTTGGTGCTGGCATCTTGTGGAATTTCACAATCAGGCCAGACTTTCTAGCACTAACTCATTGTCTTCACCAATCAGACACTTCCCCGCATTCAGAGCACTACAATATACAAATATAAGTTGTTGTGTTGCAAAGATCTACATATCAGAAGCTTGGAGTCTTCTGTGGCATTATCTGTAATAATAATAATCCTTAATAATAATAATAATCCTTGTATTTGATATTGTGCTTTTCACGTCTTCTAGACGTCTCAAAGCGCTTCACAGAATATGCTGTAAAGTGAATTGACTATATTTGTGGGCGTAACGCGGCAGCCAATTCCGCACAGCAATGTTCCACAAACAGTCGTGGATTGAAAATGACCAATTTATTATTGTTTTTTTTTTTTGGAGGGATTATTATTAGGCTCTGTGTGGAGTAAGGAAAGTTGCCCAAGGTTTTGCCCTCTGCCTGGAATTGAACTCGAAAGCTCTGTGAGAAACCCTTCCAACCGAAACAGTATCCGTTAATATAAATAGGCTGTTTCCACTGGTTGGGTAACAAGCGGATACAAATATAAGATTGTGACTGGGAGAGTTTATGAGGAACTACTTTAAACAGAGGGCAGAGAGATTGTGAAACTCACTGCCTGAAGCAGTAGTTCAATTGGATAACAGGTCCATTCAAGAGAAAGCTAGACTTTCAGATAGAGGGGAATGGAAGAGTATGGGAGGGAATATGGAATGAGTGAAGACTTGTGTGGAGTACAAACACCGACATGACTGGTTAGGCTGAGTGGCCTGTTTCCGTGCTGTACAGTCTTTGTAATCCGTGTAATATACCTCATGATAAGCTTCGGATTCCAAAATTATTTGGGTTTGCCATTTTTGTAAATACTGTTGTCTGGACTAGTCTTCCATTTACAAGTAACCTTGAGACCTTTCTACCATACGATTCAATTGTCTTTTTATATAATTTTATAAATTTATGTACTTTTCTTTTTAAGTCCATCTGATAGAATGTGTGTACATAGTGTGTGTATAGGTTGAGTTGGACACTGTAGAGGTGCACATTCTCTATGTTAGGACATTCACATAGGTGCTCACTTGGTTGTGGTTTTGTTGAGTGGGTCAGTGAGTACCCTAAATAGAAAAGATGTGTCCCAAAGGGATGAGGTGGAGGAATTTGGAAAAGTATTGGAAAAGTATTGGGTGTTCGGAATTTGGTCTTAAATCCAATTCTGTATCTAAAAATGAAGAGCGTTTTTTAATAGTTGCATGCAGGTACTCCAGTACAACAACAACAAAATTACATTTATAGAGCACCTTTCATGTCGGGAAGACGTCCCAAAGTGCTGAAACGTCAGGTGTCGGGGCCCGAGAATGGGGGAAGGGTGGTGTAGGGGTGAGAGAAGCAGAGAGGTGGGAGGACGACCAAAGGCACGATCGAAGAGAAGGGTCTTGAGACCGGCCTTGAAGGAGGCAAAGGAGGAGGTGAGGCGAAGGAACCGTGGGATGGAGTTCCAGAGTGTGGGGGCAGAGAGGCTGAAAGCCCGGCCACCGATGGTAGGTTGAGTCAGGCAGGAGACATGGAGCAGACCGGAGCCCGCTGAATGGAGGGAATGGGGCAGGTTGGTAGGGAGTCAGCAGGTCAGAGAGGTTAGGAGGGGCAAGGCCATGGATGGCCTTGAAAGTGAGGATGAAGATCTTGAACTGGGGATGGGGAGCCAGTGGAGTCAGGCGAGGGTGGGAGTAATGGGAGTCACGGAGCCTGGTGCGCAAGAGTACACAAGCTGCACCAGTTTTGGATGATCTGCAGCTTGTGAAAGGAAGAGTTGGGAAGGCCAAAGAGGAGGGAGTTTCCGTAATCGAGCCTTGATGTGATGAATGGATGGGTAAGGGTTTCGGCAGGTGTTCCAATTTCTTTGTTGAAATTAGTTTTATATATTGTTTTCATTCCGACCTCCTCTGGGGGAGGTAGTTAGAGTGTGTGTGACCAGCGGTTTTTGAAAGGTTGAAAAATAGAACTGACCACGCTTGATTTTGACTTACTCTAGATCATAAAGTTTATGGATTTGAACCCTGGACCAGCAAGTGAGCTCCTAATCTGGCCTGATATTTCCAACGCTGTACCATTGCTTTATGCGATACAGTGCTGGGGGCGTATTGCGTTGTCTGTCAGAGTCCATCAGATGAGATGTTAAACTGAGGTCTGCCTGCATATTCAGGTGGATGTTAAAGATCCCATGGCGCTATTCGAAAAGAGAACAGAGTTTCTCTCCCCCGGTGACTTGGCCCACAAGCCCCCAAATAAAATTGGTCATTGACTCCATGGCTGTTTGCGGGTCATTGCTGTGTCGCGTTTCGCTTTACAATCTACTGTATATCCTGTGGAACATTTTGAGATGTCTTAACGATGTAATAAGGCACTATATCAAATGCAAGATTATTATTATATAATTCAACACTTAATCAAATCCAATTTAGATGTCTGCTGTTGCCAGACACCTGTGTAACTCATTGTACATTATTGTTAAGTGCCAAGGCCCATACACTTGACAGGAACAATATCAAGATAGCTAACAATATCAAGATAAACACAGCTCATCTCGATGTGACAGCTAGCAGTGTTGTCACCAAAAACATTTCATATCCATCTTGAATTTGAGTTTGAGCTGGGCAAACCATTCCAGTTATCATTCAGCAACAGTGCTTCTGAATTGGAAAACATTGTTGGAATTGGTTTTGAACTGTAATTGGAAAGGCAGCAACACACTAAAGCAATTTGGTGGCTACACCAGCTCCCAAGTAGCCTGGATTAATATACTGTAATTCATGTAATTTCCTGTCAGTTCTATGTGTGTGGGGCTTGGCTGGAAGGTTAGCTTTGCAGGTCCTTCAATCTCCACTCAAGGGGTTCTCCATTGCTGGTTCTCCAACATTTTGTGGTCAGCATTTCTTCAGCTATCATATGTCTGACACATGAGGAAACTCATCAGCATGCTAAAGAGTATCCAAACCGGACTGAGAGTTCTATGTATGCCACCTACACATTGTAATTTCTTGTATTTTGGAATAAATGCACACTATCTCCCTGGAAGGGCACCTGTAATTGTTGGAGTTTAACCAGCTAAAACTGCATAGCTTTCCATCGAAAGCACTGTCTGGTAAGCTTCCCCTTGAATGTTGACCAATTAAGACTTTGGCTTGTAGGGTTAAAAGCAGCCAAGGGGGAAGAATCCCTGCTCCCCTTTATTCTCTAACATCTGTTAGCAGCTAGACATCATGTTGGCAGGATACACTGATAGATTGACGCAAACTTTGGAATGAGCTCTCACAAACTCTGCAGTTGATCTTATTTTGTTAAATTGAGGGAAAATATAATTTGTTAATGACCCAATGAACGTTTACAAGAATATCTTTATCAAGAATGTGCAAACAACGTAGCTCTACTGATCATCACTCTCTGAACCTTGCATCAACAACAACAAATTACATATGTATGGCGCCTTTCATGTCAGGAGGACTTCCCAAGTTTAAGGCACTGGACAGTCAGGGATCCACACCCAAGCTGATGGTTGGGATCAGGAGGGGTGAAGGGCAGGGAGGGTAGGAGGGTGATGGAAGGCAACTAACACCCCAAATAACTACGCAATTACCTTTGTCCCTTTTGTATGATGTCTTCCATCCAGTGTTTTACTACAGTATATGTGAAACTGCTGAAATAAATATTGACTAGAGCATCACTATTTTTTTCCTTCAATCTCTTAAGCATTTTCGGATAAATCTCATTTGGCTCAGGTACTTTGTAGATGTTGAATCCTTCAAGTTTCTGCACATAACATGCTAGATAGACCTGCAGATTCTACTAAGTCTACATATGTTACAGATTCCTTATCTACAATCTGGTAATTATCTCCAAAGAAGACAAATGAAAAAAACAAAAATAATCTACCTGTCAATATCTGGGCAATCTATTCTGTGTAATTTATCCCATAATAAGATATCGGTATCAAACTCTGCCAAGATTAAGTGTTCCAAGATGCTATCCAGCACAAAGGGCGCTATATAAAGGCATGCAGTTGTTGTATCTGCATTTCAACCTTTGCTATTTACATTGACTGTGGGACTCAGAGGTAAAAGTGCTACCTACTGAGCCAGTAATTTCAGGCAAGAATAGACCACTGGTCAATCCAGTCATCCAAATTCCCTTGACGGGTCAATCGCGGATTCATCAGATTGAATTTTTTTTTGTTGACAGGAAAGTGTTCGGTTGAAATACTTTGAAGTTTCTCATTCTGCCACCAAATACTCAAAATGTTTTGGGAAACTGTTCTTTTTAATTGAATGTTTTTATGGATCTGATTTGAACTGGGCCTGAGAATTGAGGGAGGCGGAGGTCAGATTTAGAATTATTCCTTTCGTAACCATGTCTTGGTGTGGATAAAGTGAAGTAACTTGCCGTTGGGAGAAGCCGTTTAAGATGTATCAAAAATGTCTGTTTTTCATAAAAATCTCTCTTTGTAGTGAAACAGAGACGGAGCTTTGGCTGCATCAACCTTCATTCCATTGATTGAAATGAACATCTTGCCAATTGGAAATGTTGCTTCCACCAGAGCACCAGTGAGGACAGATTTTGCTTTTGTGAGTTCACAGTGGGTGCGGGCTGGGGCATTTGCAGTGGACAGGTGTGTAAAAATATTTCCAAGAGAAGAGCATGCACAAATGGGGTTTATTTCACTGGAGTGGAGGGGATGTGGTCAAGATGTGAGGGGGTATGGCGGTGTTTGATGGTGGAAAATTATTTCTTTGAATAGGGGAATCGGCAACATTGAGGGACAGTATCAGGATTGTTAGCAGGAACCTCTGTTGAAATGTCTCAAAGCATTCAAAGAGTTTTCTGCACAGTGTTGTGACTGTATTTTTAGGTGAACACGGCAACCAATTTGCACACAATAATGAATGTATGAAAGCACGCTGAGAAGCTGTATAAATACAAGTTGTTGTTGGAATCCTTGTATTTGGTATAGCGTCTTCCACGTAATGAGGACATCCCAAGGAGCTTTACAAGATTTTACTGTGCAAGTGATGTGACTGTGCAAATGTGGCAGCCAATTTTGGCACAGTAATGTCCCACACATAGCCATGGAGTGAGTGACCTATTTTATTTGAGGAATTGTTGGCCAGGATACTGGGAGAAACTCCCCTTTTCGAATAGTAACATGGGATCTTTACTGTTCACCAGAACAGGCAGACGGGACCTCAGTTTGACATCTCACCCAAAGGACGGCACCTCTGACAGTGCAACACCCCCCAGGTACTGCAATGGAGCGTCAGTTTGGACCATGATTTCAAGTCCCAAACTTCTGACTCAGAGGCGACAGTGCTACCAATGAGCCAGGCTGACCCACGACAGTAATAATCATAAACTTACATTTGATGTAGCTCTTTAGCATGTTAGGAGACTCTCAAAGCTCTTCACCAGAGTGTGAAGTATTGTAAATTGTAGCGACTGTTTATTTTGTAGGCGAACGCGACAGCCAATTTGCACACCTCAATGTCCCACAAACAACATGAGGTGAGTGACCAGTTTTCATCCAAGAGATTATTGATCAGGACACTGGTAGAAACTCCCTTCTCGTTTTCCATGTGCCACAGGATCTTTAACATCCAAGTACAGAAGGCACTTCAGTTTAAGGTCTTATCCGAAGGTTGGTATCTCCAACAATGCTGCTTGCCCCCAGAACTGCACTGGAGTATCACCTTAGACAGTTATAGTTCAAAGTGGGGCTTGAATTCACATGCTTCTGACTCAGAGGCGAGACCACGACTGACTGAGCCAGGCTGACACCTCATAATAGTAAGGGGAATGGAGGAAAGTCAGCATCTCCGGTGAACATTACAGAGCAAAGTCCTATTACAAAGCTGACGTACGTGTGCGTGTGTGTATGTAGTTATAATCCCTTCGGGCTTGCTCTGAAAAGATTAGCTTTTCTGCTAATGTTGCACAGTAAATTGCAGACATTACTGATCCATTAACAACCGTCGGAAACTGTACAATTGCTAATGGATTAAGGTGTCTGTGCAGTGCTTTGTTTTTGCTCTGATGTGTTTCCACGATGTTGTCGGAATGTTGCAGCGTCGGCTATTAGGATGTATTTGGCTGCCTCGGAGCCCGATGCAGTGACACACACCAGACTTCCAGCACAGCCTATCTATGTGGTCTTGCTGGACGGAGAAAACTAATAGTTGCCAGTGATTTAGAGACGAGAGGATTTTTTTACACTCCTTCAGCGTTTGCTAAAGTTAAACTCTTCCTGTCCAGTGCATTGTTGTGCTCAAACTAAATACCATTCATTCTCGATAATCATGGTGGCTCAATTTATAATAAATAATAACAACACTAATCCTTGCATTTGACGCCTTTCACGTCAGGAGAACATATCAAAATGCCTCACAGGATTTAACTGTAAAAGTGCTGTGACTGTATTTTATAAGCAGATCTATGACTCTCTGAACTCACTGGAGTCCACTTTGCTCAGTCAGTAGCAGAGTTTGTGGGGACATGTTGTCTTAATTTAAAATTCTTGGTGAATTGGGGAAAATTCCTAAATTCAGCCTTAATTTGGAAGCCACATTCTTTTTGAGCACTACGGGAAACTGAGGCTGATTTTAACTATTTTCTACAATTTGACGCTTCTTACATTTTAAAATAAAGTGATCCTACAGGCTGAGACCAGACGGAATTTTGGCCCCGGGGTGTTTACTGTAGAATTACAGATGTGATGTGTCCAGGAGAGGGAGCTAGACGTGGGGTTGTGCTATTGTTTAGTGAGTAATCTCTGAACTGGGTAGTGTGTGCAGGTTACGAATTAGTGAAACTAGTAATAATCCTTACATTCAATACAGTCTGTTTCATGTCAGGAGTTGGTCTGAAAGCGCTTCACAGGATATACTAAGAAATGTAGTGACTATGTTTTGTACACAGCAACATTCTGCAAACAGCCATCAAATGAATGACCACTATTATTTGGGGGATTGTTGGCCAGGACGTCGGGAGAAACTCCCCAGCGCAATGGTTTCTTAATGTCCACCTAAACGGGGCACACTCAGCACCTCAGTATAATGTTTCATTTGAAGGACGGTACCTCTGACAATGTGGTGCTCCCCCCAACACTGCACTGGAGTATCAGCCTAGACTGTGAACACAAAGTCCCCGGACACTGGGCTCAAATTCACAACCTTCTGACTCAGAGGTGAGAGTGCTATTGGCTGAGGCTGACACTTATGAAAGAGAAGGAATCATTACTGAGATTGACTATCACTTCAGTTTCATTCAGAACATAATTCAATATGCAACCATGTGCTTGTGTGCAACGTGGGGGAGGGGAGCATTCCTGAAATGCTTGAACCCAAGTCACGCCAAAGCAACAGAACAAGAGAGCACAGGTTCAGAGTGGCAAAGGGCAATTTCTGGACAGTAACCAGGAAGCATTTGTTTACCCAGTGGGGAATTAATATTTGGAACAGAGGTAACCGAAGGCTGATTGAACCAGAACGCTGGACTCATTTAAAAGCAGCTTGACACTGTGATGGGTGGAGGGTAGGATGGTGATGGATGAGCTTGGAAGGGCCTCTTCTTCATCCAAACCAATCTTTGAATTGGATTTGAAATGGACACGTCCATTAGCCAAGTTACTCTTAATCCTGTCTCAAAGGTTAATGTAAGAAAGGTGCCCAATCTTCGATGGAGTATTAACGGGTTGTCTCCGTTAATACACGTGTGTTGTATTATGATTTAAGACTGATTTAATTGTGTTAATTACTACTTATGATGTGATGGGATTTATCACTCTTAGTTCCAGATTTACAACTCATTTTTCGATAAAAGGAACTATAGCTCCTGCGATCCATATTTATCTATGTATATATTAGATATATATAATAATTAATAATAATAAACTTGCATTTGGTATAGCACCTTTCACGTCTAGAGGACATCCCAAAGTACTTCACAGAGTATACGGTGAAGTGTAGTGCTTGTGCGTTTTGTGGTTGAATGCAGCAGCCAATTTTGCACATAACAACGTCCCGTAAACAGCTCTGAAGTGAATGATCAATCTTAAATTTTAAGGATTGTTGGCCAGGACACCGGGAGAGAGAAACTCTTCTCTTTTTGAATAGTGCCATGGGATCTTGAATATCCACCTGAACAGACCCCAGTTTAACATCTCATCCAAAGATCGGCACCTCCGACAATGCAACAACTGCTGGTCTGCATTTTAGACTGTATGAATCCCATGCCCTGACATGGGTCTTGAACCCAGAATGTTCTGACTCAAAGGTGAGAGAGAGTGTTACCAACTGAGCCAGACTGACACACAATGACACAATACATGAATAAACAATGGAAATTCCACCTAGTTTTCAGCCTGCAAGACTATATGGTCTCAAAATGTAATGTGAAAAGTGCTTAAATTCAGTCCTAATTTGGAAGTTTCATTTTTAAGAATTGTGGAATAATAATAATAATAATTCTTGCATTTGATATAGCACTTTTCACGTCGGGAGGACGTCCCAAAGCGCTTCACAGAACACACTGTAAAGTGAAGTGACTGTATATTTGTGGGCGAACGCGGCAGCCAATTGCGCACAGCAATGTCCCACAAACAGTCGTAGATTGAAAATGACCAATTTATTATTGGTTTTGGTTTTGGAGGGATTATTATTAGGCTCTGTGTGGAGTAAGGAAACTTGCCCAAGGTTTCGCCCTCTGCCTGGAATTGAACTCAGGTCTCTCGCTTGCAAAGCGAGTGCTCTAACCACTGGGCTACAGGACTCCACGAACTGCCAGTGCCAAATTCAGACTGAATTTAAGGATTTTCCAAAATTCTGTGTGATCTTAAATTTAAAAAAAGGGTTTTGCAGACTAACACAAGGTGAAATTTGGATTATCCATTGTCTATACAAGTAGTCAGTATACGGTTATCGTTACTCCCAATGGAGCTACTTCAGGAGAGGTAAAGAATAAATACCTCTAGGAATGTGAGTAAATAACTCTGTGCAACTTTGAGAGATCCAGTAAAGTACAATAATAATCATAATTCTTGCATTTGATATGACATCTAGAATACCAAACTTCTCAAAGTGTTTCTGTAGTGTCTGAATTTGTAGGTGAGCTTGGCATCCAGCCAGCCGTGAAGTGAATGATTATCTGGAGGATCATTGGCCAGAACACTGAGAGAGAAAAGATCCCTTCTCTTTTCAAGTACTGTAGTACCATGGGATCTGTCAGGTACAGACAGGTCCAGAGTCTCATCTGATGGATGGCACCTCAAGCAATACAGCACTTCCCCATTATTGCACTGGAGCGTCAGATGAGATTGAGCTCAAAGCCCTGCAGTGGGGCACAGAGGGAGGAGGGGAAGAGCATCAGTTTGCAGAAAGCGACATGTAAAGCTGGGTTTACTATTTCTCTTTAAATTGCATGTCTTCAAAGTACACATTCGCACATGAAAAGCTCATAACTGAGGTTTTGAGGTTTTATAGTATCTCTTTTTACCTTTTAAATCTTCAGGAATTGCCATGAAATTCAGTGGAGTGTAATATTTCTGCAAAAAACTTTATTTAAAAGGGGAAAGATTTATTTTGAAATTAAAATAAAATAAAAGGTGATTTTTATTGGCTCCACAGAAGCTGTGGTCTATTTCCTGCACCGGGTGGAATTGGAGACTCGGCTCTAAGATGACTTTGATTTTCTGTATTTATCTGGAGATCTCTTGTGCTGCGGCACTTTATAAATGTCATCTGAACCCAAGAACGTGTTACTACTTTGAACTCGCTCTTCTGTACTTTTCCAATGGAGCATATATCCTGGCTCGCCCCGTAATGTTTTAATAAAACGTCAGCCAGCTTCACTGATGGAGATAATACTTCAATAATGAAATGGCAAGTTGCGGTTGGAGGCATATGGTGTATAAGATGTGTGTCCAAACAGTTTCACTACATGCTTCTGAGCGCCTGGGAATGCAGGGGAGGGGTTTCATTGTGATGTCCAGCAACAAGCAATGAGGTGGATTTGTGGCAAACATGGGAAGCAGCTGCAGAGAGGGAGAGCTCCGGCCTACACTGGCGTCCCTGGGCTAGTTAGCTTCAGGGCAGACATGTCCATTTACCAAAGGTTCTCACATGAGGACCTGGAATAAGCAGCTGGTGCTGAGTCAGCCTGGTACATGCATTGGACTTAGATCCCAAGGGGGTGGCACATCACAAACTGTCCTGTAACGATCCACTCACCACTCACATGAAGGTAGATGTCCATTGAACAGCCGATGAGGAAACTGAGGCTTGGGATCACATCTGCTGGAAGGAGTTACCCGGAGTCCAGGTTCGCAAACACACATTCATATATCCAGACCTTGATTACTATGCAGAGAGGTGAGCAGCTGCTACTCAAGCTCCACACTTCCAACAAGTGGAACCATCGTAGAGATGTCAGTGCTCTCATATATTTCATGCTGAGCTGTGTTGCCCACCAGAAAGCTCGCGGGGAGTTCTTGGTACCTGCCATCTACGTAGTGATGGCTCAAACCTGTGCTTGTTGGATGTCAAATGACAAACAGTGATTATCCTCATTAGGAGGCAGAAAAGCATGGTCTCCTTAGAACTGAGCTGGCTCCAAAGTACCAGGCATGGCAACAGATTGTCAGAAACGCGTCAACCCTCTGTGGTTTATTATCCGGTTCCTAAATCTGGCACGTCTGCAGTGTCCAGGACACTGCTGATAACAGCCCAGCGAGCCTAGCTCATTGGCAGCACTTGGATGGACAGACCAGTCACTGGAAGCAGGGATTCTTCCCACTCAACTGTTAACCAAGCTTTGGCTCTTGCCAACCTAAGCCTAATGCTCTTAGGAATTAGGTAAGCGGGGAGAGAGTGCATATTCCATTCCAAACATGTAGGTGACATACATATGTGGAACTCTCACTCTGGTTTGGATACTCTTAAATACGATGATGGATTTCCACGTGTCAGACACTCGACTGACCACAAACACATGCAATGTAATGCAACCGTACAGTTACTGGTAGGTGAAGGATGCCACGTGACTTTACATGGGAAAGATACAATGGGTCTTTTGACATTTTGGAAAATATACGAAGCATGGTTGTGGGCATATTCTAGGATGAAAGAGTGGATTGAAGGGTAGAGAAGAAGCTTAGTGAGCTTGTTAATCGAAAGAAGCAGCCATTTTTGAAATGAACATGTATTCTGGTAATATTGATTGCATTTGATATGGCATTTTATCATCTTATTCAATTATAAGTGCTTCAGAGCCTTGGGACATCCTCCCGACATGAAAGGTGCTTTACAAATGTAATTTTGTTGTTGTTTTGTTGTTCAGTGAGATATATCTATGGAGGACGTGTATTTTGTAGACAAATGTGCACATAGCAACTTCCCACAAACAGCCATGAAGCGAATGATCAATTTTATCAAGGGGATTGTTGGCCAGGACACGGTAAGGAAACTCCCTTCTCTTTTCAAATCGAGCAGCAGAATCTTAAACAACTGACAATGCAACAGTCCCCCAGCGCTGCACTGGAACATCAGTCTAGACTGTGAGGTCGCAGTCATTGATGTGGTGCTTGAAACTGCAACCTTCTGATCCAGTGGTGGAAGTTACTACCAACAGAGCCAGACTGACGTTACCTCTTTTAGAAGAAAAATTCAGATCTCCTAATTAAAAGCTAAGAAATTCACGTCAAAGCGTTTTTTAGTGGGAGTATATCCATAAGGTTTATCCATACGGCAGTTTGCACTGTGACTGCAAGTCTTAGGCCTGATCTTTTACTGTGCTTCAAAGGTTTCTGGTGGTACAAATTATTGCTAGTTAACAATATATATATTCCCCAAGTGACTCTCTTTTAGCCAATTTAGAAACATGTGTTGGAAAATAGCCATAAGACTAAAATGACTGTTCTGCTTTACTGTTGAGCATTGCATGTGCCTCGCTCTTACATTAGCTAATTGGGAGCTTCTGTAAACACGTTTACAATGTAAATTTTTGCATTTTGTGTGAAACAGGAAGCCACCAATAAAAGCTGATGACAGGCACTGAGGCCAAGCCTGATGAGGTGCTTTGGTGTACAGCTCACTTGTGAATCTCTGTCTTTGCCAGAGTTCTCTTGGAAATAGCCCAGATGATATATTCCGCTGTGGTTTTTAATTTTTTAATCTGTTTTCTTGAGCTCATGAAATACGATGCTATTTGACATGCTTTGGAAATTGATGACATCCCTCTGCACTTTATTGGGCTGACACAATTCTGCCTTCAAAATGTTTCTGTGCTGAAAAATGACCTTTCTAGTGGAAAATGGCATTTCTTATGAGTCAAATGTAAACGTCTTGTTCATACTTAGCATTATGACTTCCTCGGAGATTAATAGCTACTCTTTAAAAGCTATTTTGTATAATATACTAATAATAGTCCAATAAAATGCAGGTGCGAACGCTGAACTATCAGAGACATTATCCTTTGGATGAGACATTAAACCGCAATATCCACACGCCATGTTTATTAAATTAATGCAAGATACGTCAGCCTGAATCAGTTGATGGCGCTGTCACTCTGGGTCAGAAGGTTGTGGGTTCAAGCCCCACATTAGTCCATAGTCCAGGCTTATGTTCCAATCCAGTGCCAGCAGAGCTCTGATTTGCTGTAGGGTGCTATTCTTTGGATGAGACACCGAACACAAACCTCGCTTGCTTGTCTAGGTACATGTTAAAGATCCCATGAAGTAAATGCTCAATTTATCTTCAGTATTGTGCTTCAGGACACTGGAGAAGCTTGTGTTTCTTTTCAAACAATGCCTGGGGATCTTCAATGTCCACCTGAAAAGGCACAAGGGACCTCAGTTTAATGACTCATCCGTAGGAAGGCACCTCTGACAATGTAGTGCTGCCCAGTCTGAATGCAAAGTACCGACGTGGCGCTCAAGAGCCACAACCTTCTGATTCCCAGGTGAGAGACCACTGAGCCCCACTGATTAACTGTGTAATGCAAGGCTACAATGCTGTGTTGAAAAATAAGAGGAAGCAGTCTAAGACTTGCAATATAAAAAATAATGTGATGTAAAAATGTCACTGATTGGTGTGGAGTTTAATGGTCTCGAGCAAATCCTGGCAATGATTAAATCCTCACGTCAGACATCTTTCTCCAGACATAAAAGCGCTTCACAGGATTCACTGTAAAGTGCAGTGACTGTATTTTTTTTATGTCTGTGGACAGATGGCTGTTAGAGATGCTGTCCTTCAGAAGAGACATTAAACCAATGTCCTGTTTGCCTGTTCAGGTGACTTTAATGGCCTATGGCCACTAATATTAAAAAAAAAGTTTCTTCCGGTGTCCTGGTCAAGATCCCCCCAAATAAAAAATGGTCATTCACTTCATGGCTGTTTGTGAGATGTACCTGTGCAAAATTTCTGTCCAAACGCTGCTGCCTCTTCCGCCCACAAAACACACGGTCACTACTATGTGCTATGTACCCTTCTGAAAAAAAAATTGGTTGTTCAATCTGTGACTGTTTATGGGACACTGCTGTGCGCAAGTGGCTGCCATGTTTCTCCCACAAAATACACAGTCAATTAATTCACAGTATGTTCTGTGAAGCGCTTTGAGACGTCTCAAAGATGTGATAAGGCACTAAATCAAATGCAAGGATTATTATTTATCAAATGCTAGGATTACTATATTATTTTATTATTTTGGATGTATCAATTGATTCTGCCTTAAAGGCCTGTGTTCTGAGTTCACATTAATGAGCCACAGGATGTCCAGTCAGAAGCAATTCCTTCACAGAAGTTTTGCATCCCGGGAAGTGTAAACACAGACTCTGAATCTTGACTCCCCTTCCTCCCTTCCACCCCCTCTCCCGTCCCCAGTGGCTTATTTTTTCACACTGCCAATGGTTTGAAAAGAACAAGACGCAGAAACCTTTTAATATTACTTCATACTTTCCGTTTGCTCATTCATTTTGCCTAGTTTACACAATCTCAAGCAATAGGAAATGTTGTAAATTGTTCTTGAATGATGGAGCTGTCCCTAAATTCAACATGTGTTGATTTTAAGGGAACTCATTCATAGACTCACTCATGACATTGCAGTGTGGAACCATTGAACCATTCACTCCACGACTGTTTGTGGGACACTGCTGTGCGCAATTGGCTCCCGCGTTTCGCCCACAAAATATACAGTCAATTCATTTTACAGGATATTCTATGAAGCTCTGTGAAACGTCTCAAATTCATGATAAGGCACTATATCAAATGCAAGGATTATTATTATATTATTGAGAACCATTGAGACTTTCATCTAACCTTGTGATCTCCTGCAGTCTTACTCCCCCGAGCCACACCGCTTGGTGGCTAAATCAGGCCTATTTCAGATCCGCTGCTCCACTACGGTAGGGCAAACCTTGAGTCACGATAACTCCTCTCTTTGGAACTCTCTACTCAAAAATTCTCTGCCTCTCCCTCTCTGCTTTCAAAGCCTTTCTTACTTCACTGCCTTCAGTCACTTCCCTCCAACACTGGGATGTCGCTGTACACAAATCGGCTGCCGCATTCACCTACAAAACACACTTTATAGTAAATGTGCTCTGAGACGTTCTCCAGATGAGAAGGGCGATGAATTAAACGCAAAAATTATTATTATTACCCCCTTAATCTTCCATCATGCTCGGGCTCCCGCTTTGTTTCTCTGATGGTTTTAAGTTCCTCCCATGAGCAGGTTTCCACACTGGAGTTTAGCCTTTGTGGTTGACACCTTCCTTTACCCAATGATCACTGAGATACCAATGCCGACAGCTAATATCATGGTTCCTGAGACAGTACAGTACAATTTATCTTTATCATATACTATCTTAAATATCAGGAGGAGCTGTGTAACTGGGTTAAAATTCTTATCATTGCTTCCTGGCAGGAAGAGAATTTTACTGAAACTAGAAACTGAGCATATTATAGTTCATTAATAAAAACTATTACAAAAACACCATCACTACACTTTAGGGTGCATCCTGTGAGGTGCTTTCAGATATCCTACCACATGAAAACCACTGAATCAAGTGCAAGGATTAAGTAATATTACAGTTACAATAATCCTTGTAACTAATAATCTATCATGTCGAAAGATCTCAAAGTGCTTTAATAATAATAATAATCCTTGCATTTGCTATAGCGCTTTTCACGTCTCAAAGCGCTTCATAGAATAGACTGTAAAGTGTATCGACTATATTTGTGGGCGAAATGCAGCAGCCAATTGCACACAATAGTGTCCCACAAACAGTCATGGATTGAAATGACCAATTTATTATTGTTTTTTTGAGGGATTATTATCAGGTGTGTGGAGTAAAGAAACTTGCCCAAGGTTTCACCCTGCCGGGAATCGAACCCAGGTCTCTCACTTGCAAAGCGTTTACAAAGAACTCTGTCAGGTGTAGTGACTGTGTTTATGTAGGCAAACAAGCCAGGCCAATCTGTGCACAGCAATGAAGCAAGTGGCCAGTTTATCTCGGGGAAACTCCCTTCTCTTTGTGAATAGCATCACGGGGTCTTTACCGTTCACCTGAGGAACAAGCAGAGACCTTAACAATATCACATTAAGTAGGTGGTTCCTGACAGGAGTCCTATAGCTCAAAGCGAGAGAGACCTGGGTTCAGTTCCTGGCAATAACTGCGAGGCGTGCAGGAATTACTTTAAATCTTCAGAAATACAATTCAAAGGGCTGCCAAAATCTCCTTCTCAGTAACATGACTCCATTGCAATGGCTCTCATTTATACGATACGATGGAATAAGCGAGTAACAGAACAGACATGGGGCTGCGCAGAGACGGGCAGTGAGGTGGAGATACAAGCTGAAAGTGAAATAATGAGAACCAGAGAGGAGAACTGAAAGACAGACACAAGATCTGATAAGCAGACACAAGGGAGTTAAAATGAGACGAAAAGCAATAAAGGCAAAGAGCAACTGACATGAATGACACCCTGAGAAACGAGAGTGACTTGGGCACAATAAATGATGTCTGCATTCCCCATCCCTGCTTCACTTCCCAGTCTCTGCTTGTGACTGAGTCTCAGGGATTAACTGAGATTGCCTTTTAGCAGTGGCTGCGTGTATCATTGGCAGCTAAGCTCTGTGAGAGGGAAGGGGTTAATCTCCGTCCTCAAACAGCTATCAGGAGGAGCACACTCCAGGTCCCACCTACACCGCGTGTGTGCGCCTGCCCTCTCCCCCTCTCCTCAATCAGCCAGTCAGCGACAACACCAGGAGTGGATTCCAGGAACCACAGGGTAAAAGGAAGGATACACATTGGAGCAATTAATTTCGGAAGCAAGCTGCTGCTCATTCCACCTTAATAATAATAATAATAATAATAATAATAATAATAATAATAATAATAATCCTTGCATTTGATATAGCGCTTTTCACGTCGGGAGGACGTCCCAAAGCGCTTCACAGAACACACTGTAAAGTGAATTGACTGTATATTTGTGGGCGAACGCCTTCCCTGTCAATGTCCCACGTTTATTCCTGCCACAATGCTATTCCTGATTCATCCCCCTGGTTGTGATAGTGAAGCTTCCAAACACCGGGTATAATCTTATGTTAACTACCAATATCTACCAAAAGAAGCAGAGGGGAGGTTAGAAGAAATTTTTTCACTCAGCGAGTTGTTAGAATTTGGAATGATCTGCCCAAAAGGGCAGTGAAGTCCGATTTGATAACAGCTTTTAAGAAAGAACTGGACAGGTATCTGGAGAAGACGGGTTTGCAGGGTTATGGGGAGAAAGCTGGTGAGTGGGGTTAATAAAAGTCAGTTGCTCTGTCAAAGAGCCGCACAGACTCGATGGGCCAAATGGCCTCCTTCTATGCCGTAACATTCTATGATTCTATGATAACTCTTCAAACTGTCAACACCCATTGTAACTTTCCAGAGGCCAAAACATCTAAATCCACCAACTATTGCTTACCAACTCATTTTAGAGTTTTTCGCAATTGTTCACCTTGGTTTTGAAGTTGAGTCATTGTGACTTGTGGATACCAATCCTCAGTGGTGTAGAACAAGAAGGAGAAATTGGATTTCCTAGAGGCTTCACTCCTCATGGGAAAATCTATTCATTAGGATATGAGGAGAAACCTCTTCCCTTTTCCAATAGTGCAATGGGATTTTTAATGTTCACCTCAATAGGACGGGGTCTCAGTGTCATGTCCCATCCAAAAGGATGGCACTTCCAACAATGCAACCCTGCCCCCAGGATTGCACTGGAGCTTAAGCTTAGAATATATAAATGTCAAGTGCTGATGTGATTAAACCCACAACCTCTGACTCAGAGGTGAGAGTTCTACCAACTGAGCCAGGCTGATAATGTGTGTTGGGTGTACTGATGCAGTTTATCCAGCTAAAACCACATATTGAGACTATTGAAAGCACTGTCTGGCAAGCTTTTCCATTTGATCCAGTAGCTTCTAGCTTGTTCAGCTGGAACAAATCTACCCATTAAGTGTTTATTAGGGAGGCTCCCCTATTTTTATAGTATGTATAGTATAAATAATATAATCCTTTAGTTTGATATAATGCCATTGAACTGTTAAGGTGGAGTGTCAGCCTAGACCATGGTGGTTCAACTGGCGGTCCACAAGCTGATTTAATTCCCCCTCACCCCATTTCATCTGGGCCCACCCGCTCCCTCCATAACCTGTGCATAATATGTTATGTTTCTTGAAGGTAAACACAAAAATATTGTTTATGTGGCCCGCGGATGTTTCTCAAATGGGGCAACAGGCCTTCTGCAGTCAAAAGGTTGGATTACCCAGGCCTAGATTGAGTTCAAATTCCCGATGTGGGGCTTGAACTCCCAATCTTCTGACTTGGAGGCGAGAGAGCTACTGACTATGTGCAAATTGACTGCGGCTTTCACCTTCAAAAACACGCAGTCAGGGCACTTTATAGTGAATCTCATGAAGACTTCCACGTGACAGGAAAGGCTGTGTTAACTGCAAGGATTATTATTATTTTTATTTAATTTTGTGTCTGCACCTTGAGTACTAGGAAGCTTGTGGAAATAAACTGAATTGTTTTAGGTTCATTTGGTCTGAACTTTCTCAATGGGGGCTCAGGGGATTTGGAGTCTGATTGTCTCCTACACCCGAGTACACTAGGTATTTAAAAACCTATGTTGTACTGGGTATGGAGTAGTACAGACAGTGTAGTTATATTGCAGCTGATGGCAATCATTTCATCCCCAAAAGCCCTTCTGGAGATCATTTCAGGAATGGGGAACAGCTGGAAGTTATAGTACATGCAAAAACAATGGTATATATGGGGCAACAGTTTCTATTTGTTAATGTAATCCATGTTATTTTTTTTACAAGGAAAGAAAACTCATGTTAATAATTCAAATGGTGCTTTAATTGGCCTAAAGGTCCCACCAAGAGAACATATTGCGATTTCACTGCAGAATGAATGCTTCAAGTCATTGATGTGATGATATAACAGAGAAATTCCATTATAGTAGGGAAACTAAATTATAGGGTTACTGTAACTATAGCTGGAAGTTATAACACATGCAAAAAAAATTGTACTTTGTTATCATTATCATTGATGGAATGTAAAGCATAACCTCAAGAGTTTAGGAATGTAATGGACGTCATCATGACTTTCACAGTGGTAGCCAGGTGGTTTTGAAAGGCTGAATGTGGTTAGACAACTAAGCCGTGCTTACGTTGCATCAGTAAAATGCAATGGATTCGGTGTTGCTATTTCTGAAGTGCAGCTCAAGTCCTTATGACATCATTCGACTAATAGTCCTTGCATTTCAGTATAGCCCTTTTCATGTCAGGTGGATATTCCAAGATACACTATGGAGTGAAATGTCTGTGTATTTTGTAGGCAAACACGGCAGCCAATTTGCACACAGCAATGTTGCACAAACAGCCAAAAAGTGAATGACCAATTTTATTTGGGGATTGTCGGCCATGTTGACCATAAAACACACCTATTGAAGGTTGCTGTGCCTTGAGTGCCATCCTTTGCAGAAGACGTTAAACCCAAGTCCTGTCTGCCTTTTCAGGTGAATGTTAAAGATCTCATGGTACTATTAGAGAAGAGAAAGGAATTTCTCCCAGTGTAATGCACAACAATCCAACAATCAACTTTATCTACAGAATACACAGTCACTATACTTCATAGTAAATAATAATAATAATAATCCTTGCATTTGATATAGCGCTTTTTACGTCGGGAGGACGTCCCAAAGCGCTTCACAGAATATACTGTAAGGTGAATTGACTGTATATTTGTGGGCGAACGGGGCAGCCAATTGCGCACAACAGTGTCCCACAAACAGTCGTGGATTGAAAATGATCAATTTATTATTGTTTTTTTTTGGAGGGATTATTATTAGGTGTGTGGAGTAAGGAAACTTGCCCAAGGTTTCGCCCTGACCTGCCTGGAATTGAACTCAGGTCTCGCTTGCAAAATCCTGTGATGTAAGTTTTGACATTTAAAAGACATGATAAGGCACTATATTATTATCTTAAATTTTAATGCAAAATGGTCTTACAGGCTAATACCGGTAGAATTTTGTACTCACAGTGTCCGCTGGAGTAGAATATCCCATTGATATTTTGGATATGGGATAAGCTTTTGGCAGGTATTAAGTGCATGGAATCTGAAACAAAAATTGGATTAACTGCAGCAAAGAAAGCTCACAAAAATATAGACAGAAGCTTCATTGTGGGGTCACAATGCACAGAAGGCTCTGCTGGGGAAAATCCTATCTACAGGGCTGCCCTATTGCACATCACGAGTGGATTAAGCCTGTTAATACCTCAGTACCTTTGTATCCTGCGAACAACTGAGGACAATTGAGTTGTAAATTTCACCAAAAGCAAAGGACCTGAGAGATTTGAAGTAAATGCAACATTGTTTTCTACATTGTGTGAAATATCAAACTGGTTCTTGAAAGTGAAAAATTTGGAAGTGAAAACTGCCCTCAGCTTTTATCTTGTGGTGAGATATTTTCAGTTTAATTAGGATGGATATCTTTCAGGGGCTTGCCTGTAATGTATTTCTTTTACACAGAAATAACATGCGGGGGACAGAATTAACTTATTTTTGTGATGAGGTGGGACTCGCACAGTGCCTCAGCCTGGCTCAGAGTAGAACTGTTGGCTCTGAATTAGAAAGCACTGTGTAAGGACTTTG
This sequence comes from Callorhinchus milii, assembly GCF_018977255.1. Lineage (NCBI taxonomy): Eukaryota > Metazoa > Chordata > Chondrichthyes > Chimaeriformes > Callorhinchidae > Callorhinchus > Callorhinchus milii. Next base: position 19,954,721 of record NW_024704751.1, read on the forward strand.
AGATCATTGTCTAAGATGGCATTTGGTTGCAGTGCTGGGGTGTGCTTCATTATTAAAATTTTCGTCCTTCAGTTGAGAAGTTAAACCGAGGTCCCTTCTGCCTGTTCAAGTAGATGCGAAAGATCCCATAGCATTTTTCGAGAAAAGAGTTTATTCTGGTATTTTGGCCAACAATTCCCTAGATAAAATTGGTCATTCGTGCATGTTGGCTGGACTTGCATATTTGAATTATTGAATTATTGAATAAAATTGGTGATATTGAATGCTCTTGGTATATTGGCGATATGGAATGATATTGGATGATATTAGATGTTTCATTAACTTGTGATTTTTGAAAGGCAATCATATGAATGAAAAACTGGGAATCCTACCAAAACATAACCTAATATAAATTCCATAGAAATCACTCACTGGTCATGTGTACATGACATTTTCATAAGTAAGCTTCCTAATCAATAAAACATGTTTGGCAAAATCTTTTCATGAAATATGGCCTTTTAAGTAGTCTCATTTTAAGTTTGAAATCAGTTTGAATTTATTTCCTTTGGACCTAGGCTGTGACAGTAGACTTGTTTTCTATGAAAGCCAACAAACTAAATCTCCACAATAATTAATTAATAATTATCACGAAAGGTTTAGATGAAGAAGGCCCATTTGAACTCATCTTTCCAGAATCCCTGCCCCATCGTCTTTCCATCATAGCATCAAGTTTCTTAAAATGAGTCATCCTGACTTGCCCTTCCCGGTAACCCAATTCAGTCGTTGATTGTTTTTGGTTTTTGGTTCAAAGTTTATCATCTCCAAACAGATTTACTCCCATTTTGATTTGCTGTAAATCTAGTGATGTTTGCTAAATCTTCACACGTTTAATTTTCTCAGTGTGACATCACTATCAAACAGAGTAGTACAAATAATAATACTAATAATCCTTGAGTTTGATACAGGACCTGATCACGTCATCATAACATCTCAAAATGCTTCACAGAATATTTTTACCAGTGCAGTGATTGTTTATTTGTTGACAAATCCTCTGAACCCTAAAATTGAAGAGCTCGGAGATGCTACCCTGCATGAAGGACACTGTATAAATGTTCTTGTTGTTGAACTCGTATTGTAATCTTCAACAAGCCATAGTATTTAATGTACTAATTTTCTTTCCTTTAATTGGTTAATTTTAATTTGACATTTTAATCTTTGGTGTCAGCCTGACTCAGTTGGTAACACTCTAGCTTCCGAATCTGAAGGTTCAAGGCCCAATGCAGCGACTTTGAACAAACACAAAGTCTAGGCTAACACTCCAGCGCAGTCCAATATTATTATTAACGATAATTAACCCATTTGTATTCCTTGCATTGATAGCTTGTGATTATTTTTTCTGTTTTTTAGTTATAAAGTGCATAAGTCCCAATCTCTTAGCAACCATGTATCTGACCATTGAGTAGCACAAAAACTGGCTTGATAGCACAACTACAGGTTACAGATCTCAACTCAAGGTTCCCTTGAGGATGTGATAAGCCTTGATTCCCATTGATGGCTCTCTCTCTGTGCTCCAGTGAAGCCTGTGTGAATCACCTTGGCTGCGTAGAGCAATTTGTTGTTATGTAAGCCGTGTTTTTAATTAAATATTTCAATTAGGTTGGATGTGTAGTACGTGACTCCAGGTACATCATTTAAGTTAATTGTGAAATAAACCTGTTGTTTCGTGGTTAGAGTACTCGCCTTACAAGCGAGAGGATCTGGGTTTGAGTCCTGGGCAGGACGAAACGTTGTCCAAGTTTCCTTACTCCACACACCTCTTTTTACCTAGCAGTAAATAGGAACCTGGTTGTTAGTCGATTGGCAGATTGTAATAACTTCTGGGGTAATAAACCCTTGAAAAACATTGGTGACTCAATCCACGACTACAGAAATTTGGGATGTCCTCCCGACGTGAAAGACGCTATACAAATGTAATCTTGTTGCTGTTGCTTGTGGGACGTTGCTGTGCACAATTGGCTATCACATTTTGCCCACAAAATATACAGTCATTTCACTTTACAGTATATTCTGCGAAGTGCTTTGAGACGTCTTGAAGACGTGATAAGGTGCTATATCAAATGTAAGGGTTATTATTATTATATATTATTAACCACTTGCACTTAGCCTGAGGCTCCAATGTTAATTCATTGCTTACTGAGCTGGTTAGGTTTTATTTTACACACAATAAAAAAGTAGTTATTCAAAAGAGTAGAAAAGGAATAATAATAATAATCTTTGCATTTGATCATTGTCGAAATGTCGCAAATGATATACTGTAAATTGTAGTGACTGTGTATTTTTATGAGCAAAACGCAACAGCCAGTTGCGCACAGCGGTGTCCCACAAACAGTTGTGGATTGAGTGGCCGACTTTTTTATTTGGTGGGATTGTTGGCCAGGGTGTTGGCCAGGGTGTTGGCCAGGGTGTTGGCCAGGGTGTTGGGAGGGAGAACCTCCCTCCTCTTTCTGAACAGCGCCGCGGCATCTTCGAGGTCCACCTGAACAGGCAGACGGCACCTCGGTGTCCCGTCTCACGGGAAGGAGGGTGGCCAATTCCTGTGGTGTCACAGGGCAGTCCGGCCGGTCCGGAGCGGTGCGGGGCGGTGCGGTGCGGGGCGCTGTGCCTGCTGATCCAGTCCAGGCTTTCTCTCTGGCCACCTGATTGGGATGAGGAGGTGTGACCAGTGTGTGTGGAGACTCTCTCTGTGGGTTTGGGGTTTGGGTGTTTATTCAATGTGTGAGTTCAGAGGCAGAAACCCTTTGGGGGCGATCGGAGCACAAACCCGTGTATTGCACACACACACACACACACACTGACAGAAGCCTCATTGTCTGATGTGCAGTGGACAGAAGGCAGTATTTTTGGAGAGAAGTCCCATCTGGAGCCCCGAAGTGCTGCCCATCCCTCGCGGGGCAGCTCTGCCGTCACTCGGCGGCACTGAGCTCCGGTACAGCGCTCGGGAACAGCTGAGCGACACATTCTGTATAACCCCCAATAGCTTTTGTCACGGACAGAGCTGCGGTGGCACTGCCCCACACACCGGGGAGACCGGGGCTCAGCACCACCTGACAGCACAGGGGGGGCGGGGGGGGGGGGGGGGGGGAGGGGGACATATTAAAAAGAGCAGTGCTGTGTGTGTGTGTGAGAGAGTGTGTGTGTGTTTTTGCCCAAAAAACACCCAAGAGAAAGTTTCGCAACTGAACAGCAACGTACAAACACAACACAACACAACAAAAAGGGGGAAAAGTCGTCCCAACCATTTGATTTCACTTTAATAAATAAACCGCGCACTGATGGTGTGGGACCTGAGACTCAGGTAAGGCTCTGCTTTTGATATTGTGTACTCTCCCCCTCTGTCTGTCTGTCTCTCTCCCTCTCTGTCTCTCTCTCTCTTTCTCTCTCTGTCTCCCCCTCTCCCTCCCCCTTCTCTCTCCCCCTCTCTCTCTGTCTCCCCCCCCCTCCCTGTCCCTCTCTCCCCCTCTCCCTCTGTCTCCCCCTCTTCCTCTCTCTCCCCCTCTCCCCACTCTCTCCCCCCCTCCCCTCTCTCTGTCTCCCCCTCTCTCTGTCTCCCCCCCCCTCCCTTTCTCTCTCTGTCTCCCCCTCTCCCCCTGTCTCCCCCCCTGTCTCCCCCCCCCCCCCCCCCCCCCCCTCTCCCCATGTTCAGCTGAAAGCGGTCTCTGACTGCAGATTGGAAACAGCGTTTGGTGTCAGTGAGGGTCAGTGAGAGCAAAGCGGTTTGCACACAACGCTGTTTACACCCCAAACTCCCTGAAGCACAGAGAGAGGGATGGAGAGAGTGTGAGAGAGAGAGAGAGAGCTCCAGGGCTCAGCTGCCAACCCCAACCGCAGCCCTAACCTCGTCCCACAGTTTGCACACCGTCCTTTTCCTCCCTTCCCCGTTTATTTTAATTGCACAGCCATCTCGGTGTCGTATTTATTAATACATTATTATTATTGATTATTATTATCATTTATATGAAATAAAAGTGGCCCCGAACAGGACCGATTGTGTCTATTCGCTGTTCAGTTCGTCTCAGCCGCAGGACCTGAAGTTAAGTCACAAGAGACGGTTCTGTCTGGTCGCAAAGTGCTTAATTTCAAGTTTTTTTTTAAAAAAAAGTAATTGGGCAACGACTTTAATCTATTATTGAGGTGGAGGGGTATTATGTTAAAGTCACTCTCTTTGCAGCTGTTTTCTCTGTGGCTCTGTGATGTGAGGCTGTGTCCTGGTGCTGTGGGTGTTGTAGCCCCAACATCTCTCCAATGTCAGTCAGTGCTGAGAGGTGAACGTGAGGAACCCAAATTCATATCGGATTTGCTCTCTCTCTCTGTTTCTCTTTTATTTCACTCTATTTCTCATTGTGTGAAAAGATCCACTGCCCTTTGGGAGACTTCATGGCTCACAGCTGTGAGACAGACATGTGAGGTGTGAAATCCAGGTTTGCCACAGATGGAGATTAAACCCTTTGGCATTTCTGCTTTGCTCCCTTTTTTCTCTCTGACCCTCTATATATAAAAATCTCACTTCCCATTGGATTTCTGAGCACGATCCTTGTTTTTTTTTAAAATGCTGTTTCCAGCGTTTAATTCTCACTGGAGATCCAACCACTTTGGGTCAAAAATAAATCTAAAGCTGAATTTTCCTTAAAAATGGATCCTAGTTAAATCCTTAAATCCTTGGGTTGTATCTCGTGAGACGTTTCTTGTTTGGCGTTAACTCAACCCGTGGAATAAATAATCTTAAAACAACCCTAAACCCGGCGCGGAATGGAATTCATCAGCTGATGGTTATGTTGTCTTTCACTTGCACTCTCTTGAGCTCACCATGAGCGCTGGCGGCACTTTGTGACCGGGAGTGCAAGAGCCCCTTGTCTTTAAATAAATCCAATACTTGCTCCACACACTTGTCACTCTATCTGCCTGTTTCTGCCATGGGTATTCATACATAGGTTAGGAAGCCAGGAGACCCAGAGAGTTGATGGAGTGTTCTCATTGTTATTCTGAAAATCTATTAAGAATGCACAATCCATCAGGGTATACTGATATTGCCAGTGATATTTGTTGCACTTTTTATGGTATTGAAAGCCTTCCAGCTGCATTCAGTTCATCAAATCTTGAGTTAGCCGCTGTGATGCCCTGCGAGTTAGCAGAGCCCTCTGTGTTGAGTTGTGTGTATGTGTGTGTGCGCGTGTAAGGGGTGGGAGAAGTGGGGTGCGTGCGGAGATTGGCAGGACCAACCCCATTTCTTCCCCTCCCCTCCTCAAAACACACCTCCCAGCGGTCAACCCGAGCAGAGTATTAATGGTGTCTGCAACTGAGTCTGGACCCTAATCTTCCTTGGCTGCAGGTTAAATGTTGGCGATGGGAAGGCAGGACGGTAAGAGAATGTAAACGCAAGTGTTTTAATTGAATCGAAAGGGAAAGAAATCTATAAGTCAATTGCAATAATCCGCTGTGATGATGTGAAGTAATAGATGGAATAGAAAGGCAAGCGAATGAACAAGCAAGATGTGGTGGTTTAGAATGGGACTATTTAGCCCTGCTCTGGCTGATGTAGAAAATTTTATCAGTCGGCGGGGGTGAGTGGAAGGGGCCGCAATAAACCGGTGGCAATTGGAAGAGATTGATAACTTCAAATACACTAACTTAGATTTTCAAACCATCGGGAATAGATTGTAGAATGCTTAAAATGCTGCCCGTTATACATGACGCTGATCCATTCAAAGTCCGACCCAGTTAAACTGGGAAGTGAAGCCTTCTCCTCATTTCAGTCTCTTCATGTCCCTGACTTTACTACTCTCTTCTTGAGGTTTAAACTTCTCTCGGAGCTCATTGTAAACAGTGACTATGAACCACGGGAGGGAACGACAGGAGCCATGGGATTGTGTTTAATGTCTGCATGGCCGCTCGCTCAGTGAGATTTGCTATTAATCGGTTTCAGTCGATTTGGAACTGTTTTGAAAGGGCGACTGTTTGAAATAGAACGATCGGCTTCCAGACGTTTTCATTTCAGTTTTAGCAGACGGATGGACGGACGAACGACATTAAAAAGGGGACAAACTAAATTTATTCTGTTTTCTGGTGTATCCTGTTTTTTTACGTCTGCTTCGCTGCCTGTGTGGTTTCAATTCCACACGGAGTCCGATCCTGGAGAGAGAAACCGCTGGAGCTCGGTTGTTTAACCTGTTGCCGGTATCTCACTACCTCTTCCCCCCCCACCCCATCCTCAGCAAATTGAAAATGAACTGCATTACACAGATAAAGAAATACAAATGTGGGTAAAAATTGATGACCTGCGACTGGGTGAATGACCTGCTCTCTTTTCCCTTTGATTTCAGCGCCGCCCCCCCCCCCCCCCCCCACCCCCACAACTTGTCGGTTCTGATCCCGATTTATGAGAATCTTGGGAACAAATTGGATCTGGATTCACCTTGCTCCAGTGCACTTCGTGCTCGTGTTACTCCCATCAATAAGTTTCACGAATTTCGACCCAAAAAATTCGTAAATGTAACTTCTCCAAATAGGGAAGAAACTTTCATTCTCGATTTTTACTATCCAGCAGTTGAGAAGGCTGGCTTTAATGGTAATTCCAGCCCCTCATCCTGGGAACTTTTATTCTAAATGCTGTTTGTACTCATAAGGGCAGGGTATGGACTGTAAGTGATCATTTCTCTTATGTCTTCCAGCTGTTTAGCAGCAATATCCAGAGGATGCACTTCATGTAGCCAATATCTGAATGGATTTTGATGAACCTTACAGCACGGAGTCCTGATCTCAATGGAATTATACCTGGAAACATGCTTCCTCTTGTACCAATTGCGGCTTATGTATGTGGACAGAGTCCTGCGTGTCCAGACTTGCCTGTGTGAGTTGCTATAAAAAACAAACATCTGTATTATTACTTCGGACTCGATCTACCTTCATCAGCATCAACCTTCACCCTGAGCAGAGACAGAGCTTTGCAGTTATTACTATGCAGTTTGGACTATTTTTGGTGGTGATCATTTTAAACTCTATGGATTACACTGGCAGTAGCGTCGCGAAGGGAAGGAGGCAAAGACGAAGTGAGTGGCATAACTTTCATCTCTCTCTCTGTTATTCTCATTGTTCTGAATGGCATTGGCTACTGCAGTGTATTGTAGTGGCAGAGAGACGGGGCTTTGTTGATCTACTGATATTTGTATGAACAATTGCAGTTTCGAAGTGAAGGTGAAATCTTCAAAAACACTCCATATGAATGTTTGTATTTATAATTATACATATCGAAGCAATGTGTTGCTACAATGTATATTGCTGACGTACATATCACAGCGACATATACTGATGTGGAAGGCACTATATCAAATCCAAGGATTATTATTCTTATTCTATATACTACTGTGACATTGTATATTGCGGCAATGTTAGATTTATATTGATTATATATGTAAGTTGTATAAGTGAAAGTATAATGTGACAAATCGCTTTAGGTTTTCCACCCTGGCTCATGAACCTTTTGGGGACGTGAACTTAGATTTGAATCTGGAATCAGACAAGTGCGTGAACAAAAATCTCCCAGCTGCTCCACATTAAGTAACCAGCAGTAAGCCAGGTTCCATCAGCTTCCAGACTGATGGGGAAGGTAGTTGTTCTTCTCTATGGTGCGTGCCAATGCTAATGCGACACTCTGGGGGGCAGCTTTAACCCAGGTACCAGTTGGCACAAGCCTGCTCACTCACTGGTATTAAATTCAGTCTTGATCCAAGATGCCAGGAGGATAACTGGGATGTGGGAATATGACACCGGTACAGGAAAAGGCACATTTTTGGTGCAGTGCCGAGGTTTATTCTTCATGTAACCCATGCTGCACCTTATCTGTAAGTGTTTGATGTGGGCTCTAGGCAGAAACCTTCAGTTCTTAAATTTGCGGAGGACAAATAAAGTCTGTTTTCGGTTACCAAAAGAAACAGCCAAGCATTAAAACCAGGAGGTGATGCGATGTTCATGTTGTCTTAGGCAAGGTTTACTGCAGGAACCTACATTGAACAGTAGATGGAGCAAAAGTTTATTGCCATCATTGACGTGGACCGGAGGGGGTTGTGGTGGGAATGGTCTCACCAGTTCTTGTGTAAGGGTCAAATTTGACATCAGGTCTAACTTGTAAAAATGAAAGTGAACAGAACAAGGTTCTTTTTATAAACTTAAGACCACAATCGCAATAGGTCCTCCTGCAGTTTAGATGTTCCATTCTTTATTTGAGGCATTATTATTCCAGTTGAAAAATTAACTTCAATATTAAATAATCAAGTGAGGTCTGACTCTATGGTCTGAGTCCTTACTGTACGCACTTGACCATCCCTATGGTGATATCTGCTGTTTTTTCTTTCCTTGCACCTTTATGTGTATTTTTCTGATTCTGCACAGTGCAATCTTCTGTCTGCTTTCTTTTTTAGTTTTTTTTAATGAGGATCTATTAATAAAATGCACTGTGTTTGATACAGCGCCCATAACGTCTTGAAGCTCTTCACAAGGATTTGCTGTTGAGTGTAGTCTCTGTAGGTGAAGATGGCAGCTAAATGGCCATGAAGTGACTGACTGATTTATCCGGAGGATTAATGGCCGGGACACCAGGAGAAACATTTTCCTTTTTTTAAATATTTACTTGATTAAGCGTTCTGAGAAGTTGCCCCACGTGAAGGGCTCTATCTAAATTAAATGCAATTTTTTTTTGTTGTTACGGGATCTTTAACGTTCACCTAAATATCTCAACCGAAGGACAGCGCCTCCGATAATTCAATGCCCTCCCAGCACTGCTTTGCAGTGTCAGCCTGTAGTGTGAGCTTGATGTGGGGCTTGAACCCATAACCTTCTGACCCCGAGAAGAGAGCACTACCCACTGAACCAGGCTGCTTTTTGCCAACATCTTGACATGTGTTAGATTCTATTATTAACTCATAGTCTAGGCTGACACTCCGATGCAGTTTTGGGGGAGTACTGCTTTGTCGGAGGTGCCATATTCAGTTGAGATGTTTAACTGAGAAGACAGTTTCTCTGAGTATCCTGGTCAAGAATCCCGAACCAAATAAAGCTGGTTATTCACTTCATGGCTCTTTGTGAAAGCCGGAATGGGGAGGGGATTGTTTTAAGAGTCCCTGAGAGCAGCAGACAAAGATTGGAGAGAAAGAGATCACAAAATGAGGCGAGGCCGTGGAGGTATTTGAAGGTGAAAGTGAGAACTTTAGTTGGTCTGCTGGGGTATAGGGATTTGGTGGACCTGGGCAAGGGTGGAGGAGCCTCTTGCAGGAGGGAATGTGGGCTGTGGAGTTCTGAATTATCTGGAGCTTGGGCAGAGCAGATCTGGGGTTTCCAGCAAACATGGAGCTGGCCGGAGTGGAGGTGCGTGTGGTGATGTTTTTAGCTGTGTTCGGAGTCAACTTGAGGAAATAGCAATGTTGCAGAATTGGAGAATAACAGACTTGGTCAGAACAAAACAGTGAGCTTCCTCACAGCTTTCATGGACTTGAGTGAGCATCTGTGGGGGTTGATGCATTCAGTGCCTGAAGTGTGGAGGCTCTCGTGGGAGCCAAGGAGGATAACCTCAGCCTCAAAATTGTCTCAAAAGGTGGACTGTCCACCACTGCCTGCACTATTGCTCTTCGTGAGGGAGCTGCTGTAATCCAATTTTGTTATTGTTTTCTCATGAGGATCATTCTTTCCTTTTAAATCTAATTGTCATGACTTCAACTTGTGATATGCTCCACATTCTAATACCTCTTTGTGTACAAAGATGTCCTTTTGTGCTTCTGGCAATGACCCTGAGTTTACATATGTCCCCTGCGATGTCCATTACTCGAGTACTAATGTTTGCCAATCAGTCACCACCATTTCCAGACTGATCTCCAGATTTCAGAACTATGTACAACATTGTGCCAGCCTGGCTCAGTGGGTAGCACACTCCCTTCTAGGTTAGAAGGTTATGGGTTCAAACCCCCTTCAGGGACTTTGAATTCACAGTCTAGGCTAACACTCCAATCCAATGCTGGGGGAGCGCTGTACTGATGGGAGGTACTGCCTTTTTCATGAAACCTTAAACTGAGCTCCTGTCGGTGCCCGTTCAGCAGCACCTTCAGGATTCCCAAATATTTATTTTATTAGTGGCACCCTTATTAATTGAGATCTTGCCTGAACTCAGCAACTGTTAAAAATTCCATGGTACTATTTGAAAAGAGAAAGGCTGCTTGACTGTCATCAGCAAGTGCTCTTGATTAACACCGACCCGCCTGGCTCATAAATAGGATTAGAGACTGCCACAGAGACTTGACTTGCTTCCAACATTCTGTTGCCAGGTTTCAGAACCAGCTCGGCTCCAAGGAGATCAAGCTGTAGAAGAGCTTACTTCTGCCAACCACAGCAATTTGAAAACATGAGCTTTGTAACTACCTGGTTGAGACATCACCTTATTATTGCTGTGGACAATTGGCTGCCGTATTCCACCCACGAAATATAGAGTCAGTTCACTTCACAGTATATTCCTTGAAGTGTTGTGAGACGTCTGAAAGACGTGATAAGGCGCTGTATCAAATGTGAGGATTATAATTATTATCAAGGTAATGGCAAAGTTTGGCTTTGACTCTTGTAAACTGTAGCAGGAAGGGAAGTCTGAGGGAAGGAAGGAGTCCATCCACAACAATAACTTGCATTTATACTGTACTCTACACATGGGGTAGTGTCTCAGGGAGCTAGGATTCTTAAGGTCCTGAAAAGGAAGGTTTTAAATCAGAGTAGAGTCTGGATGAATCTTGATTTGAACAGAGGGAGGACAAGCAAGAGCATGGAGATGAAGAAACAAATGACAAGCTACCACAACAACAACTTTTATTTATACAGCGCCCTTCACACAGGGTAGGGTCTCAGAGAGCTCAACAGTAGCTGAACCTGACGCCAAACCGGGGAGAGAGGGAGGTGACTGTAGGCATGATCGAAGAGGAAGATTTTTGGGTGTGATCTGAAAATGGAGAAGGAGGGGGCAAGGCAGAGGGATTGAGTTTCAGGGCATAGATGCCAATGGTAGAACGGAGGAGCTGTCTCCACATGTTCATATTGGTGCTGCCGTGACACTGCCTCAATGGTTTTCATTTTCCTTTTATCTGTTATTCATTCTTTTTGTTTGTTTCCTCTCTCTATTCCTTTGCTTTTTCTCTTGCATTTTCGAATGTCACCCTTCGATCACGGGACATCGTTGGCACAGAGTAGCTGCCAGATCCTCCTCTAAATAACAATTTTACATTATAAACAGTTTTATTTATTCTTAGACAATTGTCTCATTATCTGATACTGTTTTTTTTTAAAAAAATTCATAGAATGTTACGGCACAGAAGGAGGCCATTCAGCCCATCGAGTCTGTTAATATCTGACTCGGGTGAACGTACAGGGCTGCTTTGCCTTTGCTGTTTCAAAGGAATATGAAGTTTTCCTCCCTTTTCATCTTGGTTTATATTCCCCTCCTTATTCCAAATTTATCCCCAAAATATTGAACTTTAGCTCACACAGTCTGGGATGACAATCCAATGCAGTGCTGGGGATGTTTTGCATTGTTGGAGGTGATGTACTTTGGATGAGATGTTAAACCGAGGTCCTATCTGTCTATTGAGGATGATGTTAAAGATTCTATCTGAAAATAGAAGGGAGTTTCTCTCTTCCAGTGACCTGGCCAACAATTCCCCAAATAAAATTGGTCACTCACTTCATATGGTTTGTGGGACTTTACTGTGCATAAATTGGCTGCCATCTTTGTTCACAAAATACAGTCACTACACTTTACAGTATATCCCAGTGGTAGCCAACCTGTGGCCCGTGGGTCTGAAGTGGATAGATTGTACAGTAGATTGCTATTTGGGTGAACGTTGACTTTGTTTCTGATCAATTATATTTTGCAAAGCGTTTTGAGATGTTCATTTTTACTTGAAAGTTGCCATCTGAATGCAAGTTAATATTAACAACAGAGACTTCTTAGGGAGACTTTGCTTTAGGGGGTCTAAAATACAAGTTGCTCTGGTAACCCAACCCACATGTTAGATACCAGTAGTATTGATATAATTGAAAAATGCGAGCAGAGTTGGGAGTAAGGAATTGGAAATATTTGATAGTTTCACTCAGTGGGTGAGATGGAGTTGGGGTTAAAATTGAAGCTTTGTCATCAATAGACATTTGGCAAATGGACGATCCATTCATGGAACTGATCGTTACCTCAACCTAGAGGCTATTTCAAATTCACAATGTCTTCCTTTAACCCTCAAAGTGCTGGGCACGACACCATTGAGGTCCAGTCACAATTTGGCTTCCACTGCCTGATTCACCTCCAAGATTGATTTGAACAGGATATACTCTAAAGTATAGCGATTGTGTTTTGTGGGTGAACCCAGCAGCCAATTTACGCACAGCAGCGTCCCACAAACAGACCAATTTTATCACGGGTTTGTTAGCAAGGACACTGAGAGAAATTCCCTTCTCTTTTCAAATAGTGCTGTGAAATCTTTAAGTTTACCTGAATAGGCAGACGGTACCTCAGTTTGTGGAATCCCGTAACATAGTGATTAGTGCGCTGAAAGGCACTCTGTAGTAGTGTTGTTGTTGCCTCGCAAGAGAGAGGATCCAGGTTCGATTCCTGGGTGGGGTGAAACCTTAGGCAAGTTTCCTTACTCTACACGCCTCTGTTTACCTAGCAGTGAGTAGCAACCAGTTGTTAGTCGATTTGTGGATTGCTTTCCAGCAGTAATAATCCTTCCAAAAAAAATATTTGGTCACCTCAATCCACGATAGTTTATGGGACACTGCTCTGCGCAATTGGCTGCCGTGTTTTGCCCAGCCCCAAAATACGGTCAATTACAATATATTCTGTAAAACGCTTTGATGCCTCTCAACAATGTGATGTGGCGCTAAATCAAATGCAAGGGATATGACCATTATTAGTTTAATACCTTGTTCAAAGGATGACAGCGTAGCCCTCTTTCAGTGCTGCACCAGCCTAGACATGAGCTCAGTCCCGATGTGAACACATAATCTTTTGACTCAGAGGCCAGAGTGCTTCCTCAGACTGAGCCAGACTGACGCATAATGTTACAGCCTCTCAGACAAAATTGAAGATCAGCAGGGATGTGGAAAATTGTTAAATATAGTTGTCATTTGGAAGCTGTTTCTTCTTAAGAGATGCAGAAGTCCATCTTTCAAATTAAACATTTCCCACAGTTTTGCACGCCCTTAAATTTGAAGACAGAAATGCTTAAGGCTAACCTTAGGGTGAATGTTAGTGCTTATGAATCATTTCATTTTATTGTTTATTTTTGTAACGTTGTCTTAGTGTTACACTAACGCTATTCCTGGTGATTTCAGTTGCTATATTATTGTAATTTCTTTCAGCCTCACGTAATGTGTTTTGATCATAAACTGACCATCATTTGGAGTCTATTTCTGCTGGGATATTATTAGGCCAGTTTATGGAGATCTGTCTAGTCTGGCCTGGCAGGACCTAGAGTATTGCATTATCGTCCATTCCCTCCACTAAGCGGGTTCCAGCCTGTTCCACGTCCCCCGCCTTGTCCGCCCCATCGGCAGTCCGGACTTAAGCCATCAGCCTCTCTGCCTCCACTCTTTGGAGTTCCATCCCACAGTCCCTTCTCTTCGCCTCCTCCCTTGTCTCCTTCAAGGCCTGTCTCAAGACCCTCCTCTTCGACTGTGTCTTCGGTCACCCTTCTACCAATGATAATTTGGTCACTCAATCCACGACTGTTTGTGGGACGCTGCTGTGCGCAATTGGCTGCTGCGTTTCGCCCACAAATATACAGTCAATTCACTTTACAATATATTCTGTGAAGCGCTTTGAGATGTCTCAAAGACGTGAAAAGTGCTATATTAAATGCAAGGGTTATTTATTATTATAAATACCCACCTTCTCTGCCTTCCACCCCTCCTGATCCCAACCCCCAGCTAGGGTCCAAATCCTTGACTGTTCAGTGCCTTGGGATGTCCTCCTGAAATGAAGGGCGCTTTTGTAAATATAATTTGTTGTTGCATATGGGCTGGTCGCTGCTACGTAAATGGGGCTACCCAGGTCCTTGAAGCAGTGCAGAGAAGAGAAATGAGGATGATCCCCTGTGTTAGAAGAATAAGCTATGGCAAGGATTAGACAAGCTAGAGCTATTCAGTCGAGAGAAAACTACTCTGAGGGGGCCTTGTAGAAGTGTATAAACTTTTCAAAAAGGAAACCCACATCAGTACTTTAGGATGCAACAAGACAACAACAAATTACATTTGTACAGTGCCTTTCATGTCAGGAGGACGTCCCAAGGCACTGGGGAGTAGAACAAGAGGATATGGGTTGCAGGACAGATACCAGGACATTTTTCTTTACCCAGAGGATAATCAACAACTGGAATGAGTAATTAGGATGGATGACTTGAATTCCTAAGAATCAGTTTGATTCTGTGATTGATGGGAAGATGGTAGGGTGGGTGTTTTAGACGATGAGATCAGATGGGCTGAAGGACATTCTTCATCCAAACGGATCTTGTAATCTATACTCTCAATCTGATCTAAAGCTGAGCTGAGGTGCTCAGGGCTGAATTGGGCACCAGAAGGAGAGCCTGTTCTTACCTGGCTGTGGATTGTGGGGGTGAAGAATGAACAAGTTTGTGCAGTGGAGGCCGGAACAGAGAGATTAAGGAAATGGTGGTAGTGAGCCAGTGCATGGCAAATTTGGCAGTCTTATGACTGACAGTTAACTCCCACGCGAGGGAATCTCACCTGAGATCGCAAATGTGTCAGCAACAAGTCAAATTCCATTTCCGGACAACCATGGTTTGAACCAAGTACCTCTTTTAAATGTTTTAAAACATTCTAAAGCTGTCTCAGAGTAATCTAGTGATCCGTCACCTTTATCCTCCGAGAATTCTGTTGCTTAAAGCTCAATGAACTCTTTTTACAATTTCCAATCACGTGTGCAGTACGTAGCTCGCCAGCAGAGAGTTACTTAACATTTCCAACTGAATGGTTGACTGGTAGTTTGAAAAGATATACAGAGACAACTAGCTATCTCTTAGTAAACAGACAGAACGGGAAGTTCAAATGCAGGTTATTATGCAGACTTTCTAAACTCAGACAAAGGTGATGGTGGTACATTAACACAGACCTGTTTTACGCCCACATCTGCTTGCTGGAAGGCTTAGATCTGTAACTGTGCATAGTCTTGGCCTACAAGACCATTTTTGTCTTAAATTTTAAGAAGTGCGGGAACATTTCCAGCTTAATTTGGAAGCCGCTTCTTTCAAGAATCTGGGCAGCACAGAAGGAGGATGAATCTTGCCTCTGTTACAGCTTTAAAATCAAAATCAAAACAGTTAGAACTAAACCCAAGAGGAATATAACAAGAAGAAGAATGGTAATCACACAGGTGTGAGAGAGAGTTGTGAAGAAGTGGAATGCTCTGCTGTCTATCTCTCACTCAAACAACCCTATTGATTCCATCTCTGCAGAAAGCTGTAGAGATGAAATCAATAGGGTTGTTTATGTGAGAGATAGACAGAGACTTGGAACATAGAGGTTTTAAGCGGTATAGTGAAAGGCAGGGCATAGAAATGAAAAGCTCTGCTAAGATGTTATAAATTAGTGGAACAGGCTTGATGGGCTGAATGGCCTCCGTTCCTGCTTTCTATGTTCCCATGTAAGAACTGTGGAAAATATTTACAATAATAATCCTGCATTTGATAAGAGCGCCTTATCACGTCATTGAGACGTTTCAAAACGCTTCACAGAATATATTGTAAAGTGGAATGCCTGTCTGTCTTAAAATTTGAAAATCCAATAAATAATTAAGACTTAGTTTATGGGGGATTTCCTACAATTCTGCACTGTTTTAACACAAAGTGGTCTCGTAGGCTAAGAGGAAGCGAAATTGCGGGTCTGTTTTCCTTTTTAAAATGATTGGGAGCACAAGGCAATAGTTTCATATCATAAAAAGTTTTAAGTTATTGTTTTCATAATTTTGCTTCTTCATTGAGCATGGGACTGAAGACGTCACCATTTACCAATCATTTAAAATAGTTTCTAAGCTTCAATTTAGCTGTCATCTGTCCACTCTGGCACCCACACAGTCAATAGTGACCTGATCAGAACAGCATAAGTGTAGCTCTACTGGGAACAAATTAAATTTCTTTTCTTAATTACACAGGGAGTAATGGATAGTTTGGAGCAGTTCTAAGGCAGCATTATTATAAGGGAGTTTCTCTCTCCTGGTGTCCTGGCCAACAATCCACCAAATAAAATCAGTCACTCGCTTCATGGCTATTCATAGGATGTTGCTGTGCACAAATTGAATGCCGTGTTCTCCCAAGAACAAGTTTACTGCACTTCACAGTAAAATCCTGTGAGCACTTTGAGATGTCTTTCTGTAAAGTGACTATGTATTTGTAGATGAACACGGTGTCAATTTTCACACAACAACAGCACGCAAACAGCCAGGAAGTTCATTTTTATTTGGGAATTGCCCAGGAAACTCCTTCTCTTTTCGAGTCATGACATGGGATTTTTAACTTCTTGGACGGCCAACCGGGACCTCGGTTTAATGTCTCACGTGAAGGATGGCACTTCTGACCATGCAGCACTGAAATGTGAAGTCCTGTAGCGTATTGGTTAGAGCACTCACCTCGCAAGCGAAGGGACCTGGGGTCAATTCCCAGGCAGGCTGAAACCTTAGGTAAGTTTCCTTACTCCATGTGCCTTTGTTTACCTAGCAGTAAGTAGGAACCCGGATGTTCGACGATTGGTGGATTGCTTTCTAGAAGATAATAATCCCTTAAAACAATTAATTTGAGCATTCAATCTGTGACTATTTGTGGGACGCTGCTGTGCCTAATTGCTGCGTTTCACCCAAAAAATATACAGTCAATTCACTTTGCAGTATATTCTGTGAAGCACTTTAAGTCGTCCAAACAACGTGATGAGGCGCTATATCAAATGCAAGAATTATAGGGTAGTTAATGTACTATCAGCTGAGACTATGAGCTCAGAGCACTGATGTGGGGCTGGAACACACAACTCCCTGACTCAGAGGTGACCGAGCTATTAGCTGAGGCAGCACCAAATCGTGTAGACTACAAGGTCACAAGTTCACTTCCTGTGCTGAGTTAGCTAATCCCACCAGGGGAAACGTTGTGCCTGACATCAATCTCCATGAGAAGAGGAATACAAATCTCTGCTAAACTTCACTCCTGCTCCTATCTAATAACCCCCAGCGGGGACGTGGATATGGGGCATTGGGTGAGAAGAGGGACAGAGGACAGTCTTGTCCTCCACAAGACCTGGCTCACTGACTTGCCTCAGACGTGAAGACTGGTCACGTGGGTCAAGTACAGGAGGGACACCAGTGTCGCAAAAGCTACTTGTTAAATTTTTAATGCGCAAATACAGCAGCAACTTGAAGCACTTCAGACTTTTTCTGTAGAATGTCATGACTGTGTATTTGCGCACAACAATAACACAACAATATCGTGGAGTCCTGTAGCTCAGTGGTTAGAGCACTCGCTTTGCAAGTGAGAGACCTGAGTTCAATTCCAGGCAGAGGGCGAAACCTTGGGCAAGTTTCCTTACTCCATACAGAGCCTAATAATAATCCCTCCAAAACCAAAAACAATAATAAATTGGTCATTTTCAATCTACAACTGTTTGTGGGACATTGCTGTGCGCAATTGGCTGCCGCGTTCGCCCACAAATATACAGTCAATTCACTTTACAGTGTGTTCTGTGAAGCGCTTTGGGACGTCCTCCCGACGTGAAAAGCGCTATATCAAATGCAAGGATTATTATTATTTTTCATGGGTTTATAACTTTGCCATCAGAGAAGTGTGACTGAAGATTTAGGAAGTGGGCTATAACAGTGAGTTAAAGGAAGAAGCAAAGGATATGGGAGAGAGGCCGAGAAAGGGACCAAGTTGAACCTGAATGCTGCTCTAAACTTGGATCAAAATTTTGAATAGAGATAAAAGACTCACTTTGTGGCTGTTTATGAGACATTGTTGTACTCAAATTGTATTCCCCTGCAAATGCAGTGATTTCACTTGCCAGTAACTCCTGTGAAGCTCTTTGAGACGTCTTGAAGATTTGATATGGCGCTGTATCAAATGTAAGAATTATTATCATTACTCTTAACAAAAGTCTAGAAACTACACTTCCTGTGCATTTAGTTAGTGTTCACATTTGTATCACAAAATAAGTGGAGGAAAGATTCAGCAAAACGGCTGCTCCTGATGAGGATTCACTGTTTGAGTCATTCACAAAGTGACACAGACCATATCAAATGAAACATTACATAATATAATCATAACAACTTCAGTGTGAGGATTTCGTTTGAGATTTGGAGTTGTCCACAGTCGCCACAGTAACGGGCCAGTTCCAACTCTCACTCAGTCGTCACTTTTCTCCCACTCAGCCAGAGGAAATGGGGCTTGACGTAATTAAAATAATAATTAAAATAATGGGCAACGCTGCCACATGCTGCAGAGAGAGAAATGTGGTGTGCTGTGTTGTCCAATGGATTACCACAATGTTTTAGAGCCAACTTCTAACTTAGCCTTGACAAGCCCACTTGACATGTTCGTCTTTCAAATATTAGTCTTGGGTGTCTCAGAAGAGCATAGTTTAACACAGCCAGTCAATACAAATATAAACAAACACAGAATAAGCAAACAGAATTCAGCCATTGAGGCGAGGGATAGCGAAAACCACCACCCATATTATTATCTTATAAGAAACTTTAGGATATAATTTGCAGTATTCCTTAATATGTTCCTTATCTTATTTAAGGAAGGCGTTAAGGGACGCTATTAGGATGTGCTGCCTTATTGCAAGAGGTACGTTCCTTTTAGGGTCCTCGCTAGCTAAGCCCAGAATCTCTCAGACAAAAGTTAATTTTTTTTTAGCTAGGAATTTCCACATAGAGGTGGGATGCATGGAAATCTCAGCTTGGTTTGGATACTCTTAAGCACGGTGATGGGTTTCCACACGTGTCAAACTGACCCCCAAAAAATTGTAGAGTAAGTCAACTGAAATCGCTGCACGTTGCATTTGTTGAACGCACTTGTCTCTGATCACACAAACTGTGATCCTATTGATTTATCCCAGCAGATAACCTCAGAAACTGTTTTTTATTCATTTAACTTCAGGAAATTATTCTTTTTACAGGCAAATAAAATGCAATTCAACATTCTGTCACGCCCCCTCTCTATCTGCCTTTAAAACCTACATTTCCATTCGTGCCTTTGGCATGCATCCCTCTTTAATGATTGCATTTATAATAATAATAATAATGCTTGTATATCTCACCTTATCATATTGTCAAGATATTGCAAAGCGCTTCACAGGATATACTGTAATGCGATTTGACATGGAGTGAGTGACAAGTTTTTTTAATATTTGGGCGATTGTTGGCCAGGACACAAGAGAAACTCCCTTCTTTTTCAAATAGAGCCAAGGGATCTTTAACGTCCATGTGAACAGGCAAAGAGGCCTTTGTTTAACTTCCCATCTGAAGGATGGCACCTCCGACAATGCCCCCAACCCCTACCCCCAGCATCGCATTGGAGCGTCAGCTTAGACTATGATTCCAAGTTCTGACTTGGGTCTGGACACCCACATCCTTCTGACTCAGAGGCGAGGCTAGCACACAGTTTACGTTACACTTTAAGGAATACCACAAATGTTACTGATCTCTTTTGAAGATCTTTGTAGAATAAGTCAGCATGTTACGTTTATTGAAAGCACTTGCTTCTGTTCTCACAAACTGCCAAATGAAGGAAATTGCATAAATGCAAATTGATGTTGCTCTTAAGTAATACTAATCTTTGCATTTGGTATAGCACCATATCACGTCTACGTGGAGGCCTGTAGGACAGCGGTTAGAGCATTTGCCTCATAAGCGTGAGGACCTGGGTTCAATTCCCAGGCAGGGCGAAATGTTGGGTAACTTTCCTTGCTCCACACCCCTCGGTTTACCAAGCAGTAAGTAGGAACCCAGTTAGTTGATTGGTGGATCATTTTTCCGGGGGTAATAATTCCTTCAAAAAGAAATAATAATAAACTGGTCACTTCAATCCACGACTGTTTGTGGGACGCTGCTGTGCGCAACTGGCTGCTGCATTTTGCCCACAAATATCAATCAATTCACTTTACAGTTTATTCTGTGAATCGCTTTGAGATATCTTGAAGATGTGATAAGGCACTATATCAAATGCAAGGATTATTATACAATAATATACTGTAAAGTGACTTGACTGCATATTTTGAAAGAACTTGAGAGCAACAAGGAATAGCACGATACAGAGAGTGACACAGTTGTATACTAGAGCAGTGCACTGAAACTATTCAAATTTAACCTCACTCGAAAGTCACATTTCCGATTCCCACTTGATACCATCTGATGTGAGCCGAACCATTTAGATTTACTTTGAGCCTATAGGAGTCAGGTTGTAGCTCTTTCACCCTCAGCTGGACAGTTGTGGGTTTATCCCCCACATCATGACTTTGATCATGTTGTGGAGGATGAGTCGGCCGACGGTCTGAGTTGATAGTCAAATGCAGTGCAAGGGGTGCTTCATTGTTAGGAATGCTGTACTTAATATTAATAATAATAATAATCCTTGTATTTTATTTAGCGCCTTATCACCTCTTCTAGACGTCTCAAAGCCCTTCACAGAATATACTGTAAAGTGAATTGACTGTATATTTTCTGCCCGAAACGCAGCAGCCAACCGTGGAACTGCAGCGTCCCACAAACAGTCGTAGATTGAGCAACCAAACTTTTTTTTAAAAGAGCTTATTACCCCCGGAAAAGCGATCTGCCAATCGACTAACAACTGGGTTTCTATTTACTGCTAGGGAAGCAGAGATGTGTGGAGTAAAGAAACTTGCCTAAGGTTTCACCCTGCCTGGGAATCAAACACAGTTCCTCTTGTTTGCGAGGCGAGTGCTCTAACCAATACTCTGCAGGACTACTTCAAATGACATGTTAAACCGAGGTCCTGTCTGTCTCTTCAGGTGGATGTTAAAGATCGCGTGGCACTACTCAAAGGGAAGGGCGTTTCTCCTGTGTCCTGGCCAACAATACCCCAGATAAATTTGGTCGCTCACTTCATGGCTGCTTGTGGGATATTTGTCTGTGCAAATTGGCTGCTAGGATTGCCTGCAAATACACAGTCTCAGCACTTTACAAAATACTGGCTGAGGCTCTGTCAGATGTTTTGACAATAAATGCATATCAATTGCAAAGATTATTCATATTATGCATTGTGTATTTGAGACTTGCTGGTTGAGACTATTTGTTATTTGCACTATCAACTGTCGCCCCAACAATCTGGGTTGAATTTATATCTAGGCTCTGAAGATAAACGGTGATGTAATTCGGATCCACTCCCCAGACCTCTAAATGATGGAGGCGTTTAAATTACGAGGGGGGTCGTAATAACGTAAATCCAGAGAGATAGTTTCCATTGGACGGTGAGTCAGTAACTGGAGGGCACAGACATCAGGTAATTAGCAAAAAAGCGAAGGGAATGTTTAGGAGAAACTTTTTTTTACACACAGAGGGTTGTTAGGACATGGAACTGAGATTGAGGCTGAATCCTGAGTCTGTGTTGATCGGCATAAATCAAGAAATATTCAATCAAGAAAATTTATTTTGTTGGCCGACCAAAAAAATTGGCCACCACTGCATTAGATAAATATCTGAAAGGGAGAATTGCAGAAGAGTTTGGGGTGTGGAAAAGGGACTAAATTCATTCAGAGAAATTTTTGCCGGTATCCTGACGGATAATCCCCCAGATTCGCATTGGTCATTCACTTCTTGGCTGCTTGCAGGACGTGGCTGTGCACAAATTTGCTTCTGCATTTGCCTGGAAAATACACAATCACTACACAGTAACTCCTGTAAAGTGATTTGGGAGGTTTTCAATATTGTAGGTGCAATATCAAACACGAGGATTATTATTCTTGATAATATTAATAATCCTTGCATTTTGATACAACGCCTTATGTCATTGAGGCGTCTCAAAACGCTTCATAGAATATATTGTAAACCGAATTGACTGTATATTTTGTGGGTTAAACCCAGCAGCCAATTGCACAAACCAGTGTCCCACAATCAGTCGATTGAGTGGCCAAATTATTATTTTTTGGAAAGGATTATTACCCCTGGAAAGTAATTTGCCAATTGACTAGTTCCTACTTATTGCCAGGTAAACAGAGGCGTATGGAGTAAGAAAACTTGCCTAAGGTTTTGCCCCACCTGGGAATCAAACCTGGGTCCTCTTGCTTGCGAGCGCTCTAACTAATACAAGATCCACTTCCACATTATTATCTTGAATCTTAAAACCAATTGGTCTTGCAGACTAAGACGAGGTGGAATTTCAGGCCCATTCGCTTGAACCTGTTCCCGTTCGTTCTTTGTGCTTTCGAAGGACACGTTGCTCCTGGTGCTGATAAAATAGTTGAGCCGACATTCATGCATTGTATGCGTACTTTGCCCGATCCTATCTGGAGTTGGATGTCTGATCCTGCACTTATATGGTGATCTTCATATTACCCTTTCACTTTAATTAAACTGCTCCACAGGCCATCAAGGGTTTTAACCTATTATTAGGACTTTTCAGAACTTGCAAAATTGCCGCCTTTATTCTGGTCCACACTGTATGTCGCTCATTTTGATGGTGTTGTAATGGCAAACAAGCAGCTCTCTTCCTAGGAAACGCAGCAACTTTTTTCCCCCCTGGAAGAATTTATTAATAAGACTGCCCTAAGGTGCCGTGGGGCAATCACTCAGCTACCTGGAATGTGTCTGTGTGACGCATGGCTGATCCGCATGCTACAGCAAAACCAAAGCCTGTGAGCGAGTGACTCCGGGCAGCCTTATCAACTGTTTGACTTGATTGTTTTCGTATGTTGTCTGCAGTTTCTCTGGCAGTACGCAAGCCCTCCAAATCTCAGGTCATAAAGGGGAAGTGGGCAGGGAGGGAACTGCGAAAAGGGACCACTTTAACCAGGTTATGTTCAGATGACATAACCTCATTCCATCTGGTCTGTTATCAAAACCGCTCAAAGTCTTGTACCAGTTGAACTGAAGTCCAGTTTTAATTCCCGGTTGTCACATTTCCACCAAGCAGTGAATGATTGCAATGATTGCAGTACTGCAAATGCTGCCTTTTGGGTAGAGGTAACAAATGAAAGAAATTCCTTTCTCCCCCAAATGAATTGGAAGCAGCCTGCGTTTAACTTGGGCTAACTGGCAACGTGTTGATGCTTCAGGTCCCACCCCGAGCATTGCACTGAGCATCTGTGATTCCGTTCAGCCAACATACTGAATAGAGTAATGAATACCTGGAAGTGATTAAGGGGCAGTAATGGTCTAATTGAGGGGCTTGAATGTTTTGTAAGGAAATTAATAGAGACCTGGGACTGATTACAAGCCAGTCATGAGGTAACCTTGGACTTCAAATGATATGTATGGAGACCATTAGATACCTGACAATGATTAGAAAGCAAACTAAAAAGCCAATTTGGGGATTACACAAAGTCCTAATTAATGTGTGTAACTGAAATGTGAACTGATAATTGATGAACTGATAAATCCACGACTGTTTGTGGGACATTGCTGTGCGCAATTGGCTGCCATGTTTGCCCACAAATATACAATCATTCACTTTACAGTATATTCTGTGAAGTGCTTTGAGATATCTAGAAGATGTAAAGAGCGTTATATCAAATGGAAGGATTATTATTTATTATTATAACCTTATAATCACCTCTGTATTCTAAGTTTTTGTAATCTACCCTGTGAAAATCATGGAAATTATTTAGAATAATCCTTGCTTTTGATGTAGCGCCTTCATGTTGGGAGGACATGTCAAAACACTTCACAGGAATTTACCATGAAGTGCAGTGACTGTGATTTGTAAGTTTATTTGGAGGGTCTTTCTGGTCAGTGTATGTCTGTGCACTTCATCATCATGGAAATAGGACTTGGTAAGAACAAATGGGGGCGGAGGGCAAAAAGTATTTTGGATACCAAACCCACTCCTTCAGGAGCTGGTGCAAAACCTGCTCTATTGCGGCTGCAACCCAAACACATTGGAATAAAAATGACATTTTGCCTCACAAATGGAATTCCCATTAATGTCCATCAGCGCCAAAGGTCATGCTTTTCCCGGCAACGTCTTGAAAAGTTCTGGTGCCTTCTGGCTTCAAAATCCAGGAGTTTCAGCTCGGTTGACCATCAGATAAGATTTTAAACTGAGGTTTTGTTTGTAACTGTTCAGGTAGACGTTAAAGATCCCATGGCACTATTTGGAAAAAAAGGAAGTTTCTCTCTCCCAGTGTCCTGGCCTACAATCTGATTAAAATTTGTCACTCACTTCATGGCTGTTCGTAGCATATTTCTATGTGCAAGTTAACTGCCGTGTTTACCTATGATTACGTATGTCACAAAATTGACAGGAATAAGCTGTGAAATACATTGGCATTTTTGGACATTGATGGGAGCTATATTATTGCAAGGATTATTCATTTTTGTTGTTATCCCCAGAAACTTCCTAATGAATCCTCGCTAGTTTTACCTCCAGACATTTTCCCTTCATGTTTTCTTCATATCTTTGTAAGGGAGGATAAATTCTTTCTGCACCTTGCTGATTGTAAACCACAAAAGGTTTTCAGTCCATCGAATCTTATGTTCAGACAGAGAGAGAGGGAAGGGGAAAAAGAGAGAGGGGAGGGAGAGGGGCGAGAGAGAGGTGGGGAGAGAGAAAGAGAGAGCAGGGGGAGGGGAGAGAGCGGGGGGAGGGGAGAGAGCGGGGGGAGGAGAGAGAGCGGGGGGAGGAGAGAGAGCGGGGGGAGGGGAGAGAGCGGGGGAGGAGAGAGAGCGGGGGGAGGGGAGAGAGTGGGGGGAGGGGAGAGAGTGGGGGGAGGAGAGAGAGTGGGGGAGGGGAGAGAGCGGGGGGAGGAGAGAGAGCGGGGAGGGGAGAGAGCGGGGGAGGGGAGAGAGCGGGTGGGGGGAGAGAGCGGGTGGGGGGAGAGAGAGCGGGGGGAGGAGTGGGGGGGAGAGAGAGCGGTGGGGGGAGGAGAGAGAGCGGGGGGGGAGAGCGGGGGGGGGGAGAGAGAGCGGTGGGGGGAGAGAGAGCGGGGGAGGAGTGGGGGAGAGAGAGCGGGGGGAGGAGAGAGAGCGGGGGGGAGAGAGAGCGGGGGGAGGAGAGAGAGCGGGGGGGGAGACAGCGGGGGGAGGGGAGAGCGTGGGGGAGGAGTGGGGGGGAGAGAGAGCGGGGGGGGGAGAGAGAGCGGGGGGAGAGAGAGCGGGGGGGGGAGAGAGAGCGGGGGGGGGAGAGAGCGGGGGGGGGAGAGAGAGCGGGGTGCGGGGGAGAGCGGGGTGGGGGGGGAGAGCGGGGTGGGGGGGGAGAGAGCGGGGGGGGGAGAGAGAGGCCAATGTGATTGTGTCCTAAGGCATCTGGTCGTTTCTTAAAACAACTAAGAGAAAGCAGCTCCAAAATAAAGAATTTGGCAAAACCTGGATGCAGTGAAATGCTACGTTAATGGAGTTCCTCTGAATCCAGGGGGAATTTCTCCCCACATGTGCTGAATGTTAATGCTGTTTGCTCGTGCTAATAAGGTGATTGAAGCTTATTAAAGAGAACAGGCGTGGGGGATGCCAGTCGTTCTAAAGTAAAGTTTTAAGTTCCGATAAGTGATTTTCACCACTTAATTCGGGAGCCCCGTGACCACAGTTTCTCCCACCCTCGAAGTTGAGAGAAACATCAGTCACGTTGAAACATTCGACGTATATTGGCCCTAATTTTCAAGATTTTGCGAAAGGATTTGCTAAAGGGAATCCGGGAACAAACTAAATACATTTTTTTAAAAAAGAACTGGTGTTGAAAGTTGCCCTTTTGACTGCAGACTCTCTCCAGTGTACAAGCTGTTATGTTTGGCTGCTTCAGTTGCTATGAAAGACCACTGGCACTCAATGGTCAAACTATTATCCACGCGCGGAACAAAGAGAGAAAGTTTATGATGGGAGGGGATGAGTCACATCAGACGAGGGTTATGGCATTTAAAAATTATCCTGAGTTATAAAATAGTCATAATCCAATGCATTTGATATAGCAAAAGGCAAAATACTGCAGATGCTGGAAACCTGAAGCAAAAACAGAAGTGGCTGGGAACACGCAGCAGGTCAGGCAGCATCTATGGAGAGAGGAAATTGAGTTAATGTTTCAGGCCTATGACCTTTCATCAGAACTCAAAAGCACCGTTCACGTCAAGAGGACGTCTCGAAGAACTTCACTAAATCTACTGTGAAGTTCAGAGACTGTATATTTTGCAGGTGAACCCGGCAACTAATTTGCACGCAGCTATGGCCTGCAAACAGCCATGAAATGAGTGAGCAATTTTATGGGGTGGGGTTGTTGTCCTGGCAGCTGGAGAAACTCCTTTCGGTGCAATAGGAATGAATTAATTAAAAGAACTAAGTTTCTCCATTTGAAAACCGTGGTTGGAGTCAGAAATACACGATATTCTACAAGTTCCCATATACGATATCATGTAACTGGCAACTCACAAGCTTCTGGGGGAGTGGCGAGAGTGCTGCCAACTGAAGCCAGGCTGGTGTGTAGGATGCTGTGATGGGAGGGAGATAGGGTGGGTATTCTGCAATGATGAAATCAAATGGGCCTTCCTCATCGGAACTGATCTTGAGACGTCTTCACAGAATATACTGTAAAGTGAATTGACTGTATATTTTGTGGGCGAAATGCGGCAGCCAATTGCACACAGCAACGTCCCACAAACAGTCATGGATTGAATGACCCCCCCCCCCACCAATCTGTTTTTGGAAGAGATTATTGGCCCCAGAAAGCGATCCGCCAATCGACTAACAACCAAATTCTGGATTACTGCTCGGTAAACGGAGCCTTGTGGAGTAAGGAAACTTGCCTTAGGTTCCTGCTCGGGAATCAAACCCTGGTTCTCTCGCTTGGGTGGCGAGTGCTCTAACCACTACGCTACAGGACTCCAAACAGCAAATAGTTGCAGCACCTCTTTGGAACCAAATGGGGGAGTACTTTAGTCTACAATCTCATTTCTTTTCTACAATAAGGTTAAGAGGAGACTTAATAGAAGTTTTCAAAATTATGAGGGGATTCGATAGGGTGAAGAAGGAGAAACTATTCCCACTGGCGGGTGGGTCGGTAACCCGAGGACACCGATTTCAAATAGTTGTTAAAAGAAACAGAGGGGGGGTGAGGAGAAATGTTTTTACACAGCGAGTTGTTGGGATCTGGAATGCATTGCCTGAAAGGCTGGTGGAAGCTGATTCGATAACAACTTTTAAGAGAGAAGTAGATAATTATTTGGGGAGGACAAGTTTGCAGAGCTATGGGGAGAGAGCGGGGGAGTGGGGTTGATTTGGAAGCTCTTTTCAAAGAGCCGACACAGACACAATGGGCTGAATGGCCTCCTTCTGAGCTGAATAATTCTATGATTCTATGATTACTTTAGCTGAGAGTGCTGGGTGCTGACAGGCCCACTTATATTCCATTGCCCAACAACCTTGTCTTATTGCTGTGTGTGTTTCTCTTTCTGTTTTCCAGTCAGCACGGAGATAACCCCAGTTTGTCCGAAAGGTTGTGAACTATGTTCGGAGTACAATGGATGTCTCAAGTGTTTGTCCAAATTGTTCATTCTCCTGGAAAGGAATGACATTAAACAGACTGGCATCTGCTTGCCGTCTTGTCCAATTGGATATTTTGGAGTTCGGACACCAGAAATGAACAAGTGCACAAGTAAGTGGAAGCTCCTATCTCTTGTCTGAATGATGGACCACCCAGTCTAACCTCTTCCCCAGTATAACTACTTACCCCTCCCCCCTTGTTGCTTTCATCATTGCTGTCCTATGGACCTGGGCTAATGGCTTCTAGCACTGACAAGTGATTAACATGATGACCGACTTCCAGGGTCATTAGATCACGATTGACATTGCTTCCTGTGCATTGTGCCCATCTGAGCTAACGCATGAAGTCAATGGTGACCTGATGCCCCGGAGGTTGGCTATTTTCTGCACCTCACTAACAGTGTGGCTTATGAGAGGTTTGTGTTGATGATGGGAGGGATGGGGAAAAGATAGCAAAAGACGACAAGACTAAAGCCACTGCACAGAAAATATTTGAACAAGTGTAAAAGGTGATGGGGACAAGGCAGGGGAGTAGAACTAAACAAATGGCTCTTGGAGCTGGCAAAGGCATGACAGACCTAATAATAAGGATGTCAGAACTAATAATAATAACAATAATAATTGCCTCCTTTTATGCCTTTTTATATTATTGTATGCAAAAAAAAGGTTAGTCCACCCAAATAGGCTATGTTAACAATAATCTGTACATTTAATATTAAATTATTTGACAAATAAGATGGTCGACTTTCTTTATCTTTTTCTTTTATAGTTTGTCCTCAGTTGACCTGTCTACCAGTATGTCAGCATCGCTGTATAAGCAGCTGTTGGAAGGTGCCTGAGAGGAACTCAATGCAGCTTAGCCTGTGTGTTGTTTTACTGTTTCCTCGAGACCCGTCACTGACTGCACTGCAGAGCATCACTATTGCAAGTGTTGGTCTCACTAAAGCTCATTAAAAACATTCTCCTCTGCTCTCTCTCTGTAAGCTCCAGTAAGAAAGCTCAAATCTCAATAAAATGAACCTAGTGTTGAGAAGTGCTTTGTCAGTCCCTGAGGGTGTAATTAATGAGGTTGAACTGCATTTCAGAACGAACCAGCAACGTCTCGTTGCCAGGAAATTTCCATGAAATGTAAATATTTTTTAAATAATATAATGCAGCTCCTTCAAAAGGACTAAGATGAACGATCGGAACCAAAGTAACTGTCTCGTTAGATTATCGCTCCAAAAGCCTTTTATTTTAGCTTCAGTATAATGCATCCCAGTTTTGAATAACTCTTGAAAGGAAAGTGTATAATTTGATTATAGAACACAGAGGACATTGCCTTCAGCCATATTTGATCCATATTTTCATTTCATCTGTAACTGTGACTTTTAATGCAGAGCGTCAGAAACTCCAGAGTTCATAGAAAGAAAAGTTGCAGCACGTTACTCTGTAGTTTGCTTCCCGTTTGCTTCTGGTTTTGTCCGTCCAGTTCAACTCGTCCAGTGCAAGGGAGAGTGCTCGAGATGTATGAGAGGAGATTAGATTCACCCAATCATCACATCATCCCCGAACGCTGTAAAGAGAAACATCTGTGCATGTATCAGTCACCATTAGACGCTCCTTGTTGTGGTCTTTGATATTTTAACTCTGAACGATGATGACTAAGTTTATACAGTACAAATTTACATTTATGTGGGTGCCTTTCATGTTGGGAGGATGTTCCAAAGAGCCGACCAGTCCAAGTTTAATCCCCCCGCTTATTTAGGGATTAGTCACCTTGTGTGTATATTTGTCAGCTTGGCTCAGCTGCAGGTCTCTCGCCACTGGGTCAGAAGGTTGTGGGTTTAGTCCCTCGTCTAGAACTTGGGACTCGGACTAATGCTCCAGTACAGAGCTGAGGGGAGCACTGCTTACTGGAGGTACCGTCCTTCGAATAATAATATAATATAATCCTTGCATTTGATATAGCGCCTCATCACGTCTTCTAGACGTCTCAACGCGCTTTACATAATATACTGTAAAGTGAATTGACTGTATATTTCTGGGCAAAACGCGGCAGCCAATTGCACACAGCAGCGTCCCACAAACAGTCATGGATTGAAGTGACCAATTCGTTATTTATTATTACTCTAGGAAAAGTGATTCAAATAACAACCGGGTTCCTACTTATTGCTAGGTAAACAGAAGCGTGTGGAGTAAAGAAACTTGCCCAACATTTTGCCCTACCCGGGAATTGAACCCAGTCTCTCGGTTGCGAGACGAGTGCCTCAACCACCGAGAATGAGATTATTCTCTTGAGATTATAAACCGAGGCCCCGTTTATCCCTGTTGAACAGGACATTAAAGATTAAAAAAGATAAAATTGTCCGTTGTGTTCATGGCTGTTTGTGGGGTATCACAGGTCACAGGTTGGCTGCCGTGTTCATCTACAAATACACAGTAAATTTGTGAAGTGCTTTGAGACATCTCAAAGGCATGATCAGGCATTGTATCAAATGCAAATATTATTGTATAACTACACTGGACATGGAAGAATCGTTAGTGCTTCGACAAAATGGAAATCCCCCCCCGAAGGTGGGTAACATCAGTCAGCCCTGGTGAGACCGGCATTTCTCCAGACCTGTGGGTTAAAACCCCAAGGATTAAAATGCTGCTCGGGTGCCCACGAGGAATGTTGAGCGAGTGGTGTGCACGTTTTTTAAAAAATATATATATATACTCAAGAGAGAATTCCGATGGGTTTGGCTTTCATCGAGCACTCAGCAAGGACATGAACCTCGCTTCCAAAGTCAGTCGAATGATTAGTTGTTACTGTGACGCAGCAGAATGTGGCTGTTTTCTGCCTTTCTATCCAGCCTCATTTGTGCTGATGGTTTTGATGCGTCCCAGATCTCAGAATTGTTGCCAGTTTTCTTGGGCCAGTTTAAACCATGCGTTTCCATCGCATTCTTTGCTCTCTTCGCCCGTCATTCTCTCAGAGGTTGCAACCAAGCTGGCCGTCATTCAGCAGCCACCTTCCTTACATGGCCGCACTAATGTTTGCACCCGGCTTTGTCAGGGTGTTGTGCACATTCCCATAGCAACGCAGCTCGCACACAGATGGAGACATCAACAGTGTCAGATTTATTTCCGTAAGGAAAGATGCAGGTAGCATAACGATTGTCAAATCTCAAGGACAGAAAGTAGGTTGGTATATGTTAGGTCAATTAATGACCCACAGTTCTCTGTTTGCAACTCTAATTGGCTACAACATTTCCCGCTCTGACTGAGATTTGCTCCAGGGAGATCTGCCTAATAACAGTACATAACATTTTGACGGGGACCAGTGAATGCCAAGCCAATTGGATGGAGCCATCCATATTGGCAAAATTACTCTATTTATCCAAGATTCAAAATGAATGATATCAGTTTACATAAGCTTCCTTGGAAAGACGGAACAAAACACCAAGCAGTCCAAGGCTCCTCTTCGGTGGTCTGTGTCTGACGCAAACCCTCTCTGTTCCCCAGAATCATCTCCCGAGGAAGTGCAGCCTGACACACAAATGCATTTGCCTACAAAACACACAGTCACTACACTTTACAGCATATCCAGTGAAATATTTTAAGATGTGCTCCCAATGTGAAAGGCATTGTATCAAATTAAGGGTTATTGGAGTC
This sequence comes from Callorhinchus milii, assembly GCF_018977255.1. Taxonomy (NCBI): domain Eukaryota; kingdom Metazoa; phylum Chordata; class Chondrichthyes; order Chimaeriformes; family Callorhinchidae; genus Callorhinchus; species Callorhinchus milii. Next base: position 19,986,108 of record NW_024704751.1, read on the forward strand.
CTGTAGCTCAGTGGTTAGAGCACTCGCTTTGCAAGCAAGAGACCTGAGTTCAATTCCAGGCAGAGGGCGAAACCTTGGGCAAGTTTCCTTACTCCACACAGAGCCTAATAATAATCCCTCCAAAACCAAAGACAATAATAAATTGGTCATTTTCAATCTACGACTGTTTGTGGGACATTGCTGTGCGCAATTGGCTGCCGCGTTCGCCCACAAATATACAGTCAATTCACTTTACAGTATGTTCTGTGAAGCGCTTTGGGACGTCCTCCCGACGTGAAAAGCGCTATATCAAATGCAAGGATTATTATTATTATTATTATTATTACTATAAATGAACAGGAAGATGTTAAATACACCCAGTTATTATTATTAATAAGAATGATCCTAGCATTTGATATGCGCCTCACACAGTTTTACTCGAGCATTACCCCAATGCACACTCTGAGGTCCCTTTGCGATCAACTTTCCTTAGCTCTTGCCAACCTGCGCCTAATACTTTCCGGGATGAGGTAAGCAGGATCCGTCCCTCCAGGAAGTGTGTGCAAATTCCATTCCAACAATCTATCTCTGTAAGTTCCATGTGTAGATGGGATGCATGGTATTTTCAACTTGTTTTGGATACTGTTAACCATGGTGATGGGTTTCCACATGTGTCAGACACCTGGCTGAGCCCAAAAAATCTGAAATAGGACAATTTTTCAACCCTCCACCCACCCACCACCCCTCAAGGTGTAACCTGATAAGTCTGCGTTGCTGTCGATACGTTCTCCGCCTTTGCGATCAACTTTCCTTATAAGATGAAGTTGTACCGAGGTTTCATCTTTGGAACATTCTCACCGTTGTCTTTTGCAGAATGTAAAATTGAGAACTGTGAGGCTTGCTTTAGCAGAAACTTTTGTACGAAATGTAAAGAGGGGTTGTACCTGCACCGAGGGAAATGTTACGACAGCTGTCCAGAGGGCTTTGCGGCCACGAACGATACCATGGAGTGCAGCCACGCTGGTGAGTATTGGCACGTTTGCTATTTGCCTACGACAACATCTTTGACAGTGAATTTGAAAGGAGATAGTCCAATGAAGTTGGCCATTGAGATTGGCACCTGTGTATTACATAGAAAGAGGCCATCCAGCCCAACTAGTCTGCGGTAGTGTTTATACTCCACCCTTCCTAATCCCCTTTCCCATAACCGTCTATTCCCTTCTCCTTCATTTAGGTTTCAGCCCAACACTGACATGTTTCACTTGCTGTGGGCTTTAGGATTGAGGGTCTTCATTCTTCTCTTCTATTTCTCCCCCCTCCCCTCACATCAGTCACTTTGCTCAGCTCCCACTCTGTCTCTGTAAAGAAGTTTAAAACATTTCTACATTAAAAGGCACCATTATTATAATTGCAAGTTGTTACGACAGCCGGAATGTGTTTAATTATGATGTGGTGGATTTCAACATGGGAACAACTTGTTCTAAACTGATGCAGTCAGTATAAGCGTTGCTCATATTCATTGTAAATGTTTCTTCCTACTCACTTTTTGCGGGCTCGGATATTAGTGTGTTTTTAAACTTTATTTGTAATTTTTTCCCAAGCGCAATGTGACCTGGGTGAGTGGAGCCAGTGGGGTCCTTGCACGAAGCGGGGGAAGACGTGTGGATTCAAACGGGGTTCAGAGACCAGGACCAGAGAGCTCCTCCAAGCACCTTCCATAGAAGATGTCAAATGTCCCCCAAACAGCGAGAGCAGAACTTGCACAGTACAGAGGAAGCCTTGCTCGTCCCCTGGTAGGTCAAACAGCTAAGTCTCCGAATGTTTCCCAATGTGCTACGTTCAGTATCCCACCTCTCCTGTTTAGAACAGTTTCATCGTAGGATGAGTTCAGGGTACTCGACAGAGGACCTGAGTGAAGTGAATAATAATAATAATAATCCTTGCATTTGATATAGCGCTTTTCACGTCGGGAGGACGTCCCAAAGCGCTTCACAGAACACACTGTAAAGTGAATTGACTGTATATTTGTGGGCGAACACGGCAGCCAATTGCGCACAGCAATGTCCCACAAACAGTCGTAGATTGAAAATGACCAATTTATTATTGTTTTTGTTTTTTGGAGGGATTATTAGGCGCGTGATTGCAAAGGAAATCGTATTAATCTGCCCTGATTGATACTTGTCTTTGACCACAATAATGATAGTAATAATCCTCGCCTTTGATATCGCATCTTTGACATCAGGAGGGAGTCTCCAAGCATCTCACAAGATTTGCTGTAAAGTGTAGTGATATTCTATTGTGTAGGTGAATGCGGCAGCCAATTTTGCACAGCAACATCCCAAAAACAACCAACAGAGCCATGAGATCTTTAACGTCCACCTCAACAGACAAACAGGCCTTGGTTTAACATCTCATCTGAAGGATGGCGCCTCCAGCAATGTAGCACTCCCACCCCCCCCCCCCACCACCCCACCCCAGCATTGCGCTGGGGCCTTGACGTCCTCCTGACGTGAAAGGCGCTTTATAAATGGAATCTTGTTGTTGTTGTTGTTGCGCTGACTGAAAGGTGCCGGATACGAGGTTAATGTGTTAGCTAGAGTTGCATCTCACCTCTGATAAATGTGGGAGATCAGTGTTTATTTTTAGGATAGCTTCTGTTATTCACTAAAGAAAGGCAACAACAGCAACAGCCAAAACAAATCGCATATATATAGCACCTTTCACGTTCCAAAGGTGCTGGATAGGGTTGCATCTAAATTGGGGTTTGGAGTCGAAGGGTGGAGGGGAAGTGGGGGTCATTAATAGCACATTGAAAAGTAACTGTGCAGACTCCTGGCTAGGAAGTCACTAATTTGTAGGTAACAGTATAGGCTCATTTATTGAAAGAATCCATATGGTTAGCTCATGTGAAAATGTTTCCAGAAAGGAAAACTGCTTTTTACTTGGTCAGCCAGGTGTCTGTCACATGTGGAAACCCATCACCGGGCTTAAAAGTATCCAAACCAAACTAAGAATTCCAGGCATCCCACCAGCACATGGAAATTCTAGAGATAGATCATTGGAATGGAATGCTCACTCTCCCAGAAAGTATTAGGCGCAGGTTGGCAAGACTGGGCTTAGGGATCCCAGTGTGCGTTGGGGTAACGGCGGAGTCTAACCAGCTAAAACTGCATAGCCTTGCTATTGAAGGCACTGTCTGGCAAGCTTTCCTGCTGCTTGTCCAGCTAGGACTACCCTATCCGTTAGGCTTGCAGGATTAACAGGATCTGAGTGAGAGGATTCTCTGTCCCCAGCGACTGATCTTCCAGGTCCTGCCGATGGGCTAGTCTGGGTTGTGCTGTCATCAGCAGTGACCTGGAAAACTGCGGACCCACCTGACTCAGGAACTGGACTGGAGGATAGTCACTCTGTTCTGTGTAAATATACTTTACCATGCACGCTTTAGTCCTCTTAATTCTATATCAGTAGCAGTTTTGCACTAAGGCCAAACACAATACCAAAGATACATTTTCTGTTTTATCTCGCGCCCGGAGACACATGGCCAAATTCCAAATGGAAAAACGAAATATTTTTATTGCAGGGGTTGAACTGCAGCTGTCAATCGAAGAGGTCACTGTGGGTGGCCAGTGAGGAAATTGGAGATTTCAAATTGTGTGTTGTGCTGGTTGGATTCCCCCACCCACCCACCCCACCCCCAAAAGTCTTTCAATTTCTCTTCTATTCCTTGAAGCCAGTTGCCCGCCAGATAGCTGATGAGAAAACTCTGAGGCTTGGGGTGACAGCTGCTGGAAGGCGTGACCTAGAGTCCAAGTTCGTGACACACGTTCATACGTCCAGCTCCTGGACCCCACCTTGATTGGCTGCAGAGGCCAGAGGCTGCTGCTTAAACTCCACATCTCCAACTGGTGGATCCGTCTCTCAGTGGGAATTAAGAGGATTAAACCTTGGGCGGTTCGCTATAATTACAGAGAACAGAGTGGCTATTTTCCTTGGGGGGGAGGTAAGTGGGGTCTCTGTGGAGCTGAAGTAGCTCCAAAGTAACATGTTTGGCAACAGAATGTTGGAATCGAGCCAACCCTCTGTGACTGTCTCGGTAGTCTGGTTTCTGAGCCAGGCTGATCAGCAGTATTCCAGGAAACTGCTGATGATAATACAGCTACTCTGTCTCAGCGGAGGATTTGGAAGGGCAGAGTAGTTACTGGGGATAGGGAATCTATCCACTGAGCTCCTGTTAACTCCCAAGTGAAAGCCCCAACAGGTAGAGAGGTCCTTGCTGGACAAACAGCAGGAAAGCTTGCCAGACAGTGGCAAGCTGTGCAGTTTTAGCTGGTTAGACTCCAGCAGTTACCCCAACGCATACTCTGGGGCCCCCAAACCTAGTCAGCTGTATAACTAATAATAGTCCTTGCATTTGATATAGCGCCTTATCATGTTATCGAGAGGTTCCAAAGCACTTCACAGAAAAACCATGAGGCCAATTGGAAGGATTTATGCTGTTTAATTGTGGATTTGACCCAAGTAATTCAATCCCTTCAGAAAGTTTAGGCCTTGAAATTCCACCTTGTCTTTAGCCCGTAAGACCATTTTGTCTAAAAATGTAAAATGATACAGAATTGTAGAAAATTCAAAAGTTGTGTTTTCCATAGTTTTTAAAAAAGGCAACCAGCGTCCAAATTGAAAACATTAGTTTCTTACGAAAAAAAAATTATCCCTCTGGAACTCTACCCTGCATGAGGACACTATATAAATGCAAGTTGTTGTTGAGCAGATTCACTCCAAAAACAGATGCGTAGAGGAACCCTCGGAGAGGGGAGAGTGGGTGGAACTCCCCATTAGTAACTGTGTCGCTAGTCCTTTTCCAGGCCAGTTGGCAAGTGCTTTGCTTTTAAAGTCTTAGTCCCAGCTGACTTGGTGAAGCAGCTGTTACACAGAGCTGTGTTGAAGGCTTCACCCCAGGGAAACATCTCGTCCAACCGCTGTCAGAGGAGCCTTCAATCGCCAATTTGGCCAGATTGACTTCACTGCAGTTTGAGTCCATTATTCATAATGTTAGTATTCATCCTTGCATTTGGTACAGCACCTTTCACATCTAGAGGATATCTCAAAGTGCTTCACTGGATTTTAATGTAATGACTATTTTGTAGGTGGCAGCCGACTTGTGCACTGCAATGGCCCACAAACAGCCATGAAGATTATTGTTTTTTTTTGGTCAGCCAAGTGGAAACCCATCACCATCCTTGAGAGTATCCAAACCATGCATCCCACCTATACATGAACATGAACTGAGTGACCAATTTTATCTGGGGAATTGTTTCCCAGCACGCCAGGAGAAACCTAAGTATCTTTTTCAAATAGCATGATGCTGGTATAAATTTCCCGCTGCCTAGTTCGAGGAGCTTGTTAAATACATATTAGAATAACTGAACAATCAAAATGAATGGGGGAGGAAGTCTAGCGAGGACTTCCTAGAGATTGAGTCTGTGGGGGAGGTAATTAGACGATGCTCTTTGAGTTACCTTTCTGTCTTCTAAACGCAGTAGGAATGAAGGTTCATCACTGACGAAGGCAAAAGACATTGGCACAAGGAAAAGCCATTTGACCTTTTCAGCTTGTAGTGTGTTCCAGCTGTCTTGGCCAGTGCTTACAACTAAACTTTTCCATTCTATTCCCCTTCTCTGATCATTGCAGTTGGAATGAACCCTCTTAAGAATCAACTAATCAACAATTAGAATTGTAGCCTGAACTCGAGTTTCTATTGTGCGTGCCTTCATTCAGTAACCTCTCCAAAACTCGAGATGATGGCTGTAAAGGAGAAATCAAACTTTTTGAGGCCAAATGTAAGATCTGAGTTCCAATCTCGCTCCTCTTCTTTCAGTGTCCTCCTCTCCGATGTATGCCTGTCCTTGTTTAATGTGCTTTATTGAACAGAGGAATTAAGATGGACCTGCTTTCAATTCTGTGAATTTCTGCCATTACAAGAAAATTAACTAATACTCGGGTGTCAGCCTGGCTCAGTCGGTAGCACCCTTGCTTCTGAATCAGAAGATTAAGTGCTCCAAGCCGCTGTCCCATGTGACGGTGTGTGTATTTTACATATATATATTTTATATATGTGTATATTACAATATATATATATTATTACAGGTTTAAGCCTGATGTCGGGACTTAGACTTCACAGATTAGGTTGACACTCCAATACAGTACTTGGGAAGTGTTGCATTGTCAGAGGTGATGTTCTTTAGATGAGACATTAAGCCAAGGTCACATAGTGCCATGGGATCTTTTAACAACCACCTGAACAACATGTTTCTGCTCAGTGGTTGTTAAAAGGATCCATTGGCACAATTTGAAAAGAGAATGGAGTTTCTGCTGGTATTCTGGCCAACAATTCCTCAAATAAAATTGGTCATTCACTATCATGGGTTTCACATTCCCATCATAGAGAAATTTGTCTTAAACTCACTTTTAGATCTACTGATAGCTTTCTTATTATTCTGGCCTTGTATAATTATCCTCTTGCTTCTGTAGCAGCCTTGTCAAGGCTGAAGGGAATAAAGGGGTATAGGCGAGGAGAATAGAAGGGATGGAGGCTTATGTGGAGTATAAACACTGGCGGGTACTAGTTTAGGCGAATGGCCTGTTTCTGTGCTGTAACACCTTGCGTAATTCCATGACAAGGATGCACAATAAGAAGGTTCAGGGTTGCAAGGCGTAATTTCAATATATATATAATATACCAGGATGTATATTACTCAGAGATTGGTCACTGACTGGTGGTTGAGGCTTGCACACTGCCCTCAGTTAAAGAAACAAACTTGAGGCTGTAATGGAAGTACAGTAGGGTGGGTATTGGAGAAGGATGAGATCAAATGGACATTTTAAGTTATTTTGAATGTGATGACAAGACTGAGGTGGATTAAGCCACTTTTATTGGAAATCGGAGCACAGTTACTTCCTACGTTTGTTCGCATTTACTCAGAATGCTCTACATACAAGCAGTTGGACTAGTTTTGGGATCAGTCGTAGGAATTTGTGATCATTCACAGTTGGGGTGTAAGAATTGCAATGTACAGTGCCTATGTTCATTCCCTGCTCCATTTTCTTTATGTCCAAGACCCCAGTGCAGAGATGGGTCCAATGTATTCCCTGACCACTCTTGAAAGAGTCCACGAATTGGGGGCAAATAATTATCAGCTTTGCTGACCTCAGTTTTATTAAAATGGTCACACAAAGATACCAAGCTGCACAATCACATCAACAACCCAAGTTGGCATTTTGATGAAAAGGGATTTCAAAACCACTATATATGTACATATATATATTTATATACATGTATACGTGTATGTGTGTATATATGTATATATATATATACACACACATATGCCAACAATCACCTGTCTGTGCTGTAGAACTGAGACCCAGTTTCTGGGATATCTATTTTGACTGCCCTGCATACAGATGAATGGCAATGTTACTAAAAAAAATTTTGATCAAATATGAAACACATTTTGTTAACACGATTGCTATTGAGGTTGGTCTCTGGCATCACAGTGCAGGAAATAACTTTGCTCTGATTCCCAGTAAGTGGGAGTAATCTGCCTGACAACTGTCATCACTATTACAATCTTCATTAAAAGTTCCAAATAATTTAGTCTGATTAGAACAGGGGAGTTCCTCTGCACCACAGCGTTTTTCCATGACTTCAGGGTTGGTGGTGTGCTCTTTCTTCAGCATGTTTTGATCCAGTTGTCTGCAATCATCAGCTTTCTAACGGAGGAATGAACTGAAAGGTTCTGAAGGAAATTTGGATTTTGACAAATCATCCTTGACAATGGAATAACTCACACCATAATCCGTCATAATGTTTTCCCATCTTTGCGCAACTGTGGGATATCACATAAGTTTAACATCAGGGAATTGTTCTTCAGCACACAAGAAAGCCAGTCAGGCCATGTGCATCTAATTGAAGCAGGGAGTACAGGGAGGGCAACAGAAAGGGACTTTCTAGGCCCTCAGGTAATTCAGGAAAATAAAGAGAATGATCAGCAATGTTAGGATGAGCTGTTAGTAATAACTAGATAAGTTGGGGCTCTTCCGCCTTGAATAGAGTACAAGATTACTTTAGATGAAGCAGACCCTTCAGCCCACTTGATCTCATTCTTCCAGTCCTTCCATTACTGCATCAAGTTGTTTATTTTAAATGAGTCCCCATGTCCTAGCATCAACCATCCTTCCTGATAACCTGTTACAGCTGTTAGTTGCCCTCTTAGTAAAAAAAACAAGTTACTATCCTGAAATTGCAATGAGCAACTCTAAATCAATGCCCTCTTCTCGTTCTGCTGTCTTGGAACATCCTAAAGTGTTGTTCTGAGTTTGCTTTTTTAATCCCGTTTAAAATTGTATTTGTCTCGATGAGATCCCCTCTGAGTTTTCCTCTTTCAAGACTGTGGGACCCTATAGAAGTATGGATTGAGAAACTAAACAATGAACAGTACTTCCAGGTATGTCAAGACAGTGGGACAAGAGGCCAGAGGCTCAGGATTATGAATAGCATTTTTAGGACTGACACAAGTAAGTATTTCTTTATACATAGTGGGCAGGTGGAGCAGGGTGTTGTGTAGCCAGGTAGAAGCTCAGTGTTGTCCCACAAGCTGGTTGACTGAGTGAATCACAGAGGAAGTGAGCTTTGGATTGCATTAGAAAATCACTTCTATATTTGGCTTTGATATCTTGAGGAAAGGGAATGTTTATCCATGAGGACACAATGTGGTTTCTTCGCAATCTGGAGTCTGGGTTTAATCCAGGTGTAGTTTCATTTTATTTAATTTAATCTAAAGCATGTGTCGAAGGAACTCCCACTGTACACAGTTTGTATTTCGCTTCAGTATGAGGATAAAACCAGCAAGAGCTTATTTCACTGTGAAGTGAGAAAGATGTGAATGGCTCTAATTTTACAAAACGTTGAGTACAATATTATTCTATTATTCAGACTATTCTCCTAACCTCTGATTTGCGCTACACAAAACGTGATTGATTAGAAACTAAAGTGAATGACGTCATATAAGACCCATTTTCTTTTGGCTGGAGTGAAACAGCACGGAAACAGGCTGCTTGGGTCCACTCATCTGTACTAGTATATATTATTGCAGCCAAATCCCCACCCTCTCCTGTTACTTTACCCACCCCCTCTCTTCTCTGCTTCCTCATGTACGCATTGCGTTAAAAGCTTTGAGGAGCGGTCGTCTGGCCAGTTTAGAAGTTGTGTGATTTTTCATCGGTCGGTGATGGACAGTGGAGAGAGTTTAAAAAAGAACAGTGCGATTAGAGGATTCTGACTCCATTACATATCGGATTTTAAATAAAAAAGACCCCATTCATCAATCTGCTCAGGACATCTTGCACTGTCGTAGTTGCAGGTTAACTCAGAAACTTGACTTGACCATTTTCTCTCTCTTGCTCTCTCTCTCTCTCTCGCTCTGTGTGTGTGTGTGTGTGTGTGTGTCTCTCTCTCTCTAAATGTTGTTTCTTTAACAAAAGGAAGAAACATGACTGTGTTTGCTTGATGGAGGAGTCAGCCCAAGTTGTGTCTGTGTCAATTTTGCTTGAGAAATGGGGATGTAGATTTACGTTGGGTGACGCCTGGGACCTGGAAAGAATTCCAGTGCCAAGCGAAATGAATAATAAAAGTGAAATATTATAAACTGCTCATCAAATTCTTCTGAGCTTTGCCAGGCTCGGAAAACTTCATAATCCTGTGTTTAAAGGAATTGTGCTCTTTACTTTTTAATTAAGGCTTTATCGGACGCTTGTGCCCCTGAGGGTGCTTTAAACGTGTCTTAACAAAGCTTTTTTNGTGTGAGTATTGAACAAACAATGAACGCAAGTATACAGCGAGGGAACAAAAGGGAGAGGGAATAAATAAGCCATACACTTGCAGCACTCAGTCTTAATTTTGAAGCCAGTTTTCAGCGAGTTCATTTAAGGACTACAAAAACTGGCGTCGAAGTTGAGACTGATTTCAATCAGTTGTCAAATTCTGGACGCTCTGAAATGCTGAACAAGAGAGCAAACCCAGAGTAAATGGAGTAAATTCAAATCCATTCACTTGTGTTCAAATCCCTTCACTCCCTGGCAGCTCCCTACCTCTCCGACTCCTCACTCCCCAATCCACCACCCGGAACCTCCGCTCGACTGGCACCGGCTGCTGCTCGTCCATCGCACTCCTCCCCACCATCGGAGGTCGTGCTTTCAGCCATTACACCCCAAAACTCGGGAATCCTCTCACTCAATCCCTCTGCTTTGCCCCCTCTTCCCATCTTTCAAGTTCTGCCTGAAAACTTTCCTCTTCAACTGTGCTTATGGCCACCTCCCCACTCCCCACCACTGTTAAGCGCTCTGAGATGCTATACAAATGTAAGTTGTTGTTTTTATAAATCCATAGCAAATCTAGAATAAATGAAGAAGATCTAGAGTAAATTGTTGGGGGCAAATTGTGGTGTATTCACTCTGGTACCTGAAAACACACCTCGTTACCAACAATCAGAGGTTGTGAGTGATGCCTTCTTTTATGAACACAATATATTATACCTTTATATAGCACCTCTCATGTGGGAGGACACCTCAAAGTGCTAGAGAAGATACAATTGATGTATTTTGAAAAATTCTTCAAATTCCATCAATGCTTGATGTTATTTCTTTGACAAACCACATGCGTGTACATACATATACATAATATATATATATTTACTGGACATCATATAGAGACTTTTGACTCATTGTCTCATTCTCAGGCTGACGCTATAGCGCAGTTAAAGATGTTAAAGATCCCACGGAAAATCAAAGGAAGATTCTCCCTGTGTCCTGGCTGACAATCCCCCAGATAAAATTGGTCATTCACTTAATGGCTGTTTGTGGGACAGTGCTATGTGCAAATTGACTGCTGCGTTTCACCCACAAAAGACATTTTACAGTAAAAAAAATCCGGTGAAGCGCTTTGAGATTTTTGTGAACGTGATATAGTACTATATCAAATGCAAGTTTTATTATTATTACGTTAATACAGTCTAAATCATTGCGTAGAGGTAGTTTCTAAGTAGTTTTCAGTGATGGGTCAGCCAGATCAATAACACTGCAACGTTACATATAAATGGATGTTCCTTTTTTTTAGTATGTTTGAACAAGCTAAGATAACTACTTTCTGCAGGAGATTGACATTTTGTGCACCAGGTATCTTGTCAAGCCATGTGTGAATTGTCTTATTGACAGTCCCAGTTACACCAATTATTACAGGAACTGTGCTTGGTTTATGTTTCTTGGAATGGCCACATCAATGATACTGCATGTACAATCTAGTTGTTTTTTTATGATGATATGTTATTTGTGTCAAAAAAAATGCAAGGATTAATTTATTCTGCTCCTCAAATATTCCTACTTTTGCTACAATATTTGCAATATTCAAAATACAGCATCTATCGTGAGAGACTGACATCCGATAGCATTTGAGCACAACAACCCAGAAACTCTCTTGCATTTCATTCTTCAGATAAGACGTTAAACCGAAGTCCCATCTGCCTGTTCAGGTAGATGTTAAAGATACTGTGACACTGTTTGAAAAGAGAAAGGAGTTTCTTTCTCCTGATGTCCTGGCCAACAATCGCCCAAATAAAATTGGTTACTCGCTCCATGGCTGTTCGTGGGACATTGCTGTGCGCAATTGGCTGCCGCGTTCGCCCACAAATATACAGTCAGTTCACTTTACAGTGTGTTCTGTGAAGCGCTTTGGGACGTCCTCCCGACGTGAAAAGCGCTATATCAAATGCAAGGATTATTATTATTATTATTATTATTATTATATTGTACCTTTCATGTGGGGTTAGGACTGATGAAGTAGGAAGAAAGGGGTGCAGTCAAAGAGAGAGCTAAATAAATGAATAATCCTTGCATTTGATATAGCGTCTTATCACGTCTTCAAGACATCTCAAAGCGCTTCACAGAATATACTGTAAAGTGAATTGACTGTATATTTAGAACTATTCAAATAGGTTTTGAAAGCAGAGAGCGCGAGATGGAAAGATTTAGAGAGAGAGCTCCGGAGAGCGATGAGGAGAGTGGCTGAAAGCTTGCCCGTCAATAGGGATGGGGGTGGGGAGGAAGGGAAAGATGATCCTAGCCAGAGCTGGCAGAGCGGAGGGAATAGGCGGGGGAGGAGTACCACACAAGATCGTAGAGGGAGATTGGGACAAGGGCTCGGAGGCATTCTGAAGGTGACATCGGATGAAGCTTAAAAACATGATCTTGAAACCAATCCTCACAAATACTGCCAAAGCAGCAATTACAAAGACAGATGGTGAGCAAAGCTGCCCCTACTCTCTGCCAATAACACAGCCTGAACTCTAAACCACTATAGGCTTCCCCCACCACCTCACTGGGGTTTGTGTCTGCGTTTTGCACTAATTGATGCTGTTTCTCTTTGAATAAAACGGCCCTAAATCTCAGACAGTTTTATGGTGTGTGCCTAAGAACTGGGTTGAGACTATCCATATTTTATTGCACAAGCAGCAGGTCTGAAACTTTTTTTACCCAACCCTCCGCGGCTGGATTTAAGCAGCGAGAGATGAAAGGCAGGATGCCAGCGTGCTGTGCCATACAATCTCTCTCCAACACTGGGATACGCTGAGCCAGACACTGGTATAGTGAGTGCACATTACACCCCATGAGAGAATACGCATCTTGCTACCATTTATTGTGAATTGCCTGCAAACCACGCTCAATAAAGGTTCATTGTGCTTTTTTTTACACATTTCATCCAGCGGCTGATTGACACATGAAATAGTTCTTTCCGTGAGAGCGGAATACTGAGGCCAGGTTCAAGAGTGAATTGGATGGGACTTTATAATAATAATAATCCTTACATTTGATATAACGCCTTATGTCATGAAAAGTCTCAAAGCGCTTCACAGGAATTACTGTAAAATGGTGTGACTGTGTGTTTTGTGGATATGCAATTTGATGTCGATGGGGGTTTGGGGGGAGTTAAGGAACGGGATATGTCAGATGGAGAGATGGTATTTGAAAACGAGACAGCCAGACTGGCTACAGTATACAATGGTCTTTCTCTGACCTGAACATTCCTATGCTCCTCCAACATGGATTTCAGTGGGCAGGATGAAATCTTAGACAGCGCAGTTTGAAAGCCGTTCACAGTGCTATAATTTTGTGTATTTTAGTTTATATTCTGATATAATGTTAACAAAGCTTAAAAGAATGCATGACCGACTGAACCTCATAAATACTCAGTGAAAGTTTCAGCCTTGGCTCAGCCTTAACTGTAGTGGCTTAGACCTTCCAGCAACTTGTCTCTGCAGACTATTAGGGAAAGATCTTCATAAAATTATTTATCTTCATTTAATGTTTCACTTCTCGTTTTGCAGCAATATTACACAGTAATAACATTCCATCCACACGATAAATAGTCACTGCACTTTACAGTGGATCCTGTGAAGCGCTTGGAGACGTCTTGATGATGTGATAAGGCACTATATCAAATGCAAGGTTTATTATTATTAATACTTGCATTTAATATAGTACCTTTGACATCAGGAGAATGTCTCAAAGGGCTTCACAGAATTTACTGTGAAGTGCAGTGACTGTGCACTTTGCAGCTGAGTCCCGGACAGCAATGTCCCACAAACAGCCATGAAGTTATTGAGCATTTTATCGGTTGGATTGTCGGTCAAGACAGAGACTCCGTTCTCTTTTTGACTAGAGCTTGTGATCTCTAACATCCACCTGAACAGGCAGACGGGACCTCGGTTAAACATCTCATCCGATGGGTGGCACTTCCGACAATGTAGTGCTCTCTCCAGCACTGCACTGAAAGTCAACCTAGAGGGTTGGAGGTTATGGGTCAGTAAAAATGGTGACATGTAATAATCTTTGCTCTTAACAGAGGTCTTATCATGTTGAAAGCGCTTTATACATTTTTTTCTGTGAAGTGTAGTGACTGTAGTTGTATGCTGCGCTCAAGGATTTCCGATTCCAACCTTTGCCTTTCAATCCTCATTTAACAACTTGAGTTTCCTGCGGAACCGTTTAAATACTCCGTGTTGAGATTTGTGATTGATTTTAACATCATGCTGTTTATTTTTCTTGTTCTATTTTTGGTATAATTTTGTTTAAACAGTGTAAAGTGCAGTGTTTTATGTCCAGGATACATGCCAGGTTTAATTCCCTTTTGACACAAAATGTGTCAACATATTTAAGAGGAAACTTGATGCTTGCAAGAGGAAAACGGAGTAAAGGGGTATTGGTGAGGGGAATAGAGGGTTGGAGGCTGTGTGGAGTATAAACACCAGTACAGAATAGTTGGGCCAAATCGTCTATTTCCATGCAGTATCATGCTATATAGAGTGCTGTTTGCGCATTATATAATAATCCTTACAATAAATCCTGTGAAGTGCTTTGGGATGTCCTCGTAACGTGAAAGGTGCAAAGCACCTTTCATGTTGGGAAGACGTCCCAAAGCACTTCACAGGATTTACTGTAAAATGAAATTACTATTTTGTGGGTGAATGTGACAGCCAAGATGTGCACAGCAATGTCCCACAAACAGCCATGGAGCAAGTGACCCAATTTCATCTGGAGATCGTTGGCCAGGACACCTGGAGAGAGAGCCACGGGATCTTTTAATACGCACCTGAACAGGCAGTCTTGGTTTTAAAGTCTCATCTGAAGAACTCACCTTTTTATTAATGCTGCTACACCCCCATTGGATTGTCAGCTTAGACTATATGAGTTCCAAGTCCTAATGTGGGGCTCGAACTCATAAACTTCTGACTTGGAGGTGAGAGTGCCACCAACTGAGCCAAACTGACACTGATATAGAGGCATCATAAATATTATATAAAAGATGTATATACATTTACGTATATTTATACATACATTTATGTATGCATAAATATACTTACAGTAATTAAAGTGACGTCAAATGTGGAGTCCTGTAGCTCAGTGGTTAGAGCACTCGCTTTGCCAGTGAGAGACCTGAGTTCAATTCCAGGCAGAGGGCGAAACCTTGGGCAAGTTTCCTTACTCCACACAGAGCCTAATAATAATCCCTCCAAAACCACAAACAATAATAAATTGGTCATTTTCAATATTTGTTTTCAATGTTTGTGGGACATTGCTGTGCGAAATTGGCTGACGCGTTTGCCCACAAATATACAGTCAATTTCACTTTACAGTATATTCTGTGAAACGCTTTGGGACGTCTAGAAGACGTGAAAAGCGCTATATCAAATGCAAGGATTATTATTATTATTATAAATGTTCTATTCCGCTCTCTCCCACCTTTCCCCCCCTCCTCCCCCAGATCAGGAGTGGAACACAGACTAAACACACAGAGCAGATAAAGTAACTTAATATTTACAGTGACTTGTGTTTCAGGCACTTGAGAGCTTTGCTGGCTGTTATCTCTGTTAAAGTGCCATGGCTCATCCTGTTAAAGGGGCCTCTTTTCATGAAAATATTTTGTAAAATCATTTGACATTTGCCAAAAAAAAACCTGGAATGTAATCCCACAAGTAGGTCCGTTTGTTTCATAACATCTTGTAAAAAGTATCCACTCATTGGATTGTCTTTTTTTCTCTCTCTCTTTCTCTCTTCCCCACCCCACCCTCCCCCCGCCCCCAAATAAAAACGGCATTTTTTTTCCCTGAGGACTATACCTCTTTAATTTGAGATTCAAACAGCTTGATCCGCAAGTCATCAGATGGTTTTACTCTCAGTGCCTCACCATCCGCATTCACATGGACGGACGGCTGGACGGGCCTGTGGCAGAGCAGTCGAAAGCAATCTTTCGTTAAATAAAGAGCCATCTTTCCCTTTGTATTAAGCCCCTCGATCCCATTCCAAGGTCAGGTGGTTTAGTTTTACATTCTGAAATACGGTGAGAATAAATAACTCTTAGCTGCTTTTACATGAGTGCACACAGCAGCAGCGGCAGTGTCAACAAGAGGGGGAGTTTGAGTCTCTTGTAGAACAAGTGTTTTCTTGACTTTCTCACATCCTCTTCTCTCACCGGTAAACATGCTTTGTCCCATATAACGCCAGCTTCGGAATAGTACTTAACAGTAATATTCTGAGGCTGGCATTATATGTGTCGCGCGTGATTACTGGTTGGTGACCAGGAGGATAAGTGTTGTTCCTACTGCTTCCGATGACAACAGTGTCGCTGTCTGTGTGTCTGTCTGTCTTTGACGTTCAGGAGGATGTTAAAGATCTCGTGGCACTATTCAAAAAGAGAAGGAAGTTTCTCTCTCCCGGTGTTCTGACTGACAATCTCGCAGATAAAATTGGTCAATCACTTCATCGCTGACTGTGGGACATTGCTGTGGGCAAAAATTGGCTGCAGTATTTGCCTATGATTGCACAGTCACTACACATTACATTAAATATCTGTGAAGTGCGATGCTTTGGGCACTACATCAGATGTTTTTAAATGCGTTTCCTGGTAGCCCATTTCTAGCTGTTGATTTTACCAAGAGATTAAGTAACCCACAAAAATGCGATTTGTCACAATGCGTTGGTGTTCCACCGTACTGTATAAATCCTCGCTTAGTGGTTAGCGCATGGACCCGGGATGGATTCACAGGTGGCCGAAACCTTGGGCAAGTTTCACACGCTTTGTTTACCTGCTTGAAGAGCCTTTGTAAGTAGGAACCTGGCTGTCAAATGCAAGGAATATTATTATTGAAGCAAAATAGGCCACACCAGTCTTGATTTTACGGAATGTTTTTTTTTTCGCTGTTTGTTTTTTAAATTGAGTGTTGACGACATCTGTATTTCCTCTCCCAGGGAAGAAGAGAAACAAGAAAGACAGAAACAGAAAGGGAAAGAAGGACAAGAAGAACAAAGGAGGCGACAACAGTCAAAACAACAAGGAACCCAGAGAAAAGAAGCTTGGAAACAAGAAGAAGAAAGAACCCCACGGGATTGCAACCACCACAACGACGTCCAGCTCTGTTCAATAACAGCCTTTTATTGCAATGCAGACACTCTTACGCTGATGTGTATAAATCAGCTTTTCTGAACTGGAGCAGTGCTACAGAGAAGAATAATAACATGGCTTTTCCCTCCTCCCCCCTCCCCCACCTCTCAAATGTCTAAGATAAAAAGCAAAGTTATTATTTTGGGGACTTGCAAATCAGAGCTCCATTGCACCAGGCTTCAGCGTATACAGTACCTGAGAACAGAACAGGAACAAAGTAGGTCAAAAGGACTGGTTTTAGACAAGCTCTTCAAGCAGATATTGTAGAGGAGGTCAGCCCAGAACCGGAGGATATGATCTGACTGTTCCTGTGGCGACCAGAAAAATGACTTGGACCGAATGGCTTTTTGGAAAACTGCAAATATTCCTGTAAATGTTTGGGCAGTTTTAAAAGAAAATTATGCATTTGAACGGAAGATGTATACACCTAAATTACCTGAACAGAATGTTAGAATTATACATCATTAAACTGCTTTAAAAATATATTTCAAATAAATAAACCAATATAAACATATGGCAATTTGAAAGCTGATTAATTGAGCAACAAATTAATTGCTGGTTATTTCTTATACACGTGTGCGAGTGTAAAGTTACTGCATGAACTTTCAGATGGTTTGGTGCAATTCTGCAAAGAATGGCGGGTGGCTCCTATATTTGTAGCAAATTTTCCCGGGTTGTATTTGACAAGACAATAGAATAAATAGGAGCCATATTTATACAGGTGGCAGCCTTGGGTCAGGCAATAGGAATCAGTTGTAACTCGGCTCTGACTTAGAAAGTTGTGGGTTCTAACTTCACATCAGAAGTTTGACCTCAGTCTAAGCTGATGCTCCAGTACATTGCTGGGGGAGTGCCTCATTGTCCTTCAGACAATACAGCGGCTTTCACATTGTTAAGACGTCTCAAAGCATCGGGCTGGGCACCAGAGCTGGGGATGAGAGCGGAAAGGGCGAGGGAGGGAAAGCTGACCGAAAGTGTGGTCAAAAGGAATGTCTTTGAGACGAGCCTTGAACGATGGAAGGGAACGAGTCGGAGGGACTTAGCAGGAAAGGAAGATGAAATTTGTTCTAAATGTTGCCGAAACCAAAGGTTTTGTGGAAAACAAATGACCAAAAAGGAAGCAAACTATCATGGACGAGTTGGGCCAAATGGCCTGTTTCCCTCCCATTTCGCACTATGTACAGCCCGGATCCTGTCTGCTCTCTGCTCAGCAGGCTCCAGCCTGCTCCACGTTCCCCACCCAACCCGTCCCACCATTGGCGGTCAGACCTGCCTCTCCGCCCCCACTGATTGGAACTATATCCCACATTCCCTTCTTACCTCCTTCAAGGCACGTCTCAAGACCCTCCTCTCCAACCGTGCCTTCAGCCGCCTTCCTCTCCCTGTCGTCCACCCTCCCTTATCCCAATACCACCACCCAGCTCGGGTCCAAATCCTTGACTGTCCAACAGCTTGGGACATCCCGACGTGAAAGGCGCTGTACAAATGTAATATTGTATTGTAGGTAACAAGCTAAAAAGAGGGAAATGGCAGAGGATGCAGGAAAACTATTATGGAAAACTTTAAAAAATAGGAAGTAAAGCGATAATTCGGGGAGAGTTACATTTTCATAATTTAAAATGTTCCAAAAGATTTCCTGAGAGAAATCTCTTAACTGAGGTCGTTATAGCAGATTTGCCTTTTGTACAGTAATAAATAAATACAATAGACAGATCTCCGGTTGAGCATCACTGAACTAATATTAAGTTTTATCTTGTCATGGGATTGGGAATAAGAGGGAATATGAAAGCCTCACTGGATCTTGAGATGAGCTGATTTTCGAAGCTTGAGATTAAATTCAGAACTGTAAATTCAGAAAAAGGATATGAACACATCCTAAATTGTATATTTACAAAGCTAACACTGGAGTGTGAATAGAAACATTTCTAGACTCAAAATAATTAAGTTCAGAGCAATATAGACTTAATATGAGGAAAATATTAGATTAATATAAGAAAATATGAGGTTTATGGAGACGGAGAAATGAAAAATACAGTCAATCAAAATCTGTGCTGGGAAGACTTCCTGTATTTCCTTATCTCGTCCCAGAGCCCGTTACCAGCTCACTCCCAATCAATATATCTGAGTCCAGCACAGACTGGTTGGGACAAATGGCCTGTTTCTCTGTTGTAACTTTTCTATATAAGCAGACAGAGAAATCCCCCCTTATCTTGATTTAATCTGTTTTATTTTAAGTTATGTAAATTGGAACCTGGTTGTTAACTCTACAAACCCTACAACAAAATATATAATAATGTGGCCACTCAATCCACGACTGTTTGTGGGTCACTGCTGTGTGCAATTGGCTGCCAAATACATCGTTATCCTTTAATTCTATTCCACGCACAGCCAAAAGGCAGATTTATGCAGAAAGCATTTATTTGGTTAATTTACACATGCAACCATACAGCCAACGGCAGTTAACAATACCCCACAGCACAGCTATTCAGTTCATGTGAGGGGAAGAGTTTGGGGGTGTGCACAATCTGTTTGAATTGAGGTTTCCAGCTCCTGAGCGCATAGTAATTCTATAGAATATCCATTAGTTCAGCAATAAAGGCGTTTGAAATCGAACTAAAATTCACAATGCAAATGAACCTATTTTGTAAACCTGTGGCCCCAAACTTCCACCTACTTTTGGCCTATGTCTTAAACCTTAAGATCGTGCAGAATTGTGAAGGATTATTCAATTACTCCTAATTTGCAAGCTGTTTATTCCGTAGTTCTTTCAAATTAAAATTGGAAATTGAAGATTTTCCCACTGTTCT
The DNA here is from genome assembly GCF_018977255.1 of Callorhinchus milii. Taxonomy (NCBI): domain Eukaryota; kingdom Metazoa; phylum Chordata; class Chondrichthyes; order Chimaeriformes; family Callorhinchidae; genus Callorhinchus; species Callorhinchus milii. Next base: position 20,005,938 of record NW_024704751.1, read on the forward strand.
GCCTGTTCTTAAAGTTTAAGACAAAATGTTCCTGCAACTTAAGACTAGGTGAAACTTCAGGATCAAGGTCTCGTTATCGCATAATTCATTAAAGTATGTTCTTGAATCAATCGTACATTTTTTGACCAATAAGTTATGAAGGCGATTGAGCTGTTAATAATTTCTATAGCTATTTGCATAAAAAATTCTACAGGCTGTTCACAAAGTCCTGTTACCCCATGTTTATTTTTCCTGCTGTGCACTGACCAACAGCAGAAACATGTAGAAGAATGATCATTGTATTTAGAAATACTTAATTGTATTCAGTTCAAGTGTTTAACTGTATTTAGACGTCCAGAGGATCAGTGTGAGTGAGTGAGTGAGTGAGTGAGTGAGTGAGGGAGGGAGGGAGGGAGGGAGGGAGGGAGCACCATCATTTTCATGGCAGATAATGATCCGTCACCATGTTTGGTGCCACATCTTCTGTTACATGGATGGAGTCAGTGAGTTGGAAGTTACTGGTGTCAGACATTGTTGTACTCGATTCATCTGCAACAGAAAATAAAAATTCAATATAAGATAAAAAACGGGGAGTCGGGGGGTAACAGGACTTTGTGAACACCCTGTACACAATGTAAGTAAATACTCTCCAGATAGAGGATGCTCCTTCGAGAAATGTAATCTTACCAGAGAGAGAACTTGTCACAATGACAAAAACCAAGATCCAAATATTTCATTGTTGTAATAGAATCTGATCAGCAGACTAAACACTAAACACAAAATCACCAGACAAAAACCAAGGTTCCGACAAAAACAACTCCAACACCAAAATATTGGGAACGGCAGACAATACACGCTTTGCGAATGTTTGCCTGAGTGACCTTCAGTAGATGAGATCGATGATGTTATCAATGAAAAATCAAACTGATGCGAGAATCTCGAGCTGAGGGATTTAGTTTCTTCTGTGCCGCTGCCGTTGGGGAGAATAAATCTCTGATTCTCTACGGTCATACTCCCCTCCCTCCCCCCACCCCCCCCACTCCACTCTGCCAACTCTGGACTGCCTCATGTCCCCTTCTCCCCCCCCTACGACCTCTGCCACACCACTTTCAGCCACTTTTTTCCATCTCTTTGGAATTTCTGGAAGTCCTCCCTGCATCCCTCCCTCCCTCTCTCACCTTTCAAATCCCATCTAAAATCTACCTCTTTAATTGTGCCTTTGGCCACCTCTTGGCTATCCCTCCGCCACTCATCTTACATGTTCTCCTCTCTTGAGGTGTTCTCCCTTGTGAAAGCGCTTATCAGTGTAAATTCTTGTGGATTGACTCTGTCCTAACAGGTGTGGTCTGTGAAGTTCATGTCAACATTGGTGAGACACAAGATGGCTGGTACAGGAGATGAGCCAGTTTTATTAGTGAATTTCGGATTATTATTATCTCATCATCAGATGCTATTGGTAGGAACAAGAGAATGTCATCCTGTCACTCCGATTAAAATCTTTCTCCCGGTCAGTAACATGGACAAGTGGTCAAGAGATATCACTCTCTTTTTCTCAGCTTCCCCCCACCCTCTCTGCTTTTCTCTCTCTCTTCAAGACTGTGGCTAAGGGTGTAAAAGAAAACATTCAGAAGAATTCCTTCTTCAGAGGGTTGTCAGGCGTAGCTGTTGGAGCAGAGATGATTATTGGAGTTGTTTGAAAAACAACTGGACAAGCACGTGCAAAGAGGGGGGATTAGAGGGGACGGGGAAAGAGCAGGGAAGGAATTGGGATTAAAGGAACAAACGCTGACACAACAAAATAGGCCGAGTGACCTCCTGTGTTGTACATCCTATGATTCCATGGTCCTAATTTTTTTATTAAGATCATTACTGCAGGTTAACCTCTGTTTGCCTAAATAACTAGTCACTAAAAGCAGCTTACTTTATGGTGGATGCTGCCTGACCTAGATATGCCTGATTTGCTGGGCAGAAATTCCATCGGGTTTGAGTTTAACTCTGTTTTCTAAGCCTTTCAGAGTGTCTAGAATTTGGCCAATTGTTGAATTCAGCTCCAATTCAGCTTTCAAGCCAGTTTTCGGTAGTTTTCAAAAGATCTTACAGAAACCTGGCTTCATGTAAGAATGTGTCAGAGTCTGGGTACACTCTGAAATGCTAAAAAAAAGTAAATCTAGACCCTTGTGGAATTTCAACCCCTATAACAGCTGCAAGTATTTAGTTGTTAAATATTCCAGTTCTGTCAATGTAAAGAATTTATTTTAAAAAAAGCTCGAAGGGTAAAATATGATCAGCAGAAATGTACTCAATCAGCAGAACTGAAGTCATTTGCTTATGCTATTATTAATCTATCATTTAACCTCTTGATCTACATATTTATAGAACCAAGCAGTTCTATTGTTCGTTTGCCAGCTGTTTATAGGAGCTTTCCATTTAGTCCCACTTGCTTACCTTTTCCCCTGCACCCTGTCAGATATTTATCAATTATTATTCCCTTTTAAAAGCTATTCTTCTTCATCAATCTTTTTGGTTAGGTCTTCCTGGTTCTAATAGTCTTGAGCTCATGGTATAAGTTAAGAACAATAACTTGCATTTATATAGCGCCATTCACGTGGGGTAGCGTCTCAGAACCTGAGTTCACTTGACATTCCAGTCCAGCATTGGGGGGAGTTCCATTGCCAGAGGTGTTGTCTTTCAGATGACATGTTGAAACTGTTCAGGTGGACGTTAAAGATTCTGTGGCACTGTTCAAAAAGAGAAAGGAATTTCTCCTGGGTCCTGGCCATCAATCCCCAGATAAAATTGGTCATTCACTGTTTGTGGGATGTTGTCATGCACAAATCGGCTGCTGCACTCCCTAACAGTCACTTCACTTTACAGTAAATATACAGTATATATATATATATATACATAATCAAGCATGTTTGGAGCATTTTGAACAGTGAGAAGAGATTGCAGAGAGGGTTTCTTGCTGGGATTTAGAACACATTTACGAAAGGTCATTGATCCGAAACACTAACTAATTTTCCTCTCTCCATGGATGCTGCCTGACCTGCTGCATGTTTCTAGTGACTTCTATAGTTATTGCCCTTTAATGGTTCATTCCCTGGGTTTGGCTCGTTGAGCTTCTGTATTGCAGTCTCTGGTCATTGTGTCATGAAGTTGATAATGAAAACCTCAACAACAACAACAAATTGTAGTTATAGGGGCTCTTTTCACTTCAGGAGGATGTCCCAAGGCACTGATCAGACAAGCGTTTGCACCTGAGCTGCGAGCTGAAGTCAAGAGGTGAAAGGCAATGCGAGGTGGTTGAGGGAAGGAAGGTCGGAAAGAAAGGAAAATGAAACTTCACCATTCATTTGGAGTTAAGGACAGTGAGGCAGATTTCATTCACACTTAGTTATTTAATTTTCCCTTCACAAATATTATTTTTTCTTTGCGTTGTATATAATACATTTTAACAGCTTTACTTTACAGATTGTAAAGTATAATCAGGGCACCCTGCATATTAAAGGAGGACCTATGGAGTTCCCTCAAGGAGATGATGATGGAACAATGTGGACCCATATGAAGCAAAGGCACTAAGTTTAAAGCACTCCTGCCTAGTTGGGCTACAAAGCAAATCATAAAGAGGAAAAAACAGGTATTTAAGGCCGTGAAGGAAAATGACACAGAATTAAGTCAGATTGAATACCAGAAGACATGCCAGAACTGCAAAAACAGGCATTAGAATGGAAAAAGAAAAGCTTTGAATTGTACAATATACATCATGACAGGCTGTTTCAACTTGTCCAGAATAGTAAAACCAGAGGACACGGCCAGCGATTGAAGGGGGAAAATTCAGAACGAATCTACGCAAACCAAGTGAGTGAATAGTGAGCCTGTGGAATAGGCTCCCTAGGGAGACGGTTGAAGCAGGAAATGTTGATTCCTTCAAACACAGATTAGATCGTTTTCTTTTAGGAAATGACATTATGGGATATAGTACATAGGGAGTTTAGGACATATGTGCAAGCGACCATCAGGAAGGTGGAAGGCGAACTAGATGGACCTTGGTCTTTTTTCGTCCAGCATTTCTTATGTTCTTAAACTACAGAACCTTAGAAATGTACAACAAAGTAGGAGACCACTTTTTCCTGTTAGTGTTTGCTCCTACAAAAAGTTGTCCAGCTTAATCCCAATTCCTTGCTCTTTCCCAGTCTCCTCTAATCCCTTCTCTCTTCACTTGCTCATCGAATTCTTTTTTAAAAAATGCCACCAATCAACTACTTCTAAAAGTCACTGCTGGCAAACCACTGCTCATCCTGACACCCTCTGGGAGAAGGAGTTATTCTAAACCTCTCCCTTTTACCCCATTCCCAACCTGGAATTTATGGCCTTTTTTCCTGTAGTGCCCAACCATAGGAACGAGATTTTGACAATTAAATCTCTCAAACGTTTTCATTATCTTTAACCCCTCCATCACTTCAACCTTCTCCGCTCCCGTGGAGGAACCTCTCTAGCCTCTCCTCATTAGCTATATTCTTCCATCTTATAAGGCATTTCTTCAGTTTCACAGTCTGTATTTGGGATGCAGAGTCAGCTACTGATAAGTGGAGCATTTCAAAACCCTGTTTGGGCACAGCTCGTAGGTGCTATAAATAGGTGTTATTTATGTAGACATTACAAAATGTCCCAGACCCAGAACACACATTCCCCACTTTTCCAGTGTATAATAAAACAACAACAACAAATTACATTTCCGTCAGCCTGTTGAAACACTCATCCACACATTTATTACATCTCGGCTCGACTACACCAACTCCCTGCTTGTCAGCCTTCCCAACTCTTCCCTCCACAAGCTGTAGATCCACAACTCTGCAGCTCGTGTCCCCTCCTGCACCAAGCTCTGTGATCCCATCACCCCCACCCTTGCTCGGCTCCACTGGCTCCCCTATGCCCCAGAGGATAGGGTTCAAAATCCTCATCCTTGCCTTCAAGGCCCCCCACAGACTCGTCCCTTCCTAACTCTGTGACCTGCTACCCCTTATCAACCTGTCCATTCCTTCCGCTCAGCAGGCTCCAGCCTGCTATATTTCCCCTGCCTGGTGCATCCCACCATCGACGGTCGGGCCTTCAGCCTCTCTAACCTCACTGTCTGGAACTCCATCCCACATTCCCGTTGTTTTGATCCCTCCTTGCCTCCTTCAAAGCATATCTCAAAGCCCTCTTCTTTGATCGCGCATGCAACCACCCACTTACCGCTACCCTCCCTGCCCTCCACACCACACACCTCCAACGATCCCAACCCCCTACTCGGGTCCAAATCCCTGACTGTCCAGCACCTTGGGACTGTCCTCCCGGCATGAAAGCCACTCTACAAAAAAATGTAATAATGAAAGACAGAGGATGTGAGATTGAACTTGTTTGCAGTTTTCCTCCCAAAGACTGACCTTTTGGAGGAAGGACAGCGCAACTCAGCACATCGTTGCTCTGGATGAAATGAAAAAGGAAGTTTGCTTGGTGTGATAAGGCTCAATATTAAACAAAGGTATTATTATTATAATTACACCAATGTAGCCCTAAACCCAATTTGGAACCCAATTGGGAGAGGGTAAGGCATTAATAACTTGGGAGCGAACACATCACATTACATAGAATCTACTCACATGTAGGGCACAGGTTAGTGCCATTTAGACCTCAGATATTTTCAGATGTACATTGAACATATGAAGCACAATAAACTAAAATAGCTAGTAGAATTGGAAAATATGTTGGAGGCTAAAATGTATGATTTCTAATTGGATTCTTAATGGAGAATCCTAAATCCTTAATAATAAATCTGATCAGAAACCCTGTGGGGACTTTGCTCTCAATGTGGATTTCGTCAGAGTCTATTTCCCAGGTTGATGTTACGTACTTCCAGTAGCTGGACGGACTCCTTACTTGTTGGAGTGAGATTCCTTATTAAGGAATCCTGTTAGACATCTTGCACCCATTGCATATAGGTAGGGTGAGCATGAAAGCTGTTGTAACGTCATAAGGTAGATGTTGCTACTTTACTCCCCTCTTCCTCTAGGTCTATCTGATGTGAAGCATCAAATCTAATCTAACACCAGTAGTGAGGACAGTTTCTCATCTTTGCCAGGTGCCAGAGGACTCACACACTGGAGTCCTGTATAATAATAATAATAATAATCCTTGCATTTGATATAGTGCTTTTCACGTCGGGAGGACGTCCCAAAGCGCTTCACAGAACACACTGTAAAGTGAATTGACTGTATATTTGTGGGCGAACGCGGCAGCCAATTGCGCACAGCAATGTCCCACAAACAGTCGTAGATTGAAAATGACCAATTTATTATTGTTTTTGGTTTTGGAGGGATTGTTATTAGGCTCTGTGTGGAGTAAGGAAACTTGCCCAAGGTTTCGCCCTCTGCCTGGAATTGAACTCAGGTCTCTCGCTTGCAAAGCGAGTGCTCTAACCACTGAGCTACAGGACTCCACAATATATAACAGAGCAAAATGCTTTATATATTGTAATAAATACCTTTTGGTCTTCAGGTTCTGTTTGAACAATTCTCATTATACTCAAGATCTTAGTGCAAAATGTGCTTTAAATGCACTTGATTGACAACGTTGCAATACAATGTGCATTCAGTAATGTGCATTATTACAGTTAAGAGTTCATTTACTTCATTGAGTTCAATGAGTTACTTCATTGTTTAGAAAAGCAAGCTGATGAAAATAATTTGAAAAGTGTAAACAAATCACAATACAAAATTACCTAAATACATTTGTTTAAATAAAAAAATTGCAAAAAAAAAGTGGTTTAGTGGTTAATTACACATTAAATTGTAAGTTCGGCTTTCTAGACATGACACCTATAATGGTCAGCGCGCTCGCCTTGCAAGCGAGAAGACCTGGGTTCAATTCCCGGGCATCGAAAAACCTTAGGTAAGTTTTCTTCCTCCACATGCCTCTGTTTACTTAGCAGTTAGTAGGAACCCTGCTGTTAGTCAGTTGGCGGATCATTTCGGGATAATGATCCCTCCTAAAAGAAACACATTTTGTTCACTCAGTTTATGATTGTTTGAGGGACACTGCTGTGCACAATTGGCTGCCGCGTTTCACCCAGAAAATATAGTCAATTCACGTTACAGTTAAATCTGTTAAATCAAGTGTTTTGAGATGTCTCAACGATGTGATAAGGCGCTATAGCTACATCAAATGCAAAGTTTATTATTATAGTACTGATGCCCTTTTACAGAGGCAATAGGACCTGATAGCTGTCAGTGCACTGGGTTTGGTGGCTTTGACATGGAACGTTCTCTCATGCAACACAATCCCTGAGCTGGACACTTGGGGAAGTCACTTACTATTTGTGAGATGAGAAGGTGTTTCGTTCACTTTAAGCCACACAATGTGACTGCAACATAAGAGCGCTTAGCTGTCAATCAGACAGCAATCTTCCTCTGACCTTCAGTGGCCTTCTGAATGAAGGCATTCGTTAACTACAGCTTACCAGGAGCGAGGAGTTTAAAGGAGAGTGATTATAAACTGAGAAACCGCAAACACAGCTCCATTTCAGGAACAACTCTGCTGCACTTGAGTTAATTATGGAAATACTGCCATCTAGCTCAATGAATGCGAATTTGGGTGAAGCAATCGGATTACAAAATACAGGCAGGAGTCGAGCGACGCTGCGATGTGGAACTTATTCCAGGCAGCTGTGGTTGAACTAAATAACTTCAATGGATTTAAGAGAACATTTGATACAGAAATGAGAGAGAAGGGAATAAAGGGATTTTTTTGGGGGGTAAGCCGGGTGTCTGACACATTCGGAAACCCATCACCGGACTTAAGAGTATCGAAACCAAACTGAGAATTCCAGGCATCGCACCTCCACATGGAAATTCCAGAGATAGATTGTTGAAATGGAATGACTCCAGAAAGTATTAGGTGCAGGTTGGCAAGAGCCAAGACTTGGGGACCCACAGTGTGTGTTGGGATAACTGCTGGAGTCTAATAACAGAGGGGATTACAATACAATACTGCAATTTTGTAGCCCGTTTTATGTTTTAGCTCAGCGGAATTTTCCCCGATTGTTTTGTCAAATTACAATTGAGACGAGCATTTGGGACGAACTTTAAGGTAATTAGCATTAAGAGACGTAACCAAGATCCTGGTCCTCACCTTCAAAGCCTTCAATGGTCTTGTTCCCCCCTACCTCTCCGACCTCCTAAACCCCTACAATTCTGTTCGCTCCCTCCACTCAGCAGGCTCCGGCCTGCTTCACGTCCCCCACCTCGCCCGCCCCACCATTGGCGGACGGGCCTTCCGCCACTCTGCACCCACCCTCTGGAATTCCATTCCGCAGTCCCTCCATCTCACCTCCTCCCTCGTCACCTTCAAGACCCACCTCAAGACCCTCCTCTTCGATCGTGCTTTCAATCTCTCCGCTCCCCCACCCCAACCCTCAGCTCCGGTCTGAAACTCTGTCCGTCCAGCCCCTTGGGACGTCCTCCAACGTGAGAGGCGCTATATAAATGTAATGTCACTACCCCCCACCCCTGGCTCAGAGTCAGGCTCAGCCACTGTTAAGCGCTCTGAGATGCTACCCTGCGTGGAGGGTCCTAGATAAGCGCAAGTTGTTGTTATTGATGTTTTTGTGGTGAACACGGCAAATAATTTGCAAGACTCAATGTCTGCTCAGGTCCCACAAACAACCACAAAGTGAGGGACCAGTTTTATCTGGGGGATTTTGAATAGTGCCATGGGGGGTTTTTAATGTCCAACTGAACTAACAGACGAAACCTAGCGTACACCTTGTTTGCAAGACGGCCAGACTGACAGATTTGTGCTCCCTCAGAACTGCATTGGGTTGTCAACCCTCAAGAGTAATGTGTGGAATTGAACCCACAAACTTTTGAATCAGACAGGAGTACCAACAACTGATCCAGGCTGACTAACACCTGATATTATTCATTCGCAGATAGTAATAACATATTGTTACACTTCACTGAGAGTGAGTGATAATCCGGTTTGAATTTAAGAAAAATGGGAAGCATTTAAGGTAAGAAGTGGAATGCAACACAGGAGATTTTGAAAGATGTGTTCTGTACATTGCCACATGTTTGTTAATGGCAGACACACCGTTGAGCATTTGGCGCGAAAACGAAGCTTTGGAAGTTGAGCCAAAGGTAACATGCACCTTATCTTTTCGCATCTGTGTGAGAATAGCTATGTTTTAGGATCAGACTGAATGCAATGCTGTCTGTTAACAGTCAACTGCTTTCTCCTCAGCACTGCTCTGAGGTTACACTTCAGCTGTGGCAAATAACCTCAATTCTTACCATAAAACCCTTTGACAAATGATCGACTCCAGGGAGAGAGTTTTAGCATGGTTCCATTGAGTGAGTTAAACAGCATCATGAATACTTGCTCCCCTGTGTATTTATGTCCTTTCATTGTGGTTTACATTACATTTACATTTTTCAAAACTGTCCAGGTGGATGTTAAAGATTGCACAGCACTATTAGAAAACAGAAGGCAGCTTCTCTTCATGTTCAGACCAATAATCACTCCCCCAGAGAAATTTGCTCTTTCATTTCATGCCTGTTTATGAGATGTTGCTGTGAGCAAATCAGCTGCCATGTTCACGTACAAAATACAGTGGCTGCACTTCGCAGTGAAATCCTGGAAAGTGCTTTGAAACGTCCTCCTTGCCTCGTTCCCTCCACGTTTTGTTTTCAAATCCCTTCATGCCCTGGCACCCCCCTACCTCTCCGACCTACTTACTCCCCAACCCACAACCCGCTGTCTCCAATCGACTGGCTCCGGCCTCCTGCATGTCCCCCGTGCCCTCCATTATACCATTGGTGGCCACGCTTTCAGCCACTATGCCCCGAAACTCTGGAACACTCTTCCTCTATCCCTCCGCCTTACCCCTTCCTTCTCCATTTTCAGGTCACGCCTGAAAACCTTCCTATTTGGTAACCACTCAAACCAACATGGCAGCGAGGTGGCCTTTATTTCCAAAGCCTCCCTTGGTCTTACCCCCTACTCCTCTGGTTGCTTCCCCTCCTTCGAGCACCTTACCCTTTTCCAGCCCTCTCTCCCATTGAAAATCCTCCTTGTCTACCACCCCTCTATGCCCCCTGGCTCCTTCCACACAGATATCTCTACTCTCCTCTCTTCCCTGTCCCTCTGCTCCGAACACCTGCTCATAATGGGCGATTTCAACCTCCACCTAAACTCCCCTTGCACTGCTTCTGCTGATTTCACTGCCCTCCTCTCCTCCCTAAACCTCACCCTTCATATAAATTCACCCACCCCCAACCGTGGTCATGCACTTGACCTCGTTACCACCCACAGCTTTGACATTTCCGACCTCATAGTGGACAAGGCCATCTCGGACCACTTCTTCATCTCCTTCTCCTCTCACATCCCTCTCTCCTCCACCAAGCCCTCAACCATCCTCTACCGCCCTCGGAAAAGGCTATCCCTGAGACCCCCACAAATCAACAAACATCCTATCCCTCTGGCCTTCCACCCGTGGCAATCCTGAAGCAGCCGTCTAGCTGCTCCATGATTGCCTCTCCTCCACCTTCAACTCCCTCGTCCCCTAAAATCCAGGACCATCTCCAAACCCACCCGATACCCTGGTACAACAACCATCTCCGCCGCCAAAAAACCCAAACCCGGCTGCTCGAGCGCAGATGGCGGAAAACTGGCCTGACAATTTACCGCCAACTGTGGCTCGAGCATCTCCATAGCTACTGTCGTTCTTTGACTCGCGCAAAAACGGCCTTCTACTCCCAACATCATCTTGGAGGCAAAAACAACCCTAAAGTCCTTTTTTCCACCACCTACTACTTCCTCCATGCCCCCCATCAGGCCTCCTCAATCTTCATATCAAATGCCAAGCGCGAGGAGGTCATGGACTTCTTTTCATCTAAAATACATAACATCCGCCAGGCAGCCTCATCCACCTGCCTCTTGTCACCCACCACCACTCACTCTCCGTCCCCCTCACCCTCCCCATCATCAGCTCCTACCGCGACCCCCATCCTACATTTCTTCCTCCCCATCTCTCCATCCTCCCTCTCACCCACCATCAATTCCATGAAACCCACCACCTGCTGCCTCGACCCTCTCCCCACCAACTTGTTGGTCACCCCGTTCCCCTCCTCTGCCCACTACTAGCTGACGTCATCAACCAGTCCTTCTCCTCTGGATCAGTCCCTGCCTCCCTCAAAACTGCTGTCATCACTCACCTCCTGAAAAAACTCTCCCTAGATCCCTCAAACCCCAGCCACTACCGCCATATTTCTAACCTGCCCTTCTTCGCAAAAGTCCTAGAAAGCATTGTTGCCAATCAACTTCGCGCACACCTCTCCTCCCACTCCCTCTTCGAACCCCTCCAGTCCAGTTTCCGCCCACAGTACAGAGACTGCGCTTGTGAAAGTCACAAACAACATCCTCTCTATCTGTGACCAGGGCTCCCTCTGCCTCCTTGTCCTCCTGGACCTCTCCGCCGCATTCGACAGTCAAGTCCTACCTCACAAACCGCCAGCAGTACATCTGCACAAATGGCATCTCCTCCCGCTCTCACCCAGTTACCTGCGGTACCCCAAGGATCCATCCTTGGCCCCCTCCTCTTTCTGATCTACATACTCCCTCTTGGGGATGTCATCCGCAGACACGGGGTACATTTCCACAAGTACGCGGATGACACCCAACTCTATTTTTCCACCTCTCTTTGTGACCCCCTGATGTTGTCAGCTGCCTGTCAGATTTCAGGGGCTGGATGAGCGCAAATTTCCTTTAGCTGAACGTTGACAAGATGGAAGCCATACTCTTTGGCTCTTGTCAATGTCTAAAATCTCACGGTTCTCACCTCCTCCACCGACCCAACCTCCCCTTAAAACTCTCCGAACCCGTACACAACCTAGGAGTCAGGTTTGACCCCCAATTATCCTTTCTCACCCACATCCGGTCCCTCACCAGCACCGCCTTCTTCCACCTCCGACGCATTGCCCGTCTCCGCCAATACCTCACTCCAAAAGCTGCTGAAACCCTGGTCCATGCCTTTATCACCTCTTAGTTGGACTATTCTAACGCCCTCCTCGCCGGTCTCCGACCCACTACTACCCATAAAATCCAGATCATTCAAAACTCTGCCGCCCGTATTCTCACCCTCACCAAACTCCGCTCCCCGATCACCCCAGTCCTGGCCAGACTGCACTGGCTGCCTGTCCCAGAGAGGATCGACTTCAAGATACTCACTTATATTCAAGTCCCTCCACTCCTCTGCACCCCCCGACCTCTCTGACCTCTCCTCAAAACAGTACCCGTTGCCTTCGTTTCTCCGGATCTGGCCTTCTCCTCGTCCCCCAAGTCCTCCGCTCCACCCTCAGCAGCCGTGCTTCAGCCACTATGCCCCGAGGCTCTAGAACTCCCTTCCTCACTCCCTTCGCCTCACTCCCTCTCTTCCTATTTTCAGGTCTCTGCTGAAGACCTTTCTTTTCAACCGCGCCTTTGGTCACCTTCCTCCCCCGTCTTCTGGCCCCTCCCCCTGGCCCCTCCCCCTCCCACTGGCTCGGCCCCGGGATCCGTTACTGTGAAGCGCTCTGAGACGCCGTCCGGCGTGGGTCATTGGTTGTCAGATTCCCCCAAACCAGTGGTGGCTCAGCCATGGCCCACGGGCCAAAAGTGATCCACTGGGGCATTAGGAAGTGGACACTGAATATTTGCACTAGTCTTTTGCGTTAAATCTGGAGTCCTGTAGCTCAGTGGTTAGAGCACTCGCTTTGCAAGTGAGAGACCTGAGTTCAATTCCAGGCAGAGGGCCAAACCTTGGGCAAGTTTCCTTACTCCACACAGAGCCTAATAATAATCCCTCCAAAACCAAAAACAATAATAAATTGGTCATTTTCAATCTACGACTGTTTGTGGGACATTGCTGTGCGCAATTGGCTGCCGCGTTCGCCCACAAATATACAGTCAATTCACTTTACACTGTGTTCTGTGAAGCGCTTTGGGACGTCCTCCCGACGTGAAAAACGCTATATCAAATGCAAAGATTATTATTATTATTATTATTTTGTTTCCAGTAGCTACTGAGTAGTGATATTTATGGTGTGACCATGAATCAAGAAATATTCAATCAAGAAAAATTCACAACACATTTCGATAAATCCTGTGAAGAGCTTTGAGACTCCAGAAGATGTGATGAGGCACTGTATCACACACAAGGCTTCTTATTAATATTTTATGACTTAGCACCTCTGGACCCACTGGGCCACATTTATAAATGATAATAATTGTTCCATTTGATATAGCGCCTTTTAAGTCTGAAAGTGTCTCATAGGAGTTACAGTAACGTGTAGTGAAATAGGTATCTTTACAGTGTTAGGAGGGAAGTGAGACTGGGGAGTGAATATCATTGCTTTTTTAAGATTCTAACGGGCTAGATAATAGACCATAAGCTGTTTCATCTTGTTCAAAACATTAGAACCAGAGGACACAGCCTGCGACTAATGTGCGGGTCAATTCAAAACTAATCTATGGAAACAGAAATTCAGCGAACAAGTGGTAAATCTATGGAACAGGCTCCCTAGGGAGACGGTGGAAGCAAAAAGGTTGATTCATTCAAATTCAAAAGATTTCTTTTAGGAAATAAAAGTTTGGGAAACAATATATGAGTAGTTAAGGACATGACACGTGCATGTGACTGCCAGGATGGTGGAAGGCAAATCTGGATGGACCTTGGTCTTTTTTCGCCTTCCAATTCCTATGTCCCTAGGTGGCGAGTTCGAAATTTCTCCAATTACTCATTCACTTCACCAACTTACACATAGAGTGTTGCACTAGGGTCACCCTGATCACAGGAAATCCTCAGTTGCAGTCTCTTATTTAGCAAGTCTCAGCAATTTGTGGCTAATAAAATGTGCACAGAACAAATGGCCATCATTCACAGCAACATTTATTAAAAGCACAAATTTGATATGTGCATAAAGGATACACTTCCCACAGGAACAATTTACCACCTGACTGAGTTAATATGAATAATATTTCTTGTGAAAATGATCCAAATTGATATAACGTTACACCTGATGAATTGGCTTGTAAGTAAAAGGAAATGATTGTGTACACAGAAAAATTAGTTTCAGGCTGTGACTAGTTAATTAAAACAGCAAGATCTAATAAAGTGAACTTGTTTCTCGTTGAGTCTCCTGATTTTATGTCGAAAACCAATTTAAATACAAAGCTGGCTGTGTGCAAAACAGCTTCAAGAGATATTTTTGGGTTGTCACCTTCCCAATGAATCCCTCACTCACCCAATCACCCTTGTGTCCAATCTCTCTCCATATCATCCATCAGCCCCAGTCAATTACCCATCTAATCTAATTGCCTTCTCTGTCTATCCACTTACCAGCCAATTCAGTCATCAGCCAATTGTCTGTCTGACTGATCACTTGTCACCTCATGCAATCCACACTGATGCCAATTACGCACAGCAGTGTCTCACAAACAGTCGTGGATTGAGTGACCAATTTATTATTTTTTAAAAAAATTTAATACCTTAATTTGGAAGCTGTTTTTCCGCAGTTTTGTTTAAAAAAACGACCCAGCTTCTTAATTAAGATTACATTTTAGAATTTTCAATACTTTTTGGTGGTCTTAAGTTTAAGACAAGGTCTTACGGGCTAATACTAGGTGAAATTTCAAATTCCAAGAGTCCCATTTGCCTAGTTATCCTTCCCATTAGTCACATACACACATCTTTCTCACATTACAATTATTCACTAGTTTTGTTTGAAGAAATTTAGCAGAAGAAAAATAACTGGAGAATAACTGGGCAGAAAGTCAATGCATTTACTCAAGTAAAGAGAAGGGCCACTCATGTGTATGGATTGTTACCTTTATTACAGTTAAATGTGCTAAACTGTTCAAAATGATTAATCGTTTTCTGTGTGAGCAGGGCTCCGGATTTGAAAGGAGAAGGATCTATTCTGGGATTAGATTTAGTCTGACATCTGCTCTGATCTGATCTCCAGGGAGTAAAGTTGCAAAGCAGGAATACATCGATGGAAATAAATGCAATGCTCTGGTGAATTACATTGAGAGAAAGGTATATGGGAAACTTCAGATGTGTGTGTACATGCAAACGTAGCAAAGAAATGTGATGTCCTATCGATTGACAGTGACTGTTAATGGTTTGCAATTAACAATTTTGCCTCTTTGCAATTATTTTCTGTGTTAAAGATTGAACTCTCAGGGCGCGCAAGCCATAGGTTCAAAGTGACCTTCCCCCATAATAACTGCAGTTTTATATTATGAAGGAGATATAGAGGACGTGGAGTGACAGCTGGTCTGGAGAGCACTAGGCTTTAACAGGATCATGATATATCATCATTAACTGTCCGAGCAAATCGGGAGCGTTTTATGGGCATTGATTGAATCCTGACTTTGTGATGGGCGCCAGGTATCGCATATGAAAGATAATGGATTTTATTATCTGTGCATGCTGATGATTACAGTGTGCAAGTCTATTGAGGTTATAACTAAGAGAACTGGGTTTGATTCCCGGCAGGGCGAAACCTTGGGAAAGTTTCCTTATTCCACACACTTGAGAATAATCCCTCAAGTAAAAAAATAATAAATTGGTCACTTCAATCCACGACCGTTTGTGGGGACGCTGCTGTGCGTAACTGACTGCCGCATTTCGCTCACAAATATACAGTCAATTCACTTTACAGTATATTGTGTGAAGTGCTTTGAGACATCTAGATGATGTGAAAAGCACTATATCAAATGCAAGGATTATTATTATAGTGTAACTTAGCAATGAATTTTCCTTAATCATTGTGATCACACACTGCAAAGACATTTCTGATGACAGGTCTATAAAAAGTTTGAAATCCGTTTTTGCTGGAACTTCAAACTTCAAAAGTTTGAATATTCATCTCAGAATCAAAGTCACCATTCCTGCATGTATTCATTTGCATTTATCCATGTTTGTAAGTCATTATTTCAAACTGCAGAGCTTCATTTTAGCTTCTGCTACATATTCAACACAATA
Organism: Callorhinchus milii; assembly: GCF_018977255.1. NCBI lineage: Eukaryota > Metazoa > Chordata > Chondrichthyes > Chimaeriformes > Callorhinchidae > Callorhinchus > Callorhinchus milii. The sequence goes on from NW_024704751.1 coordinate 20,021,980, forward strand.
CTCTTTGCAGTCATTGTCAAGTCCATGTGTTTGCATTAGGTTGCTACTTCACTTGTTGATAAGCAGAGATCTCTGGACTTATTCCAAAGGAATTGGATGTTCTACACAGATATTGACCATGGTGATTCTTTCAAGAATAAATTAGATAGATTTCTGTAAGGAAATAATATTTTGGGATACAGTACATAGTTTGGGTCATGACATGTATATACGACTGCTGGGATGGTGGAAGGCAAATTGGATGGACTTTGGTCTTCTTTTGTCGATGTTCTTATGTGACACTGACCCACACTGACTATAGACTTCCATCATTGTCAATACATTCCGCAGAGATGTGAGCATTCTTCTCAGAGCAAATCAAGAAAGGTCCAGTATTAGATTTAGACTAGAAACTCTGTGACTATTATATGAAGCAGAGAGGGGAGAGGAAGTTAATATAACCAAGTGTGCTCCTGCTCTGTCTCCCTGTCTCAGTCCTGGACAAGGCTTCTCTCAGTTAACGTATAACGTATCTTGGCAAGACATAAGACTCGTCTCAATGAGATGCAAGTCTTGGGCAGTGAGTTACACTGAGCTATAAGTCTCCTCCAGGGAGTTTGTTGGTGTTTTTCCCTCAGGGACCTGGGGGAGGGGGAGAAGACCAGAATGCTGGTCAGAAAGCCGAAAGGGAGGGGTGTAAGAGAGATTGTGAACACAGCAGTTCCCACAACCAACCATGAAGTGAACAAATAATAAAATCCGACGATGGGTTTTGTGGAGAAACGTTGTCTGATTCTCTGTTGGGACTGAAGAGAGGAGGGATCAGCAGCTAAAAAGAGCAACTAACAAAACAACTTTAAAACTCTATAGGATAACAAAGTTGAATTCAAGTATCACCGTTGAAATCCAAATTTTGGAAGAACAAGAGATGGTCAGGATGAGTACGGATGGTAGGCCTGATGTATTGTTTTAGAGAAAGATTTTATTCACAGCTAAGCTTTGTGGTTTTTGATCTGAGCATTGTCTTAGCGAGTTTTCATAGGGTAGCTACAGAGAGACTATTCCCTCTGGTGGGGGAATCCAAAAGAAGGGGGCATAATCATAAAATTAGAGCTAGGCCATTTAGGAGTGAAATTAGGACGCAATTTTTCACCCAAAGGCTAGTGGAAATCTGGAAATCTGGCCCCCAAAAGGCTGTGGATGCTGGATCCATTCACATCTTCAAGACTGAGGTGGATAGCTATTTGTTACGTCAGGGTATTTAGGGATACAGGACAAGGGCAGGTAATTGGACTTGAGGTACAGATCAGCAACAATCTGATAGAATGGCGGAACAGGCTTTAGGGGCTGAATGGCCTCCTCCTGTTTCTATGTTTCTTTTTATTCAAAAGCCAGAGGCGCTTTAAGAAGAGAGTTTCTGGGGGGGTGGGAAGGGGGTTGCGCACGTGTATGGGGCAGCTTTAAGACATTCATTATAACTTGGGACGTCCTCCTGACGTGAAAGGCGCTATACAAATGTAATCTTATTGTTGTTGTCACTTTGAAAAGCTACAAAAATGCTACAAAAACAACTTTTTTCTCTGTGAATCGAATGTTAATGGAGTCCCCACAGTAGGGGATATTATAATGTCAAGAGTCATATTGTGGTGTCAGACGATGACGTCTCCAGGCAGCCCAGGGAGGGGGTTGTGTGGGGGAATGTGATGTCAGACCCCGGCGACAGGTTTGTGCAGAAACGTTGTCTGATTCTCTGTTGCAGCTGAAGAGGAGATATCAACAGCTAGAAAGAGCGATTCTGTATAAAAGACAACTTCGAGACTCTATAGCAGATAAAGGATGATTTCAAATAACACTGTTGAAATCCGAATTTTGGAAGAACAAGAGATGGTCAAGATCATTGCGGACAGTAGGCCTGATGTGTTGTTTTAGAGAAAGGTTTTACTCACAGCTGAACTTTGTGGTTTCTGATCTGTGCGTTGTCTTAGCCTGCTGACACTCCAGGGCAGCGCTGGGGTGGTTGGAGGATTGTCAGAAGTGCCGTCCTTTGGATGAGACATTAAACCGAGGTCCCATCTTCCTATTCAGGTGGATGTTAAAGATCCCTTGGCACTACACAAAAACAGAAGGGAGTCTCTCTCTCCCTGGTGTCTTGGCCAACAATCTCTCAAATAAAACTGGTCACTCGCTGAAGGGTTTACACCCGAGCTAGTCCCTCACTCCATGGCTGCTCTGCACAACTGCCTGCCAAGTACACCTGCAAAATACATTTTATAGTATATCTTGTGAAGCACTTTGAGATGTCTGTGACGTGATAAGGTGCTATCAAATCCAAAGATTATTATTAAATGGCGAGGCCGTGCAGATTGTTGTCTTTGGGTCCGTTATAGAAAGAGAGAAAATGCAACAGAAACAGTGCAACGTAGACCGACTGGGATGGAAAGAGGGATGAGAGGTTTCAGTGAGGGACAAACTTTGTGTTAAGCTGGTGAAGTAGAGCTTGTGAGCAGGTCAAAGGTCCAACGATTTGATAATTAACAACAAAAACAAATTGCATTTATATGGAACCTTTCACGTCACAAGGCGCTGGACAGTGAAGGGTTTGCACCCGAGCTTGGGGTTGGAATCCCAAGGAATGGGGGGGCAAAGTGTGCTGTGGGGGGGGGGGGGTTGGGAAGAAGGAAGGGCCATGAGCCAGGCTTTGACGGAGGCAAGACTAGGGGGCGAGGCAGAGGGGCTCCGGGATGAAGTTCCAGATGGTGGAGGCAGAAAAGCTGAAGGCCTGACCTTCAGCGGGGAGGGGGACGTGAAGCAGTAGAGCAAGAGTGAGCAGGTTGGTGGAGTTTACTATGTTGCAAAGGAAGGGAGGAGCGAGATCATGGTGGTCTTTAAAGGTGAGGACGTGGATCTTGAACTGGATCCTCTGGGGGATGGGGAGCAGGTGAAGCCGAGCGAAGACGGAGGTGATCAGCTCACAAAGCTTGCACATTAGACGTGATTATACTCCACGGCTGTTTGTGGGACACTGCTGTGTGCAATTGGCTGTTGGGTATCGCCCACAAAATACACAGTCACCACCATTTACAGTATATCCTGGGAAGCGCTTTGAAACATCTCGACAACATGGTAAGGCGCTATATCAAATGCGAGAATTATTCTTATAATCTCTCTTCAGACTGAGGAGCCTGGAGGCCGGAGCGAGGAAGATGGAGGAGGAGCTGGGAGGAGGGAGAGGAAGAGCCATGACCTGAGGTGAGCGTATGGGCGAGGCTCGGGGGGAAGTGACGAGCAGTGTTTCACAGACGTCACAAGACGTCCTCGGCCGGACACACGGCGGCAAATTGAAATCGTCTTTATTCAGCCCCTGACGGAGGACAGTGGATCTGAGATGCTCCTCTTACACACAGCAGAGGAAGGGTGGTGAGGCGAGGTGGAGATGAGGACAATCTCCACTCAATTCACAGCCACAACACACAGAGACTGTACAGGAGACCTGACCCTCTCACTGCCCCTGTGCACAGCCTGTGAGCCTGGGAACGTCCAAGGCCAGTGATCAGTTGAGTGACACTACGGGCTGGGTGCGAACCAGGAAAATTCAATATTAAAACCATTTCCAAATGTATTGTCACTGTCTGCTGTGTGAGGAGGGCCATTTGCCTGACCGCCTGACTGGGGGCCAGTCTGAATGACAATCGATTTCTTTCTCAAGACAAGGACATGGTGAAAGACATGTTTCTGCTCTCCGAGCCATCCAATGAGGTAATAGTAATAATCCTTGCATTTGATACAGAAACTTAGCACTTAGTCGAGACATGTCAAAGCATCTTTACAGAACATACTGTAAAGTGTAGTGACTGTGTGTTTGTGGACAAAACACAGCGGCCAGTTGCACACACAAGTTTCCCACAAAGAGCCATGGAGTGAGTGGGAGATTCACTGGGGGATGTGCTTCAAACTCCAGCTTCACTTAGGACTCCCACCTTGGCATCCAGCAGATGGTAATTCCCAATTTGACTGCCCTGCCGGGCATCGATAGGGGCCATCTCAGTCAGTGGGAGGCTGGCAAGTCTGTCTCAGGTGGCATTGAGCTCCTGACTGAGATGCCCAGGACAGTGGCCGATAAGTGTGACGACGTCCCTGATCTGAGAGGCTCCTCTCACACCAGGAGGTGGGAGCAGAATCTCCACTCAATTCATACCGACAGGACACAAACATTGCACAGGAAACTACCTTGCACGCAACAAAAGCGCCTTTCCCGTTGGGAGGATATCCAAAGGCTTTGGACAGTTATTAGTTTGAACCCGAGCTGGGGGTTGAAATCAAGAGCTGGCAGGGTGGGGGACATGAAGCAGGCTAGTGCCCACCGAACGGAGGAACAGGGTTTGAATTAAGACATGGAGTCTGCAAACAGTAACGGCAGATTTATATTTCAGGAAGAAAATCACTCGGCCTACCTTGACCTGGCGCTGACATGGGCTCAAAAGGCTGAGGAGCCAACCTGGTCAGTGTCAGACCCGGAGACTCACCGAGTTATAGCGTGGGCAGGTTTAAAGACTCGCCATTATCCAGCCCAACTCTGCAATGTCTTCTGACAGGCCTTGACACTAGCTAATCCTCTCCTTTGTGTCTCTGCTGCAGGTCAAGAGCATCTCAGCCAAGCGGGAGGAGAGGAGCAGGTAAGGTTTTTGCAACATCCCGCTCTCTCTGCATCCCCAAAATCCCTTCGCCTCGAACCATCTCTTCCAATCTTCAAACCCAGCTCAGAAGCTCATCACTTTGGCTGTTCCTTTGGTCGCCATCCTCAAACCCTGCCCTTCCCACGGCTGCTTGGAGCTCCCGGGATCTGTGTGAAGCTCTTTGAGACCTGAGCTGCATCGTGTATAAGGGTAAATTGTTGTTGTTGTTTTGTTAGGCTCAGGAACAAGGAGACGACAAGAGGGAATGAGGAGGTTGGGGTGAACGTCCCACAGACTGTGAGCACAGGCAAGTGAGTCGCTGTGTAACGGACGGGCTGAGGGAGCGGGCGCTTTACAGGGCAGTGTAGATGGTGATGGCCGGTAACGTCCCAATCACGTCCAACACAGCACCATGACCCCATCTGTACAATCCCTGTCACCTGTGGCCTCGCTGTCAAGAATCTGGATAATAATTATTGTAATAATAATCCTTTCATTTGATACAGCGTCTCATCATGTCATTCAGACATCTCAAAGAGCTTCACTGGAGATTCTGTAAACCATTTCTCACCGTCTTTGATGCGTTGGGACGTCCTCTCGACGGGAAAGGCTCTATACAAATGTAATTTCTTGTTGTCTGTTGGGTGAGGAGGACCGTGTGTCTGACTGCCTGACTGGAGCCAATCTGAATGACAATCCTTTTCTTTCTCAAGTAATAATGATGAAGAAATGTATGGAATTTCTATTTTCTAACCCGTCCAATGAGGTAATAATTATAATAATAATAATCCTTGCATTTGATACAGAGGCTGATCATGTCGTCCAGGTGTCTCAAAGTACTTCACAGAAGATACTGTAATGTGTAGTGACTGTGTAATTTGTGGACAGAAGACGGCAGCCAGTTTCGCACATCAGTGTCCCACAAACAGTCATGGAGTGAGTGACCAATTTTATTTGGGGAGATTGTTGACCAGGACACTGGGAGAGAAAAACTCCCCTTTTTCAAATTGACCACGGGATCTTTAACATCCATTTGAACAGGCAGATGGACCTTGGATTAACGTCTCATCCGAAGGACGGCTCATGTCTGGTTTGCGTCTTGTTGTATTGTGTACGAGCTTCCACACACACTGTACGGATCCAAATCCGTCAATGAAGCAGCCACTAGGAGATGGGCATCAAACACCAGCTTCACTTGGGTCTCCCACTTTGGGATCTAGCACATGGCAATTCCCGATCCTAATGCACTGTCGGACACAGACAGGGACCATCCTAGTCAGTGGGAGGCTGGCAAGTCCATCTCAGGTGGCATTGAGCTCCCGACATCTCCACACTCCCCACCAGGATAGTGGCTGGGGAGTGTGGAGATGTCCCTGATCTGGGAGTGTGGAGATGTCCCTGATCTGAGAGGCTTCTTTCACACACAGGAGGGGGAGGGGTGTGTGAGGACTATCTCCAGTTAATTCCCAGCCACAACACACAGGCACTGTACAGGAAACTTGACCCTCTCACTCTCCCTGCAGTGGAGAGGATATCCCAAGGCTATGGATAGTTAAGGGTTTGCACCCAAGCTGTGGGTTGGAATCAAGAGGAGTGGAGGGTTAGGGAGGTGAGGAAGAGATGACCTTTGAGGTAAGATGGGTTTTGAAGGAAGCAAGGGATGAGCCTTGAAGGACGGGCTCCAGGGTAGAACTCAAGAGGGATAGAACTCTCTTCCCCTCTTGACCTGGAGCTGGTGTTGGCACAAGAGGCTCAGGAACGTCAAGCCAACCTGGTGTCAGACCTGGAGACTCATTGCGGTACAGAATTGATATTCTCCAGCCCAATCCTGCAATGTCTTCAGACAGACAGGGTTGCCAGGGCCTTGCCGGTAGTTAATCCTCTCCTTTCTGTCTCCTTTCCAGGTCAACAACATCACTGCGGAGAGGGACAAAGCGAGGAGCTGGTAAGGTTTTTGCTACTTCCCCGCTCTCCACAAACTCCCCCCAAATCCCTTCTCCTCGGACCTTCTGTTCCTGCCTTCAAACTCCTCTCAGAAACTAATCACTTTGGCCATTCCTTTGGTTCACCATCCTCAAACCCTGCCCTTCCCGGCTGCTCGGTGCTCTCGGTCTCTGTGAAGCTCTTTGAGACCTAAGTCTAATGTGAATGTCGTCGTGTATAAGAGCAAGTTGTTGTTGTTTGTTAGGCTGAGAAAGATCTGGGAAGAGCTGGCACCTGAGAATAAGGAAGTCCCACAGACAGTGAGTGCGCGTTGGTGGGTGAGTCGCAGTGTAACTAATGGGCTGAGGGTGTGGGTGCTTTACAGAGCAGACAGTGGCGATCGTTAACATACAGTGCAGCACCACGTCCCCACCTGTACAATCCCTGTCACCTATCACTGTGCTGTCAGGAGTCTGGATAATTATTACCATAATAATTCCATTTTGTTGAGACGTCTCAAAGTGCTTCTCAGGATATACTGTAAAGTGTAGTGACTGTTTTTGTGGGAGGAACGCGGCAGCTAATTTACGCACAGCAATGTCCCACAAACTGCCTTGGAGTCACCGGCCAATTTTATCTGGGGCATTTTTGGCCACAGCACCAGGAGAGGATCTGTTTTCTCTTTTCAAACTGTACCATGAGCTCTTTAACGTCACCTGATCAGGCAGATGGGACCTCGGATTAACCCCCACTCAGTGGCCCCTCACCCATTGGGGCAGGTGGTGTCTCTGCCCATCAGCTCAGGAGCTGGAGACTAGATGTGGGAGCAGGAATTACGACTTCAGATTCCAGCGGATCTCCTCAGCCTGTCACCCTTTCCAGGGCAGCATGAACGAGCACCATGTCTGAAAGGTGCCATCCTGGAAAGGGTCTTGCACTCGCTGGGCTGCCTGGTCCACAGGCCTGGTCTTGCTCCGCGTTTCATTCCCCCCTCCCCCCGAGTCTCGTCGCTTCAGTCGCTTTGTTCCTGATCCTCCAATCCCGCTCATGGCCGAGTGAGACCTTTGGTTTTGTGGAGCGGTCGGTCTCGCGGGAAAGGATTGCGTGTGGGAGGGTCATTGTCAAAGTGTCTTTTTGTGTTCCAGGAGCAGCAGCAGAAAAGGAGAAGAAAAAGAGAAAAAGATACAGTGACGCTCTTCAACACTGAGGCTTACGCTGGTGAAGGGAAGATTTGGCAAAGGCTCCAGCCGGTATTTATTTACACACAGGATCACTCGTGGGTTGCCAGGAAGGTTGGTTGAGGCCAGGACACTGGACTCATTGAAGAAACGGCTGGAGGCTGTGATGGGGACATGGTCCGTGGGAATCGGAAAGGTTGGGATGAAATGGGCTGAAGGGCCTTGTCAATCCGCACCTCCCTTGTGATCCTGTTAATATCCAGCTGTTTCCAGATATATCCGGGAATCACTGATGTTTCCTCTCTTACCCACAGGACCTGCTGCTGGTGTTGTTTTCCCTGGAGGAAAAGAAGTGAAGATTGAGGGTAACGGACACGCCTCCCCTCTCTTCTGGTTGGATCGTGGCTCCTCTGCTTCTCTCCTTGGAGGATCTTATTATTATTATTGTTAATATTATTATTTTATCATTGTTATTAATCTTGTTGTTATTAAACCTTGGCTTTTGGTGGGTGTTGGTTCCTGTTATTACAATTATTAACATTATATTATTATATTTTGTGGTTGTACATTTGGAGGACCTTATTATTGTTACTATTATATTATTATTATATTATTATATATCGTGGTTGTAAAATGTATTTTTGTATTTGTAGTTGTTTTTCAATAAACGTTTACTTTTTTTGAGCCAAACCCTGTGATGGGCTCTTTGCTGCGGCACCGGATTGGGTGGTCACAAGGCACGAACGGGGAGCGAGGAGAGGCGCGGGTTCCATTACACATCGACGGTAAACTGTGACCAGACTCTGGCCTTGGGGGGGTGGGGGCGGTGGGGGTACAACCCCGGTCTGGGTGAATTGCAGCCAAGGCTCAGTGAGAAGCAAATCTCTGCTCATTAAGTTACAGCCTTGGTCACAGTGTTGGTGACGGTGTAAGGTTGGTCTCAGGTGAGTACCGGATGGGTCTGAGTCTCATCGCGTGAGGTCCGAGTCTCATCGCGTGAGGTCCGAGTCTCATCGCGTGAGGTCCGAGTCTCATCGCGTGAGGTCCGAGTCTCATCGCGTGAGGTCCGAGTCTCATCGCGTGAGGTCCGAGTCTCATCGCGTGAGGTCCGAGCGTAAGGTGAGGTGCAATCTGTGGACGCTGAAGCTGCCAATGCCTGAGGTGCGGAGGCGCTGGCGATAGCCACAAGCCTCGTCTCGGTGAGATACAGGATTCATCACAATGAGCCATGAGCTTCATCTATCTCCGTGCGGTACATCGTGGGTCTCTGTGAGGTACGAGCTTGGGGCGGGTTAAGGTTCCCCCCAAACTGGGGAATGTGGGTGAAGGAAGGAGTGGAGGGGGTCCAGAGCCCATGGACACCGAGAGGAGAGGCTGCTGTGTGCGAGGAGGAGAAAGATCAGCAAACCCGCCGGTCTCCTGCGGTTTCCGGTCCCTGCTGTGCGCGTCTCCCCAGCGATGGCCGGTGACAGCGGGAGGAGTGGAGGCCAACAGTGCAGATGAGCTGCAGCAGCTCAGCAGAGACTCGGTCACCATCTCCACTGTCGACAACACAACCTCGAGCCCTCCCACTCCCGCTCCGGCAAACCATGTCCCCGCTCCCCCCGGCGATACCGTTCTCACTCACACACCGTCCCTCAGGCCGTCCCCGACACAGGAGACAACAACGAGAAGCCTCGGCAGTTGGTTTCGCGCCTTATTCACGCCGTCGTGCGTCAGCGCGGTGTCAGCGCGTGTCAGTGAGGTGTCAGTGACGTATCAGCGCGTGTCAGTGACGTGTCAGTGAGGGGTCAGCGCGTTTCATTGACGTGTCAGTGAGGCGCCGCTGCCCGGATCGGTGGTGACCGTAGTCCGTCCTCAACCCGTTCGAATCGTTCACCCTGAGGTGAGCAGCCCGGCCCGGCCCCGCCCACCTGGCGGGGGAGGGCGGAGGGGGGCGGTGTTTGGTGCGGCCCACAAACCATCTCAGAACTCTCACAGCGCCTCTTGTGGTCGGGCTGGGCCGCGGCAGCCACGAGGCCGCGCCGACAGGGACGGGAAGGGGGCGGGGCTGGAGGACTCCTCCAGCTCCGACTCCCCGCCCCCCCCTCCCCTCCCGCCCGTCAGGATTCGCGCCACTTTTGCCTCGTGTGCCCCGGGGAGGCCCTGAGGGTCGAGGCCCAGCGGGAATGCGAGTCTCAGGAGGAATAGGAAGATAGAATTGGGAAACGGAGGATTTTAGTGTAAGTGGGAAATCCGTTACTTCTTTATTGAAAATAATGGGAAACCTCAACAACAACAACAACAATAAGTTCCACGTGTAAAGCGCGTTTCGCATCGGGAGGACCTCCCGAGGCCCAGGACAGACAGGGTTTCGGACCTGAGCTGGGGGTGGGGTGGGGTGGGGGGTGTCGGGATCGGGGAGGGTGGAGGGCAAGTGGGGGGGGATGGAGAGCGATCGAAGGCACGGTCTTGAAGGAGGCACGGGAGGGGGCGAGGTGGAGGGACTGTGGGATGGAGTTTCAGAGTGTGGGGGCAGAGTGGCTGAAGGCGAGCGAGGCGGGGGGTGGGGGGGGCGTGAAGCAGGCCGGAGCCCGCTGAGTGGAGGGAGGGAGGGAGGGAGCAGGACGGTCGGGGCGGGGGCATGTCTGCCCGCAAGTACTGTCTGTGTTGAAGGAGTTGAACATCAGAAGGCAACGACAACACACGACACAAGACTAAATGTAGCGGCTCGTGCATTTTAGTGATGTAAAAACGGCCAATCATTTTGAAAGCGGAGCACTGTCTCACCAAACTGAGGAGAGTAGAATAAGTCACGTGAACGAACACGTGAATGCAAAGCTCAGGACCATTGTCAAAAAATACAACACAATACAAAATTACAATTGCAAAGCGCCTTTCACGTCGGGGGGACATCCCAAAAGTCAGGGATTAGGACTCGAGCCGGGGTGGAAGAGGGGGATCAGGAAGGGTGGAGGGTAGAGCTGGTTGAAGAGTGGCCGAAGGCACAGTCAAAGGGCAGGGTCTTGTCTCTTGAAGGAGGCAAGGGAGGGAGCGAGGTGAAGGGATTGTGAGATGGAGTTCCAGAGGATTGGGGCAGAGAGGCTGAAGTTCTGACCGCCGATGGTCAAGGCTTCAGGGACATGGAGCAGACCCGCTGAGCGTAGGGAACGGACAGGTTGATAAGAGGTTAGCAGTTCGGAGAGGTAGGAGGGGGAAAGGACATGGAGGGCCTTGAAGGTGAGGCCGAGAATTTGAACTTGATCCTCTGAGGGATGGGGAGCCAGTGGTGTCGGGCGAGGGTGGGTGCGATGGGGGTCACTATTGTTGTTGTACCTGTGCTTGAGTCTGAACTTGGGAAGGTCCTTATCGACGATTAAATAAAAAGGTAACATGTCAACGAGTAATGTGATTGAGGGATGCGATGGGAGTTCAATATTGGTCCAGCAGAAGGTACTCTTTCGCTGTTTATCTTTGGTCCCAGTTTTTTGTTCTGTTCCCACAAGGGGGCGCTATTGTATCACTTTGCCAATGCAGTGGGCAGCAGCACTGGGATCTGAACCAGATGTTCCATTTCACCGGCTGAGAATTTCAAATCACTTCTGATGAAACCTGTGAAATTAATCTGTTAAAATCATTAATAGACACTGAACAGGCATTTGCCTATAAAACATACCTTCACTATTACTTCACAATAAAATCCTGTGAAGTGCTTTGAGATGTCCTCCCAATATCAAATGCAAGGGGTTATTATTATTTTGTATAACCCCCTGCCTGAAATGCTTCCATATTGCCCCTCTTTGCCTGTCTTCAGATTCACCTGAAGACTTTCCTCTTCGACTATGCCCACTGTCACTTCCCATTTCTCCCTCCCCCCCCCGCTGTGAAACGCTGTCATTGTCACGTACTCCGAGACGCTACCCCATGTGAAGGCTGCTATGTAAATGCAAGTTGTTGTTTTTCTTGGCATTTTTCATAAATGGACCTCAACCACTCTTCCTGATAACCTGTTAATTCCCCTCCAAGTAAATACGTACTTTCTGGTGTCTGTCCTGGAATTACCTTTCACATCCTGAATCTGTGCCCTCAGTGTATCTGAGAGGATTGTTCTGGGTTTACTTTTCAATCCCATTTAAAATTTTAGATATGTCTATAAGGTCCCCTTGGAGATGATGTTTCTGAAGACTGAAGAGCCCTAGCTTGGCTAATCACAGCTCCGTATTGTCTGTGATCAGAGCTATGCGCAGTGCTCTGTGTGTGGATCTGGTTATGTTTCACTGCTCGGTACAGGGTGAATGGCTCCCTGTCTTGAACATGTCTGCCTTTTCTCTTGCTTTCTTCTTTCATCTTTTGAATAATAAAAATTATCCTTTCATTTGATGCAATGCCTAAAACGTCAAATGGTCTCAAAGCGCTTCACAAGAAATTGCTGTAAAATGTAGAAACAGTGTACAGTAAACTTCTGATAACTCGTCACTCTAAGGGAAGAGGGCTCAGTAATGAGTTTTCTGGAATGGTGAGTGAGGCATATGCATAAATACGTAAGTACTATAAATGCGGCCAAGATATTGACAGCGTGATAACTTAAGTGATAGTGATACGTTAGGTCAGGGTCGAGTTATCAGCTGTGAACTGTATTTACTTGTGCACAGCAATGTCTCATAAAGCCATGAAGTGAATGATTTTATTAGTTTGGTTTATTCGGGGGATTGTTTGTAAGGACACCGGGAGAGAGAAACTCCCTTTTCTTTTCGAATAGCGTCTTGGGATCTTTTTAACATTCACTTGAACAGGCACAGATGGGACCTCGGTTTACGTCTTCTCCGAAGATGTGCAGATGTTTGGGGATGTGACTGGATGATATTTAGAAGGCAGTGGTGCATTATTTTCCCATAGATGACGGGTGATAGGGTTCATTTCTCAGTTCGATGAGGTTGCTGAACAGAAGATAACTGAACTCCGTCCCAGCTGGGATGAAACAGTAACTATAGCTAAGAATAGATCCAAGATAACATCTTCACACTTCCCGACTTCTGCAGTGTCTACAAAACATAATAATAATCTTTACGTTTGATACAGCATCTTGACACCAGGAGGACACCTTAAAGAAAATATTGTTAAGTGTAATGACTATTATTTTGTAGGTGAACTCAGCAGCCAGTTGTTGCAGAGCAATGTGTTCCATAAATCTGACTCAGGAACCGGACTACTAAGATGGAAGTTGGTGGATTAGTTCAGTTTAGAAACTGAGAGCTGAAGAATAGGACTAGGAAAATGATGATAAAAAGCTCCATCTGGAATGTTTCCCGTAGGGAGTCAAGAGTGGGGGAGTAGGGAAGGAAATTCCGGCGGACAATCAGATTGCTGGATAATCAAGGCTAAAGGTAAAATCAAAATGCTGAAGTGGGAATGTGGAATGAGGGCTAAATGTGGCTCTGGGTTCAATTCTTTTCTTTAATTCAAAAATGCAGATGAAATGGTTCTGATTGAAGGATGCTACACTGCATTCACATTCCTTGCTGCAAAAATAAAAGCTCTCTCTGATCCTCGTGAGATTTACTTCTCAGGAAATATTTATGAAATTATCCTGGCTTTAATGAGAAATTGTCAGCCGCATTTCATTTGGTCCCATTCGTTGCAATTCTAAGCACAATGCTGTTAAAATTATTGCCCCCCCCCCCCATATTTATCAGAATCTTACTGATGGCTCAGCGCTGGTGAGGAAGAAATATATCAAAAGGTGAACTCTGGATTAAGGAAAGTAACAGGAAGGAAATTCAGCTCAAATCTTTTACTGGGGAAACTAGCACTTGGATAAACTGCCTGCTGGAAAGTTTATTTGAGAAAGAAATCAGGACTTGGAATTTATAATATTGTTCATTCACTTCATGGCTTTGCTGTGTGTGAAATTGCCTGCCGCGTTTGCCTACAAAATACACCAACAATTTGCATTTATGTAGCGCTCTTCATGTCGGGCAGTGCCTTGAAGCTCTTAACAGTGGCGGAGCCTGATGACAAGCTGGAAAGAGAGGGGAGGTGACTGTCAACACGTTCAAAAGGGAAGGCCTTTACCTGTGATCGGAACATGGGCAAGGAGGAGCAAAGCAGAAGCATTGAGGCAGAGTTCCAGAATCTCAGATGCAGTGGCTGAAAACATGGCCGTCGATGGTGGATCAACAACAACAAGATTTCATTTATAGAGCGCCTTTCACGTCGGGAGGACGTCCCAAGGCGCTGGACAGTTGGGTCAGGACCTGAGCATTGGGGGGAAATGGTAGGGTGAGGGGAGGGAAGGGAGGGAGCGAGGAGGGGGTAGAGAGTCGAGAGCGGAGCTGAAGGCTGAAGGTCAAAGAGAAAGGTCTTGAGACCGGCCTTGATGGAGGAAAGGGAGGAGGCGGCGAAGGCACTGGGGATGGAGTTCCAGAGCCTCGGGGCTGAGAGGCTGAAGGCCCGGCCACCGATGGTAGGGCGGTTGGGGCGGGGGTGTGGAGCAGACCGGAGCCAGAGGAACGGAGGGTACGGGCAGGTACGTAGGTCGGAGAGGTAGGAGGGAGCGAGGCCGTGAATGGCCTTGTAGGTGAGGATGAGAATCTTGAATTCGATCCTCTGGGGGATGGGGAGACAGTGGAGGCGAGCGAGGGTGGGAGTGATGTGGTCGCGAAGCCACCACATCAGAGAGAGCAATGGACGTACAGGAGAACACAACCACCCGAGCAATGGAGATGGGTAGAGAAGTTGAATGTGAGCAGGTCGGAGATTTAGGGAGATGCCAGGACATGAAGTAAAATCTTGTTAAAAGCTTTGAGAGGTCTCGATGACGTGATAAGGTGCTATATCAAATGCAAGGATTATTATTATTATCATTATTTAAGTTAAAGGGAGAAATTTGCCTAGCTCCATTTATTTAGATCACTGACATCTAAATAATTGAACAGCAAGCCTCAAAACATGGCCATCCGTTGCATTGTGGTTAGCGTGCTCACCTTGCAAGCGAGAGGATTCCTGGGCGGGGCAAAACCTTAGGCAGGTTTTATTACTCCACACGCCTCTGTTTACCTAGCAGTAAGTAGGAACCCAGTTGTTAAGCCAATTGGCGGATCTCTTTCTGGTGATAATAATACCTCAAAAAAAATTAGTCATTTATCCACGACTGTTGATGGGACACTGCTGTGTGCAATTGGCTGCCAAATTTCGCAGAAAAAACAGTCAATCTACTTTACAATATATTCTGTGAAGCACTTTGATATGTCTCGAAGACGTGACGAGTTGCTATTTCATATGTAAGGATTATTATTAATCCAGATGAGCCGAAGTTCCCCCTCTCAGATTGCTGGATAGTGGAGCTGCCAGAGGCACTGGGAGCAGGAAGGCTGGGCTGGGAAAGGGAGTCAGCGACAATGCTTTGGAGAGGGTGACAGTAAGAGTTGAGAGTTGTACAACATTGATTTCAACTTAAAATACTCAGTTGCTCAGACTGGGCAAACTGCAAATATCTCCAGAGTACACTTGATTGATGTTTAGAGACAGTTTCCCATCTGCTGCTGAAGACAATGTGAAAGTGCGATTAAAAATAGTCTTAATCCAAATAAAAGCAGCAATACCTCCGCCAGTGGCCGTCACTCTCGCTGGGTTTGATTTGATTAGCCGGTGCCTGGCATATGCAGACACCCATCACTGCTTAGGAGTATCCCAACCAGACTGAGTTCCACATATGTATGCCACTTACATGGAAATTTCCCTGTGTCTGAATGGAATGGGCACCCTTCCACCTAATGGATTAGGTGCAGGTTGGCATGAACCAGGGCTTGGGAGAGCCCAGACTATGTGTTGGGAGGCTAACTACTGGAGTTTAACCATCTGAAACCGCATAGCATGCTGTAGAGAGCGCTGTCTGGCAAGCTTTCCCACTGCTTGTCCAGCTACCATCAGCCTACCTGTGAACGTGTTGACTTGCAGTGTCAGCAACAACAACAACAAGTTACATTTGTATAGCACCCTTCACATCAGGAGGACGTCCCAAGGCACTGGACAGTCAGGAATTTGGACCTAAGCAGGGAGCTGGGATCAAGAGGGGTGGAGGGCTGGGAGGTTAGGGGTCGGCAGGTGACTGAAGGCGTGGTCGAAGAGGGCCTTGAGTTAATATATCTAGATTTCGCGTAACACACAAAACTAGGAGGAAGTGTCAACACAGTGTCAACACAGACATTAAAAAATGCAGCGCGACATAGATAGGTTAGGTGATTGGGCAGGTAGGTGGCAGATGAAATATAATGTAGGGAAGTGCGAAGTCATCCACTTCGGTAGTGGAGTCCTGTAGCTCAGTGGTTAGAGCACTCGCTTTGCAAGTGAGAGACCTGAGTTCAATTCCAGGCAGAGGGCGAAACCTCGGGCAAGTTTCCTCACTCCACACAGAGCCTAATAATAATCCCTCCAAAACCAAAAACAATAATAAATTGTTCATTTTCAATCCATGACTGTTTGTGGGACATTGCTGTGCGCAATTGGCTGCCGCGTTTGCCCACAACTATACAGTCAATTCACTTTACAGTATATTCTGTGAAGCGCTTTGGGACGTCTAGAAGACATGAAAAGTGCTATATCAAATGCAAGGATTATTATTATTATTATTAAAAACAGTAGAGCTGGTTATATTTTAGAAGGGGAGAGATTGGAATGTGTTAGTGTCCAGAGGGACTCGGGTGTCCTTGTACACCAATCACAGAAAGTTAGTCTGCAGGTGCAGCAGCAATTAGGAAGGGGAACGGTATGTTAGCATTCATTATGAAAGGATTAGAGTATAAGAGTAGGGAAGTCTTACTGCAATTGTATAGGGCCCTGTGAGACCACACCTGGAATACTGCGTCCAGTTTTGGTCTCCTCATTTAAGGAAGGATGTACTTGCCTCGGAGGGGGCGCAGCGTAGATTTACTCGGTTAGTACCAGGGATGGAGGGGATGAGTTACGAGGATAGGCTGACCAATTTGGCCTATATTCTCTGGAATATAGAAGAATTAGAGGGGATCTTATAGAAACCTATAAGATCAGCAAAGGGCAATGATAGAGTAGATAGTGGGAGATTGTTTCCCCGGTTGGAGAAACTAAAACCAGGGGTCACAACCTTAAAATCAGAGGCAGCCCTTTCGCACTGAGTTGAAGTTGAGGAAGAACTTCTTCAATCAAAGGGCGGTGAATGTATGGAACTCCCTACCCCAAAGGGCTGTTGGCGCTCAGTCCTTGAACATATTCAAGACTGAGATAGATTTCTTATTGCAAAAGGGATTAGGGGATATGGGGATAAGACAGGGTTATGGTATTAGCTGGAGTTAGATTAGAAGATCAGCCATGATTGAATGGCGGGGCAGGCTCGAAGGGCCAAATGGCCTACTCCTGCTCCCACATGTTATGTTATGTTATGTTATGTTATGTTATGTTATGTTATGTTATGTTATGTTATGTTATGTTATGTTATGTTATGAGACATTCCTTGAAGGAAACAAGGGAGGGAATGAGGTGAAGGGACTGTGGAATGGAGCTCCAAAGGGTGGGGAGCTCGGGTGGAAGAATCCCTGCTCTCAGTCTCTCTCCGTGGTTCATTTTCTCCCCTCACCCACCCCACACACACACACACACACATATGCTCAGGTGGTTCTTGATTCTTCAGGGAGCAGCTCATTTACATCCTCTTCAGTTTGTGTTAGACGCCGCATCTCATCAAAACATAGTTGTGTTCATTGCCTTCCCCACAAGCCACTGTGAATTGTTTTTGAGTCCTCAGACAGCTCCTGCTTGAGTACTCTTCAGTTCCTATTATTTTCTATGATCTGAAGATGATTGTGTGCTCGTATTGAATATTCCCCACAAGTCACTCAGCTTCTGACTCTTATGAATTGGGCAGCTCTTTCTCAGCGTGTCTCTGTTTCTGTTACTTAATCCCGGTAATTTAGGTTTGAGGCAAGCAGCCTGTCAAAAGCCTATTGCATACCTGCCAAACCTTTTTGCTACAAATTGGTTGTACAAGCTTACAAGACATGCTGAGCGTGTTGCTAATAGAATAAGTGAGGCTTTGACATGTCGTAAGCCATCATCCGTTTCCAAATGTCTAAAAGGGCCAAACCTGAAGTAACCTACACACTATTTTGAGACCTGCCTTGTCTCAGCCTGAGAGACAATCTCATTTTAAAATTTAAGATGGAACAGAATTGTGAAAATGTCTTCAGTTCAGGCTTTTTAAGAGCTGCAGGAAACCGGCTTTCAAAATTTAAGGCTGAATTTCAGAATTTTCTGCAATTTTGAGACGCCTTAAAAATTAAGACAAAATATTACTGAGGAAGACCGGGTGGTTTGTCGGGCCTCTCATTGCAACTTGCCTGCTTGTCTTCTAAGACAAGCTATGACACTAATAGAGTATGCAGGCAAAAAATGCAGTTTCAGATCACAATGCATTTTCACCCGTGTAACGTGTATGTATGTTTGCCCACAAAACCAGACAGTCACTACAATTTACTGTATATCCTCTGTAGTGTCCTCTCAGTTTGAAAGACACTGTACCAAATCTGAGGATTATTATATTATTACAATAATAATATAGAATATATATTATACAATATATAATAATAATCCTTGCATTTGCTATAACACCTTACCAAAGTAAAATTGGTCACTCGCTCCATGGCTGTTTGTGGGACACTGCTGTGTAACTGGCTGCTGCATTTTGCCCACAACATATACAGTCAATCTCTTTCAGTATATCCTGTAAAGCGCTTTAAAATGTCTCAAAGACGTAATGAGGCTCTATATCAAATGCAAGAATTGTTATTATTCATCATGTCGTCAACATGTCTGAAAGTGCTTCCCAGGATATACTGTAAAGTGGAGTTACTTATGTTTTGTGGATGAACATGGCAGCCAATACATGCACTCAATGTCCCACAAACAGCCACAGAGTGAAATATATATAATATGTGTGTGTATTTGGGTGAAACATTTAAAATGAATAGATATTTTGAAGATAATGAAGGAAATTTGCACACTATGCTCTGTATTATTAGGCTTGTAATGTTACACGTTTGCTCTGATCTGCTGAAGGTAAGACGTTGGTGTGGAATGTGATGCCTGGAAAGCCCTACCTGACTTTCTAGGACCGCATATGGCTATCCAGACATCAGTTAAGGACTCATCAGAGAGAGTCTGGATAAAGCTGGGACACTTCAGTGCCAGTTATCCAGGTTGCAGGATCTGAAAGGTTTGTCCGTCCTAAGCAGGAGACACTTCTTCTCTGAAAGGAATCAGATACCAAAAAGGTAATATTTTGATCACTCCAAAGAAAACTTGACAAAATGTATTTCTCCACTGATGAGCCAAGCCAATGCCCTTGCCATCTGTTCTTTCCAGATCAAAGGGAATGATTTGGTAGTGACACTGAGCCTTTCAGCTGTTAGCAACAGGAACTGTTTGGGTTTGGAAGAGAAGCTAATTGAACTTTAATAATTGCTAGGAAACCATGTTTGCCGCTTTGCAGTAAGTTACAAAATCACAAGATTAATTTGGACAAAGAAGACCCTTTGACCCATCTGATCTCACCCTTCCAGAACACCCACCTTACTGTCCGTCAGTTATAGCATCAAACTGCTTTTTAAATGAGTCTCAGTGTCCTGGCCTCAACCACCCTGGCTTGTTAATTGTTAATCTCACACTGAGTAAAGAAAAGCTTCCTGGTGTCTGTCCTGAAATTGCCCTTTGAAACTCCAAATCCATGTCCTCTTGTTCTACAATTTACACACAGCAAAATCCCACAAATAGCCATGAAGTACGTGACCAATCTGGTGGATTAATGGCCAGGACACCAGGAGTGACTCCCTTCATGAACAATGTGTAAGTGTGGTTAATAGCTGGTTGTTTGCTTTCGTACGGGAAAACTGTAGTCTAAAGTAAGATGTTACAGATGTGTGTAGCTATTTTTGGGGTTGCTAAGAGTGCTAAGAATAAGGGTATCTGCAATTATTAACAGTTAATCATTGTGTTAGTTCCTTGTAATATCAGCATGAGCATTTGTGTTGTGAATTCTAGTGCCCCACATGGCACACACGTTTTATTGTTGTTCAGAACTGCAACAGCAACAACAACTTGCAATTATATAACATCCCTTACGCTGGGCAGAGTCCCAGAGCGCTTGACAGTGGCGGAACATGCAGCAGAGCCTGGAGGAGAGGAGAGGTGACCGCAGTACACTGCAGCTCGTGTACTGTCCCGCACCAGGCTTCGGGACCACATCACTCCTACCCTCGCTCGCCTCCACTGGCTCCCCATCCCCCAGAGGATTGATTTCAAGATCCTCATCCTCACCTACAAGGCCATTCACGGCCTTGCTCCCTCCTACCTCTCCAACCTACTATCCCCTACCTACCTGCCCGTACCCTCCGTTCCTCTGGCTCCGGTCTACTCCACGTCCCCGCCCCAACCGCCCTCCTATCGGTGGTCGGGCCTTCAGCCTCTCAGCCCGAGGCTCTGGAACTCCATCCCCCAGTGCCTTCGCCTTGCTTCCTCCCTTTCCTCCTTCAAGGCCGGTCTCAAAACCTTTCTCTTTGACCGTGCCTTCAGCTCCCCTCTCGACTCTCTTCCTCCTCCTCGCTCCCTCCCTTCCCTCCCCTCACCCTGACCATTTCCCCCTCCTCTCTCCCTCCCTTCCCTCCCCTCACCCTGACCATTTCCCCCCTGCTCGGGTCATGACCCAACTGTGCAGCGCCTTGGGACGTCCTCCTGACGTGAAAGGCGCTCTATAAATGGAATCTTGTTGTTGTTGTTGTTGTTGTTGTTGTTGTAGGCGCGGTCCTAGATTGAAGACGGAGAAGGAGGGGAAGAGGTGGAGGGATAGAGGGCGAGTGTTTCAGAGTTTCGGGTGGAGTGACTGAAAGTGCAGCTCCCGGTGGAATGGAGGGCACGAGAGACATGAAGAAGACGAGTCCAGTGGAGGCAGTCAAGCAGAGGCAGTGGGTGGTGGGTGGGGAGTAAACAAGTTGGAGATTTAGGTAGGTGCCAGGGCGTGAAGCAATTTGAAGACGAGTATGAGGATCTTGAAATTGATCTGTTCAGTGATAGGGAGCCAATGGAACTTGGCTAGAACTAGTGTGATGGGGGAACAGACTTTAGTGAGGGCGAGAATGTGGGCGGCGGAGATGTGCATTAACTGGATTTTGTGGGTTGTGGACCTGGCGAGACCGGAAAGGAAGGCATTTGAGTAGTGCAAACGTAGTTGTTAATTGTCTTATGAAATACCTACAACACCTTGTGTTTATATAGTGCCTTTCACATAGAGAAATGTTTTAGAGTGCTTTATGGAGACAGAGCTAGATGCTGAGCTGAGGGTAAGAGGGAGATGGCCATAGTCATAGTCAAACTGGTATCAAGCAATTTTTGCAGACAGAGAGTGGGTTAAATGGAGGGAGTTTAGGACCATCTGTGCAGTCTAATGCAAGGAGAAACAAAGCAAACCTACACAGTGGTGTCTATAGTTAAAAATAGTCACCTTTCCTGCAAAGACTTTATATTGGGATTCTCTGATATAGAAAATGAATGGAAAAGATCTCCACTTTTTGTGGTCAGTGTGCATTCAATTCCAGCGTGTTCCCTGCAAAAATAATGTGCAGTGAACAATATTAATAATAACAGTAATACTGCTGATATCTGCAGGGTGTTAACAGCCTGCAAGAACATCAGTGTGACACGTCACCTGCAAGCAAATGCTGGAGTGTTCAAACTGAGAGAAGAGCCTTACACTATGGTTAGTCTTTCTGAGATCTTCTCATCGGTACATTTATAAATAAATAACAGGACAAATGTTGGCCTATTTATTATTCAAATCGTATCATGCACCGTCTGTGGGGAAAACATGTTTTTGTATTAACACAGTGTTAATATATTCACATCCTGTAATAATATTAATAATACTCGCATTGATTTTGGGAGGATGTCTCAAAGCACTTCACAGGATTTTACTGGAAAAGGTAGTGACTGTCTTTGTAGGTGAATACCGCAGCCAATTTTGCAGGGTTTCACAAGCAGCCATGAAATGGTTTTGGGTCATTGTTGGTCAAAACAGCAGGAGAGAGAAATTCACTTTTCTTTTTGAATAGTGCATTGGAATCTTTGACATCCACCTGAACTGGGAGATGAGACCTTGTTTATTTTTAACATCTCATCCAAAGGACGGCACCTCTGAACATACAACAATCCCCCTACAGCGCCCCCAGCACTGCACGGGAGGGTCAGTCTAGACTATGTAAGTTCAGGTCCCAATGTGAGGCTTGAATCTACAGCCTTCTGACTCAGAGATGAGAGTGCTACCAGCTGAACCAAGCTGTCCCACAAGTGCTGGGAACATAGGCTTAATCTCTGAGACCTTCAGTGTGATTGAGGTCACAGTCTAGGCTGACACTCCAGTGCAGTGTAGGGCCAGTGATGCTTTTGTCGGAGTCACTGTCCTTCAGGTGCGAAGATAAAGTATTTCAATCTTACTTTGGAGACCGTTTTTCTTTAAAAAGCACATTATTGATACCGAATTTAAGAGTTTTCCACCAATTTGGGTATTCTTAAATTTTCAGGTAAAATGTTTAAGACTAAGTAGAATGCTGGAGTTTCGTGACCTTCAGTGGGAAATGAGGCAATAGTTTGGGAAACTCAAAGCATCAACAACTTGCATTTGTTTCAAGACGGAGGTCAATAGATTTTTGTTAGGTTAGGGTATCAAGGAATATGGAGCAAAGCCGGGTAAATGGAGGTATAGCTCAGCCATAATCTAATATGGCTAATTTGTGGAGTCCTGTAGCTCAGTAGTTAGAGCACTCGCCTCGCAAGCAAGAGACCTGGGTTAGAATCCCAGTAAGGTGAAATGTTGGGCAAGATTCCTTACTCCACACGCCTCTGCTTACCTAGCAGTAAGTAGAAACCCGATTGTTTGTTGATTGGCGGATCACTTTTCCGTGGGTAATAATTCCTTCAAAAAAATAATACATTTGTCACTTCAACCCACGACTGTTTGTGAGACACTGCTGTGCGCAATTGGATGCCACGTTTCGCCTACAAATATACAGTCAATTTGCTTTACAGTATATTCTGTGAAGCGCTTTGAGATGTTTCGAAGACGTGATAAGGCACTATATCAAATGCAAGGATTATTTTTATTATTGATAGAATGGCAGAACAGGGTTGAGGGGCTGAATGGCCTACTCCTGTTCCTACGTTCCTATATATATAGTGTCCTCCGCACGTGATTGTGTCTTGGGGCCTGAACAATGATGGAATTTTATTCCGAGTCGAGGAGAAAGGGGTGCAGGATATTAGCAAACATTTTAGCACTCCCCCATATTGCTGCAGCAAAGTGAGTGTGTTATCCTGTGACTATTGTTAGTCCTGCTGTTAAGCTAAGAGGGAAAAAACAACCACCGGATCCATTCTGAACCTAAAAGTGACATTGCTTCAGCTGTGAAGTTGGAGAAGAAATATTGACAATGTAGAAATAACCACAGTGTTAGGGTTAGGGTCTTGTAACAACAGCTCATTGATTTTATGAGAGTGTGTTTGTGCTGTCAGCACTGCGTTATAGGTTTAAAAGCTCATTGATGACATAAATACAATACCTATTGAGCTACGACTGTGGGTAGAAACAGCTCATCTACTTAAACTCCAAGAAGAATGTTTCTACTTTGCTTTCAGGCTTAGGCATTGTGTTCAGTCAGAATGGTGCAGTACATTATGTAATAATAATAATCCTTGCATTTGATATAGCCCCTTATCACGTCTTTGACAAGTCTCAAAGCGCTTCACAAAATATATTATAAAGTGAATTGACTGTATATTTTGTGGGTGAAATGCTCACAACTAGTATTGGGGTGCGAGCAAACTGCTCTGTGGATGTGGGACTCATTCGTTGAGTGCATTCATTACTACTTTCAAGCATGGGGTCTTCACACTGTGGAAGATTACTCAACGATCAGTCAACGTGTCCTTTAGATGAGAGGTTAAATCAAGGTTCTTTCAGCCTATCCAGGTGGACGATTAAGAAAAGGAAGTTTCTCCTGGTGGGCTAGCCAACAATCCTCCAAATAACATTGCTCATTCTCTTCAAGGCTGTTCGTGTGCATAAAATGCCTGCCACATCTGCTCACAAAACACATAGTCACTTCACTTTACAGTATATCCTGTGAAAGCATTGGAATGTTCTCCCGATGTGAAAGGCACTCTACCAAATGTAAGATTATTATTATTAAGATAGTGGCCTGCTTTAAAGGGAATTCAATCACAGACCTCGGTACAGGACTGTCCTCTGAGCAGAAGAGAATATCTGTCAAAACCAGTGTTGGGTCGCTTATGTTCTCTCCACTGGGTCAGGAGGTTGTGGGTTGAAACACTGGGTAAGGGCCTTAGAGCTCATAGTCCAGACCTGGCCAATATTTATGGTTGGCTAATAAAATACATTTTCTGGATTGAATATTTCTTGCTTGATTTATGCCATAAATTAAGAAGACAGAGACTTATGCGAATGTTCAGGGGGCAATTCTAAATGGCCCGTGGGTCACAGGTTGGTCACTATCTCTCTAGGCTGATGCTCCAATGCATTGCTGAGGAGAGCGTTGAACTGTTGAAAGCGCCATCCTTTGAGTGAGACATGTTCATCTGTGCCTGCTCAGGTGAACATTAAAGAATCGCACGGCACTTTTGAAATAGAGAAGGGAGTTTCTGCTTGTGTCAGTATATTAGATACAAGGATGATATTTAATTGTCAGCAATGCTACAGAACAAATAAGAGCACAATAATGAAGAGAATACACTTAAATTGGACAAAAAAGCTAGTTTATACCACAGATATGGTGGTTGGTGGTTGGGGTAGGGGGGTGGGTGGGGGCGGAGAGAGGAAATACATAAATATGAAGAAATAAGATAAACCAGAGCTACTAATGAGTGTTTTACAGTAAAGTGTAGTGTCTGTGTGTGTCTTCACTTCCTTCACTGATGAAGGAATGAAAACAGGAAACAGATTGAAGCCAGTTAATGAATGGAGGTAATAAGAGTGCGAAGCTGATGGAGATGGACTGTTATTCTTAAGGCAGCTGTTTCTGATTCCGGTTCTTTACGTTTCAGTGTGTGAAATGTCCTTGTGCCCACACAAATGTCGTTTGTTGGGAATTCGGACGCTGTTCCAAACAAAGGGAAGTTTGCTTCTGATCATTGCCCTACCCCTGAATTGTCCGATGATGGTAAACATTGCTCAGACCTGGAACAGAGAAGAAGCCAATTGGTATGATCCCAGGGCTGTGTGATATGCTGTCAGCCTGGAGGTCACATTGGTCGGTCAACAACAACATTTATTTATTGGATTTATATAGCGCCCTCCATGCCGGACGGCGTCTCAGAGCGCTTCACAGTAACGGATCTCGGGATTGAGCCAGGGGGAGGGGGAGGAAGGTGACCAAAGGCGCGGTCGAAAAGAAAGGTTTTCAGCAGAGACCTGAAAATAGGAAGGGAAGGAGTGAGACAAAAGGAGTGAGGAAGGGAGTTCCAGAGCCTTGGGGCATAGTGGCTGAAGGCACGGCCACCGAGGGTGGAGCGGAGGACTTGGGGGACGAGGAGGAGGCCAGACCCGGAGGAGCAAAGGCAATGGGTACTGTGCTGAGGAGAGAGGAGGTTAGAGAGGTCGAGGAGTGCAGAGGAGTGCAGGGACTTGAATACAAGGCTGAGGATCTTGAAGTCGATCCTCTCTGGAATAGGCAGCCAGTGCAGTCTGGCCAGGACTGGGGGGATCGGGGAGCGGAGTTTCATGCGGGTGAGAATGCGGGCGGCAGAGTTTTGAATGATTTGGATTTTATGGATGGTAGTGGATGGGAGACCGGCGAGAAGGGCGTTAGAGTAGTCCAGCCGAGAGGTAACAAAGGCATGGACAGGGTTTCAGCAGCTTTTGGAGTGAGGTATTGGCAGAGACGGGCGATGCGTCGGAGGTGGAAAAAAGCGGTGCTAGTGAGGGATGTGGGGGAGGAAGGGTAATTGGGGTCAGTCAATCGGCAGGTAAGGGAGAATGAGTAGCTGAGTGAGTGGTGAGTAGGAGGGTGAGCGAGTGAGTGAAACATGCCTTTTTATAGGGCCGCTATTGTTCAAAGGATTTGAAGACATAGTCACTTTTTTTTCTAGGTGAACGCGGCAGCCATCTTGAGCACAGCCAATTCCCACAAATATCCACAAAACGAATGGCCAATTTACGTAGGGGATTGTTGGCAACTGGAAAAACCTTCCTTTTCTTTTTCAATAGATTGTGGGATTGTTGTTGTTTGTCTGACTAACAAGCAAGCGGGGGATGAGTTTGACATCTCGACTGGAGCCATGGCACTCTAACAATGCAACACTCCTCCAGAGCATCAACCATAGGGCGGCAGGTGAAAACTCTTTGGGGGTGGGGAGTAAAACTCAGTTAAAAAGTTGGTACCCTTTAGACAGGCTCTGTACCAACTTCAAAGATGGCCACCCCGCCCCCACCTCACTGTGCAGACACGGAGGTTTATCGGCCAATCAGAGGTTAGGGTGTCCTGACGAGCAGTCCATCAAGCTGGAACTTGACGGCTGCCACCAATGGGTTGGGAGAGGAGCAAGTGGGGCCTGTGAGTGCTGCAGATTGGGGTTGCTCAGAGGACTGGCCGTGGTCCTCCTCAGGACTTAGATTTGGAGCGGTGTGGGGGCTGAGCCCCCTCTATAGCCCTAACCGCCTGCCGCCTATGGCATTAGCCTAGATTTGGAGCTGAGGTGGGAAGGGACCCACCAGCTTCTGACCTGGAGGCGAGAGCATCACTGACTGCTCCAGGAATGTCTCTTATTGCTCCTGACCATAAGCAGGAACAAATATGTGAACACCAAAATGATAACTTTTGGCACTGCTCCATTTCCTCCCATTAATACTAACAGGCTGACCCTACTTTGGTTCATCGTTTGTCCTCGTGTACCAGGGGCTGAAAATTCCTGTTTTCACGACAGCACCTCAAGTAACCTCCCCCTTCTCACATTGAAGGCAATGTAGCTGAAATTGTTTATCCCTGGGTGTGACCACTGAAAATGTTCCAATTGTGAAAATCAATTGGAGACAATGTGAGCATTGTATTGGATTTTGTGCCATATCATAGAGTGGAAACATCTGAAAGCTTTGCATGATTTACTGTGAAAGCGAAGTGACTGTATTTTGAGGATGGTAGAATGGGACAGAAGTAATCGAGGTTTGAATGCTTTAGATCATTGGGCTGCTTGTTTTCCTAACCGGGAATTTCCATTCACAGCCGACAAGGCCATGTATGAAGCCTACCAGTATTTCAGCCTAAAGAGCATCTGTGCATTAGGACATCTGGACAGGTAGTGGCACGCCAGCACACAAGCACATGCATGTGTGACAGCAAACAATATGATTGGCCACGTTATCCATATAACTCAATTGTCTGCTCCCCTCCAGTAACAGTACTAATACATGACAAACAAACTAAAAGCAAAAACATTACATTTGTATAGCACCTTTCACTTCGGGATTACAGGTAAAGGTTTGCACCCAAACTGGGGATTAGAATTAAGAGGGTGGAGGGTAGTGATGAGAGTAGCTGAAAGCATGGTCAAAGTCTTGAGTTGGATCTTGAAGGAGGCAAGGGAGGAGGCGAGGTAGAGAGGCTCCGGATGGGGATGGAGTTTCAGAGAGTGGGGGCACCATTTCCATGGTTTTGTTAAAGACATCATTGCTATATGGTTGCCTAGCAGGTGAAATAGATTAATGTACCCTCATTAGTTTTTGTTTTTATGCAGTGTTTTCTACGTAGTCAACATCTGATTCTGGAAAAATCTGAGTGTAATTCGAGGGTATAAAAGATTTGTGTTAAATAAGAAAGCTTTGACCTTGATAGCAGAGTATTGGTCTCTGAGGGCCATTAAATCAGTGGCAGAACAGTGTTTCCTGTTATTCTAACAGTGTAACTGAAACATTCCTGCACCTGTCTCATGGTCAGCTATTAATTGTCCAAGGGGAGAGCGAATGTATGTGTTTTCACAAAGCAGCACATGTTGTTACTATCTTATCACAATTTGTCCAAAAGAAATTAACTTCCTGAAACAGGCTGATAGATGTGCCACACACGGTTTATAAATTCAGAGTAAATAGAACTTTCCAATTTCATCTTTTGTCTTGTTTTTTTCTTTTCAAATTGTGAACATAGTCCTTTCTCAAACATGCCCAGAGTTCTCTGTGTGTGTGTGTGTGTGTGTGTGTGCTATCTACGTGAAGTGTCGATTGTCCTTTAAAGGATTTATTTCTTAGGTTACGTTGTGTGGTTATTACCATGCTTAGGTGAGATGTTAAACTGAGGTCCCTCTTGCTTGTTCAGGTGGATTTTAAAGATCCCATGACACAATTCATAATGAAAAGGGAGTTTCTCTCTCCCGATGCCCTGGCCAACAATCGCGCAGATGTAAATGGTCATTCCCTTCATGTTTGTTTGTGGGACGTTGTTAGTACAAATTGGCTGCTACATTCACCTGCAAAATATACAGTCACTGCACTTCACATTACATCCTGTGAAACATTTTGAGACAACATGAATAATTCTATATTAAATGCAAGGATTATTATTTTTTACTATCTTCCCTCTTCATGTTGCAAACCCTTAATGGTTTGGGTGATCCTAGCTAAAAGGCACCTAGAAGTTTGCCAGCCAACCTGTGTCTTCCTCTTTTACTATCTTGGTGATGTGGGTATATTTTCTTAATCCCGCCTTATATACCTCTTTAATGTCCCCTCTGAATGTCATTCTCAAGACTGAAGAGCCCTAACTTGTCTAATCATTGCTCATACCTCATTCCTCTAACACTGGGGATCATCCTCATTGCTCTTAACTACCTCAGTGTGTATGAGTGAAGGTAAACATTGTAGACAGGATTTTTACATATGGCAATATAAGGATTGAATGGCCTTTTATTGTTCTCCATTCTCTTTTGGCTGAATGATGCAGAATAAGAAATTCAATAAGCAAGCAGTGTGAAAACGGCCTGTGATTTACACGCAACTTTCACCAAGGTTCTGCCATTAGATGTATCATTTCCTTCCTGCAACATTTTTCGCTGTCTACCAAGATTTTAATGGTTTGATGGTTTATGTGAAAAAATGACATTTACAGAATCTTTCAGAATTGGCAACAATACAGCCTGGCTCAGTTGGGGGCACTCTCGCCTCTGAGTCAGGTTGTGGGTTTGAGCCCCATGTTGTGACTTTGAGCTCAAAGCCTAGGTTGACATGTCATTGCAGTGCCTGGGGAGAGCGCTACACTGTGAGAGGTAATGCCTTTCAGATGAGATGTTAAACTGAGGTCCTGTCTGTGTGTTCAAGTGGACATTAAAGATAATAATAATCCTTGATTTGATATAGCGCCTTATCATGTCGGAAGTATGTCTCAAAGCGTTTCACAGGATTTGCCCCCAGCAATGTCCCACAAACAGTCGTGGAGTGAGTGACCATTTATTTTATTTGGGAAATTGTTAGCCAGGACATTGGGAGAGAGAAACTTCCTAAGTTTTTTGAATAACGCCATGGGATCTTTAATATCCACCTAAACAGGCAGATGGGATCTCAGTTTAATTTCTCATCTTAAGGACGGCGCCTTCAATAATGCAACACACCCTGAGTTGGAGTGTCACATCACTTGTGTCCTGCCATTGGCTCTGATGCCTCAGTTCTCATTTTCAGGGATCCTTTTGAGATGCTTCAATTGGAAATATTGACATTGTTCCAGAAATTTCATATTTTAATAACAATAATAATCATCTGTTTGTTTCAGGCAAACATCTCAGGTTAGTTACATCGGGCTGACATGTTTACTCTCTGCAATTGTTGTGTGAGCGATACCATGCCTTTCCTCGTTTGGTTCATTGCGCTGAAGAATGTTTATTTGAAGGGGTCGAAGCATCCTGCGTTTAAACCAACATCCTCCTATGGAATAAACAATAAAATCTGCGAACACTGGAAATACGAAATCAAAACAGAACATGCTGGAAATCAACAGTAGCTCAATTAGGATCTGAAAGAAACAGAAAGGTTAATATTTCTTAATATTGGTAATTTCTGATGATGGGTGTCATACATGAAACATCCCTTTATCTTTTTCTTTCAGATACCGATTCAGATTCTGCATGTTTCTTACTCCAGCATATCCTGGTTTTGTGCTCTTGTGAAAGAATTGTATTTCCCATTTCATTGTGAAATGCCTCTTGTCTCTAATGTCCTTCTGATCTTGCCTTTGTTGCTCTGTGTTACTCTCTATTTTCCCTGAAAGATCTGCCGATGGAATTGGCTCTCCTTCCTGTTCAGGTGGATGATAAAGATCCCGTGCTATTACTCGAAAAGAGAAGAAAATTTCTCTCTCTCTGTATCCTGGCCAACAATCCCCCCAAATAAAATTACTCATTCACTTCATGATTGTTTGTGGTACTTTGCGGCGTACAAGTTGGCTGGTGCATTGATCCACAAAAACATAGCGTTTCCACTTTACTGTGTATCCTGTGAAGGACATTGAGATGTCTTTTCATACTTGAAAAACACTATACCAAATGTAAGGCTTATTATTATTAAGACTGGTCACCATATTAGAAGAATATTTTGACATTCATGACGTTACAGCGAAGGGAAGCAAGAGTACTAGCTTGAGTTAAGCATCGGATTATGAGGAGAGGTTATTGGGGCTAGGAATTATCACACTGGCAAAGTCTTTTCAAGATCTTGAAAATCAAAAATAATAGATCACAATTATGTTTAACATGGTCAAAAAATCCATAAATTGGGAATTCATACTCAAACGCAAGAGAGGGAAGGTGAGCTTGCGTCTTATACATAATTACTTTGATCAGTGTGATGAATCCAATGTATATAATCCTTGTATTTGATATAGTGTTGAAATGTTTAGAGGTTTTTCACAGGATTTACTGAGATGTTGTATGATGTAGGCAAGTGGAGCAGCCAATTTGTGCACAGCACTATGCCACAAAAAGCAGCCATGAAGTGAGTGACTAATTTCATCTGGTGGATTGTTGCCAGGACACTGGGAGAGACAAACTCACTCCTTTTTTCCCAATAGTGCCATGGGAGTCGAGATGGAACAGGCAGATGGGATCTCAGATTAAATTCTCAGAAGCATCTCTCAAATTGTTCCACTCTCAGGTCACATGGAACGTTACGGTACAGAAATTTAGCCCAACTTATCCATCCTAGAGTTTATACTTCACACGGGCCTCCTCTACTCTGTTCCCCTCTCTCTCTCATGCAAGCTTTTTGTGCCGGTTAATCACAAGACAGTTGACAAAAGTTGCAAATCTCTCATGTTAAAACTATTCTATAAGATCATAGCTGATTTGTACCTCAAGTCCAATTACCTGCCCTTGCCCTGTATCCCATGATACCCTGAACTAACAAATAGCTATCCACGTCAGTCTTGAAATCGTGAATGGATCCAGCATCCACACCAATGAGTAGATTCAGTGTTGTAACAGGTGAGACGTGCATTGCTGTTAAGGATTCTGTACCTCAAATGTCACAATTGAAGTTTGCGAAGATAAAAGAAGAGTACAGGGCCAGATCTTGTGTAAATTATTGATAACAGCTGGGACGATGGTTGAGATCTTGGAATTAACACACCCAGATTTTAGTGCCTAGTAATGGCAAGATTGGCGGATTTGGGAAGAGAAAAAAAGTTACAATTAGGAATTGCGAGAATTTATGAAAAGCAAAGTGGGAAATTGTATAAGAACCATTTCTGGTATGTCAAAATACAGCCATGGAAATTTACAGCACAGAAGAAACCCATTGTGGGTTTGCCGAGATGAAATGTAATCTCAGACATGTAATGACAAGGCCTCAGTGGTGTAGGATATCGTGGGCCTCTCCACCTACATGGTCATCAACCGACGTCCTCCCGACGTGAATGGCGCTCTATAAATACAATCTTGTTGTTGTTGTTGTTGTTGAAATGTTAACTCACTTTCCTCTCTCCATAGAAGCTGCCTGACCTGCTGAGTATTCCCAGCAACTTCTGTTTTTATTCCACATATTGTGTGTGTGTTTGTACAGATTAATGTAACCAACATCTACTTTCTACACTGTGCAGAGTCTGGTACAACAACAACAACAAATTATATTTGTGTAGCCTCTTTCATGTCAGGAGGACGTCCCAAGGCACTGGCACTATAGGAGCAACAGGTACCAGCTTGTGAACTGTCACTACCTGACTAACACCAGAAGAAATACAGTTCCAATGAGTGACTTTTCTATTGTTGATATTGTTGCATACCTGCTGCTGGGGTGGGGGGGAATAAAGGAGGTTTCCTGGAACTGATGGAGAGGGCACTGACTTCATGATGAAGCTAATACACAATATGTTACGCATGTATGTAATAAGACGCCTGTTTTTACAGTGATATTTAAGGAAATATGACGCTTGTTTGAGAAATGCATTTAAACTAACACTTCCTGGGTGCCACTCTGATCTGCCACTTATCACCATCTCTGTCCCTTCTGACGTTCGGGCTCCAGTCCTCCTCTCACCACTTAGAATAGAAATGTCTTGAAATAGAATCAGTTATTTCCTGAATGAACTGTGCAGTTTGACTTGGTTGAATGGGTGTCAAAGGGAAACATTTGAACTCACTTGCTCGCTTGCTCAGAGAACCTCCATCCGCTGACATCGTGTGCACTTCGCGGGGATTTCTTTGGTTTGGGACTGACTCCTCTTGACCGAAGTTGGCTGATTTAGCTGTTCATTAGCTCTTAATATCGGCACCAAGCCAGCCTTGTGTTAGCAGTTTGGAAAAGAGAGTGCAATTTCCTGTGATAGGATTAGGAGTGTACCAGACTGCTAAACACAAAGCAAGCTGTGCTCTGTCTTTAAACTCTTAAGAAGCATCGCTCTCCAGCATGCGACTGAGCCGGGGGGGTGGGGCTTGAATTCCCTTCATGACCTCCTGTAACTCTATTGTCCCTTTCCTCTGCTCAGCAAACACCGGCCTGCTTAATGCCCCTTGGCCAATCTGCCCCAGCGTCAGTGGTGAGCATTAACCTACTCCGTCCCTGTTCTGTGGCATTCCATCATTAGTTCCTCCATGTTTCCTTTTTTCTCACTACCTTTAAGACCTATTTCATTAACAATGTTTTCAGGTCAACTTCCCTCCCATACCCTGCAGTTAGGGTTCCCATTCAATTGTGTGCAAAGTGCTTCCAGACATTGTCCTAACATTAAACATTATCAATGTCAATTGCTGCTGCTGTTGCATTTGGATGGTTGTTTGGCACCTGACAAAATATCAGTCTCTCAATGGTCTGAAAGAAGTTTCTGAAAAGCCACTCCGAGATCAGTGTTGAGAAGCGTGCACACTGCTTGCCACTATTTCAGGATTAAATGCAGATGGACAGATTTTAACTTAAGCAATATCAGCCAACAAGTCACCCTGGCTCAGTTGGTAGAACTCTTGCTTCTGAGTCATAAGGTAATGGTTTCAAGCCCCATGTCAGGACTTTGACACAGGCCAGGTTTGGCACTCCATTGCAGTGCTGGGAGGAACATTGAGGTGCCGAACTTTGGATGAGATGTTAAACCATGATGCCGGTCTCTGCCTGTTCACTTGGATGTTAAAGATCCTGCAGTGCGATTCTAATAGAGAAGGGAGTTTCTCCCGATTTCTGGACGACAATCCTGCAAATAAAATTGGCCATTCACATCAAGGCTATTCGTGGGACATTGCTGGGTGCATAATGCAAATTCGCTGCCACGTTTGCCTACAGAACACACAGTCACTACACTGTACATTAAATCCAGCGAAGTTCTTTGAGATGTCCTCCTAATATGAAAATCACTGTATCAAACGCAAGTATTATTGTTAATATTTATTAATATTTAAGGAACATATTTAGTAAAACCAGCAGGTGGTATCCCTTTGGAAATAAATGGTTGTTCTACTCCGGGTCTGAGTGCTGCCATTTTGGTTTGATCCTGCGGAGGGAGTGAACCTCTGTGTAAAGACTGGGTCCTACGCTGGTGGTGCTTGGTCTCGCCTGGCTGACCAAACATTAAGTCAGTGTCCTGGGAGAGCAGGGAGTGTGACCCTCCTTGCCAGACAAAGCCTGGGAAAGCAAAATGAAAGACGGGGAAAAAAAACAACATAGAGCCTGACAGACCACAGAGTTTGCAATTCGCTCTATTTCCTTCTCCCAGTGGTTGGACTGCTTCACTGGTGAATGGCAGAGAATATCTTTAAATCTGAAGCCAAAACCAGTATTTAACTTTTCACAATTGATCACACTCGACACGATGGGGAATGGGGTTAAGTAAATAAGGCGAGCATGTTTAGTTACTAATTGATTGGACAAGCGCTCCCAATAAACATGATGACATTACACAGCAATTCCATTCAACATTGCATTGTTTTGGAAGGAAAGAGAATGATTCAGTTCATACCAACCATGACAGTTGACCATTTTTTTCCCCCTTGATTATATAACTCAACAATTTGTTTGGCATTGACCCACCCCCGACTTTGTAAAGTTTACCAATCCAGTAATCTTCTAGCCTAATGATGTGCCCCGATGGTGCCAAAAGCTTTCAGCCTCTTGGCACCTCGTGGGAGAGCAGACAGCTGTTTCGCTGCAGCTGTCTGAAAGTCCCTTGACTCCTAAATCCTCCGCATTCTTCCATGATATTTTTCATCAACTAAATCAAAGTTTAGAAACAGAGTTGTCCTGGAACAGAAACATAATGCAAACCAGATTAGACCAATCATTTCCATTCCGAGACCGTTTCATTGTTCACGGCTGTAAGCATCGTTGCTTCTTTGGAATTTCTTGGATGTTTGGGTCATTTGCAACATTCCTGCCTGAACATTCCTGCTTTTAATTTTTCTGTTCACTTTTTCTTGACAGTTTTTAAACCTGTAACTAGGTCTGTTTGTATTTTTTTGTGTTGCTTGGAAGGCTGGGCTGAGCCACGTAGAACAGGAGAGTTAGGTTGTTAAAGAAGACAATTCTAAGTGAACTGAAGTACATTAAGGTGATGCTTTACATTCTCTCCTCTGGCTCTAATCTGTGCTGCCACTTGTCTGTTAATACCTGGTAAGATGAACACCTACAAACTGCTAATTGCTGATTTAGAATCTAGATCATCTGTGGGGCCAATACTTATTTTTGTTGAAGTTTGCCTCTTTCCTAAGTCCCATTCATAGCGATTGAAGGGAATTTATAACTATCAGACATTGTTGGAGTCTCGCTTATCTGCTGTTTTGGAACAGGAACACCTCAATATAATGTCATGCTTTATTTCTTCTCTCAAATTAACCTCTCCTTGTAGCTCAGGTTAACCCCATATGTGAGGAGAGAAGGAATTTGTTTGTTAAGATTGTTGTTGGGGTGTGGAATTCATTGATTGGGATTTCAGGCTGGATCAATAGAAACATTCAAAGGAGATTGTTTTTTGCATTTGAGCAACAAAAAAAANTGGGGAGAAAGATAGGAAGTGGGTTTAACAAAAATAAATGTAGGTATGGCAATGGATGAATCTTTCCTCAACTAACCAAAATTTAGAGTCAAGGTAATCCTGGAAGAGAAACAATGCAAACCAAGTTAGCCCAATAGTTTTAGAGAGTACCATTCTACTTTTCTGTGCTGAACACATCTATGTTTCTATTGGTTTGCCTGACTATCATTGTGCTTTCACCACGACTAAGACATCTCTGTTGTAGGTTGGAAACCAAACGGCACACAATTCTCCAGGTTGGGCCTTGAGGTTGGTTGAGATGAAGAAGATTCTTCACTCCATTTGAACTCATAATTCCAGAACGCCAAGCCTTCTGGTCTCCTCACTCTGGCATCAAGGAATTTCTCAAATGTGTCTGAACCAGGGGTTCCTGATAGCCATTCACCCCCCTTCTCTGTAACAAAGAAATACTTCCTGGTTTCTTAGCAACCCTGAACCAGTGCCCTTTTGTCTTACCTCATTGGTGTCACTGAAAATATTGTTTCTGATTTTCAGATGTGCGTGCATTTCTGGTACAATAATAACAACAATTAATAATGATAACACTTGTATTTGATAAACCTTGCATTTGATTTAGCGCCTTTCATGTCGGGAGCATGTCTCAAAGCTTTTCGCAGCATTTTCTGTGAAATTGCAGAGACTGTATTTTGGAGGCAATTGGGAGGTGAGAAAGTCCCAAACTCTTCCATTCCGTGTGCTTAGAAAATTGCCATTTTCTAGCTACAGTGTTTAAATAAGTAACTGGGCCAATAGAAAAATTGGCCATCATATCAGATTCATTTCAGTGTTACAGAACAATGTGGGTTGAGACTTGAATATATCTCTGTAAGTGATGTTGAAGATGGCCTTCATCGGTGTGTGAATTATTTACAGCGGAAAAAACAATTTGTCCCCTGAAAGCTTAATCTATAAATGTCTGGGAAACGCACTGCTTTCTTCCATTTTTGCATTAAAGTTATAATAGGAGATTCAGCCACGATAAAATGTGTGCTTGTTCCAAATAAAATTACTTCACTCAAGCCCCACACTGAGGTTCTGGGCTCACAGTGCAGACCGACACTCCAGTGCAGTGCCGAGGAGAGTGGCATTGTCAGAGATGCCGCCATTCAGAT
Organism: Callorhinchus milii; assembly: GCF_018977255.1. Classification (NCBI taxonomy): domain Eukaryota; kingdom Metazoa; phylum Chordata; class Chondrichthyes; order Chimaeriformes; family Callorhinchidae; genus Callorhinchus; species Callorhinchus milii. The sequence continues at coordinate 20,058,396 of NW_024704751.1, forward strand.
GGATGGGACGTTAAACAAGATTGCATCTGCCTGTTTAGATGGACATTAAAAGATCCTGCGACACTATTGAAACAGAGTAAGGAGTTTCTTTCAGTGTCCTTCTCAGTAATTCTCATATTGACCAAATATTGGTCATTGCTAAGTGCAAATTGGCTATTGTATTTGTCTACAAAAATGCACGGTCACTACACATTACAGTATATTCTGTCAAGCGCTTTGAGACATCTTGACAACATAATAAGCAGCTTTATCGAATGCAAGGATTATAACTTCCTGGTGTCTGTCCTAGGCTTGATCCTCACAGCCCTGCCCCTTTGTCCTTTTGTCTTGATTTATCTAAATACTGTTCCACGTTTATTTTCTCTGATTTAGGGTTTTAAATTGTAATAGTTCTGAATTGAACTGCGTGTGAGAACTGTTTGCCATGTGTGTGAATTCAGAACTGAGTGCAGTCTCATCTGTTCTATTGATCTCTATGTCCCCAATCCTTCAGTGTGTAGTAAAGACAACAAACCAATACTATTGAAAAGATAAATCAAGGGTCCTGAAACTTTTATATAAGGCACTCAATGTAAACATGGAACACTTTGAAACACTCAACAGAAACTTTTGAAGCTGGAAGCATCAATGTAAATGTAAATCAATGTAAATTGGCTGCTGTCTTTTCCCACAAAAACATAGTCATTCCACTTTACAGTGTATCCTGTAAAGTGCTTTGGGATGTCCTCTTGATGTGAGAGGTGCTAAACCAAATGCAAGGATTAGTAACACAGTGCACAGTCAATCCACTTTACAATATATTCTGTGCAATGCTTTGAGACACCTCAACAATGTGATATTTAAAAAATCATTTATTATTACTATTATTATTAGTGTATTATTATTAATGTAAGGGAACAGAGGGCTATAGGAGAGACTGAATCAGCATCTCTATACAGCACTATACAAGTTTAATTTGCTGTTGAAGTATGTGTAGAGTGGAAATACGAGACTAGTTGGGCCAAATGGCCTGTGCTGTGCTGTATCACTCGACGTAACTCAGAGTCAGGTATGGTAAGGATAGAGTTAAGTAGCCTGTTGATATCTGACCATCTATTTGCTCTGGAGGCTATCATCGTCTCTCTTGGTGTTCCGATAAATTATTCCTTCAGAAGCATAACTAGGACAACTGGAGCATAATGGAATGTAGAGATTAATAAGAAAACAATTCTACAAGCACATTACTCAAGCTTCCCCATAATCAACTGCCAGCCTGAGCATAAAGTGAGAGTCCATCAATCGTTTATGCACACAGCCCAATTGCAAAGTTCCTTAAATTAGTTCCATGATATTAATGGGCAATAGAGCTAAACATCAGCAGTTTCCTCACAGTCTGACACCTTATCACATTGTCACAACGTGTCGAAGTGCTTCTTCACAGGATTGTTGTGACTGCGTTTCAGAAGGATTGGGCGATGGTTGTGACTGGCTAAATCTGCACTCGCATTTCACGTGCAAGGAAAAGCAAGCACAAATATTCCTATGAAAAAAGGCAACTCGCGTCAGTGATGATTCCAACAGTCACAACAACAACTTGTACTTACTTATATAGCACCCTCCATGCAGGGTAGCGTCTCAGTGGCGGAGCCTGACTCTGAGCCAGTCATGTCATTATAATGTAATTTAATTAGAATCTATTATTTTATTCGGCTGGTTGGTGTTTTCACTTGGGGTTTGATCCCACAATCTTCTGCTCTAGGGTTGAGAGTGCTAGCAATCCAGTGAAACAATTCACCCTTATTTGGCGCTGTTCACGTCAGGAGGACGTCTTGAAGGGCTTGACACGATTGACTGACACCCAAGCTGAGGTGGGGGGGAGGAGGGGAAAGCTGACCGAAAGCACGGTCAGAGAGGAAAGTCTTGAGAAGGGTTTTGAATATCGGGAGGGAGGGAGGGAGCTGGAGGGATTACAGAAAGTGGCTATAAAATAACTGAAAGGTCACCGACCGACTGGTGATGGGGCTGGGGTTAACTGAGCCAGGCTAACCCATGGCTTTAGTCCTCCTTAACAGAGCCATTGCCCCTTTATTGACTGTGTTGAATTAACTGCATCGCTCCTTTTTGACAGTGAGCTTCCTTTTTAACACCTTATCTTCAAACTGGGCCACACTTTGCAAGAGAAGGCAAAGCAATTCACATCTTCAACATCCTATATCGCTATCTAGCTGGGTTGCATTATATCTGAAACCACTCCTCTGTGCTATTAAACTACTCTTCCCCTAATGTGCTTAGCAGTTCATGAACAGCTCAAGTGAGCTGAGCATGTGTCTGGACACAGTTAGCCATTCTGTTACAAGAGTAATTGAAATGAATGTGAGTTGAAGCAGGAAGGTTTGAAGTGATCAAACACAGTAACACTATTTGCCATGTGTGGTAAAGCCTCTGGGAAATCTATCCTTGGGGCTAAATTTGCTTTTCGTTCTCCCGTTCCTTTCTGTACCTGCAAACGTCTATTGTCACTAGGGCTAAACAAGAGCAGTTTTTAAAGTGCTTTCCCCTTTGCAAGTGCTCCAAGATCTCATCTGGCGTGAAGGGCGCTATATAAATGCAAGTTATTGTTTTTGCTCCCCCTTCACCCAGTTTTTCAGTCAAAGGGTGTGCGTCTGAACCCGCAAGAAAACCAAAAAGAGACTTGAGAGGCAGATTCCACCCGAGAAATTACAGAGTATCCATAAATTGTCAGATTCTTTAATACAACGTTCATTTCAAAATTTATTCCCTTGAAAATTTTATTAAAATTTCTCCTCCAGCCCCCGCACAGTCTCGTGCGGTGTCCCTCAGGGCTCTGTCCTCGGTCCCCTCCTCTTCACCCTCTACATTCTCCCCCTTGGTGACAACATCCGCAGACATGGGGTAAATTTCCACATGTATGTGGATGATACCCAACTCTATCTCTGCCTCCACTCTCAACTCCAGGACCACTGGCATCCTGACAGACTGCCTGTCCGACATCAAGTCCTGGACGAGGGATAACTTTCTCCAACTCAACGTCAGCAAGACCGAGGCCCTTCTGATTGGCTCATGCCTGCGCTTTCGCACCTTGGGCGCTGGCAACGTCAGCCTCCATGGCTGCACATTCAACCTCACTAAGCCAGTCAGGAACCTGGGTATATTGTTTGACTCTGAACTGTCCTTTCTCCCCCACATCCATGCCATTACCAGCACTGCCTACCACCACCTCCGCAACATTGCCAGACTCCGCCACTGACTCAACCCTCAGGCTGCCGAAACCCACACATTCGTCACATCAATGCTCGATTATGGAAACTCCCTCCTCATCGACCTTCCCAACTCTTCCCTTCACAAGCTGCAGATCATCCAAAACTCAGCAGCTTGTGTACTCTCGTGTACCAGGCTCCGTGACCCCATCACTCCCACTCTTGCCCAACTCCTCTGGCATCCCTCAGAGGATCGAGTTCAAGATCCTCGTCCTCACTTTCAAGGCCATCTATGGCCTTCCCCCTCCTACCTCCCTGACCTGCTGACTCCCTACCAACCTGCCTGCTCCCTCTGTTCAGCGGGCTCCGGTCTGCTCCATGGCTCTCACCCGACACACCGTACCATCGGTGGCCAGGCTTTCAGCCTCTCTGCCCCCATGCTCTGGAACTCCATCCCACAGTCCCTTCACCTCGCTTCCTCTCTAGCCTCCTTCAAAGTCGGTCTCAAGACCCTTCTCTTCGATCGTGCCTTTGGTCGCCCTCCCACTCTTTGCCTTCCCTCACCCTTACACCACCCCTCCCCCATGCTCGGGCCCTGACACCTGACTGTTCTGTGCTTTGGGATATCCTCCCGACATGAAAGGCGCTCTATAAATGTAATTTTGTTGTTGTTGTATTAAGACCTTGAAAGAAAACCGGAATGAAAGTTAAAACTTGAATTTGCCACATTCGGAAATAGTCAGTCTGGACTCAGACGCTACTCATTCCCCCCCACCCCCTGTCTGCCCATATCCATGAGTTACACCCCACTTGATATAGTGTGGGGAGACGATAAGCAAATGGCTGACTTCCCCCCCACCTCGTTACCCAGACTCTGATCCATGCTGTTAGCCTGAGAGCCTGACATATTCACACATGTGTGAGGGGCAAAGTATCTCTGATCTCTCTTCTCTTTTCCTTCTCTTAATAATAGTAATCATTGCATTTAAAAAGCACATTGTCAAGTTGTTGAGACGTCCCAAAGCGCTTCAAGGAATATACTGAAAAATGGAGTGACTGTGTATTTTCTCTTCAAACCTTCCACTCTCCCCAACCCCACAAGTGGCCAAATCCCTCAGCTCCCACTTACCACCTTGTTCAGGAGACGTGAAACTAAGATCAAGCATTCCCAACACTTAATTCCCATTGCCACTATGACCACATGCCTCTACCCTGCTCTGCAGGATGAATTACACACAATAAAAGCTCTCAGCCCAGATAGACTTGGTTTGTGAATACACTTTGCACCCAGTGAGCTTTACGGTGGATGGGGAAGGAGTGGGTTGGGGGGAAGATAAGATTGATCATCTTTTCTTCAATGTCAACATGTTGTAAAGCTTGTTTGCAGAGTGCACAGACTGATCTATTTGTTTTGCGAACAGCTTAGGGTTAGGGTTAGGTAACATAAGAGCGAATTGCAGAGCAAAGAATTGCGTAAACAGACTTCCTGGCAGTTTGTGAAGAAAGGAGATTTAGATTTTTTTGGCATCCTTTCAAGAATTGCTTTGCTTGAAATACTTGTGTGTAAATCTGAACAATATAGGTCTGACGCTGTGCTCGAGACACAAGCTCATTTTCCTCTGCTCCGTCTTATCAGTTTAGGAAAGATTTTGCTTCAACTTAGGTACCCAGCTCCACATGAGGATTAGCAGTTGACAGGCATGAAGATCTGCCCCAAAATGTTTTGTCTGTGAGGAAGGGAAAATCTGACGTCTTGTTTTCTGAGAAATTTCGAGTCTTTAACTTTTTTAAAGTTTTTTTTTGACTGCGAGTTGAGCATCTAACATCTGGTTTCTTCGAAGGCGACCAAGGTAAGTAACCCTCGGGGGATAATAATAAGTTATTATTCTCTAACTGGATTTGTGGCCAGCTTTACGCTCATCAGTAACAGCAAAAACACTGAGTAGCCTGTTTGTAAAGCTACCCCTCCTGAGGATTGTTCAGAGGTACAATAAATAATCCTTGTGTTTTGCACAGTGGCTTATCATCCCCTCCCCCTGCATGCTTTATTGTCTTATTACATTGAAAAAATGTCTCAAAGCTCTCACAGGAATTACTGTAAACTGCGGTGACTGCATTTTGTGGGTGAATGCCGCGGTAAATTTGCACAAAGCAATGTCCTACAAACAGCCATGAAGCGAATGATCGATTTTGTCTAGGAGATTGTTGGCCCGGACACCGGGAGAGAAACTCCCTTCCCGTTTCGAACATTCGGAGTCCTTTAGCTCAGAGGTTAGAGCACTCACTTTGCAAGCAAGAGACTTGGGTTTGATTCCCGACAGGGCGAAACCTTGGGCAAGTTTCCTTACTCCAGGAATAATAATCCCTCAAAAAAAATTGATCACATCAATCCACGACTGTTTGTGGGACACTGCTGTGCGCAACTGGCTGCCGCGTTTCGCCCACAAATATACAGTCAATTCACTTTACAGTATATTCTGTGAAGCGCTTTGAGACGTCTAGAAGATGTGAAAAGCTCTATATCAAATGCAAGGATTATTATTATTATTATTATTATTATTATTATTATCAATCAAGCTATAGGAGTGATTTCCACCTCAATTAAGACTTGAATTTTTTTCTCAGTGTTTCACAGTGTGCAGATTTTATCGAATTATTATTTTATCAAATTATGTAATAACAATAATCCTTGTATTTGATGTAGTGCCTAAAACGTCAACATCTCAATTCAGTTTGTGGAATTTCCTTAAATAAATTCATAATTTTGAAGCTGTTTTTCTCTAGTTCTTAAAATAATCCACTGCAGACAATCAGCTTCCAAATTAAGAAACAAATTTTAATTTTTTTTACAAAAATAGGGTGAGTCTAGTCCCGGGTTAGAATTTATCCCTTACTGTGTGCTCTGTAACTAATTTGTAATGTTTCATTTGTCACATTTGTTACCGCTGAACTACATAAAGTATTATTCACAGAGTGCAAGAGTTTTCTATCCAATTTTGCCTGCCCCATTCAAAAATGATCATTTCTTAAGTCTGCAAGATGTTCATGTGGGGCTGAGATCGGAATACATATCTTTGCATATAATATAGCACCTTATATCGTCAAAATGTCTCAAAGTGCTTTGCAGGATTTACTATGCAATGCAGTGACTCCTTTTTTTAAGGCAAATGCGATAGCCAATTTTTGCACAGCAATGTCCCACAAACAGCCATGAAGTGAATGATCAATTTTATCTGGTGGATTGCTGCCCGGGAGAGAGATATTCCCTTCTCTTTTCAAATAGCGCCACTGGATCTTTAACGTTCACATGAAAAGGCAGAAACAGGACTTTGGTTTAATATCTTAGCCAAACCACGGCATCTCCACGGAAATTTTAATAGAAGCCCAAGGCAAAAGATTGACGCCACAAAGCGTGTAGTGCTCCGCCAACACTGCTTTGGAGCGTCAATCTAGAATGAGCAGTATGTGGGGGTTGAACATGCTATGTGGAGTCCTGTAGCTCAGTGGTTAGAGCACTCGCTTTGCAAGTGAGAGACCTGAGTTCAATTCCAGGCAGAGGGCGAAACCTTGGGCAAGTTTCCTTACTCCACACAGAGCCCAATAATCCTCCAAAATACAAAAAACAATAATAAATTGGTCATTTTCAATCTACGACTGTTTGTGGGACATTGCTGCACAATTGGCTGCCGCGTTCACCCACAAATATACAGTCAATTCACTTTACAGTGTGTTCTGTGAAGCGCTTTGGGACGTCCTCCCGACGTGAAAAGCGCTATATCAAATGCAAGGATTATTATTATTATTTATTATAAACGGAATATAAGATGTGTTTAAATGAACTTCCTTTGAACATTCTCTACGTTGAATGTAAACAGTATCGTAGCCAGATCGCTGTACATTTTCTCAAACCAAATGATGGCATTATTTTCCTGGGATGCTATTGGTACATTTAAAAGCTTTGAATAACATTTAAGAGACAGTTGCTGATGTGTGTGTGCTGTGTGTAAACTGTAGTGAGAAGAGAAAGAGATCCTTTTTTTTGCCTTGGGCTTCTATTAAAATTTCAGTGGTTTCCTTTTTCCATTTTTATAACTGTGATTGAAGATGCTATTTGAACTGGCTTGTGTAAAAGACACATCGTGTACTGTTATGTTCTAGTCCGCATATAGCAGTCAAATAGGACTATATCCAATTTAATATGTTCATTTGTTGCTACTGCCACTTAACATCTGTTAGGATGCGTTGCTAGGCACAAGCAGCTAAACATGGTTTAAATGGATGCATGGTTTAAATCAACATTACATGAGTATAAAAGATCAATATCACCAACATGTCAGCCTGGCTCAGTTGGTAACACTTTCACTTCTGAGTCAGAAGGTTGTGGGTTCAAACGGTGTTCCAGCACAATGTTAGTCCACAAAATACACAGTCACTGCACTTTACAGTAAATCCTGTGAAGCACTTTGGGACATCACTCCCGATGTGAAAGGCCCCGTGCCAAATGAAAGGTTATCATAATTTTTTTAAAGAATTATTCCATGGATTCTTTACATGTGCCCAATAAATGATTGATATGTTTTGCAGAAAAGTACTGTATTGTCTTCAAAAATTTAGAAAGATTAGGCTTCCCACAGCAAACACAAATAAGGGCAGATTAATGTAATTCATCAACATGTGATTAAAAAGGCTCAGTAAATATGGCTTTTCAAGTCATGTGAAGTGCTTTGATATTATTGGTTCTAATTAGCATCATGACCATGTGTAAATTTGATCTAATTTATGTGATTAATGGCTGTTATCTCAAATAACACAGCAGTTACATCTTTCAGATTCTACATAAGTAGGTCCCTTTGCTTCTTATTTAAGATAGAAGGTTTGATTGGTCAGCCGGGTCTCTGACACATGCAGAAACCCATTTCCAATGCTCAAGAGTCTCCATCCCAGACTGAGAATTCCACGTCTGCTACCAACACATGGAAATTCCCCTGAATGGAATGCACACTCTTCCCTTGAGGGATGCACCCTGCTTATCCAGTTCCAGGGAGTATTGGGCGCAGGTTGGTACAAGTCAAGGCTTGGGGACTCCAGAGTGTACGTTGAGGTAAGATGGATAATATAAAAGCAGCACAGAGCGATAGTGTGACGCTCTGGAGGAGATGCTACGCAGATAATCTTGGTTGCTTTTGTCAGTGAGACCAGGAGAGAAAAAATCCTTGCATTTGATTTAAAGATCCAACGACACTTCAAAAAAAGAAGTTTCTCCCGATGTCCTGGCCGGCAATCCCTGAGCTAAAATTGGTCATCACGCCTTTGCTGTTAAGTCCTTGCATTTGGTACACTGTCTTATCATGTCATTGAAATGTCTCAAAGTGCTTCAAAGGATTTTACTATGGAGTAAATATGCCTTGGCATGTCCTCCTGGTGTGAAAGGCACTGTATAAAAGCAATTTTTTTTTGTTGTTATTTGTTTGAGTGTAGTGATGGTGTATTTTGTTTGTAAACAAGCGGGTTGAATAAGTTACATTAAAGCTGGGAAAGTGGGTCAAATCTTAGCCTGTTGCTCTCCTCGTCAGCACTGTGGTCAGGGTAGATTTTGCTGTCATCTCACCATGCAGGTATCTCTTTTAGCACAAAAAATTTGAGTTATTCAGGGTTAAATGGTTAATGCAGCACAATGGAATTTTCACAGAGGAACTAGCAAGTTCTGGAAAATTTGAGTTAGTTTGTAGGGATTCTGAAACTTGTTGCGTTTCTGGCAATGAACTGAATGTTTCTGATCTGCAGGTGACTGATGTTCTCTGGCATGTTGGGCTGATTCATCCGCTGTCTTGGCTGAAACGTGTGGGTGGACAATGAATGGTGTGTGACATCGCTCATTATCAGAGTGGCACATGAGGATAAACTGACTGATCCAGTTCCATCAGCTGTTAGAGTGACAGAGAGAGAGAGTTTGTGAGCACATTTGCTGATCACACACAGCTTTGTGGTCAAACCATCTCCGGTGAGGTAGTGTGCCTAACTGCTAACTCTTGCACCAAACATCTCTCTCCATGTCTTGGCCTGAGTCCAACCGCAGGGAGGGAGAACGTCTCAACACTTCCTGCATTTGTCAGTCTAACGTAGGCTGTGAGATATAGGAAGCAATACTCAGCCTTATCACTGAGGCACAGACAGAAAACATTCTCGGCCACTCCACAAAAAGGCAGCGAACATTCTCAGCCACTCCACAAAAAGGCAGTGAACAGACAGAACCACCCGTCAGGAAAAAAATTGAGTGTTTAGCTTTGTGGGGGATTTCTGCAATCAAGTAATTCAGTCTCCGTTAGCAAAGAGGCAAGGAAAGCGGGTGCATAAAGCTTTAAGAGGGTTTCTCATTCCTTCTACAATCGTTTCCAGGCTCAGCTGCAGAACTCGGAGAACAATCTCCTTCCCCCCCACCCCCGCACACACACCCCCCAAGATGCTGTCAAACTGTCTGTCGTTCGTGAGCTGTGTTTGCACAGTGTTAGCCATGTCTGGCTCCAGCTCCTACCACAAGGAAAAGGAGAGTCTGGAGAAACAGCACCACCGGGTACAGCATGGACCGTGCAGCTACACCTTCCTGCTCCCCGAGGTGGACAACTGCCGCTCAGACCCCGACTTCCAAATGTCTAACTCGCTGCAGAGAGACGCTCCTCCCCCTGCGGAGCCCAACTGGTCCAACAAACGCCTACAGCATCTCGAAGGCGTGATGGAGAACAACACCCAGTGGCTGCAAAAGGTAAGCGGCGCCAACCGTCTCCTAGTCCCCTACAAACGGACTACTTACTTGTCTCCTGTGGCAGCAGGTCCTCGCCCCCATTCGGAGCTGTACGCAGCCCAGTAAAACACTGCGATCAATCATCCTGCCGCTGCTAAAGCCACGCACACAATAGTTAGCCTCTGCTTCGAGTGCTCTAATGTTTACAAAATAAAAATAAATGAACCCCTAAATATCCTGGGTGCTGTAGGGTCTGACGGAAAGCCTTTGGGGAAATGTACAGCACGACACAACTTGGCTTTGGCAGCAGGAACATTGCAGCCCTGAGCCACAGCAAAAATGATAAGTTTGCATTTTGTACAGCATCTTTCACGTCAGGGAGGAGATATTGAAACGCTTCGAAGGATTCACTGTAAATTAGAGCCTATTTTGTGAGCGAACACAGCAGCCAATTTGCGCACGGCAAACAGCGCCTCAGGATCTTTAAGGGCCGCCTATAGATACAGCCGAGACCTCAGTTTAACTTCTTATTCAAAGGACGGTACCCCTGACATTGCAGGACTCCCCCAGCACCACTCTGGAGTGTCAGTCTGGACTGTGAGTTTAAAGTCCCAACATGCGGTTTCAGTTGACAAGCTTCTGACTCAGGGACGAGAATGCTGCCAACTGAGCCAGGCTGACACACAACACATTTGATTAATTGTGCATCTTAATTTAGCTCCAACTTTGGCAACACAAAAGGTTTTTCAGCTTTGGTTGTGTTTTTGTGCTGCCAAAGAATGTCAGTGAAAGCGCTGGACACCAGTGTATTTCAGCTCCATGATGCAAAGTGCTATTAAAATTAATAATAATGATAGTGCCTTTCACGTCATTGAGATGTCCATTTGAACAGGTAAGCGGGACCTCGGTTTAATGTCTCATCCAAAGGACAGCGTATCTGACAAAGCAGCACACCCCAGCACTGCATTGGAGTGTCAGCTTAGACTATGTGATTCCAAGTCCCGACATGGGGCTTGAACCCACAACCTTCGGATTCAGAGGCGAGAGCGCTACCATTGCGCTAGGCTGACACACTGTTGGTATTATAACCCTATCACTTCAAGCTAGTTGAGAAGTAATCTGCTGTAGATAATCAGCAAATTCTGTGTCTAGTTATATAGTGGATGTTTGGGGTTAATTATTTTCTCCCTCTCTCAGTGAAAGAGATGTTTGAATCAAGGCAAAAAGAGTGTTTAATGTATTCGAGGCACAGTGAGTGCTGAGTTTCCCATTGCGGATTGGGATCAGCGTCTAACTCCCTATTCAGGCAGATGGCAGTCAGATGTAATATATCTTCTGTACAAAACTTTTCCAGCTGTTATTATAATAATAATGATTCCTCGCGTTTTGATATTGTGCATTTCATGGCAGGAGGATGTCTCTGAGATGCTACCCCATGTGAAGAGAGCTATAAAAGTTGTTTTTTGTCACAAAGCGCTTCATAGGATTTAATGTAAAGTGGAGTGACTGTGGGCGAACGCAGCAGCCAATTCGGGCAGTGTCCCACAAACAGAGATGAAATGAGTGACCGATTTTATTTGGGAAATTGTTGGCCCGGACATCGTGAGAGAGAAACACTTCTCTTTTCGAATAATGCCACGGGATTTTTAACATCTTCCCGAAGAGGCAGATAGGTTTAATGTCTCGTCCTCAGGATGGCAGCTCCAACACAGCGCTTCCCCAGCACTAAACTACACTTTAACCTCAAGATCCAAAAGTGGGTCTTGCAAATACAATTTTCTGACTTGGAGGTGAAAGTGTGACAGAGCAGTGTATTGAAGTGTCAGCCCAGAAGGAAACCGTAATATTTTTTATGTCTAGAAACAGCAGCCAGGAAGCAAAGCGTATTCGCTTTGGAATAAACCGTTTACATCAAAGCTGCAGTTTGTGGCCAAAAAAGTCCGGGACAGAAACGTGGAGAGCTGGGAAGAGCAAGAGCTTTTTGTTTGAAGGTGTTTCCTCGTCTGCAGTGAATTTGATTGATTGATTGATTGATTGATTTGCTTGAATGATCGATTTCTCGCCCGCTCTCCTCGCTGCTGAGATGGAAGTGTTTGGCTGAGTCAGTTAAAGGGAATCCAAAATGTACTTCCCCATTAACGTAAACTGAAGCTTTTTTTTGTTGATTCTTGTTTTAAAAACTTTAGATAAAATCCATTGAGTAGATGTTGTTCTCAATAAATTATCTCAGAACAAAATGGAATCACATGTGGAATCACAACAACAACAACTTGCATTTATAGGCACCTCATACATGGCAGCGTCCCAGTGCGCTTGAAATCACTTTGGGATGTCCTCCCGAAGTGACAGGCAGGCACTGTGTAAATGTAACTTGTTTTGTGGAGCAGATGGACAGTGTCTCCAATCCTCCCTTCACTTTTTGAACCGAGTCACAGGATCTTTAACATCCAGGTTCAGGAGTTGTCTCCCTTCTGTTGGCTGCCAGAATCCTCTGTGCAGTAGTGTGGGCTGCCTGCTATCTGCTCTCTGCGTGATGTGTGTTTACAAGGAGAAGCTGCCCTCAGCTCGGTGCTGTTTAGCACCAAATCACCATCTCACTCTGAGAGCCCACAGGCTGATGTGAGATGTGAAACATTGCAATAATAGCGATCCTTGTATTTGACCTGACGCCGTATCACGTCATCAATGCATCCCAAACTGCTTCACAGAATTGACTGTATTTCTAGGCAAACACCCAGCCAATTCTTACACAGCAATGACCCACACATGGCTATGAAGTGAACAACCATTTTTTTTGATCTGGGGTAATTGTTAGCCAGGACACTGAGAAACTCCCTTTCATTCTTTTCAGTTGTGACAAGCGGTCTTTAACATCCAACTTAACAAGCACGGATACGACCACAGTTTAATGTCTCATTTGAAAATGGCACCTTCAATAATACTGCACTCCCCAGCACTGTGCTGGAGTGTCAGCCTGGACTGTAAGCTTGGTGTCCCCAATGTGGGGCTTGAACCCCCTAACATTTTGACTCGGAATACAAATTGAGCCAGACAACTGACACACAAAATGGGGGTGTGGGTGGGGGGGTTGGGAGGGGAAGAGTGAAATAATGCAGTACTTAATGTATACTGCAATCGTCACATACTACAATTTCTACCCACCCGTAGGAACAGGAGTTGGCTATTTAGCCCCTCAAGCCTGTTTTCCAGCGGCAACCTCCCTCTCCTTACTAGAAATGTCATAGCTTTAAACCAGAATTCCATTCCCAGCATTTAACACAGGATTTTTGTGACGTTTTCCCTCTGAATCTGGGGCGGACACTGGAATACTGGCCTGGGGAAGGCTGCCTTGTCTGAGGTCCCTTCGTCAGGTTGATGTTTAAAAATCCTGTGACACTGATCCTGGTGTCCTGGCCAACAATCTCCCAAACAAAATTGATCATTCACCTCGTGTGTGTGCAGATGTGTTTGCATTTGCGAGACTTTGTAATAACTGCCAAGTGACTTCCAAACAAGTTCCTATACTATAATAATAATAATCCTTTCATTTGATATAGTGTCTTATCACGTCTTCGAGACGTCTCAAAGTGCTTCACAGAATATATTGTAAAGTGAATTGACAACATTTGTGGGTGAAACGCAACAGCCAATTGTGCACAGCAGTGTCCCACAAACAGTCATGGATTGAAAGACCAAATAATTATTGTTTTCTTTAAAAAAATGTTTTATCACACTATACTTTGTGATAGAGTGAGACATTTCAGTGTGATAAGGCGCTGTAAAAATCTGATCTTTCCTTACCCCTTTTCCAAGAGCTTTCTTCGTGGGAGAGTGGCATAAAATATCTGTGACAAAGTGCAGGGCTGCTCTTAAAACTACAAATATGATTTCAGTATCTGAGGAATGGATAATTTTGACCCGTAAAATAACCAGAAGAGAATCATCTGGCGTGTTTGTGTATTAAAAAAAANTCCTTGCAGGAAGCTATTAGCCTCCCTGCAGGAATCATTTTTCAACACCCTTTAAAGGGAAATCGTCAGAAATGTACATACTATTTAATTTTTTTTTATCTCTCCCATTAACAACGGGGACTAGGTCTGCTTTGTTATTGATCATTGTAGACTCTTGCAATTATATATATCCCTTTGGTCATTATAAACCCATACACGGTCCCCCCCACCCATCAGTCATTCACATTATGGCTGTGTCAGGTACAAACCCTCGACCACCCAGGGCCTTGGACAACGTAAGCGATGTTATTTAAATGCAAATTTATATCAACCAGGTGATGAGACGCTATATCAAATGCAAGAAAAATGATTAAATTTGTTGTTGGTTGTGGGAGGTTGCTCTGCACAAATTGGCTGCCACGTTTGCCTACAGAATTACTGGGCTTCACAGTAAATTCTGTGAAGCACTTTGAGACGTCCTCCTGACGCGAAACGTAAATCAAAATTAAGGTTATTATTATTTTATGATTATTATTATTATTGAGTTGCTTGAAACTTCCTTTTCTTGTTCTGAGCTGGGCCAGCAGCGGGAAGTTTGCCAGTTCTCCTCGATGGATTTAGCTGGTTAAACTCCCAACAATTGCCCCAAAGCTCATTCTGTGTTCACCAAGTCTTGGCTCTCGCCAACCAGCGGCTAAACTATCTGGGATTAGATAAGTAGGGTGCACTCCTCCAGGAAAAGAGAGAGAGTGTATTCCATTCCAGACAAATGGATACCAGACACATGTGGAGCTCTCTGCAGTTTGGCTTGGATACTCTTAAGCTTGGTGACGATTTTACGGGTATCAGATAACTATCTAAGCAAACAGAACCACATTTTCATTCCTTGCCCCCTCTGCTCTCTATCTCCGGTATTTTCCAGTCATTATAGTGGATGATGGAATGCTCAATAGAGCAGAGAAGACACATATTCTGCAGCTTTCTAAACATTTTATCTTCAGGGCTGTTTAATTTTAATAAACACAAATGTTCATCTTAAACTGAGGTGCCATCTGTGTCTGTTCAGGTGAATGTTAAAGATCCCATAGCGCTATTGAAAAGGAGAAGGAAATTTCTCCCGAGGTCCTGGCCAACAATTACCGTGATAAAGTTGGTTATTCATTTCATGGCTGGTTGTGGAACAATGCAAATTGTCTGGCACATTCACCCACAAATGCATAGTCACTACACTTTATAGTGAATCCTGAGGTGTGGTTTAAGGACAATAATAATCCTTGCATTTGATATATAACCATATCCAAATAAACAACACAATTACATTTGTATAGCACCTTTCATGTTGGGAGGATGTCCTGTTATTATGTTATCATGTTATTGAAACATCTAAAAGTGCTTCACTGAATATATTATATATTATATATATTATATATTGTAAAGTGGATTGACTGTGTAGGGAAACACAGCAGTGTCCCACAAACAGCCATGGAGTGAGTGTCCAAATTTTTTTTAGTTGATTAGTACTCCTGGAAAGCAATCTGCCAATCGACCAACAGCCGGGTTCCTACTTACTACTAGATTAACTGATGTGTGTGGAAAAGAAACTTGCATATGATTGGCCTCCCCAACTCCTCCCTCCATAGGCTGCAGATCATTCAGAACTCTGCAGCCCATGTAATTTCCCGCACCAGGCTTCGTGACCCTATCACCCCCATCCTCACCCGACTCCACTGGCTTCCCATCCCACAGAGGTTACAGTTCAATATCCTGGTCCTTGCCTTCAAAGCCCTCCAAGGCCTTGCTTCCCCTTACTTCTGCGACCGCCTAACCCCCTACCACCTGCTCACTCCCTCTTCTCAGTGGGCTCCAGCCTGCTTCATGTCCCCCGCCTTTCCTGCCCCACCATTGGCAGGTGGGCCTTCTGCCACTCTGCCCCCACCCTCTGGAACTCCATCCCGCAGTCCCTCAGCCTCACCCGCTCCCTTGCCTCCTTCAAGACCCGTCTCAAGACCCTTTTCGACCGTGCCTTCGATCACCCTCCTTCGCCCCCTGCCCCCCACCCTCCCCGATCCTGACCCCCAGTTCGGGTCCGAAACCCTGATTGTCCAGCGCCTTGGGACGTCCTCCCTCTTACATGGGCTGCAGAGTTCTGAAAGATGCTATACAAATGTAATTTTGTTGTTACCTCAGAGATATGATAAAGGTGCTATATCAAATGCAAGGATTATAATTATTATTTTTTGGGCAGCATTTGAGGTTTAAACATGAAGTGAAACCAGCAAAGACTGAGCTTGTGTTCACTGTGAGCCAGATGTGACTGATAGAGAGCAGCACATGCACATGCTTGGGTAACAGCACACAGGGGAATTTCACACAGAAATCTTCAACAAAGAATTAAGACGTGAGGTCAGGCGGCAGTGTCTGTACATAGCAGCTGTGGTGCCTCAGCAGAGAACACACAGATGTTGCATGCAAACTGTGGTCAAACAATATGCACCGAGCTCGATTACATGATGGAGCGCTCCCAAACCTTTGTCACTGGTTTCCTTTTCCTTTGGATTCTGCACTTCAGTCCAGTTATAGCTGCAATAAGCATAGGATGAGGTATGAGTTCTCGGCTTGTTTAAAGTGATTCCGTTGTACAGGGTGTTCAAATGTCCTGTTACCCCCATGGTTTTTTTTCCTGCCGTGCACTGACCAACAGCTGAAACACGTGGAAGAATGATGACTATTGTATTTAGAAGTACTCAATTGCACTCGGAACAAGTGTTTAACTGTATTTAGACGTCCAGAGGATCGGTGTGAGTGTGTGTATATGTGTGTGTGAGCGCCATCATTTTCATGGCAGATAATGATCCGTCGCCATGTTTGGTGTCACATCTTCTGTACTATGATGGAGTGAGGAAGCAAAATGCTTCTCTGGCAGCTTGTCTCAGCTCCTGTGTTAAAATTAAAGTTCATTGTAAGAAAAAAAGGGGTAGTGGGGTAGGGGTGTGGGTAACGGGACTTGTCTACAGGGTGTGGACAAGTCTGTAGACTCACATCGCGCATTCTGTCTGTTGACTTCATCCTTTGTGATCAGCTCCGAATTCTTCCCTCTCCTCTGGCTCTGTTCCCATTCCCTTAAAAACTGCCACCATCACTCCCACCTTGAAAAAACCCTCCCTTGATGCGTCACAGCTATCAAGCTACCGGACCACCTCCAACCTCCCCTTCCTGTCCAAGGTCCTGCAACGAGTTGTCGCCTCCCAGCTGCGCTTTTTCCTCTCCATCCATTCATTATTCGAACCCTTCCAGTCGGGTTTCCGTGCTGCCCATAGCACAGAAACTGCCCTGGTCAAGGTCACCAATGACATCCGGACCATCTGCGACCAGGGCTCCCTCTGCCTCCTCGTCCTCCTCGACCTATCGGTAGATTTCGATACGGTCGACCACGCTATCCTCCTCAACCGCTTGTCCTCCCACCTCAACCTTCAAGGCCCTGTCCTTGAGTGGTTCAGGTCGTACCTCTCCCACCGTCTTCACTTTGTTTCCACGAATGCCTTTTCCTCCACCCCCCGCATTGTCTCGTGCGGTGTCCCTCAGAGCTCTGTCCTCGGTCCCCTCCTCTTCACCCTCTATATGCTCCCCCTGTGGTGACATCATCCGCAGACATGGGGTTAACTTCCACATGTATGCGGATGACACCCAACTCTACCTTTCCTCCTCTACTCTCAACTCCACGACCACCGATGTCCTGACAGCTGTCTGTCCGACATCGAGTCCTGGACGAGAGACAACTTTCTTCAGCTCAACATGCACAAAACTGAGGCCCTCCTGATTGGCTCACGTCAGCGCCTCCGCACCTCAGGCACTGACACCATCAGCATCCAACGCCGCACTCTCCACCTCTCAAAGCCATCAGGAACCTCGGGGTTCTGTTCGACCCTGAGCTGTCCTTTCTCCCTCATATCTGCGCCACAACTGGCACCGCCTTCCATCACCTCTGGAATATCGCCAGACTACGGCACTACCTCACCCCTCACGCGGCTGAAACTGTGGTCCACGCCTTTATCACCTCAAGGCTGGACTATGGGAACTCTCTCCTCGCCGGCCTTCCCGGCCCTCCCTCCACACTGCAGGTCATTCAGAACTCTGCAGCTCGTGTACTGTCCCGCACCAGACACTGCAACCACATCACTCCCACCCTCACCCTCGCTCGCCTCCACTGGCTCCCCGTCCCCCAGAGGTTTGAATTCCAGGTCCTCATCCTCACCGACAAGACCATTCACGGCCTCGCTCCCTCCTACCTCTCCGACCTACTATCCCCCTACTTACCTGCCCGTACCTTCCGTTCCTCCGGCTCCGGTCTGCTCCACATCCCCCACCCCAACCGCCCTACCATCGGTGGTCGGGCCTTCAGCCTCTCAGCCCCGAGGCTCTGGAACTCTATCCCCCAGTGCCTTCGCCACCTCCTCCCTTTCCTCCTTCAAGGCCGGTCTCAAGAACTTTCTCTTTGATCTTTAGCCTTCAGCTCCCCTCTCGACTCTCTACCCCCTCCTCACTCCCTCCCTTCCCTCCCCTCACCCTGATCATTCCCCCCTGACCCAACTGTACAGCGCCTTGGGACGTCCTCCCGACGTGAAAGGCGCTCTTTAAATGGAATCTTGTTGTTGTTGTTCCGCTCTGCTCACTGCACGATTGCACGTCCTCCCCCGCACAGTTTGTGAGGAAGCTTTCAACCACTTTCCCCCCACCCCCCACCATCTCTGGAACTCTTCCAAACTCCTTCTGTTTTACTCTCTCCCTCTGCTTTCAAAGCCCTTATTTCCTGTTTGACTGCTCGTTTGCTCATTTCCCTCCCTACCATTCCTCTCTCAAACTTTGCTAGGCTTCCTCTTTACTTTGTTCATATATATTCTGTGAAGCACTTTGAGATGTCTTGAATGCAAGAATTATTATTATTACTATTCCACCTGAAAGATGCTCTATAAGTGCAATTTGTCATGCTTTAGCTGAAGGTGAGAGTTGAATTGAGATCTTCACAATGTATTTTATGCGACAGTGTGCAGTGGGTTGTGTGGAGGTAGAGGAGAGTATGGTTACTAATAATTAATATTAATCCTTGCATTTAATAAAGTGCATTGTGAAACGCTTCACAGGTTTTACTGTAAGGTGTAGTGACTGTGTACTTTATAGGCAAACTCAGCAGCCAGTTTCCCTCCAGTGATGTCCTACGAACAGCCATGAAGAGAATGGCCAATTTTGTTTGGAGGATTGTTGGCCAAGAAACCTGGGGAAACTTCCTTCAACTTTTGAAAAGTGTTGCGGGGTCTTTAACGTTCACCTAAACAGGTACAGGTGGGCGCCTCGGTTTAACAGCTTATAATACGATGGCACTTCCGACAATGCAGCATTCACCCAAGCACTGCATTGGATTCAAGGAAAAGGTACTGTGAATACTTTCGCCAACAAAACACACAGTGAATTCACTTTACAGTATTGCCTTTGAAACGCTTTGAGACGTTTCAGCAACACGATAAGGCGCCATATCAAATTCAAAGTTTATGCAAGGATATCAGTCACAAGTAAACTTAAGTTCACAAATAGTAAACAATTTATGTAAGTTTTAGCAACGCACTTAGAGATACTTGACTCTATTGATAATAATCGCTCCCCACAACCAGAACTGTTGTGTTTATAAATCCGCTCCTGCTGCATCTCTATCTATTTATGTTGCTGTGTATTTCTCTTTGGGCAGCTGGGTGTCCGACACACGTGGAAACCAAACCAACTAAACCATTGAGCGTTCCACGTGGCTTCTAGTTTCTGTTTGTCTAGTACAACGTCCGCGCTCTCTAACCCCCTCTACCCCTCCCAGTAGGGACCACCCTGCTTACTCACTGCTGGAGTATTAGGCAAGGTTGGCAAGATGCAAGACCTGGGGACCCCAGAGTTGGCTTTGCGGTGTTGCTGTACACAAATAAACTGAGAGTGTAAGAAACGCACAGGTTGATCTCAATTCTGAGCTCAGGTCAGGCTGGCAAACCAGTGTCAATGCTGGGGTGGGGGAAGGAGAGGGGGGCGGCATTGCCAGAGATACCGTCCTTCAGATGAAATGTTACAGCAAGGTCCTGCAGGCCTATACAGGTGGTGTTAAACTTCTCGAAGAGAGAATGAGAATTAGCTGCTGTGTTCTCTTTACAAAACACGCAGTTGACTTTACAGTACACTTTACAGTTGATCTTGTTGATAATTTGAGGCATTTTGATGATGTGATAAGGTGCTGTATCAAATGCGAGGAATATTTTACCTTAAGATCTTTTGAGGTTTTTACACAGTAACCTGAGTCTGGACAGAACCAATGTAAAACTACCATTTTCTTTTTTAAAAAAATAAGCCAGAGAGACCAAGGCACATGTCAACAAATACATTATAAACCTTTTAGCAGAAAAGAATTATGGAATGAAATGTGCAGTATGTGATGTGATAATTACATTGGTGCAATAATTAGCCATTAGCACATCACGTATTGAAATTTTCACTTTGGGATTCCTATTTCAAAGCTGCCAAAGGGTTTCTGCACTTATCCACATCATCTCACTCCCTCCCATTTAGAGATGTATGTCAGTGGGATACTCTTGGAAAATTCCTGTTTTCCCATAACATCCCGATTTTCAGTCGCTTTGCCTCCCACCCTCGAGCTTTGCTGGCCAGATGCGCAGAATCGTAAAATAGTGGTTAGAAATGGGTGGAAATAAAAAATAATAAGGGGCAGAGAATATTAATGGGAGTGGTTTATAGTGCCCCAAACAGTGATCACAATATAGCACAAGGTATTAATCAAGAAATCAGTGGAGCGTGTAGGAAAGGTAAAGCGATAATAGTGGGTGATTTCAATCTCCACATAGAATGGGAAAACCAAATCAGCAAAAGTAGATCAGAAGAAGAGTTCATTGAGTGTATGAGAGATAACTTTCTAGAGCAGCTGCCGAGGAACCAACTGGGGACAGGCCATCCTAGACCTTGTTTTGTGTAACGGAACAGGGCGAGTCGGCAGTGAAGGTATTAAGAATCCTCGAGGGCAGAGTGATCACAATATGATTGAATTCTGCATTAAGTTAGAGAGGGATATAGTTAAATCCGAGGCAAGTATTCTGAATTTAATTAGGGCTAATTTTGTAGGTATGAGGAAAAATTTAGGTAAAATAGACTGGAGATTAAGAGGTAAAAATGTAGACCAACAGTGGCAAATATTTAAGGATGCAGTGCATAATTCTCAGCGGTCGCATATTCCCTTAATAATAATAATAATCCTTGCATTTGATATAGCGCTTTTCACGTCAGGAGGACGTCCCAAAGCGCTTCACAGAACACACTGTAAAGTGAATTGACTGTATATTTGTGGGCAAACGCGGCAGCCAATTGCGCACAGGAATGACCCACAAACAGTCGTAGATTGAAAATGACCAATTTTATTATTGTTTTTGGTTTTTTTTGGAGGGATTATTATTAGGCTCTGTGTGGAGCAAGGAAACTTGCCCAAGGTTTCGCCCTGCCTGGAATTGAACTCAGGTCTCTCGCTTGCAAAGCGAGTGCTCTAACCACTGAGCGGAATAAGAGTACCACAGGGAAAGCAATTCATCCGTGGCTAACAAGAGCAGTGAGGGAAAGCATCAAATTAAAAGAAAAGGCTTATAAAACTGCCAAGAAAAGCGGCAAATCTGAAGATTGGGAGAGTTTTAGAAACCAGCAAAATAAAACTAAAAAACTCATTGAGAGCAAGAAAAAGGAGTATGAAGGTAAGCGAGCGAGGAACATTAAGTCAGATTGTAAAAGTTTTTACAAATATATTAAGAAGAATAGGCTGTGAGGGTAAATGTAGGTCCACTTCAGTCAGAGATGGGAGAAGTTGTAATGGGGGACACGGACATGGCAGAGTTCCTGAATGGGTACTTTGCATCTGTCTTCACCCGAGAAGACACAACCAGTCTGTCAACACTAGAGATGAGCCAAAGAGATGAGGACAGGGAGCAACTTAGGGAAATTTTCATTACTAGAGAATTGGTGCTCGGGAAACTGTTAGCACTAAAAAGTGACAAATCCCCTGGTCCGGATGTTTTGCATCCAGAGTTTTAAAAGAGGAGCTTTGAGATAGTGGAGGCCTTGTGTCTGATCTTCCAAAATTCCTTGGATTCTGGAACAGTCCCCATGGATTGGAAGATTGCAAATGTCACACCACTATTTAAAAAAGGTGGAAAGGAAAAGATGGGGAACTATAGGCCACTTAGTCTCACATCAGTGATAGGAAAAATTTTAGAATCGTTGATTAAGGATGTGGTAGTACGGCACAATATAATTAGGCCAAGTCAACATGGCTTTACAAAACGGAAGTCATGTTTGACAAATCTCATAGAGTTTTTTGAGGATATTTCAAGTAAACTCGATAAGGGTGAATCAATGGATATGGTCTATTTGGACTTCCAGAAGGCATTCGATAAGGTGTCGCAAAAAAGGTTCGTCCAAAAGATAGGGTCCCACAGAATTAGAGGGAGCATATTAACATGGATTGGGGAATGGTTAACGGGAAGGAAACAAAGAGTGGGTATAAACGGGTCCTTTTCAGATTGGCGGGATGTGACTAGTGGAGTGTCACAAGGATCAGTCCTTGGGTCTCAGCTATTTACCATCTACATCAACGATCGAGATGAGGACATCGAAGTTAATATATCTAAATTCGTGGAACACACAAAATTAAGAGGAAGTGTCAACACAGAGGATGACATTAAAAAATGCAGCGAGACATAGATAGGTTAGGTGATTGGGCAGGGAGGTGGCAGATGAAGTATAATGTAGGGAAGTGCAAAGTCATCCACCTGGGTAGCAAAAACAGTAGAGCGGGTTATTTTTTAGAAGGGGAGAGATTGGAATGTGTTCATGCCTCTTGCATACCAGACTGCTCTGTCCGTAAATGTCTCAGGACAATAGTTTACCACTATAATTAGGAGCCTTGCAAATGCGGTAAGAGAGTCTCAGAGAGGATCTTTCCCGGTTGGGGCAGAATCTTAGGCAAGTTTTCTCACACCACGCGCCTCTGTTTACCTAGCAGTGAGTAGGAACCAGTTGTTAGTCGATTGGCGGATCACTTTTCCGAGAATAATCTCAAAAAAAATTTGGTCACTCAATCCATGAATATTTGTGGGACACTGCTGTGCGCAATTGGCTGCTGCGTTTTGCCCACAAAATATACAGTCAATTCACTTTACAGTATATTCTGTGAAACGCTTTGAGACGTCTGTAAGATGTGATAAGGTGCTATATCAAATGCAAGACTTATTATTTATTATTACGTACTGAGGAATCTCCCATCTCCCATCAGTGTGATTTCATACAGGCGTCACTTGGCCCACCGCCAGCGCTTTCTGCGAAAGCCATCTGAAAATCCCATTTCAAAGATAAATGAAGGGAAGTTTGCCATTTCCCAATGGGTGAGAATGGGAGCTAGCAGGAAATGTCATGCCTTTCTAACAGCTAAATTCAACGAGATCAGTCTGTAGATTGTTGGTTTAGTTTGTTCAATGCCTTACTTCCTAAGAGATTCAGCCAAGACTGGCAAAAGTCAACAGTTACCATTGTAGCTCCGTACAGTATAATATTGAGGCTGATGTGATGACATGAATTGGCTTGTTGTATGTTGACCGTTCCCCTTCCCACCACCCCCCCACCCCAACCCCCTCCCCTGAAGATCTCCAAATGTCAGCCTGGCTCAGTCAGTAGCACTCTCGCCTCATGAGTCAGAAGGTTATATATTCAAGCCCCACATCAGGACGTTGAACTCATAAATTCTAGGCTGGCCTTGCTGGGGGAGCGATGATTTGTTGGAGGTGGCATCCTTCGGATGAGAATTTATGCTGAGGCCCCCTCTGCTTGTTCAGCTGGATGTCAAAGATTCTGAGGCACTATTCGAAAAGAGAAGGGATTTTCTCCCGATATCCCAGCCAACAATTCCCCCCACAAATAAAATTGGTTATTCACTCCGTGGTAGTTTGTGGCACATTGGTGTGGGCAAATGAGCTGCCTTATTCACTTACAAAAGCCATAGTCGCTACAGTTTAGAGCTTCCCATGCAGTGCTTTGGGACATCCTCACCAGTACTGGACCAAATGTAAAGATTATTATTGTAATATCTCGTCATTTATTGCTGGAAAATTTGTTGAACGTTCCCCATCACACACGTGACATTGCTGGTTGAGGTAGCAGTGATCAGCTGATAGTTACACAGTCACTTCCTGAGATGAGTCCCTGCTGCTGGCTGGAGAGGGCCAGAGAAAACAGAGGAAATAAATATTTTTATTTAAAGACTTGAGCGCTCATGAGCTCGAGAGGAAACTGGGTTAAAGGAAGTAGAAAGTGCAGGAGGACCATGGCACTCAGAACTGAACTTACCTCTGTTTACCTAGGAATAAGTAGGAACCTGATTGTTAGTCGATTGGCGAATTGCTTTCCCGGAGTAATAATCTCTTCAAAAAATACATTTCACAAAATAAATAAGTAAATAATTTGGGCACAGAAACCACGACTGTTTGTGGGACACAGCCGTGCGCAATTGGCTGCCGCGTTTTGCCCACAAAATATACAGTCAATTCACTTTTACATTCTGTGAAGCGGTTTGAAGTGTCTCTAAGATGTGATAAGGCGCTATATCAAATGCAAGGATTATTAGTAATAGTACAGCTGCTGGCTCATTCACACTGCAGGGCTGCAGCATTGGTCGTGTGCAAATCTAACTGTGATCGAATCCTCCCCACTGTCTTACCTAGAACCGTGGTTGAGGCACAATCCAAACTAGTTTTTAAGAAGGAATTAGATAAATACATATCTCGAATGCAGTGCTGGGGGGAGCTCTCCATTGTCAGACCTTCCGTTCTTTGGATGAGATGTTAAACCGAGGACCCATCTGCCTGTTCAGGTGGATGTTAAAGATCCCTTGGCACTATTTGAAAAGAGAAGGGAGTTTCTCCTGTTGCCTGGCCAAGAAGATAAGAACATAAGAATTTCCTAAGCGAAATAAGACCACGGTCCATCTAGTTCACCTTCCACCATCCTGGCAGTCGCTCAAAATGTTGTATCCCAAAATATATACGGTATCCTGACAATCCCACCAGGTAAAATTGATCTCTCACTCCATGGCTGTTTGAGGGACACTGTGCTTACCTGTAAATACAGTCACTCTCTTGGCAGTAATTCCCAGTGAAGAACCATGAGTTGTTTGGACATTAATGGGGCTATATCAGATGTGAGGATAATTATTATCAGCACTGATTGCAATCTATCTTCTCTAAGCTCAGAACTTCAATTCAAGTATGAAGAAAACTATTTGTGCCCTAATTCCTCCCCAAAATAAATCAAATAATGGCAGAGCTTTGTAACAGATTGCAATTTGTGTCGAAACTTTAAAGAGTTGACATGGCTGTTGACATTCCATCTGTGACATTCCGTGGGTATCATCACGGTTGCTATTGTAACCAGGCTATTTAGCCTTTGAAGATGAAATCAAGCCTCTATTTGTGCCTGGCTTCAGATCTCCTGGCCGTAGCCCTGACCTGATGGGCACAGAGCAAGCAAAGGGGTGGGGGGCGCGGGGGCTGGGTCAGAACTGAATGTTAATGCACAGAAATGGCTGAGATATTTCAGGTGAAACCCTTTCATGTGGATTTCAGAAGCATTTATTCCTGGTAAGACATCTTCAAGTGAGGATGAAAGCAGTAAATCAGAGTAAACACTATCTGTCTATCTCTCTCATACACACCCTCACATACACACCTCTTTCTCTCACATGCTCGCTCTGTCATGTTCTCTATGCATTATACCAACTGTACGAATTTACGTTATTTTACTTGAGTCCAGTGTGTTTATTTCTGCGTCAAGAAATATTCCCTAGTGTCTGTCTTGAAAATGCCCTTTGCAACTCTGACCCTGTGTCCTCTTGTTCTACTGTCTTGGTATATTTGAAAGAATGTTCTAGGTTTACTTTTTCAATCACATTTAAATTTTTTATAAGATTCTGTCTGAGTCATCTTTCAAAGCTTAAAGGCTCCAGCTTGTCCAATCATTCCTCAAATGGTCTGACATTAAATAAACCCTGTAGGCGATTTGCCAACCTAACTCTTGGGTTTGTGATCAAAGATCATTGCAATTTTTTTCTGCAACAACAAAAAAGGCACCATAACACACATAACAGTCAAGTTATTAGCACCGAATGCACTGTAAATGGGAACCGCTGGCACTTGCTTTGGATTCGGGATATAGGTGGTGAAAAAATAGTACAGAGAGATAAAGAGCACAGAGCAAAATAAACTTCTGACAACAGTCCAGGTCAAAACAAGGACAATAACTCTAAAAGCAACAGAAACGTCATTGCCGACTAGTGTAAATATCTCTATTTTTTGCTGTTAATAACAATCCTTGCATTTGATAAAGCATCTCATCGCTTTGTCAACAAGACTCACAGCGTTTCACAGGATTTCCTGGGAAATGTAGTGACTGTATTTGTAGGCGAACATGGCAGCCAATTTGGGTGCAGAAACATTCCACAAACAGCCGTGAAGCAATTGACAATTTTTTTTTGCGGGGGCTAGGAGTGGAGTGGGGGAATTGTTGGCTAGGACACCAGGAGAGAGAAACTCCCTTTGTAAAACATTTGCTAAAATAGTCCATTTATAAACCTGGGAGTTATTGTATCAACAGAAGTACTTATTGACAGAAGGAGGTGGGTCAGTCCAGAATTTCAAGTCACATAGGAATACAGGCTTGGAGAAGGTGAGGGCGTGGTGGTGAATGGCTGGCCTGGTATACAGGAGCAAACATAGCAGTGTCTGATCCACTGTCTGTATTCCATTTGAAGATGTGTGCTCACCATTTTGCAATGCAGGTCAGATAGCTCTGAGACTGAGGATGTCTGTGTTTGACATCAACATAACATCAGAAGGATTCACCGGGGCTTTGAGCTCACATTCTAGGCTGATTAGGCTGACATTCCAGTTCAGTGCTGGAGGGATGTTGTATTGTCAGAGGTGACATCCTTCGGATGAGATGTTAAACCGAGTTCCGGTCTACCTTAAGAAAATCCCGTGGCCCTAATGGAAAAGGAAAGGGGGTCTCTCTCCTGGCCAACAATCCTCCACATACATTTGGTCATTTGCTAAATGGCTGTGGAATGTAGCTGTGTGCAGATTAGCTGCTGCGTTCATCTATAAAATATTCAGTCACTACACTTTATAGTAAATGCTGTGAGATGCTTTGATAACATGATAAGACGCAATATATTATACTGTGAATAATCCTTGCATTTGATGCCATTGCGACGTCTCAAAATGCTTCACAGAATATACTGTAAAGTGAATTGACTGTATATTTTATGGGCGAAACACAGCAGCCAATTGTGCACAGCAGTGTCCCACAAACAGTCGTGGATTGTAGTGGCCAATTTAATATTTTTTTTGAAGGAATTATTACTCCCGGAAAGGCGATCCGCCAATTGACGATCAACCGGGTTCCTACTTACTGCGAGGTAAACAGATGTATGTGGAGTAAGGAAACTTGCCCAACATTTTGCCCTGCCGAAAATCGAACCCAGGTATATTGTGTGGGCGAAATGTGGCAGCTAATTACACAGAGCAGTGTCCCACAAACAGTCATGGAGTGAGTGATCATTTTATTTGGTGGATTGTTGGCCAGGACACCTCTCTTTTTGAATAGTGCCATGGGATCTTTAATGTCCACCTGAACAGGCAGACGGGACTCAGTTTCAAGTCTCATACTGCACTGCATTGGAGTGTCAGGTTAGACTGTGTGATTCCAAGTTCTGACATGGGGCTTGTACCCACAACCTTGTGAGTCAGAGGCAAGAGTCCGAACACTGATCCAGGCTGACACACATTTACATTTGAAATACCTTTTGTGTCAGGAGGATGAATGAACCATAACAGTACGATGTTGGGTGTAAGTGGACTCCTCTGCCTCTCCCCTGGTTGAACCTTTTTCCTGTGTTGATTAACTGCTTTATATGTGGCCCAAACAAATGTTTAGCATGTCTGGAATGCAGCACGTGGCTTCCATCCCTCTGATGAGGGATGTGGTCGAAACCACAGCTATGTTGATGCAATAAGTGGGAAAGTCCACAAGTTGAAGTGTGGACATGTTGTAAAACAGACTAAACTGAGCTGGGAGATACCACAGGCAGTGAGAGAGGAACAAGAAAGGGAAATCTATCCCTTAAAGACTCACTCTTTAATCCAAAGTGTACAAATTATTCTCTGTCAGACTCTCTCCAACTCGTTTGTAAATTTGTATTGTATTGTTTGATCTGGAGAAGATCTGTACCAACTGGGAATAGTATAGTCTCCCCTTGACAATTCATCAGTTAAACCAATGACAAATTTAGCACATTAATCTAACAGAAGTATCCATGCATGACATTCCCCACGAGCCTACAGATTGGGTTGAAGGTCCCCCTTATCTTGTCCTCTTAGTGATGGGTTTTCTTCAATTGTAAGACTACATGTCTGTACAAGCTAAGGCTAGGTGGAATTTCGCGACTGTGTTCTCCTGTATTTCCTATTTCCTATTCCACAAATAACCTCTCAATGTTAAAATTATCCACAACTGTTTATGAGACATTGCTGTGCGCAATTGGCTGCCGCGTTTTGCCCACAAAATACACAGTGAATCCACTTTGCAATATATTCTGTGAAGCGCTTTGAGTCGTCTCAATGATGTGATAAGGCACTGTCTTAAATACAAGGATTATTATTATTATCAAAATAACTCACAGCAAAGTTCAGTCAAGTAGAGAGTGACTGAGTATTCTGGGCAATCACAGAAACCATTTTTGTGTATAACAAATATTTGGGGGGTTGGAGGACATTTATTGATGTTACTGAAATTTTTCCTCCTCTCCTCTTGACTAGTTTAAATCAAATGAAAGGCTATTTCCCCACTCTTTTCTTCACACCTTTTGAACTTTTGAAAGATACAAATCAGAATAAGACCACAAGATCCGAAAAACAACCCTGTTCTTCTGTGTCACTTTTAGCTCATGATCTAAGCTGACACTCCAGCACAGTGCAGGTGCCATGCTTTGGTTAGGATGTTAAATCAAAGTGGACGTAAAGGGAAGGGAGTTTCTCCTGGTGTCCTGGCCAACAATTCCTTAACTAATTGATCATTCACCTCTTCACTGTTTGTGGGACGTTGGTGCTCGCAAATCAGCCACCTTGTTTGCCAACACAATACGTAGTCACTACACTTTACAGTAAAAACCTGTGAAATGCTTTGAGATGTTTTGACACAATAAGGAGCCGTGTCAAGTACAAGGATTATTATTGTTATAATATGTAGAGGTAATTTTATGCCACAGAAGAGCTTTGATTCCTCCAGCAAAGGAAAGCCACCATATGGTCGGAGGCAACATTAAAGACGCTTTGATGAACTGCTCAAACTTTTGTTTTAATTTAATTCTTTGCTGAAGTTATGAAAATATTCTAGAAAAATCTCAGTTACATTTTACAGCTGTGAATGACTGTTTTAATCCTGGCTCCTTAACCGGACAGGGACTACTAATGGTGGTGTACTGGACAGATGTAGCGTAGCTCAGGACAGCATGAGCTCCCTGAGGTCTATCGTAGCTGATTCTGGATTTATATACAAAGATGCCTGAGAGTCTGACTCAGCCTTGTGTGGCTGTGCTCACCAAGAACTAATACAGAGTCCCGTAGTGCAATGGTTTTAATCCTTGCATTTGATATAATCCTTGCATTTGATGTAGTGCTTTTCACGTCGGGAGGACGTCCCAAAGCGCTTCACAGAACACATTGTAAAGTGAATTAACTGTATATTTGTGGGCGAACGCGGCAGCGCACAGCAATGTCCCACAAACAGTTGTAGATTGAAAATGATCAATTTATTATTGTTTTTGGTTTTGGAGCGATTATTATTAGGTGTGTAGAGTAAGGAAACTTGCCCAAGGTTTCGCCCTCTGCCTGGAATTGAACTCAGAGCACTCGCTTTGCAAGCAAGAGACCTAACCACTGAGCTACAGGACTCCACAACTGAAGTAATTGAGGTTAGCAAGCTTGCCTCGCAAGCTTCAAATCCTGGGCTGGACGAAACCTTAGGGAACTTTCCTTACTCCACACGCCTAATAATAATCCCTCCAAAACAAAACAATAATAAGTTGGTCATTTTCAATCCATGATTGTTTGTGGGACATTGCTGTGTGCAATTGGCTGCTGCGTTCGCCCACAAATATACAGTCAATTCACTTTACAGTATATTCTGTGAAGCGCTTTGAGATGTCGAGAAGACGTGAAAAGTGCTATATCAAATGCAAGGATTATTATTATTATTATTACTCCACATGCTTCTGTTTAACCAGCAGTAAGTAGGAACCCAGTTGTTAGTCGATTTCTGGGGGTAGTAATCCCTCAAAAAAAAATTGGGTCACTTGGGATAAAGCTTGGTGTGACCCCCAATCTTTCAACCTCTGCCTTTCCTTCACTTTCCTGTCGTTCTGACATCCTAGCTCACTGTTAGTTTACAAAGGTATAAAAAGTACAAGAATCTCCATGCCTCTCTCCACACACACATAGACACACATACACACAGACACACAGACACACTCTTGAGTTCTGTGTGGAAGCTTCCAATCCCATCATATTTCCATTACTGAATCCTCTCCTTTTTTTACAATCCTCTCCTTTTTTTTGTTTCTCTTCAAAAAGTAACTAAAGCCATTCAGTTGATGGTTTTTCCTGTCTCTATAAAACTCCATTACCAGTTGGCAGCCTCCTGAATGTTAGGACTATCAAAACATTAGGAGTGTGGGATGCTTTTATCGCTCCCTGTAACTTGTGTGTCATTACTGCATTGTGTTGGTGTAACAGGCTTTATATGGTGGTTTCTCTGCAGCTGGAAAGCTATATCCAGGACAGTGTGAAGACCGAGATGGTTCAGATCCAACGCAACGCGGTGCAGAACCAGACAGCAGCCATGCTTGAGATCGGCACCAGTCTGCTGACCCAAACCGCGGAGCAAACACGCAAACTTACCGATGTAGAAACCCAGGTAACTCTATTCCTCCGATCACGTGAACCTAGAGGAGAAACCTTCGTGACTATTATTTGTTGTTCTATACTCTGAAATTTCCGGGCGGGATGAAACCTTATAATAATAATCCTTGCATTTGATACAGCGCCTCATCACGTCTTCGAGGTCTCAAAGCGCTTCACAGGATATACTGTAAAGTGAATTGAATGTATATTTTGTGGGCAAAACGCGGCAGCCAATTGCGCACAGCAGCGTCCCACAAACAGTCATGGATTGAATGATCGACATTATTAGGGAGTAAGGAAACTTGCCCTGTCTGGGAATCGAACTTAGGTCCACTTGCTTGCGAGGCGAATGCTCTAATCACTAAACCACAGGACCCTTCAAGTTTCCTTACTCCGCATGATTCTGTTTACCTTGCAGTTAAGTAGGAACCCGGTTGTTAGTCGATTGGTGGATCGCTTTTCCGGGGGTAATAATCCCTTCAAAAAAAAATGGTTGCACAATCCACTTTACAGTATGTTCTGCGAAGCTCTTTGAGATGTCTCAACAATGTGATAAAGCTCTATATCAAATGAGAGGATTATTGTTATAAATTCCGGTTTCGTTTTTACTCTGGATCAGAAGATTCACAAGATCAAGAAGATCCTTTGGCCTATCTTATCTCATCCCTCCACAATGCTCGCCATCCATTCCCCTCCCTCAAACTTCCTGCTATATGTCCTGGATTTGCCTCCCTCAACCCCTTCGCCTCGCCGTTGTGTCCCAAGTTGGATTGAGCTCATGGTCCAGGCTGCCATTTGCATCGTTGAGGGACAGATGCGTTGTTAGAGATGCAGTCCATTAAATGAGAATAGTTCAATTAAATCATAATTTTTTTCAAAAGAACAGGGCGTTCTCCCTGTCTCCCAGCCAATCTGTCTCCAGATACATAATCATAAAAAAAGCATCTCTTTGCTTTTGGCAAAACATTGTTGTTGGACATGAGCTGGCACTCTCACTGCAACACAGCAGCGCTGCATGTAAATTAACTCAAACTGCTTCTCCAAGCACTTTGAGAAGTTTTGACAAGATGATGAGGCGTGATATTAAATTAAAGTACAATGCCTTGCTCTCGTTAAGTGACTTTCAGGAAGAGAAAATCGGGCCAAAATTGTGGCGTTAAAAAATGCATTCTATTTCTTAATTGAGAGATAGAAAGTATCTGGCAACATGAAGTTTGATGGGCTGAAGGGACTTCTTCATCGGAACCTCATGATATTTTGAGAAATATCACAGTTTGGATCTCTGACTGTTCAGTAAGTGTTGCCAACGAATTCAGTCACTACACGTTAGAGAAAAATAAATCCTTTGCCAAAGACACTTCTGGTCACAGTGGCCTGATGAGCCGGACGATGGCCTCGTTTCAGCAGGTTGCATTATTAGCTTGTGTACTATCCCGCACCAGGCTTCGGGACCACATCACTCCCACCCTCGCTCGCCTCCACTGGCTCCCCATCCCCCAGAGGATCGAATTCAAGATCCTCATCCTCACCTACAAGGCTTTCACGGCCTTGCTCCCTCCTACCTCTCCGACCTACTATCCCCCTACCTACCTGCCCGTACCCTCCGTTCCTCTGGCTCTGGTCTGCTCCACACCCCCCGCCCCAACCGCCCTACCATCGGTGGTCGGGCCTTCAGCCTCTCAGCCCCGAGGCTCTGGAACTCTATCCCCCAGTGCCTTCGCCGCTTCCTCCCTTTCCTCCTTCAAGGCCGGTCTCAAGACCTTTCTCTTTGACCGTGCCTTCAGCTCCCCTCTCGACTCTCTACCCCCTCCTCGCTCCCTCCCTCCCCTCCCCTCGCCCTGACCATTTCCCCCCTCCTCACCCCCTCCCTTCCCTTCCCTCACCCTGACCATTTCCCCCCTGCTCGGGTCCTGACCCAACTGTCCAGTGTCTTGGGACGTCCTCCCGACGTGAAAGGCACTCTATAAATGCAATCTTGTTGTTGTTATTGCAAATGCTTCAGATGAGACATTAAACTGAGATGCCATCTGCCTGAAAGTATCTCGCAGTGTGCCAGCCAACAGGTACAATTACTTGATCACTTTATGCCTGTTTGTGTAGGCAATTCAGGCGCTGTTTTTTCTAACAAATACACGGTCAATAAAGATGACAGTGATATCCGACAGACCCCATAGCAAATGCAAGGATTGTTGTGGTACCCGATTGTTGCGTGTACCCGATTGTTGCGTGTACCCGATTGTTGCGTGTACCCGATTGTTGCGTGTACCCGATTGTTGCGTGTACCCGATTGTTGCGTGTACCCGATTGTCGCGTGTACCCGATTGTCGCGTGTACCCGATTGTCGCGTGTACCCGATTGTCGCGTGTACCCGATTGTCGCGTGTACCCGATTGTCGCGTGTACCCGATTGTCGCGTGTACCCGATTGTCGCGTGTACCCGATTGTCGCGTGTACCCGATTGTCGCGTGTACCCGATTGTCGCGTGTACCCGATTGTCGCGTGTACCCGATTGTCGCGTGTACCCGATTGTCGCGTGTACCCGATTGTCGCGTGTACCCGATTGTCGCGTGTACCCGATTGTCGCGTGTACCCGATTGTCGCGTGTACCCGATTGTCGCGTGTACCCGATTGTCGCGTGTACCCGATTGTCGCGTGTACCCGATTGTCGCGTGTACCCGATTGTCGCGTGTACCCGATTGTCGCGTGTACCCGATTGTTGCGTGTACCCGATTGTTGCGTGTACCCGATTGTTGCGTGTACCCGATTGTTGCGTGTACCCGATTGTTGCGTGTACCCGATTGTTGCGTGTACCCGATTGTTGCGTGTACCCGATTGTTGCGTGTACCCGATTGTTGCGTGTACCCGATTGTTGCGTGTACCCGATTGTTGCGTGTACCCGATTGTTGCGGTATCTGATTGTTGCGTGTACCTGATTGTTGCGTGTACCCGATTGTTGCGTGTACCCGATTGTTGTGTGTACCCGATTGTTGCGGTATCTGATTGTTGCGGTACCTGATTGTTGCGGTATCTGATTGTTGCGGTATCTGATTGTTGTGGTATCTGATTGTTGTGGTATCTGATTGTTGTGGTATCTGATTGTTGCGGTATCTGATTGTTGCGGTATCTGATTGTTGCGGTATCTGATTGTTGTGGTATCTGATTGTTGTGGTATCTGATTGTTGTGGTATCTGATTGTTGTGGTATCTGATTGTTGTGGTATCTGATTGTTGTGGTATCTGATTGTTGTGGTATCTGATTAAATCAGGTTGTGAAGCCTCCAAGTTTGTTGAGTTCTAGCAAATGCCAGACCTGTTATATCCTGGTGATGTTTTGTCCTGTTTTCAGGTACTCAATCAGACATCAAGACTCGAAATACAGTTGTTGGAGAACTCGCTTTCAACCAATAAACTGGAGAAAGAAATTCTGGTGCAGACACAGGAGATCAGCAAACTCCATGAAAAGAACAGGTGAGAGTCAGAAGCCTCACTACAACTTCACTGCATGGACTCACTGAGGTTCACATGGACAGACACTGTATTCAAGCACCCTGAGACGCTATCCTGCATGAAGAGAGCTATGAAAATCAAGTTGCTGTGGTTGTCTAACTGATCTGTGCAGAAGGAAAGGGGAACATGTTAGTATAGGAAGATTGCTAATAGTGTACAGTGCTTTAGTCTTGGAGTAATGTGTACTGAGCAGGTCATATACAATCAATGCACTTCACAGTATATTCTGTGAAGTGCTTTGAGATGTCACAACAACATGATAAGGCGCTATATCAAAAGCAAGGATTATTATTATTTTCATTATTATAACAGGGTTGCCGAGGCACAGGGCTGGAGGAAGGAGCTATTAACAATGATTACACTGAGGCTAATTAGCAACATCTATAATTGGGAGCAACAATGAGACTTCCTCCTGATACGAAAGGCACGGTATCAATTACACCGGAATTTGATAATTTTATTATAATAACAAGAGCCCATTATCCCTGTCACCACATTGCTGTGCCTTGCTTGTAATGTCCATCCCTGAGCACCCTTTGGCCAGTGAAGATCGATCTACATCAGTGAGTGAAGAACACAGAAACAGGAAGAGATCATTCAACCCACTGAGCTCTTCATAGATTATGGCAGATCTTTTAATCCTATTCCCCTCCCCTTTTATTTACACCCTCACTTTCCAACCCTCCTCCCTCTCTCTTTCTCTGTTTTAATGATCGCAGTATTCTGCTGCTACGGCTTTCTGGGGCACTGCATTCCACAGTTTCATAAACTTTTGCATGAAGAAATGTTAAACACTGTTTGTCACTGAGCTCCTTTGTGCCTCCTGCTATAATTTTATTTAAGTTAATTATTGAATAATCATTTTATCAGCCATGTGAATCGGCCATGCATTAGATATTAAAGAGAATCTCAACAACATCACAGTCTCTCTTCCTTCCCCTGCCATCTCCTGCTCTCTTTTCTGTCCTCTCCCATTTCTCTTTCCTCCCCCCCCCCTCTCTCTTTCCCTTTCTCCCCCTTTTCTCCCTCTTCCTTCCGCTCTCTACCCTTTCTCTCTTCCCTCCTCTCCCTCATCTCTCTCCCTCTCACCTCTTTCTCCCATCTCTCTGTCCCCTCCCTTTCTCTCCCTCTCCTCTTTTTTACTCTCTTCATTCCCCTTTCTTTTCTCTCTGCCCTCTATCATTTCCCTTCTTGCTAATATATCCTCATGAGCACACTTACCACACAGCAGGAAAACAAAACAAGACTAATAAATTCAGATCTGAATAGCCATGGCTGAATGAAGCCAAGCCAAGAGTGTGAGATTGGAGAGAGTTGCCAGCTCTGGTTTATCACCACCTTGGCAATGCAATCATTTCATTTCCTGCTGTGCGTTTTGTTTGCTGTGAAACCTTTGTATATGGAATCAAGGTCCAAAGTGAAAGAGACACGATTAATAATAATCCATTTGATACCGGGCTTTCCATATTGGAAGGACGTCTCAAAGCCTTTCACAGGATATACTGTAAAGTATGTGTATTTTGTAGGTGAACTAAATAGTAATCAACAGCAACAATAACAACTTGCATTTATATAATAGTTAGGACAAAGCAAACATGATTGTAAGGCACAGGATTGAGGGGACGTGAAACCAAAGTAATGGTTAGAAAATGCCACTGTTGGGTTTTATTCACCGGTCAATTGTCGAAGGAGGATAAAACTGAAAGATCTCAGGACTTCCACAGCTTTGAGATCCAATGATGAGAAGAATGAATGAAGTGTCCTAATTATTGTGCAGTTTGACCACAAAGACACGTCAGTGTTTGAATGGTTCAATTTTTCCTTTCTATGCCCTTCAGTTTTTTAGAGAAGAAGGTTCTGGAAATGGAAGGCAAGCATGACGTGGAGCTTCAGTCAATCAAGGCTGAGAAAGTGGAGATGCAGCAGCTACTGGTGAAGCAGAGTGCGGTGATGGGAGAGCTGGAGAGACAGCTGAGCACGGCAACCCACAACAACAGCCTCTTACAGCAGCAGCAGATGATGCTCATGGACACTGTCCACAACCTGCTGAAAATGGTCTCCCACGGCAATGGTAAGAAATGTTGGGCAAGTTTCTTTGCTCCACACGCCTCTGTTCACCTAGCAGTAAGAAGGAACCCGGTTGTTAGTCGATTGGTGGATTGCTTTTCCGGGGGTATTAATCCCTTCAAAAAAAATCTGGTCACTTCAATCCACGACTGTTTGTGGGACACTGCTGTGCGCAATTGGCTGCCGCGTTTCGGCCACAAAATATACAGTCAATTCACTTCACAGTATATTCTGTGAAGTGCTTTGAGACGTCTCAAACAACAACAACAAGATTACATTTATATAGCGCCTTTCATGTCAGGAGGACATACAGCATTTCAGACCCGAACTGGGGTCAGGGAGGGAGAAGGGAGGGGAGGGGAAGGGAGGTGACCGATGGCATGGTCGAAGAGGAGAGTCTTGAGGCGGGACTTGAAGGAGTCTAAGGAGGGGGTGAGGTGGAGTGATTGGGGGATGGAGTTCCAGAGGTTGGGGGCAGAGTGACTGAAGGCTCTCCCGCCAATGGTGGGGCGGGTGGGTCCAGGGACGTGGAGCCGACAGAACCGGCTGAGCGGAAGGAACTGGATCCTCTGAAGGACAGGGAGCCAATGAAGTGACTTGCCACTATATTAAATGCAAGAATTATTATTATTACTATAGCGACAGCATCAGCACAGCTATATTTAGGGATGTTGAGTGCCTCCAGTTGGTAGCACTCTTTCCTTTGGGACAGACAGTTGTGGGTTTGAGCTTCACGTGCAGTGCTGGGGGAATGCTGCATTGTCTGAGGCGCTGTTATTCAGATGGGACATTAAACCGAGGTCCCATCCGATTTCTTAAGTGGCCGTTAAGTATTCTGTGGCACAATTTGAGAAGAGGAGGGAGTTTCTTCCAGTATCTTGACCAACAATCAATCCCCCAGATAAAGTTGGTCATTCACTTCATGGCTGTTTGTGGAATGTTGCTGAGCACAAATTGACTGCTGAGTTCACCTACAAAATACGCAGTCACTACACTTGATGGTGAATCTGGTGAAGAGTCGTGAGGCATCCTCCTGATGTGGAAAGGCCCCTTGAATATTAATATTTCATTAAATAAATAAAATAATAATTTGGTAATTTGTGGGACATTGCTGTGCGCAACTGCCTGCCAAGTTTCGCCCACAAAATACACAGTTAATTCACTTTACAGTGTATTCTGTGAAGTGCTTTGTGACGTCCCAACGCCGTGATAAGGCGCTATATCAAATGCAACAATTATTATTATTATCAATGGTCCAAACTGGCAGTGAAATAGTTTATCATCTGCTGTATAGCACTCCAGCATCACACAGAATGATTGAACCTGCCCACTCAAAGCAAAAATATCCATCGCATTTAGCTTTTGTTAACTGCTTTAGCATTTTGTGTCACTCTGTGACAAACAATTTTGATAAAAATAATAACTTGTAATTATCAGGACTTTTCCTGTAGGAATAAATGTCTGAAAGATAGACAAAAATAGAATTGAACAGAATTGTGGTGAATGTTGTTACGGATATGAATGCAGGAGCCTATCTGCCTCAGCGACATCCAATAAACAGCAAACAGCAAAAATATACAAAGCGCGTAGGCCCCCCACACCCCTCCTCCCTCCCGAATCTGAATACATTTATCCCATTGAAGTAGATCCTGTTTTGGAAATGTCTATTCTGTTGCTGCTCCTCAACTGTTTAACTTTACTGTATGTGGGTCCGTCTTGTCTGCTTGTCTGTCTGTGTGTGTGTGTGTGTGTATCAATTTATAAAAAATATTTGGTTGCTCAATCTAGGATTGTTTGTGGGACGTTGCTGTGCGCAATTGGCTGCCACGTTGCGCCCAAAACATATACAGTCAATTCACTTTACAGTATAGTCTGTGAAGCTCTTTGAGACGTTGCGAAGATGTGATGAGGCACTGTATCAAATGCAAGGATTATTAATATTATTATTATGAGATGTGCAGCCGATTAATTTGAAATTGGTGTAAATTTGTGATGAGGAAGGGAATATAAACTGGGAGAAAAACTTCACATTTCACAAGATCAATGTGTCAGCCTCTCGTTGTTGGTAGCACTCTCGCCACTGAGTCAGATGGTTGTGGGTTCAAGCTCCACGTAAGGACTTTGAACGCTTGTCGTCTCAGCTGACACTCCAGTGCAGTGCAGGGGGCGTCCTGCATTGTTGGAGGTGCCGTTTCTTGGATGAGACATTAAGCTGAGGAGGCCCTGTCTTGTCTGTCTGTTCAGGTGGATGTTTAGGATCTCTTGACACTATTTGAAAAGGGAACAGAGTTTCTCCTGGTGTCCTGGCCAACAATATCCTGTAAAATGATTTTGGACGTCCTCCCAAAGTGAAACTTGTTACACCAAATGTATGGTTTGGTATTATGATTAAATCACAGATGGGTTCTAATGACAAAACTTTAGTCAAATTGATCACGACCTTCCAGAATATGCGCTGATCACAGCATCAATCTGTTTTGTTTTGTTAAATGAATACAGTTTTCTTGTGTCAGCCAACAATTCCCCACATAACATACTCAGTTCACATCATAGCTGTTGATGGGGCCTTACTGTGGCCAAATTGGCTGTCATGTTCCCTAAAACATTCCCACTCCCTATAAATACTCTGAAGTGCTTTGAGATGAGCTCCTGATGTGAAAGTCACTGTATAATGTAAAATTGTTGAATGAAATGAGAGGATTTATAATAATAAACTTCACCTTTGATATAATGCCTATAACATGGTAATATTTCAATGCACTTCACACAGTATTACAGTAAAGTGTAGGTGAACACAGCGATATCCCATAAACAGCCGTAAAGTTTTATTTGGGGGATTTGTTGGCCAGGAAACCAGGAGAAACTCCCTTCTCTTTAGCGTCCACCTGAACAGGCAGACCAAATCTCGGTTTAAAGTCTCGTCCAAAGGATGGCACCTCTGACATCTAGTGTAACTCAGCACACTATAAATAATGCAGCTATCTTAATTGTGGGCTTGTCATAGCTGACAGCAAACGTTGCTCTGAAAGATGAGCTTGACATCAGTGGGCAAGTTGTGTTGATGTCTTATTGGCTTGGGTGAAATGTGCTTTCTACAGTTCAAGATCCTGGTCCTCACCTCCAAAGCCCTCCATTGTCTTGCTCCCCCCTACCTCTGTAACCCCCTTCTATTCTGCTCGCTCCCTCCGCTCAGCGGGCTCCGGCCTGCTTCACCTCCCCACTTTTGGCGGACGGGCCTTCTGCCACTCTGCCCCCACCCTCTGGAACTCCATCCCGTAGTTCCTCCGCCTTGCCCCCTCCCTTGCCGCCTTCAAGCCCCATCTCAACACCGTTCTCTTCGACTGTGCTTTCGATCTCCCTGCTTCCCCCCCCTGCCCTCCACCCTCTTCGACGCTGACCCCCAGCTCAGGTCTGAAACTCTGTATATCCAGCGCCTTGGGATGTCCTCCCAA
Organism: Callorhinchus milii; assembly: GCF_018977255.1. Taxonomy (NCBI): domain Eukaryota; kingdom Metazoa; phylum Chordata; class Chondrichthyes; order Chimaeriformes; family Callorhinchidae; genus Callorhinchus; species Callorhinchus milii. The sequence goes on from NW_024704751.1 coordinate 20,098,393, forward strand.
CACGAAAGGCACTTTACAAATGTAATTTTGTTGTTGTTGTTGTTTCTTCACTACAGTATTATATATATGTCATGCAACTGCCAGGATGGTGGAAGGCGAACTAAATGGACCTTGGTCTTGTTTCTCCAACAAATTCTTATGTTCTTATGTTCTTAGACTATACAGAAGATACAAAGGAAAATCGAGTGTTTAAGGACTGCGCTGAGGTATACCAAGCTGGTCTGACCACAAGTGGAGTTTACACACTACATATGCCCAATACCACTGACACTGTTAAGGTAAGATAGTGGAAATAACAAATGCTTTTTTGTGTGCAATTTTTCTGCTCCTTTCACACCTTCACGTTTCAGGTGCAGAGGCAGGTGAGGGGTTTGTTAGTCACTCTGAATGGATGTTGCTCACTCATTGTGCCTGACAATATAGCTAGTGACTGGCCAAAAAGGAGAGGTATTTGTGTAACATATTTCTCAATGCTGGAAGTCAGCGAGATGTACGTGTTGAATCCAAAGTTCACATTTCAGATCTATGTTGAACTCCTGCTGACAAGACTCTGACTTATATCATTGCTTGGCTTATATCATCATGTTATCAATATCCCGGTCGCTTCAATTAAATTAAAATATGAATAAGAGACCACCCCCCTCTTTATTTCATCACTGGCTTTTAGCATATAAAGTCACATTCTATACATCCCAGTAAGTAAAATATCAGATATAAATTAAATTTAAGTCCAGGAGTTTACTGTATTTCACATTAAATACAACAACAACTTGGATTTACATAGCGCCTTCCACGCTTTACGGCATCTCAGAGCGGTTAATCTGTCATTCTATCTGTCTACTTCCCTCTTGAATCGCACAATTCACTCAGCGTTCCACATCCTCACAACTCTCTGTGTGAAAAACAATCTCCTAAACTCTCTTTTCACTCATCTTCCTGCTATCGTATGCCTCTGGTCTCCAGTCACTGACTCCCATTCTAATGGAAATAGCTTCTCTCTATTAACTCTTTCAAAAATCCGTCTTGGATTTGTACAACAACAACAAATTACAATTTTATAGTGCCTTTCACGTAAGGAGGACGTCCCAAGGCGCTGGACAGTCGGGGATCTGCACCTGAACTTCTATTATACACTAATAAAGGTTTGAAAAAGCATCCATTGGGAATTGGCAAAAAGGGAAATGGAGATTGAGCAGGAGAGTGGGGTTAGAGTAGGTGTGACTCGTGTTCAGAAAAACACCAGCGCTTAGTTGAATGGCGTCTTTTGGAGCTGTAACATTGTCTGATTGCTAAAATTGTTCTATGTTAATGAGACATTCACTGGAAGGGCAATGTAAAATCCAGTGTGATTGGTATAACATGTAATCCATTTAATTTAGTGCTATTTGAAGTAATAAAGTAACACCCGAGCACACATCAATCAGTCTGACCTTTCCCAAGTCCTGGATTGGAAGCGGAGTGGGAGCAAGCTTTCAGAGGTATCTGATTCTCATGATTTATATTGTGGCAGACCATGCATTGCTCAGTTGTTTCCTGTTTCACATTGCAAGCTGTTCTGTGCTCTCCGGTGCTCAGCACAGTGTCTTTTCCCCTGTAGCAGGTTTGCGCAGAGAAATTGAGGCTTCCAGTGAATTATTATACAATACAATACAAAGTTACATTTCTAAAGCGCCTTTCGGAGGTCATGCCAAGGAACGGGATTAGGACCCGAGCTGGGGAGATTGGGATCAGGGATGGTGGAGGGCAGAGAGAGTAGGAGGGTGGCCGAAGGCATGGTCGAAGAGGAGGCTTGCCTTGAAGGAGGCAACGGAGGGAGCAAGGCGATGGGAATGGGATGGAGTTCCAAAGGGTGGGGGCAGAGAGAGGTTAAAGGCTCGACCACCGATGGTGGCCCACTGAAAAGAACCATGTTAGTGGATTCATAAGGCAGATATAGAATCCAGTCAGTTCAGCTGGTTTTCATGATGAAGAACTGCTTTTTATCCGCAGTTGATGGGATACGTTTCCACGGAGTGGAAGAGGATGGTGCAAGGGTTGAAACGATAAAATGTTTCATTTGGCTGTTTATTAGCCTTCTGTGTTTCAGCCCATGATAAAGTGAGCGGTGCCATCCTGTGTGTCAAGAACAACAACTTGCATTTATATAGCAACATTTAGGTAACATAACATCTCAGAGCACTTTACAGTGATGGGGGTTAGACTCTGAACAGGGAAGAGGGGGCAAGGGGGAGATGACCATTTGCACAGTCGAAGAGGTAGGTTTTAAGGTGAGATTTGAAGACAGATAGAAAAGGGCTGAGATGGAGAGGTGAGAGGAAGGCTGGTAGAGAGGTTAGTGGCATTGAATCTGACAAGAACAGTGTTAGGACAATAGGACAGTAATCATTGCTCTTTGGATACTGTAACCCGGTCTGGGTAAAATATGCTAATAAACAGATGGGTTTTATTCTGAAGGTCCAAATGCTTTGCAGATGAGCTGTTTCCATGATTCATTTCTGCAGCTCAAATAATGGCAGAAAAATTATACCCTTTGTATCGTTAAGTGGGCTTTGCATTCACTGTAGGCAGAGTGAGAGTCACCGCAGTACAGATGGTCTGTGAGTGCTTGAAATAACAAGCATTTATTCGGGATGCTAATTAAGTAATTATAGTTAATAAAGGTAAAGTTCCCATGTGTTAGGGGGGGAAAGGCATGCAAATTTGAAACAAAGGGACAACCATTTGACTTAATAAGGACCAATTGCCAGTCATCAACATCTGTCTCCTGTTGTCTCCCAACAGGAATGAGCATTTACATGTACCCTTTGCTTCTTGTCTGTAATATATGTAGAAACAATTTATAACCCGTCCATTCATATCTGTCATCTCGGGCTCTTTCACTGACAAATAATGGGTTCCCAAGCACCAACGGTGCATTTTATGACTCCTTCGTGCTTCTCCACTCGTGTAACAGTGTGAATATTGGAGAATTGGCTGCATCTAACACATTCCTTTATGCTTTTTCAATCTATAAGAACTTTACACTGAAACCCAAATCTTCAATAAAACTGGCTGGATGAGGGTTGTAAAACTTAGTGAGATGGATTTCCAGACTTTTAGTGGATTGTAGAGGATTCCTGCTGCGCACGCTCACCTTCCATTCCACATTTGATTCAGAAATCTGTTTGTGATTTATTATCACACCATGCGCTTACTAGTGGGATATCCAGCACTTCTCTGGTATGAAGTACGCTCAGATCTGCCTGAAGAAACCTGAATATATTTCAATCACTTTTACAGCCAAGCGGGCAGGCAACAGATCACACATTTATAAGTCCAGCTAAGTACTTGCAGCAAGTATCAGCCCAAGAGAGACAGAGCTCTCTGCAGTTTAACAGGACAACTGTTCCATTTGGAGTACTTAATGCTTTGTTTCCTCGAAAGTTCTCTTTTGCCAGAGTAATTGTTGCAGGTTGGTGTGCGAACCTCAATATGGCATTTTTTCACAAATACAATTATCACAAGATCGGTTGGTCAGCCCATCTGATCTTTTCCCTCCAGAAACACCACCATCACAGCAGCTAGGTGTGTGTGTTTAATTGAGTCCCAGTGCCTTGGCATCAACCACCTTTCCTGGTCACCTGCTCATATTGTTAATTTCCTTCTTGGTAAAGAAATACTTGGGCAAGTTTGCTTACTCCACACGCCTAATAATAATCCCTCCAAAAAAAAACAATAATAAATTGATAATTTTCAATCCATGACTGTTTGTCGGACATTGCTGTGCGCAATTGGCTGCCGCGTTCGCCCACAAATATGCAGTCAATTCACTTTACAGTGTGTTCTGTGAAGCGCTTTGGGACGTCCTCCTGACGTGAAAGTGCTATATCAAATGCAAGGATTATTATTATTATTATTATTATTTCTGTCCTGAAATTTCCCCTTTGCAACTCTATAAACCAGTGTCCTCATGAACTACTGTATTGATGCAATCAATCAGTATTGATCTGGGTTTACCTTTCAATCCCTTTTAAAATGTTCACAGCTCTATAAGGTCCTTCTGAGATGTCTTCTCTCAGTAGTTTCTTTTGTTAGGAGTATTATAAATTTGATCCTTTCTTTAATCTGTTCATGCCAGGAAGAGGGTTTGGGGGATGCTGGGACCCATAGTTTGATACCGTGGTGGGAGGATACTGTTATTGAGCTGAAGGGTGTTCATCACCTGAACCAATAAAAAAATGATAAAAAAAGAAGTTTGGATGACCCATCGATTAGGGAATGAGTTTGAGGCAGTGACTGAACATATTGTTAATAATCCTTGTATTTGATATAGCGCTTTATCATGGCTGTCTCAAAGCATTTCACAGAATACACTGTAAATTGAATTGACTGTGTATTTTATGGGCGAAACACGGCAGCCAATTGCGCACAGCAGCGTCCGACAAACAGTCGAAGATTGAGTGACCGAATTATGTACAATAATAAGTCAACCATTTTCTTGTTATTTTTCACTGTTTCAGTGAAAAGAAGTTTGGAATAGACAACAGCAAGTCCTCTCAGCAGGAAAAAAGCATCTTATTGTAGACCTTTGACTAACGGTCTAATGGGAATCGGTTGAAAGTAATGTAATGTCCGAAATGAAACGTGATGAAGCTAAAAACATTCTGAAACTCGCTCACACTGTGACCATTTCGTCTCCTTCTGGGCAGGTTCTCTGTGATATGGACACGAGTGGAGGGGGTTGGACTGTGTTCCAACATCGCCAGGACGGGAAGGTGGAATTTCACCGGGATTGGAAGGAGTACCGGCTGGTGAGCAAACACATGCTGTTTGTTTGAACCGACGGATCTGATGGTTAAAAACGATCAGTGATATTAGGGGAATAATTCTTCACAAACGCATTCTCTGCAGTCGTGTTATTTTGTCAGGAACCAATTGCTGGATGTTAGTGCCTCTGAACTTGGGAACGTGCAAGCGCAGAAAAGTTCACGACAGGTTATCTAGCAAATCCCGTTTTCAAATTTCATCATTCCCCATCTTGCACTTACTCCCCATGTCTCACACTCTGTGTGAGATACCCACAGTGTTGCTCTCCTAGCGCCTGCCAACAATCAGATTTTAATGGGAATTGGACAAAGAGTTGTGGCAAAATAAGAAGAAGGAGTTGGTGGAAAAAGCAGGAGAATAGGATTCGAGTTGATTTCACAGATGCTGAGCTAACACCAGCATGATTATAAAGGGCTCCTTTTCTGATGGAAATTTCTGATGATCACTGGATTAAAAAGAAACTTAGCAACAGGATACAGTGGTGGTGATAAACAGGGAAAAGATTCATCAGTTTGGCAGAGAACATCTAGAAGAGGTCTTCAAGATCTGTTTTCAGTCTCTTGTGTACAATACAGCGTTAGCTTAGAGCTTTGATACACGGATATGGTAGATATCCAATGGTTGTTTCAACAACAACTTGCTTCCATTTGTTGGTGTGCCAACAGAGGCTGGTGAGAATTTGGAATTTGCTGCCGGAAGCTGTGGTTGAAACAAAAGACGTCAATGTAGTTAAAAGGAGGTATCACACGTACATGAGGGAGATGGGAAGAGAGGAAACTAAGACTCGTGAGGAGTATAAATATCATGAGCATTAGTTAGTCCGTATCATTCTCTATAATTCTATGTCGAGGCTTTGATCTTATATCCAGTCCAGACTGCTGAGATGAAATTTTCTTTCCTCTGCTAACTGATGAATCGTTCAGTAAAATGTTGTTGACCAGTTCCAAACTGGCTCGTCATAGATAAATATAAATAATAATCCTTGCATGTGATATATATATTGCTGTAAAGTGTAAGGACTGTATATTTTGTGGGAGAAATATGCAAGTCAAGATGCAAGTGGAGAAGACAAACCTTTTTGGATTTGATCCCATGAAGAAATGGGACACGAGGTTCTTTAAGATTGACCTTAAAGCTTATGTTTGTCGTGCGATGCTGTAGCATTGCTCTCATTAGTAGCAATTGAGTTTTTGTGACTCTGATTAGTTAATTAAATCTTTCCAGTTTAATAGCTCAACAACAAATTCATTAAAGTCTGCGTAATTTTGAACGCAGCTGCTTTGTGAAGTAAACACTTGATCTTAGTCTGCCTGAAAGGTCCCTTCTCTTATTGGGAATGTGACTAATGGGTAATAATGGGTAACACTCTCCCTCAGTCCCTCTGCCTTGCCCCTTCCTTCCCCATCTTTAGGTTGTGCCTGAAGACCTTTCTGTTCAACCGTGCTTCCAATTCCACCCTCCCCCCACCTCCCGGCTTGGCCTCGTGCTCTGGCACTGTAAAGTGCTCTGGGGCGCTACCCTGCATGAGAAGCGCTATAATTGCAAGTTGTAGTGCAGTATTAATTGATTGTTATCCCATCAACAGGGCTTTGGGGACCCAGCGGGCGAATACTGGCTGGGAAATGAATTTGTTCACCTTCTCACCAGCCAGTCTCCACACGTACTGCGTATTCAGCTGAAGGACTGGGATGGAAACGAAGCGTTTTCACTGTTTGATCGATTCTCTTTGGGGAGTGAAGAGCAGAAGTACCGGTGAGTTTGATTTCGGTTCTTCTATAGTCTCCACCATTGTGTTTTCAAGATTTGTTACAAGAAAGCGCACTTGTCAGCCAGACACAAAGTTGGTAGCACTCTTGCCTCTGAGTCTGAAGGTTGTGGGTTCCAGACCCATGGTGGGACTTTGAGCTCAGAGACCAGGCTGACATGCCCATGTAGTGCTAGTGAGGATGCTGTCCTTCAGATGAGATGTTAAACTGAGCTCCCGTCTGTCTGGCTGTTCAGTTGGATGTTAATGATTGCACAGCACTATAATAAATAATAATAATAATAATCCTTGCATTTGATATAGCACTTTTCACGTCTTCTAGACCTCTCAAAACGCTTCACAGAATATACTGTAATGTGAGTTGACTATATTTTGTGGGTGAAACGCGGCAGCCAATTGCGCACAGCAGCATCCCACAAACAGTCTTGGATTGATGTGACCAATTTATTCATGTTTTTTTTTCTTGAGGGATTATTATTCGACGTGTGGAGTAAGGAAACTTGCCCAGGGTTTCACCCCCTGCCGGGAATCGAACCCAGGTCTCTCGCATGCGAGGCGACTTCTCTAACCGCTGAGCTACAGCACTCCACATGAAAAGAGAAGGAAGTTTGTCCCGTATCATGACCAACAATTCATTCAGTTAAAATTGGCCTCTCATTTCCTGGCTGTTTGTGAGACATTGCTATTCTGAGCTGTGCTGTTCTGAGCTCAACAATATTGAGACAAAAATGGTCTTACAGGCTGAAGATTAGATGGAATTTCAGGCTTTAGACCCTTTATGTGTCAGTCTGGTACATTAGTAGCAGAAGGTTGTGAGTTCAAGCCCCTCGTCTGGTCTTGGAATCACATAGTCTCAGCTGACACCACAGGGCAGCGCTGGGAGGTGTTGCATTGTCAGAGGTGCCGTCTTTCATATGAGACGTGAAACTAAAGTCCAAGCTGCCTGTTCAGGTGGACTTTAAAGATCTCGCGGTGCTATTCAAAAAGAGAAGGAAGGTTATCCCCATGTCCTGGCTAACAATCCCCAAATAAAATTGGTGACTCACTCCATGTCGGTTTGTGGAACATTGCTGTGGATAAATTGACTGCCATGTTTTGCTAACAAAATACACAGTCACTGCGCATTACAATATATCCTATGAAGCGCTTTGAGACACCTTGACGATGTGATAAGACGCTGTATCAAATGCAAGGATTATTATCATTATTATTATGCAAGCTGAGTTTGCAAAGAAGTTGAACTGGGGACTCCGGCAAGCATTGTGTTGGCATAGTCAAGCTAAAATGGCTCTGACGGACATTTGAGATTCTGGTGAACTAAGGTAAATGGTAAATGATGTGGCTGGTGCGCTATGTCTGAGTTTAGCTTCATGTAAAGAGTATGGACAATGCACGTCAACTATCTGTGCTTTCTGCTGTGTAACCTGGATGGTTTGTGGCGTATGGTTGCTTGAGTTTATTAAACACAACTTTTTATCTTCATCTTGATGGACTGGAGGACAGAGCAGCAAGCTGTGCTTATTTCCCTGTCTCCCTATCCCTCGGCTCCAGGGGAATATGCAAGAGAGTTTATCATCTTGGAGGCATTGTTTCTGTTCTTCTCCGCCCCCCTGACCATTCCTCTCCTCCTCCAGCCCACCTCCTCTCCTCTTCTCTCTGCTCCTAACTGGGTTATTACTGTGTGGGAAAGCATAGTGTATGATCCCTGGACTTAGCCATAGCACAGTCTTATTTGCTCTCAATGGAGCTCACACGACTTCTCTGCCAGTGGACCATTGACCTATTGAATCTCACTCCCATTATATTCTGTTTATCACAATCAATCCACTGAAAAACAAATTGTCACCCTCTACGAATGCCAGTAGCTTTGAAAGGCAGCGGCCCAAATGGCAACATGACAAAGCCAATGTCAATGTTTTTGCATCTGGTAATATTTATTTGAGATTTGTATGTTAACTGGAATTACAAAACAAATAGATTTTGAGGAGCAAAAAAAAACCTGTGACCCAGGGAGGGGGGCTTGTTTACATTCAGGGTGCTCTCTTATGCTAACAACTTTTGGTTGGATGAATACTCTTCTGTTTTGAGATGCTAAATGATTGATTACAGCCATTGTTTGGGACATCACCAAGAAGAACATTTGAAATCATAGTAGTTAACTTAATGCCATGCTCCTGTTGTAAGAGAATGTTGATTATTATTTGAAGGGAAACTGAGGCTTTGAACTCCTAGGAAATACCATGTTGAAGTCAGGAACATTGGATTGAGTTTTGGTGTCAATGTGGTGAGGAGGCAGTGTGGTGGAACGAACACATTGGAGGTGGAAGTACAAAAGAACAATGAAGCAGTGACTTAAGTTGGGTTCTGCCGAAAAGGCAAAGAAAGGGGGAAACTCACATAGTCTAGGCTGACACTTCAGTGAAGTGCCTTTCATCTCAAAGTGCTTCACAGGATTTACTATATGCAGTGATTGTGTAGGTGAATGCGGCAGACAATTTGCACACAGCAACATCCCACAAACAGCCATGAAGTGAATAAGTGATTTTATTTGGGGGATGGAGCTCTTGGCTAGGACACTGACCAGTAGAAACTCCCTTCTCTTTTCAAATAATGCCACAAGTTCTTTAGCATCTCGGTTTAGTTTCTCATCTGAGGGGCGAGACCTGCAATAATGCAGACACCCCCAGCACAGCTCAGGAGTGTCAACCTAGACTATGTGAGTTCAAAGCCCTGACGTGGGGTTTGAACCCACAACCTTCTGATTCAGAGGCAAGAATATTAACAATTGAGCCAGGCTGACACGCAAATTCCGTAGAGAAATGAATTGAATCTCTGTTTACTGTAAATGTTTTGGAATAGGTTTATGTTTGTATTCCTAACAACAGATTGTAACCAGTTGGATTAAGAAGCCATGTGTTGTTGCTAAAGTTCTTGACGGAAAACTGTTCCTGTTTTTTCACTAAGAGGCTGTTCCATGTGACAACAACAGATTTTTTCCCCCTGAAATTCCCTTTAAAGCTGAAAACCTGCATGTCATAGAATGGAAATGGAAATGGAGTTAACTGGAGGAGTGTTATTGGCTACTGTTGAATCATTCTAGTATCTAGAAGGCTTAGAAGGCAGATGATCTTGCCAGAGATGATGGCTGTTAATGTGCTGCAGGTTCACAGATGGGGATTTATTGACTCTTCAGAGTATTCAAAGAGGTGCTCAGAATCAGGAGGTAACTGCTTGCATTTTGGGAATAGTTGCAACACATTCCACCGGATTTTCAAATCAAGCTTTTCCAAGTCTCTATCGGAACAGAGAAAGTTGAGAGAATAGTAATCCTTACAGAAGCGCTCTGAGACGCTATCCTGCGTAGGGGGCGTTATATAAGTGCAAGTTGTTGTTGTTGTGTTTGATATCAGGAGGCCATCTCAAAGGGCTTCACAGGAATTACTGTCACTGTGTTTCATAGCCGAATTCAGCACTGAAGTTTTTTACACACAGCAATGTCCCACAATGAGCAGGAAGTCAATTGTTTTGTTTAGAGGTAGTTGGCGAGGACACTAGAAGAAACTCCATTCTCTTATATAGTGCCATGGGATCTTTAAGATCCACCTGAGCAGGCAGACAGGACCTAAGACAGTTTAAGACAGTTTAATATCTAATATCTAATATCTAATCTGAAGATGGCACCTCTAACAATGCAATGTTCACCCAACACTACACTACAATCCCAATTTTGGACTTGAACCCACAACCTTCTGACTCAGGTGAAAGTGCTGCCAACCGAGCCAGGTGGACAATGAGATAAAAGTGTTAAAATGAATTATTTTTGATAAAATGAATAGGGAGAAATCTTTTCCATAGGGTGACTTTGGGGCATCAATTTAAGATCATCACTAAAAACAAGGATGAAAGCTCAAAGAATCTATTTCACACACACTGATTATGATGTGAAATGCCTGAATAAAAACAGTGACTCAAATACAATCTATCCTAGCTCTTTTTAAAACAATATAAAAGGATGTGGAGAAAGTGTAGAGGAGTGGGATTAGAGAGCTAATGTCTTTAGAGAAGGGAGTTTCTCTCTCCTGGTGTCCTGGCCAATAAATCCAAATAAATAAAATTGATCACTCACTCCATGACTATTCATGGGGCATTGCCGTGTGCAACTGGCTGCCGCATTTCGCCCACAAAATCCGCTATCTATCCACTTTGCAGTATATCCTGTGAAGCATTTTGAGGCATCTCGACGATGTGATAAGGCGCTATATGGTTCTAATGTGTAGATTTGGAAATGGACTGAGACGAAAGTCATTTAGGGTGTCTTGTGGCTGAATCTCAATCTCTTCTTTTCTCTGTTAAAGACTGTCGATGGTAGCTCAGGATTCATTACCAGACCCTTAGTCCCTTCCACCTCTGGGAATGTGGGTTTGAATCCACTCCAGGCCACACTAATGGTCTGAGTCTCCAGGCTATTGGCTGTTGTGCCTGAAACCTGCTCTGACATTCTCAGTTCAGTCCGGTTCCTCGTGTTTGAAATTTTACAGCATAAAACTGCCCACACCGAGCTTTGGGTCAGATTGAGTGGGAAATGGGAAGAGTTTGGGGTTTGTGTGGAATTACATTCTACGTTTGTGCTGTATCTGAACAGAAATACCTAGTGCCTTTGTTGCTCTAAGCTGGAACTTTCCTTTACAACCACACACTGTACTAGTTTAAGTGTGCTCATAACGAGTGTGTTTTTTCTAGCTCCTGCTATTTTGAATAGATATTCTGGCTTGTAGTTTATTTTCTGCAGTCTACAGACACATTGCACTACCTTTGAACTTGGACCTACCCCCGAGAGAAGTATTTTTCATTGTGGTATGAGATCATAACAGGACGTCGACTGCCAACTTCATGCTGGGAGTATGGTCTTTGCTGGATTCCCTTTGGTGTGTAATTGACCGTACAAACATTTGTCCCTGAGAACCTGCCGTAATTCTGAAATCAAACTAGAGTGAGCGATTGAGTAGCATCCTTTGAGGCCTGGCTATGACATGTAAAGGCAATAATTCTCACCAGAAGCACCGCGCTCTGCAAATTGGCTGCACAATACAGCACACCACGCCTCTTGCTTTCACACGGAATATCTGCGCGCAGAACTGTGGAAATGTACAGAACAGAGAGAGCCATTGTTTGTATCGTCGTGTTAGAGATCTCAATGGGCAAGGAGGAAACTGAGCAAAAGAGTTGGACCACAGATAATTGACGAAGGTGGTTTCAATTCACTGCTGTTCGCAGATGTTGCTATGGACTAATCGTCCATAAAATACACAGTGACGCTGCTTTCCAGTAAACCCTATGAAGTACTTCCTGAGATGGTGTTTGCCATGTGAAAAGGCACTGTATCAAATGCAAGGATGATTGTTAATCTTTTGGTGAGGAGTAAGCAGATAAGCAGGTTTACGTTGTGTAACAATCCAATGAAGCTGTGAGGTGATTCCTAGGTAAATGGTTAACATGCTGCATATGTGAGAGCAACAAACGAGGTGCGAAGTGAACTGAGTTTAATATTGCACAATTCTGGCTGCATTTGTTTCTAATTTTCTTGCAAGTTCCCAATTTTATTCTTTGCAAGGATTATCAAATATTATTATTATTATTATTGTGCAAACTCTTCATTTCGGTCATCTTTCCTATCTCCTACCCGTACCTCGGGTGCCCAGCCAGCAGCGTCAAGCACTTTGAGACATCCTCCTGATGTGGACGTTCCTGTGTAAATATAAATTGTATTGTATTCCTCGGCAGATCCGCGGAATCATTGTGTCAATAATTTACAAACGATTACGGCTTTATCGTGTGCAGTTTCCCCTTCTCACCATTCCCCTTTTCTTAAGCGCTCCGTCATGCTCTGTCAAGTTCTGTATTGAAACAATCCCAAAGTTAAGATTTTCATCAATGCAGTTTTGGTCGATCCACCCACACATGATAATACAATAATAATCCTTGCATTTGATATTGTACCTATATCAAACATCTCAAAGCTTTTCAGAAACTCTCTCTGTTGAGCACTTTATTTGGCCTTGAGGCTTTTTNCTCCAGGCGAGTGAATAATAATAATAAAAATCATCATCCTTTCATTTGATGTAGCACCTTATCACATCATTGAGACATCTCAAAGCACTTCACAGGATGTACTGTAAAGTGAATTGACTGTATATTTTTGTGGGCAGCCAATTTGCCACAGCAATGTCCATGAGCAGCTCAGTAGTGAGTGACCAATTTTATTTGAGGGATTGTTGGCCAGAGACAAACTCCCTTTTTTTGTGGAAAGGTTGTGAAATCTGGAACTCTCCGCAAAAAGGCTGTGGCTGCTCCATCCATTCAATTTTTCAAGACTGAGGTAGATAGATTTCTGTTTGGTAAGGGTATTAAGGGATATAGGGCAAGGGTGGGCAATGGGAATTGAGCTCCAGATCAGCCATGATCTTAAAGAATGGTGGGACAGGCATAGAGGGCTGAATGGCCCACTCCTGTTCCTATGTTCCTATGCTTTCAAGTAGTGCCGTGGGATCTTTAACGTCCGCCTGAACAGGCAGACGGCGCCTCAGTTTAACGTCTCACCCAAAGGACGGCACCTCCAACACCCTCAGCGCAGCATTGAAATGTCAGCTTAGCTGATGTGATTCCAAGTCTCAACGTGGGGCATGAGCCCACAACCTTCTGATTCAGAGGTGAGAGTGCGACCACTACGTCCGGCTGACACTCCAATCAGAGAACCCCAGATCATCTATAGGCTGAAATTCCAGAACAGCAATTGTAGTGGAGAAACCCCAAATAGCATGAATTGGCTGCCGCATTCACCTACAAGATACAGTCACCACACTTCACAGAAAACTGTGAAGCACTTTGAGGCGTTCTCAATGATATCCGTTCTACAGCAAGTGCAAGGATTTTTTTTTTATTTTTTATATCATATCAAATAGCTGAAATGTTTTGCTCCCCATGCAAAAACATTGAGTTGAATTTTGGCTCTTGCTGGAGAGGTGATGTTACAGACTTGTGAGTCCTTTGTGAGGACAGAGTAGAGAGTGGGGTGCAGGGGAATTAGCCTCAGCAGGAGGTTCCCAGTCCTGAGAAAATATGTTTCAACTTGCGCCTGTAACTTAATGTTATGTTTGTAACATTGGATTGTGTTTCAAGGCAATAAATCCTGGGACATGGCACAAAGGAGGTTTGTTGAGATGATGGGAGCACTGGTTTGGAACACTACAAGAGCAGTAACATTGTGAATAGAAAGTCCAGTGGAATCTGTTATGGGATTTTCCAGATTATATTTTGATGAATGTTCTCATGACTTCAAACAGCACTGGACTATAGATCACGTAAAATAGTTTCCAGCCTTCAGTGATCTCTGGTCTGTGTCCACCCAAATAATATTAACAGTGACATATCAGTGACCGTCGATACAAATGTTAGAGACTGTCTTCATATCGTTCTTTGTTTTTATCTGTAATTGTCCTCTCATCCTATGGAAAAGGCCACCACATTGTACAGAGGGGTTCAGCAACACTTCACACGTGCACACCACCTTTCACATAGTTAATTAAAATAATAATAAACCTTGCAATTGACACAGCACCTTATCACGTCTTTGCGACATCTCAAAGCGCTTCACAGAACATACTCTAAAGTGAATTGACTGGATATTCTGTGGGCGAAATGCTGCAGCCAATTGTGCACAGCAGTGTCCCACAAACAGTTGTGGACTGAGTGACCATTTGAAAAATGTTTCAAAGGTGTTGTCCTCTGAGGACAGGGCAGTGTGACATGTTGGAGGTGCAATCTTTTAGATGATTCAGTAAAGTGAGGTTCCGTCTGCTTGTTCAGGTGGACGATAAAGATCCCATGGGCACTATTCGAAAAGAGAAGGTAGTTTATCTCTCCCAGTGTCCTGTACAACAAATAAAATTGGTCACTCACTCCATGGCTCTTTATGGGACATTGCTGTGGGCAAATTAACTGGTAAATTGCCAACAATATACAAAGTAATGGTAAATCCTGTTCATCACTTTGAAACAGCCTCCTGATGTGAAGGTCAAATTTGACTATTTATTAACATTGAATTATTATTTATTAGTATTAAATCATTATTTATTAGTATTACATTATTATGTATTAGTCTTAAATCATTGTTTATTAGTATTAAATTATTATTTAATAATAATAATTATTCGAATTCCAGATACTCATCCTCACCTACAAGGCCATTCACGGCCTCGCTCCCTCCTACCTCTCTGACCTACTATCCCCCTACCTACCTGCCCGTACCCTCCGTTCCTCTGGCTCCGGTCTGCTCCACATCCCCCGCCCCAACCGCCCCACTATCGGTGGCCTTCAGCCTCTCAGCCCCGAGGCTCTGGAACTCTATCCCCCAGTGCCTTCACCGCTTCCTCCCTTTCCTCCTTCAAGGCCGGTCTCAAGACCTTTCTCTTTGACGGTGCCTTCAGCTCCCCTCTCGACTCTCTACTCCCTCCTCGCTCCCTCCCTTCCCTCCCCTCACCCTGACCATTTCCCCCCTGCTCGGGTCCTGACCCAACTGTCCAGCGCTTTGGGACGTCCTCCTGACGTGAAAGGCGCTCTATAAATGGAATCTTGTTGTTGTATTTATTAGTATTAGTATTAAATTATTATTTATTAGTATTAAAGCATTTTTCAGGGGTGAGTGAGGGGTGGGAGGGAGACAACTGAAGTTGCAGGGGTTTTTTAGATAAATTTGAAAGTGGCTTGAATTCATTTAGTTCCCCTTCTTGTCAGATAATGTCGGAACACTTAAAGGTTCCCAGATAAGGAACCTGAATGATATCATATAAAATTACCGCCATGTGAATTATTGTGTGAATATTTGAGTTGTACTTAAAAAAATGAATCATTGTTTTTCACACCATTAAGATGTCTCCTTGGGATGTCCTCCCAACATGAAAGGCCCTATATAAATGTAAGTTTGTATGTATTGTCTCAAAGAGCATCTCCGGATTTTCTGTAAAGTGTAGTGACTGTGTATTTTGGCTTGGCGAGTCTCTTTGTGTCCTTTGCTTGTGGTCACTTGGTGTCAAACTCCGCCATTGTTCAGCGCTCAAAGACGTCACAACTACAACAACAAACTGCACTTATATAGCGCCTTTCACGTCGAGAGGACATCACAAGGCTGTGGTTCTGCCTCCGAGCTGCCCCGAGTGAAGAGTGCAAATCTTCGTGATGTTAATGGAAACTTCAGGGGGGGACGTTATTTTTACAGACATGAACTGAAGACTTGAATTTTTCACCATCTCCAATCTCACTGTGTCTCTTTCTCTCTCAGGCTCCACGTAAAGGGTTACAGTGGCACAGCCGGCAGAACCAGCAGCCTCACTCCTTCTGGGACACGATTCAGCACGAGGGACGAGGACAATGATGAATGTGGCTGCAAATGCTCGCAGATGGCGTCTGGAGGTAAGATCGAAGAGTTTCATTTTCCGGCTATCTGTCCTCCGAACCCAGAAAATCGCGTTCAAAGACATCGCATTTCAACAACGTGACCTCCATTCGTGAGACCAAAGAGCAGGAGCATCAGTGACTCCGATCACAGACACAACAGCTCACTCCAGTGGAGCAGAGGTGAGAGCTGATGTGGCCCTCCCTGTTCCCTCCTGTCTCCTCTCCCCTCCCCTCAGCTCATAGACTGACGTTTGTCCTCATCAAGGAGAATTTATCAGTCCTAGAAAACAGTATGTTTCTCTCGTCTATTGCAAACACAGACACACACACGCGCACAGACCTACATACACAGACATACACTCCAGGATCACTGCTATCCAGACAGAATATCTGGCAGACATCAAGTTCTGGATGAGACCTAACTTTCTTCAGTTGAACACGACCGAGGCTTTCCTGATTGCCTCCCGTCAGCGTCTCCACACCTCAGGCACTGATAGCATCACCGTCCATGGATGCACACTCCACCTTACCAAGCCATTCTGGAATCTTGACATCTTGTTTCACCCGCAACTATCCTTTCTATCCCACATCAGTGCAATGACCCGCTCTGCTTCCCTCACCTCCGCAACATCACCCGTCTCTGCCACTGTCTCACACCACAGGCCACCATACATTAATTCATAATATCCAGGCTTCACTATGCAAAGTCCCTGCTTGTCGGCCTCTCCAACTCCTCCATCCATATGCTGCAGATCATCCAGAATTCTGCAGCTCGTGTCCTTTCCCGCATCAGGCTTCATGACTCTATCACCCCCATCCTCGCCCGACTCCACTGGCTTCCCATCATACAGAGGATACGTTTCAAATCCTGGTCCTCACCTTCAAAGCCCTCCATGGCCTTGCTCCCCCCTTCCTCTGTGACCTCCTAACCCCCTACCATCCTGCCAGCTCCCTATGCTCAGAGGGCTTCAGCCTGCTTCATGTCCCTCGCCTCACCTGCTCCACCATCGGCGGGCCAGCTTTCAGCCACTCTGCCCCCACCCACTGGAACTCCATCCCACAGTCCCTTTGCCTCACTCCCTCTCGTGCCTCCTTCAAGGCACGTCTCAAGACCCTCCTCTTCGACTTCACCTTGGGTCACGCTCCCACACTCCCTGCCCTCCACCACTCCCGATCCAACCCCCAGGTCGGGTCCAAATCCTTGACTGTCCAGCGCCTTGGGACATCCTCCCGATGTGAAAGGTGCCGTGTAAATGTAATCTATTGTTGTTGTGATGAAGGAACCTTGTCCAGGTTTCACTCTCTTTGTCTATTCTTTCTGCAGGATGGTGGTTTCAGGCCTGTGGACCTTCTAACCTGAATGGCATGTATTACTCAGGCCGGATGAACGCAATTCGATTTAATGGGATCAAGTGGCACTACTGGAAGGGCACACACTACTCCCTCAAGTCCACCACCATGATGATTCGACCTGTGGGATTTTGAGCAGAAGCACAGGAAATCAGTTGAGGAACCCCCTCCCCCAGGCAAGGAGCACTCCACGGTCACCACACGACCCCCTGTTCCGTTTGTTCCACATGTTGACTGTCACTAGGGTCTTGCAAAGTTGAAGAGGCTCTGTTGACCACAGCAATCTTTCTGTACCTCCTTTGGCCCTCAAAAGTGTTGATGAGGAGATTCTCTCGGAGGGAATGTGGGAAGGAGAATATTAAATGCATTTCAACTAGTGTCTGAAAGTAACAAGCCCCTCTCTCCAACCCTCCCCTCCCTCTAGGTTTTTTGCAGTTTAACCTGACTGATGCCAATATCTTGCTTGTTGACGTAATCCAGATTTGGTAAATAGATTAGAAACTGTTAAATCCTTCTTCTCGCTCCCCCCACCCCCTCCGGAGTCATGATCATCCTGTTTACATTTCCATGTCTCTCCCCTCAGCAGAGACCAGCTCCACTGATTGCATTAAAATGAAATCAGTACACTCCACGTCCCCATACCAGAACTTGGGAAAAACTCTGTTCCAAGGAAACACTGATGTCTTTTCCTCAGTGTATTGGCCATCACTGCTGGGTTTTGTTACAACCGATGCTGTCATTCGTTCAAACTTCATCTTGCTTTGATGTGAGTTTCACATTTTGTAACTTAATGTTTTATAGTGAGCACGATAAATAATTAACGGCCTTCTCATACCCATGTCATTTCTCTTTCTCTCACTCCCTCCTGTCACATCTTCCAATACATCAGTTGGACAAATTATTGGATGATTTTATCTGGAGCCCATATTAGAAGTTGAAAGTTTCCCCAGTTGCTGATCTTCAGCTGGATCGAAGGAGGAAAATGTGATGTGTGATATCACCAGTGAGAATATCACATGTTGCATTTTTGCCCCTTCCCCATCCAAAGAATTTTGGCAGTAATACAATAATTTGGGATCTGGGAATCTGCACGATGATGTTCAAGGATCCCTCTGATTGACCAGGGAGCTGACTCAGGATAAGGGTGGACAATGCACATGATGCTGATATTCAATGTGGCTACAAAACATGTTGTTGATCTGAATTAGGAAGAGCCTTAAAGCAGTCAGCTTCTTTTAGCTGCTATTAATTTGTCAGAACAAGCTTGTATTGTTAGTCTAATAAATACAAGAACTGCTCTTGCTTTAAAGTCCCATCATGTGCATAAACCTAATTAGCTGTTTAACAGTATATGAACTTTGAAATGATTGCAATAGCTGAGCCAGACTGGTTGGGAAAAACAGTTAATTTTTTTACAAGGAGTTTCAGTTTGGGGGAGAATTCAGAGGTTCTTCTCTGCAGTAATGTGTTTAATTTATCTATTTTCCCTGTGTTTTTGCACATCTGCCACTGCGTTGGTGGATGACTGACCTTCTCTCGGGCAACTAGAGATACAGGGAAACAGCAAAAGTGACCTGTGACTCTTGCTTGCTTTACATTATACCTGTACGGAAACTGTGGGCCATTATTGGTCAGGTCAGTGGGAGGTGGAAGCGAGAGGATGGGGACATGAACTCTAATTGCTCTCTGGCTTTGCTACTTCCTGACAACAGATTTCACGGCAACTGTAGAGGCCGCTGCTAAATGCTACAAAGATACTGGCTAAATAAAGGTGACTGGCTTTTGGTATTTGCTCCTTCCAACATACAGTGACTGGTGTGTGCAGTCTGATGTGGCTAGTTTCAGGAGATGTTTTATTTCTTCTGTTTATCTAATCTCTTACTTAGCAAAGCCAGAGATTGAGTAGTATATTGCATTAAAACGCCCTCTGTCTTTTCTCTTCTAGAGACCCAGATTGAAATTCAGGTCTAAGGCGCCCAATGGGATAAGTATCTGCTCAGGCAGCTCAATGGCTGCTCAGTGCAATGGACTATTTTGTAGGCAAACATAGCAGACAATTTGACGAGACATTCCGGGTGAACACGTACTCACAAGGGTATGAAATGATTCCAAATTGCCACTAACTTTGCAATCTTTAAAGGAGATGAAAGTTTCTGGTGGGAAGCAGGAAGTGTCAGTCTGGTTGGGTGGATGGTGCTTTGGGGAAATTGGAGTCTGGACACTTTATTGGAGAGGAAGTAAAGGAAGTTTTTTTTAAAAAAAGTGTAAATATGTTGTGTTTGATTTGGGAGTGCTTCGTTCTGACGAGCAGTAAAACGTGGAGGTCACCACCCAAAGCATTGGTCTTTTTTTTTCTTCATTGCCAGCAGGATGGGGGTTACGAGGAGAACAGGAGGGGGTATATGCTGGAGGGATGAGATAAGATCAGACTAAAGGACCTACTTCATTCAAAGCAAACTTATAATTTTAATGAAACGTTTGGAATCTTCATTTTGCTCAAGTGAATTTGAGAAATACGAGAGAAGCAAGGGATGGGGGAGACGGGGTGGGGGGGAGACGGCTTTCCTGGGTTTACGTCCTTACCTCCTGAGTACAAAAGGGGGCGGCCACAATCCCATCCCCATTAGATCAGATGATTTAGGTGTCACATTGGTGACATCCATTGTGTACAAACACGGTGAGGTAGTGAGAGTGCAGGAACACACAGCTGGGCCAGTGATTGGTAGTCTACCCTGCTTAAGCGTAATTGTGAATCTGATTTTAATTGCCATTCTATTTGCTGTTAGCATTGAGAAATTACCAGTGATCCTAATCGATTATTAATCATGTAATCCTATTAATCTTCCATTTTATCCCCCCTCTCCCCCACCCCCCCACACACACACCTTAATCGCCAGCATAATGCACAAATCACATGTTGAACTTTAGTCTGTTAAACAAACGCTGGTGGTAAATCCTGTGGTTTAATTCCTAAATTAAACAATTGGGAGTATGTTCCCAGCAGGACATACCATACCAGGTTGAGCAACAACATTCATTTATTTAAAGTTCAACACGATTGTTTTTTTACAGGAACAACTAAGGCCAATCAATTAAAAACCTCTCTCTGAATTGTACTGTAACTCGACCATTCTTATGTTTGCGAATCCTCTAGGTCATGTCAAAGTAAATGGAACATGAGTGAAAGATTCAACTAATTTTCCTGCTTAAATATACACTCATCCAGCATTCAAAGCTTTAAACCCAGTCTATTGGTCGTTATTTCTGGGAAACAAATCTGTTATGATATTACCTTAACAGTTCCCCCACTTCTAAATACTGTAAAAGATTACCGTTAATCTTTTTTAAGAATATATATTAATTGTACATCTGTTTTATGTATTCAACACTTTTAATATCCTTTACCTTGGGCATAAAATTTACAGTAGTCATTTGGGATAATTTAATTATTTGATTTTCTTTTAATGTTCATCCAATATATCATATAGAACTGTGTAACAATGTCAGGATGTTTCATTTTTGTATTAAAGGGATAATATATAAAATAAATGTTTCCGAACTTTCCCCCTCACCCCACCACAAATCTGACTTTTGTTTTGTGTCCGTGTGGAGTAACAGGTGTTAAACAATGGCTGCCTTGGCATCACATAGTGCAAAGATGGAGTGGGAGATAGGAGTGTGTAGGTGTGAGGTGAGCGAAGACACGGTCAAAGACCAATGGGGAAGAAATGGAGGAAGCATGGTAAAGGCATTTACGGAGTGTGTCAGACCAAATAGACAGAAAGCCCTCCCTCTGGTGGTAGGTTTGGAGATAATTAATAATAATCCTTGCATTTCATTATAGCGCCTTATATCGAGACGTCTCAAAGCGCTTCACAGAATACACTGTAAGATGAATTGATTGTATATTTTGTGGGCGAAACATTCAACCTTGCTTTTTTCAAAGCTACCTTATCTATAACAACAACAACAAATTACACTTGTACAGTGCCTTTCACGTTGGGAGGACGTTCCAAGGTGCTGGACATTCAAGAATTTTGATCCCAGCTGGGGGTTCAGATCAGGAGGGGTGAAGGGCGGGGAGGGTGGGGGGTGGAGTGAGAGCGAACACTCTGCAGCTCCAGAGTTTTGCTTTTTCTGGCTTCGTCTTATTCATGACAATCACAGAATATTTGGGATAAATAAATGATCCTGCATTTGACTTAGCACTTTCTCACAGTGTTGAAGCATCTCAAAATACTTCACAGGGTAAAGAGTGTCGAGTGTAGTGGTTGTGTATTTGTAGGCACAGGGAGAAACTCTCTTTCCAAATAGGGTCTTTAACATCCACCTCAACGGGCAGAAAGGACCTTGGTGTCTTGTTTGACTCTCAGCTATCCTTTCTACCCCACATTCGTGACAATACCCGCTCTGCCTTCCCCCCACCTCTGCAACATCGCCTGGCTCCACCATTGTCTCACACCGCAGGCCACTGGAACCGTCATACACTCATTCATAATATCCAGGCTTGACCACGTAAACTCCCTGCTTGTTGGCCTCCCCAACTCCTCGCTTCATAGGTTGCAAATCATCCAGAACTCCCCTGCACCAGGCTCCATGACCCTATCACCCCCATCCTCGCCCGACTCCACTGGCTTCCCATCACACAGAAGATACAGTTCAAGATCCTGGTCCTCACCTTCAAAGCTCTCCACCCTCCATGGTCTTGCTCCCCCATACTTCTGTGAGCCACCCCCACCAACCTGCCCGCTCCTTCCGCTCGGTGGGCTCTGGCCTGCTTCAAATCTCCTGCCTCGCCTGCCCCACCATTGGCTGGCCTTCAGGCACTCTGACTCTACCCTCTGGAACTCCATCCCGAGGTGCCTCCGCCTTGCCCCTCCCTTGCCTCCTTCAAGACCCATTTCAAAACCCTCCTCTTTGATCGTGCCTTCAATCGCACTCCTTTCCGACCGCCCTCCACCCTCCCTGATCCCAACCCCCAGCTCGGGTCCAAAATACTGATTGTCCAGCGCTTTGGGACATCCTCTCGACGTGAAAGGCGCTTTACACATGTAATTTTGTTCTTGTGATTTAATGTCTCATCCAAAGGACGGTATCTCTAAATTGGAGTGACGTCTTAGCCTGTCAGGTTTCGGAGGGCAGAGTGATATTAACTGAGCCAGAATGATATTACCAGAAGTAAATTCCACTCATCAGCCAAATCGAAAGTCAATTTGAAGATTTGTACAATATAGTTGTCAATATTTCCTAGATTCATTCTCAATAAATGCCCAGTGATTACATTACTCCTCCACAACAGAGATTGGCATGCAAGCACAATGTAGAATAACATTGGCTTTTAGCCTCTGCATTGAGAGACAATGAGACCCACAACCAACAAACAAATAAGACCCAAACTGAATGAAGGCATCTCATGATTTAGATTATAAAATAAACACAGACCCTGGAAACATTTCAAAGACTATAATTTACTTGTGGATTAAAGGGCAGTTCAGAAGGCAACTGTGGGGAGCTTGAATTTTCCTCTTAAGATCACCAGAGAGGTTTTTAATGAGGATGGCCATTCAGCCCATTTGATCTCATTCTCACGTTGTAACCTTAGACGCTAGCCTCAAGGCTTCAGCCTTTGCTGTCCTCAAAACTGCAAAATTTGGGAAAAGTCTTAACTTCAGTCTGAATTTAGAAACGTATTTCCACAAATCTTAAGAACCTTAGCACGCAAGTTTCAAAATAATGATGAGAATCCTTATATACCTTTGGCATAGGGTTTTTCACATTGGAGATACATCTCAAAGAGCTTCACAGGATTTACTGTGTAGTGTAGTGCAAATGTAATTTTGTTGTTGGTCTCGTGTAGTGACTATTTTTTTAGGCAAACGTGACAGACAAGTTGCGTGCAGCAGAGTTCTGTAAACAGCCATGAAATCATATTTACAAAATTCGACATTATCTTACACTTTAAAACAATAGTCCTGAGAGCAGACCAATCAGTATATTGCCTTGGAATCAATCCTCGTCGGCCACTGCATCTGACATTATGATTTAATCTCTTAGCTCGGGTGCAAATCCTTGACATTCCAGCGCCTTGCGGCGTCCTCCCGCTGTGAAAGGCAACATATAATACAGTTTGTTGTTGTTGTTAATGATAAGCAGTAAGTGTTACGTTCATCTAAAGAAGTGGGGTTATACAGTCTGTGAGAGCTTGTCATACACCTGACTTAATTAGAATACATATCACATTTACAATAAGTTTACACAAGCTAATTTCACTGCAAAAATTAACTTGCTTATAGAGAAGGTGGTCAGAATCTGCCTGGTGCAAATTGCCCTGTACCACTGTGACAACTAAATCTATTATTCCCTGCGTGTTTGACCAGAGTCGTCAACGAGTGACTAATCACCCTTGTTCAGCACTTGGTCGCCCGATGCCTCAGTTTTTTTTCCAAGTGAAAAGCGTTGTTTGGTGAAAAAGCAGCATTGTCAGTCCTGACAAGTGTTTCATTAGCAATAATTTGCTGGTGCCATCTGTTTCTAATTTGTTATTGAGTGGGGAATAAATTAAGAACAGAGTATTTAATCATTGAGCCTTTGTCATTACAGCAGAGGCTTGGGTTGTAGTGTTGAATTTGACCTTTTTATAAGAGAACATCAGAAATGTGGAGTCCTGCAGTGTGTTGGTTAGAGCACTTGCCTTGCAAGCCAGAGAACCTGGATTTGATTCCTGGGTGGGACGAAACCTTAGGCAAGTTTCCTTACTCCACACGCCTTTGTTTACCCAGCAGTAAGTAGGAACCTGGTTTAGTTGATTGGTGGATCTCTTTCTGGGGGTAATAATAATAATCCTTGCATTTGATACAGCGCTTTTCACATCGGGAGGACGTCCCAAAGTGCTTCACAGAACACACTGTAAAGTGAATTGACTGTATATTTGTGGGCGAACGCGGCAGCCAATTGCGCACAGCAATGTCCCACAAACAGTTGTAGATTGAAAATGACCAATTTATTATTGTTTTTGGTTTTGGAGGGTTATTATTAGGCTCTGTGTGGAGTAAGGAAACTTGCCCAAGGTTTCGCCCTGACCTGCCTGGAATTGAACTCAGGTCTCTCACTTGCAAAGCGAGTGCTCTAACCACTGAGCTACAGGACTCCATAATCCCTTCAAACTAAATAAATAAATTGGTCACTCAATCCATGACTGTTTGTGGGGACGCTACTGTCTGCAATTGGCTGCGTTTTGCCCACAAAACACAGTCAATTCACTTGACAGTATATTCTGTGAGACTCTCTGTGATGTCTCAGTGATGTGATTGAGCACGATATCAAATGCAAGGATTATAATTATTATTCTTATGTGACATTTGTTAAAAGTGTTAGTGCATTTGGATTGCACCTCAAGTTTAACTGAATGACCGAATAAAACTGGTCACTCACTTCAAGGTTGTTTGTGGGATGTTGGTTGCTGTGTATCCCTGCCATCACACAGTCACTACACTTCACAGTAAAATCCTGCAAAGTACTTTGAGCCACTCGATGGTGTAATAAGGCACTGTATTTGAATGCAAAGATTATTACCCGAGTCAGTCAGAGATGACAATCCAATGACATCGTGGAGTCCTGTAGCTCAGTGGTTAGAGCACTCGCTTTGCAAGTGAGAGACCTGAGTTCAATTCCAGGCAGAGGGCGAAACCTTGGGCAAGTTTCCTTACTAATAATACACAGAGCCTAATAATAATCCCTCCAAAACCAAAAACAATAATAAATTGGTCATTTTCAATCTACGACTGTTTGTGGGACATTGCTGTGCGCAATTGGCTGCCGCGTTCGCCCACAAATGTACAGTCAATTCACTTTACAGTGTGTTCTGTGAAGCGCTTTGGGACGTCCTCCCAACGTGAAAAGCGCTATATCAAATGCAAAGATTATTATTATTATTATCAGTTATGTCAGAAATCACGCAAAGCCCCGATGGCAAACATGACAACGTCTGATGTGCAATGGATGTTTCCTGCTGACAGCACATTCTTTATCGTCATAAATGGGCAGCTGTGTTGTAGCAAACAAAATCTGAAAACAGTCATCAATTTGTCAAGTGCTTTGCCACATTTTTGTAACAGTTCAAATATTCACTGTGTGCGCACTCGTCTGTTGCAAATGTTTTCTGTGCATATGAATTGAATAGCTTGTTGACTTTGTGATTAACATTTTCA
This sequence comes from Callorhinchus milii, assembly GCF_018977255.1. Lineage (NCBI taxonomy): Eukaryota > Metazoa > Chordata > Chondrichthyes > Chimaeriformes > Callorhinchidae > Callorhinchus > Callorhinchus milii. The sequence goes on from NW_024704751.1 coordinate 20,123,971, forward strand.
TTTAGTTTCCTCAGTGAGTATCAGTCACTCTTGCGATTGTGTTCCTGCCGCCTCCCATCTGAGCTGCCACTTGTAAACCAACAGTTTGTCCACGTGCAGCTCTCGCCTGTGGAGCAGTTCCACCGATTCATTACGTTGAACTTCGAAGCATTTTTCAAAGCAAGGCCTGAGCATCCGCAGCCCAGATATCAGTTAGATTCTCCAGCTGCTGAGTTGATGTGCCACTCCATCTCCTCGTCTCACACTGGATGTTGTAATAATGATGACTTTTCTGTGCGTAAAGCATTTGCTTAAAAAATCAGTTGCTGCACTTGACAGTAAACTCTGTGAAACACTTTGAGACACTTCAAAGTGACAAAGCTGTTTTATGAGACACTGTTGTGTGCCATTGACTGCACGTTTCACCCCCACAATATACAGTCAATTCACTTAACAGTGTATTCTGTGAAGCGCTTTGAGACATCTCGAAAACGTGATAAGGCGCTGTATCAAATGCAAGGATTATTATAAGGTGCTATTAAAAATGCTTGTATCATTCTATTTCATTCTATTTCCATTCAAAGTTGTAATATAACCAAGCGTGGCAATCCAAGCCTGTATAAATGGAGGTTTAGGTCCACATTTTGACTGTAGACTGGTTTAGCACACACAATAATAACACTAATGCTTGCATTTGACACAGCACCTTGCCATGTCAACAAGACATCGCAAAGTGCTTCACAGGAATTCACTATGAAGTGCAGCAACCGTGGACTTTGTAGGTGAACGCGGCAGCCAATTTGCACCCAGCAAAATCCTACAGATAGCCAAGAAGTGAGTGACCAGTATTACCTGGATTTAACTTCAAAACATAGAAACAGGAGGAGGCTATTCAGCCCCATCTTCATTACCATAAAGAGCTTGCGGTTGTGCTGATTGGGAAACCTTTGTGGGCAAGTGAATGTTGTCTTAATGAAAGGCTTTGGCTGGTGAGATGCTCCACAGGCGTTGCTTACTTTGGATCGAGCCCATCGGCCCCAATTGTTCTGCCAGGGATAACATACGTGTCTGTTGATGAACCTGGGGATTCCTATCTATCAAGGCTGGTGTTGTGCAGGTCCTCTGTGTCCATCAGACACCTAGCACCTTTGCTCTATCTCCTAACACAGCAGTTCAGTTTAGATGCCTGGTCATGGAATCTGCTCAATAGACAGATTCAATAGACAGTTCATCCCTTGGAGTGTTGCCTGATCCCTTAATTGGTGTTTTGCTGCGTTTGTATGTCTTTGACTCTGACATTCAGTGACATTTTAGTATGCAGAGACCACCACATTTTGCTAAAGTTCTGAAACCCCAGACACTGATTTGTCATACTGAAATAATCTTTCTCGCAATTCAGAACTGCTCCTCAGGGTTATCAACACCAAAGTTCTTCAGAAGAGAACAAGTCCTTTCTTTTCAAAGGATCTTACGCCTTTGGAAAAAAAATAATAATTTAGTCACTCAATCCATGACGGTTTATGGGACACTGCTATGGTGAAATTGGCTGCTGTGTTTCGCCTGTAAAATATACAGTGAATTCAGTTTACAGTACATTCTGTGAAGCATCTAGAAGATGCGATAATGCGCTATATCAAATGCAAAGATTATTATTATTAAAACGCTGAATTGGAAACCCAAACAGGGAGTCATCAACCTTGACTTTCTTTGTTCCCCAGATTAACCTTAAAAAAAACAAAAGCTTCTTCGAGTCTCAAACACTGTTTGTGTTTTGTAAATTGCAACAGAGAAAACAGTTGAAAATAATGCGATCTTCCTTTGGTTGTCGCATTTCTTTAGACCTTGCTGGGATTTATTTCCTGTCAGTCCACCTGAGAAGTTTGAAATTCCACTGGATTTAGTCTTTGAAAAACATTTCCCTTCAATTTGAAGATCGTGCAGTATTGGGGAGAATTCTGATTAAATCTTTTCGAGGTCTGCAGCTAAACACCTCTGTGAAAGTTTTTTTAATAGCAATATCAAGGGAGTTTGTTCCCAGGAAAATCTTCCGAAGCAACGTCTCCAATGTCAATGGGCCCCATCGCACCAAACATTACGAGGCACAAAGTTGTCCAAAGTTTCTATATGTGAGTAGTTGCCTTTGTTGCATCTTGTTAATTTTTTCATATTTAATAATTTCCATTCTTATTGAATTTTATATTACTTTTAGTCTCTTGTCTTTTCAGTGAGTGTTTATTTTGCTTTTGGGCACCTGAATACAGAACGTTCCTGGTGATTTAAGAGGTCCTGTGTTCTTGAAGTATTACAGCAATATAATGATAACATAATAATAATCTGTGCATTTGGTAAAGTGCCTTTCATGGTGGAAGGACATCTCAAAGCACTTCACAGTATAAAGCATAGTAACTGTGAATTTTGTAAGCAAACTCGGCAGCTAATTTGTGCACAGCAATTTCCCACACACAGCCTTGAAGGGCACAACCAATTTTATCTGGGGGATTGTGTTCAATCAGAGCCAGGACAATGACAGCATGGATGATTAATTGCCTTAAAAACATTTGCTTTGGAGCATTCGTGCAATGACAAAACAACAAAATAACATTTGAAACAACGGGCGCTGCTTTATTTTATCAGCGAAATGAAATGATTTGTGATGTTGATTAATTTTGCAGCTGTGAATACACAAAAAAACTTACATTTGATGCAGCACTTTTCGCCTCAGGAGGACATCTCAAAACGCTTCACAGGATCCACTGTAAATTGCAGTGATTGTATTCTTTTGTGAGGCAAACAAGTTCTGGTTTCAAAGATAGAGTTGCTATTCTTTTGACAGGATGTGTCGATGCACAGGTTAATGAATAAATCTTTAGAAGGTTGCATCCTTAGTAAATATCAATAAGTTCAAACTGGCTCCAGCCAAACTTGCTCATAAAACATACCTGATAGAATTATACAACACAGAAGGAGGCCATTCAGCCCATTGTGTCTGTGACGGCTCTTTGAAAAGAGCTTCCAATTCAATCCCACTCCCCCGCTCTCTCCCCATAGCTCTGCAAACTTGTCCTCCCCAAATAATTATCTACTTCTCTCTTAAAAGTTGTTATCGAATCGGCTTCCCCCAGCCTTTCAGGCAATGCATTCCAGATCCCAACAACTCGCTGTGTGAAAACATTTCTCCTCACCCCCCTCTGTTTCTTTTAACAACTATTTTAAATCAGTGTCCTCGGGTTACCGACCCACCCGCCAGTGGGAATAGTTTCTCTTTGTTCACCCTATCGAATACCCTCATAATTTTTAAAACTTCTATTAAGTCTCTTAACCTTCGCTGCTCCAAGGACAATAATCATCGCTTCTCTACCTCTCCTGATAACTGAAGCCCCTCATTCCTGGTACCATTCTGGGAAATCTCCTTTGCATCCTCTCCAATGCCTTGACATCCTTCCTAAAGTGTGGGGCCCAGAACTGAACCCAGTCTTGAGCTGAGGCCTAAACAGTGTTTTATATAAAGGTTCATCATAACTTCCTGACTTGTGTACTCTGTGCCCCTATTTATAAAGCCCAGTGTCCCGGATGCTTTTTTAACAGCTGTATCTCCCTGTCCGGCCACCTGCAAAGATTTCCTTATATGACCCCCAGGTCTCTCTGTCCCTTCACCCCCTTTAAGATTGTCCCATCAGCGTATATTGCCTCTCCTCATTCTTCCTCACAAAATGCATCACTTCACATTTCTCCACATTAAACTTCATCTGCCACGTGTCTGCCCACGTTACCAGTCTGTCTATGTCCATTTGCAGTCTGTTACTATCCTCCTCACTGTTCACTACTTTTACAGCTTAGTATCATCTGCAAAGTTGGAAATTGTACTCCCTATACCCAAGTCCAGGTCATTTATATAGATCACAAACAGCAGTGGTCCCAATACTGATCCCTGGGGGACACCACTGCACACTTCCCTCCAGTCAGAAAAACAACCGTTCACCACACTCTCTGCTTTCTGTCTCTCAGACAGTTCTGTATCCGCTGCCACTGTCCCTTTAATATCGGGGCTTCTATTTTGCTACAAGTCTCTTATGTGGCACTTTATCAAACGCCTTTTGAAAATCCATATAAACTACATCAACTGCACTACCTTCATCCACCCTCTCCGTTACTCCATCAAAAAACTCTTATCAGGTTTGTTAGACATGATTTACCTATAACAAATCCGTGTTGACTGTCCTTTATTAACTCATCATTTATTAAGTGAAAATTTATTTTGTCCTGGATTGTAGTCTCTGGAAGTTTCCCCGCTACTGACGTTAGGCTGACTGGCCTGCAGTTCCCAGGCTTATCTTTCTGCCCCTTTTTGTACAAGGGAATATTATTTGCAACCCTACAGTCCTCTGGCACCACTCTGGTGTCCAAGGAGCATTGAAAGATTGGGGCCAGAGCCTCCATTATTTCCACCCTTACTTCCCTCAGTAACCTAGGATGCATCCTGTCCAGACTGGGTAACTTATCTACCTTGAGCCGGTGACTTATGTACCTTATATACCAACTTGGGTGGTCACTCACTCATTCTCCTTCTGTGGCTGTGGGATGACAACATGAACTCAGTCTCTCGTGACTCCAGTCTCTCCTCGAGCTCAGAAACACTGAGTTCAAGCTCGAGCAGCCAGAGGCACTTCCTACATATGTGTTTGTCCAGGGCACACAAAGCATCCTGGAGTTCCCACATGGCACACATTGTGCATACAACTGGTCTCAGCTGCCTTGCCATATTCCCAGACATGTTTTATATTATTTCAATATAACGATTATATATTTTATAATTATGCATCTCTTTTCCCCTTCTGCACCGAATTCCTACTCTCACCAAATTTCTTAACAGAATTCTCACTCTGTTCCACCTGACTCAGTTCCCTCCTCACACTGCTGGGCTCTCTGCTCAAGATACAGTTGAATAAAATCTGCAAATTATATGGGATGTTTCCTTTGCAAATCAAAGTAATCATCCATATAATATGTTTATGTCCATTTCTTCCTCACCTTCTTCCTTAACGAACCCTAGGGGATTAACTTCAAGATCTAATCCTTACTTTGAAATTTCATCATATCCTTCACCATCTCCCACACTATAATACTATAATGTCAATTTATAATTAAATAATAATAATGAACTTTCCCTGGACTCTCACTCTGCTGCCAATTCCAACACATCAGTTTCTGACACATTAGATCACTGTTTGGAGTTCTCTGTGTGAATGGTGCGATCAAAATATATTAATAATAATCCTTGCATTTAATAAAGTGCATGTCAGATTATATCATGTCATAAAGTACCAATCTTTGAGATGTCTCAAAGCGCTTCACAGCATATACTGCAAAGTGAAATGACTGTGTATTTTGTGGGCGAAACGCAGCAGCCAATTGCACACAGCAGCGTCTCACAAACAGCAGTGGCCAAATTATTATTTTTTATTTTTTAATTTATTTTTTTGAAGAGATTATTACCCCCAGAAAAGCGATCCGCCAATCGACTAACAACCGAGTTCTGGTAAACAGGGTAAACAAGGCATGTGGAGTAAGGAAACTTTCCCAACAATACAAGTTAGTGTTAACATTAAGACTTTCAGCAGCAGAATTCCCTTGAGCAGTTGAGCTTTACTCAAGGGAAGTTATGATACTGGAACTGTACTTGTTTGGTTAATACTAGAAGGTGAAAGAAATGAATAGCCTTGCTGCTCACTGCCATCATTGTGCCAGGAGGAGGAGATGTCACATTCTCTGAAGTGGTCCGTAGTGGGTGTTTCATTTAGGAATATGTCCAAGAAATTGTAAAACCAATTAGACTGCTTTGAGTGTCGCTCACTGCGGAGATTCTAACCTTCCCTTTTCAAACATGTACAGTAGCGTTAAGCCCATTCAGTCATCCTTACTAATTACATTCTGGCACTTTGTTGCTTGCACATGCTGTTTGTACACTGTAATCCCTCAACCCTGCAGAAATGTATATCATAAAAACTACTGGGTTATGATACTCCTTTATGAGATTGCCAATCATTTTTTTTCTTCTTCGCCTGTGTTTGTTTCCCAAAACTGGTGTATGGAGCAGTTGTGACATGTATACTGATCAGCAATTATTTTTAAAATCAAACTAATTTAAAAAAAGAAACCAAACAAACAACGATTTGACAAGGCAGCATAGCGAGGGAAAGGTCGTTCCCACCTCTGAATCTATTCTCTGAATTACTTTTCTGAGGTGAAATAGTTTGCTTCAATTTCTCCTGACTCACAAATGTCATCAGTCAAATAAAACTACAGAATACCAATAAATGGAACTCCTTTGGATGAGACATTAAACCGAAACCGTTCTCCCTGATCAAGTGAATGTTAAAGATCCCATGGCACTTTTCGTAAAGAGAAGGCAGTTTCTCCCAGTGTCCTGGCCAACAATCATGCAAACAAAATTGGTCATTCACTTGATAGCTGTTTATATGACATTGCTGTGTGGAAAATTAGCTACCATGTGCCTGCAAAGTTCACTTACAGTGAATCCTGTGAAGCATTCTGAGATGTTCTTCTGATGTGAAAGGCATTGTATTGAATGCAATGATTATCATTTTTTTTATTACTCTTCAAAGAGCCAGCACAGGCACGATGGGTCGAATGGCCTTCTTCTGTACTGTAAATGTCTAGGCGTCAGGTTTGACCCACAGCTGTCCTTCCTCCCCCACATCTGGTCCCTAACCAGAACTGCCTTCCTCAACCTTTGCCACATTACATGCCTCCAACCATACCTTACCCCAGATGCAGCAAAAACACTCATCCATGTGTTCGTCACCTCCCGACTCAACTTTTCAAAAGCCCTCTTTGCCGGTCTCCCCATCTCCAACATGCAGGATCTGGTATGCTCCACTGCCAGCATACTCACCCGCACTAAACTCTGTACGCCCATCACACCAGCTCTAGCCTATCGCAGAATGGATCGACTTCAAGATCCTCACTAGTTTTCAAATCGCTTCATGCCCTGGCACCTCCCTACCTCTCTGACCTGATTACCCCACAACCCGCTACCTCTGCTCGACTGGCTCCGGCCTCCTGCATGTCCCCCGTGCCTTCTGTACCATCATTGGTAGTCGTACTTTCAACCACTAATGCCCCAAATCTCTGGAACACTCTTCCTTTATCCTTCCCTCTTGCCCCTTCCTTCTCCATCTTCAGGTCATGCCTGAAGACCTTCCAATTTGACCATCACCTTCCCCTCCCCCGGCTCAGAGTCACGTGCTCTGGGATGTTACCCTGCATGAGGGGCACTGTATAAGTGCAAGCTGTTGTTCTGTTTCTCTGCTTCCACAATGAGATATGCCATAGCGGCAGTTGTTAATTAGATGAGGCTCAATTGAGCTGTTCGGGACTGAGAAATGTTAGCCCCCTCCCCCCATCCCTCTCTTTATTGTCCCTCGTTTCATAAGCAATGGTTTGTAGACATTTTGGATACAGAATTGACTAGAGTTCCTGAGATAGATACATCAACAATAACAATAATAATAATCCTTACATTTGATATCAGGTCAGAAGGATGTTTCAAAGCACTTCACAGAATATACTGCAGAGCACGATGACTATGTGTTTCTGTCAACAACAACAAAAATTACATTTGTATTGCGCCTTCCAGGATGGGAGGATATCCCAAGGCGCTGGACAATCAATGTTTGTCCACCCCATTTACTCAGCGATCACAAGTCTACTGCACATCCTCTGACCCCTCTGTGCCTCCATCAATGGCCGAGCTCTCAATCACCGTACCCCTGACCTCTGGAACTTCCTGTCACAATCCCTCTGCCTGTTCCTTCTTTATCTTTCTCACTCTTCGACTGCACCAATAGTCCCTCACGGCATCCCTCGTTTAGTGTCTAACTAACCTCTGTACAGCACTCCGACATGCTATAAGGTGTGAAACGCCACTGTGTTACCCTGCTACCCCCTCCCTCACTGCCCTCCACCCCTCCTGATCCCAACCTACATCTCAGGTACAAATCTTTGACTGTCCAGCGCCTTGGGATGTTCTCCCGATATGAAAGGTTCTATACAAATTTGATTCTTGTTGTTGTTAATGCGCATTGTTGTATTTTGTACTTGAACACTGTCATTTATAGGGAGGTTTTCACATAAGCTATTCTATAAGCTGAGCTTTGTCAGTATCACACGAGGGTTAAATGTTGATCACTGCATGGAAATTAAACTCAGTCTCTGTCAATTGAAAGTTCCTCTTAGTTTGTATTTTTTTGGCCATTTCCCTGTTCATGTGAAATTCTGCATCATATAGCTTCTGCATCTTATTAGCAAATAATTGCTTTGCTGATGTAAGTTCGGTCTGAGAATTCAACTCGTTTAGCTTTGGTTCAATGATTACGACTTTTTTAAAACTCCACCATTTCCTTTGGTTCAAGTTAATAATGGAATTTGAGGTCTTTTTGCCATAATTATATTTGGTTACATACTGTTTGAATTAGAAAGGAATGACTGGAAGCCAAGAAGATAGTTCTACAACCGCTGACAAAGTTTGTAAAGTGCTGTCAAGGATTTGCGAACAAGTCTGTTTATGATCACGGCATCATAGAAATTTACAGAAGGAGGCCGTTTGGCCCATTAAGTCTGCCCTTGGATCTCAGAGCAAGCTGTTCATTCTATCTCACTGGCCCACCCTATTCCCACTTTAATTTCCTCTTGAAACCCACAATGGAATCTGCCTATACCCCCCTTACTGGAGGAGCGCTGCATTATTGAAGGTGTTGTCCTTTGGATGAGATGTTAAACCAAGATCCTATGGCACTATTTGAAAAGCAAAGGGAGATTCATCTGGTGTCTTGGTCAACAATCCCCCAAATAAAAACAGAAGTCGCTGGGAACACTCAGCAGGTCAGGCAGCATCTATGGAGAAAAAAAGTGAGTCAACGTTTTGGGTCCACGATCCTTCATCAGACAGAACTTACTCAGAACTGAGTAAATGAAAGAGTACCCGTTCTGACGAAGGATCGTGCCACTGAAACATTGACTCACTTTCCTTTCTCCATAGATGCTGAGTGTTCCCAGCGACTTCTGTTTTTCTTTCAGATTTCCAGCATCTGCAGTATTTTCATTTTGTTTAACCCCCCCAAATAATATTGGTTATTCACTTCATGGCTGTTTGTTGGATGTTGTTGTGCACAAATTCGCCCACAAAATACAATCACCACACTTTATGGTATAATCTGTGAAGCACTTTGGGATGTCCTCTTGACATGAAAGGCGCTGTATTAAATGTAAGCATTATTATTTGTGATTATGAAGTGAATGACTCTCTAATTTACTTGGGGGTGGGGGTGGTCAGGACAGCAGGAGAAAGACACTTCTCTTTTTCATCAGACCTTTTACATCGCAAGTGAGAGACCTGTGTTTGATTCCCGGCAGGGTGAAATGTTGTGCAAGTTTCCTTACTCCATACGCCTCTGTTTACCGAGCAGTAAGTAGGAACCTGGTTGTTAGTGAATTGGTGGATCGCTTTTCTGGGGATAATAAACACTTCACAAAAATAAATTTAAAAATAAGTAAATAAATAAAATAATAAGAAGAATTTGGCCACTTAATCCAAGACTGCCGCCTTTTCGCCCACGAAAACATGCAGTCAATTCACTTTACAGTATATTTTATGAAGAGCTTTGAGATGTCTAGAAGACATGATTCAAATGAAGGATTATTATTATTATCCACCTGAACAGGCATCAGGCTGGGGAATGTTGCAATACTAGAGGTGCTGTCCTTCAGATGAGATGTTAAACCAGGGTCCTGTCTGCTTGTTCAGGTGGACGTTAAATATCCCACGGCTCTATTTGAAAAGAGAAGGTGTTTTGCCTGTTGTCCTAACCAGCAATCCTCTAGATAAAAATTAACCAATTGCTGTTTGCTGTTGATTCACCTACAAATACACAATCAATACACTGCATAGCAATGTGCTTTATTGTTGTATTGTCATAATAGTAACCTTTGTGTAAATAACAAATGTCTCAGACCACTATATAATTGATTAGAAATGAGGTGAATGTTGTTAAGGCAAAAATAATAGTTACTGGAGGGGTGTATTATTGCCTTATTGCTAGCCATTTACTGTACCTCCTTTCTATGCCTAACTTTCTGTTCACAAAATCACTGAAGCGCTGTAAGCTTTCTCTATCATTTTCTTCATAGCAACAAAGCTTCCTTTTAGATTTTTAATGCACTTAAAGTTGCTTTCCGACAAAGTGAGTCGAAATTGGCAAGGAATATTCTGAGCGTAGAGAATATTTCTCTGTAATTATCGGTGATGTGACAGCAGAGTAGCAGCAGTTTGAAGGAATCTGTCCCTTTGCTGTTGGAAATTTTAGTCGACATCATTTAAAATCAATTCCTGCTGTAAGCTTGTCTGAATGCTCATGAGCCAGTTGAGTATAAACAGCTGTGTGGTGGATTATGACCTGTAGAGAATACCCTGATAATTGAATGCAGATTGTTCTCTGGATAAATTGGCGGTCCTGACTCCTTAAGATTTTGTAAACATTTGTCCTGCAGTGAAAGAGCCCCAATTACGTGGCAGGTATCGCCAAATGAGATGGCTTCAGATCCCAGAGGTTGGAAAAACAACTCTGACGTCTTATCATCAGATCAAGTCACTTTCACTTAGCTATAATAATAATGATCCTTATGTTTGATTCAGCCCCTTATCACGTCAGGCAGAAGTCTAAAAGCACTTCAAAGGATTCACTACAAAGTACAAGTATTCTGTAGGTAAATGCGGTGGCCAATTTGCACACAGCAATGTCCCACAAACAACAACAACTGAAGCTGAAAACCCGACCACCGATGGTAGGGCGGTTGGGGCGGGGGATGTGGAGCAGACCGGAGCCAGAGGAACGGAAGGTACGGGAAGGTAAGTAGGGGATAGAAGGTCGGAGAGGTAGGAGGGAGCGAGGCCGTGAATGGCCTTGTCGGTGAGGATGAGGATCTTGAATTCGATCCTCTGGGGGATGGGGAGCAGTGGAGGCGAGCGAGGGCGAGGGTGGGAGTGATGTGGTCGCAGTGTCTGGTGCGGGACAGTACATGAGCTGCAGAGTTCTGAATGACCTGCAGTGTGGAGGGAGGGCCGGGAAGGCCGGCGAGGAGAGAGTTCCCATAGTCCAGCCTTGAGGTGATAAAGGCGTGGACCAGGGTTTCAGCCGCGTGAGGGGTGAGGTAGTGCCGTAGTCTGGCGATGTTCCTGAGGTGATGGAAGGCGGTGCCAGTTGTGGTGCGGATATGAGGAAGAAAGGACAGCTCAGGGTCGAACAGAACACTGAGGTTCCTGATGGCTTTGAGAGGTGGAGAGTGCGGCCTTGGATGCTGATGCTATCAGCGTCTGAGGTGCGGAGACGCTGTCGTGAGCCAATCAGGAGGGCCTCAGTTTTGCGCACGTTGAGCTGAAGAAAGTTGTCTCTCGTCCAGGACTCGATGTCGGACAGACAGCTGTCAGGACATCGGTGGTCGTGGAGTTGAGGGTAGAGGAGGAAAGGTAGAGTTGGGTGTCATCCGCATACATGTGGAAGTTAACCCCATGTCTGCGGATGATGTCACCACAAAGGGAGCATATAGAGGGTGAAGAGGAGGGGTCCGAGGACAGAGCCCTGAGGGACACCACACGAGACAGTGCGGGGGGTGGAGGAAAAGCCGTTTGTGGAAACAAAACGAAGACGGTGGGAGAGGTACGACCTAAACCACTCAAGGACAGGGCCTTGAAGGTTGAGGTGGGAGGACAAGCGGTGGAGGAGGATAGAGTGGTCGACCGTATCGAATGTGGCCAATAGGTCAAGGAGGACGAGGATGCAGAGGGAGCCCTGGTCGCAGATGGTCAAGATGTCATTAGTGACCTTGACCAGCATGGTTTCTGTGCTGTGGGCAGCACGGAAACCCGACTGGAGGGGTTCAAAAAGTGAATGGGTGGAGAGGAAAGAACGCAGCTGGGAGGTGACAACTCTTTCGAGAACCTTAGACAGGAAGGGGGGGTTGGAGATTGGCTGGTAACTTGATAGCTGTGACGCATCAAGGGAGGGTTTTTTCAGTGGGGTTTTTTCAGAGGGTTTTTTCAACACCCATGAAGCCCATGATTTAATATTAACTGAGGAATTGTTGATCTGGACACCAGGAGAAACTCCACTCTGCCCCCACCCTCTGGAACTCCATCCCACAGTCTCTCCGCGTCGCCCCCTCCCTTTGCTCCTTCAAGACACATCTCAAGACTCTCCTCTTCGACCATGCTTTCGATCTCCCTGCTTCCCCCGCTGCCCTCCATCCTCCCCAATCCCGACCCCCAGCTCGGGTCTGAAACACTGATTATCCAGCGCCTTGGATGTCCTCCTGACGTGAAAGGTGCTTTACACATGTAATTTTGTTGTTGTTGTTATAATACAACAATAATAATCCTTGTATTTGATGTATAACAATAACAGTGCCTTATCACATCTTCGCGAAGTCTCACAGTGCTTCACAGAATACACTGTAAAGTGAATTGACTGTATATTTTGTAGATGAGCCAATGGAGCACAGCAACTGGGACTTTTGTAAAGAATGAAACTGCACATAGAGTGTCTTGGCTCTCTCTCATGGCTGAGTAGATAAAGGCACGAGCAAGTCATCAGGTTGATGCCAAGGTCTTTGTTGGATGAGTTGATCTCAGCCAGGCCGGTATGATAGATCTTACTGCTAGAAAGTGACATTTCAGTGCAGTGCTGGGAGGATTGTTGCTTTGTTGGATTTGCCATCTTTTGGATGAAACATGAAACTGAGGTCCTGAGATCCAGGTGGATGTTAAAGATCCCACACCACTACTTGGGCTGGAAGGGAGTTTTTCTGATGTTCTGGGCACTAATGCCCGGATAAAATGGATTGATTACTGTGTGTGTGAGACACTGTTGCGTCCAAATTGGCTGGTACAATTGCCTAAAATATACACAGCCACTACACTTTAAAATATGTCCTGCGAAGCACTCGAGATGTCCTCCGGATGTGAAAGGTGGTTTCTGTGGAGTCCTGCAGCTCAGTGGTTAGAGCACTCGCTTTGCAAGTGAGAGACCTGAGTTCAGTTCCAGGCAGAGGGCGAAACCTTGGGTAAGTTTCCTTACTCCACACAGAGCCTAATAATAATCCCTCCAAAACAAAACAATAATAAATTGGTCATTTTCAATCTACGACTGTTTGTGGGACATTGCTGTGCGCAATTGGCTGCCGCGTTCGCCCACAAATATACAGTCAATTCACTTTACAGTGTGTTCTGTGAAGCGCTTTGGGACGTCCTCCCGACGTGAAAAGCGCTATATCAAATGCAAGGATTATTATTATTATTATCAGAATATGGCAACCAATTTTTGCACGACCAGCCCGAATTAGCAGATTGTTCTCCAGCGACACCTGCTGGAAGACGGTGTGTATGACAGACAGAAAGTCCTGCATCGTCACACTCTCTGGGCTGAAACAGGAACCACAGTGAGTTGAGAGAGGTACCAGAAGGCTGTAAGCACCTGGGGATATCTAGCTCAGCAAACACAGCGCACAAGAGAGGAGATGGCAGATGTTTGGCAAGTCTGATAAAGTGCTCTCTCCTTCTGTGCAGCTGGTACCTTACAGCCTGCACCTCGAGCATCCAACTGCTTTAATCAGTCAGCAAAAACCAAGACATTTCTCAACTCACCATTGGTTTTCTCAGGACACCTTGTGTACCTCAGTACCTCATAACCCTTGCATTTGATGCAGCACCTTTCTCGTCTGGAGGAGTGTTTCACTGTTAGGTGTAGTGATTAGCTATTTTATAGGTGAACGTGGCAAACAATCTGTGCACAGCAATAAACAGTCAGGATCAATTTTATTTGGAGGACGTTCAGTCAGGACACCAGAAGAAACTCCTTTCTCTTTTCAAGTAGTGCCATGGGATCATTAACGTCCACCTGAACAGACAGAATGGGATTATGGTTAAATATACACATTACTGAGTGCCATAGATGAGGAGGCCATTTGGCTCATCAAGCCGATACTGGAGTTCACTCCTCCACTGGATCTAAGTGCTGTCAGGGACGCACACATCACTGATTGCAAATCTGCTCCTTGATATAACAGCTAAATGGTGAGAAATGACTGGGATGCTAACAAGGGCTGTTTTAATAACCATTGTTACTGCACAGCATGGGACCAGTGAGGAATGGGAGAGACAGGTGACCGAGCTAGAGCGATCAGAACCAGATTAACACAGTCACTGTAATCACATACATAAGCATTCATAATCAATTCTTGTGATTAGCAGCAACTGGCAGAGAACGTTGGGGAGGGTTCAGTAACAGCGTGGGAGCACTTGTTCACATCTGCTTGTATCAGGTGAAGTGCCTGTGAGAGGCAGGTCACCTTGAATACGCAGATTAGCCTTAGAGAACAATATAATGGTTCTGTTGCAGCTCATCTAAAGAGAAAACCGGCTGTTAGGTGCTAGAATTTTTAGCAGTAGATTAGGAACTCATTCAAGAAACGAGGTTAATTGCTGGTAATGTGAAGACTGCAAGGTTGGTATTATTGAGTGCAAATGGATAAGAGTGTGAATGTGTGTGGGTTTGTGTGCGTGTAAGGCCGTGCAAGTATAAGTGTGAGTGTTCATATGTGTGAGTGTGGGTGTGTGTGAGTAGGAATGTGTTTGTGTATAAGAGTGTGTGTGTGTTTATGTAATTTGTTGTTGTTATGTGAGTGAATGTGTGGACGAGTGAGTGTGTATGAGTGTGTGTGTGAGCGAGCGAGTGTGTGTGAGCGAGTGTGTGTGTGAGCGAGTGTGTGTGTGAGCGAGCGAGTGTGTGTGTGTGAGCGAGTGTGTGTGAGCGAGCGGGCGGGTGTGTGAGCGAGCGAGTGTGTGTGTGTGAGCGAGTGTGTGTGAGCGAGTGAACGAGCGAGCGAGTGAATGTGAGTGAGCGTGCGTGCGAGTGGGTGTGAGCGTGCGAGTGGGTGTGAGCGAGTGCGTGTGTGTGTGTGTGTGAGAGAGAGAGCGTGAGCGAGTGTGTAAATTCAGATGCTGTGAGTTTCTAATAGGAAACCCCATTAAGCACAAACATCACCAAGAATGACAACACAGAGCCTTAAAGCCTGTAAATCCAGCCCAGATCCAGCTCACCAGGAATTGTACCAAAATCCCGATAACAATAATCACTCATCATAAAAATAAATCGCAGTGAAATTGCAAGGCAACTTCACTCTCTCCAGAACACTGGTCACACTGAAAGCTTTCACTTCTATGGCTCTATCTGGTTTCTAGTAGAATCTGTCCAAGTCCTTCCTGATTACTTTCAGTCATTCTGTCCCTGCTCTCTGGAACTCCATCCCGGAGTCTCTCCCACTCGCTCCCTCCCTCCTTCCCACTTTCCCTCCCTCCCTCCCTCCCTTTGTTCGAGCCCACCTCAAAATGTAACCTCTTTGACTGTACTTTCGGTTAAATTTCCCCTTCGGCTCTGACGTGCAGCTCGGATGCCCAGCCAGGGGTGTCGAGCTGCTCTCTGAGATGTCTCTTGACGTGAAAGGCGCTGTGTAAAGCTTCAGTACGCTGTGAGATGATGGACCATGCCACCATCTGTGAGCAGCACATACTGAGGCGTATACTTAAGATCACTAACCAACAAAATAAAGGTCGGGCTGAGAAGAATGTTTAACATATCGAGGGTTATTTGGTGTGTTTACTGTCCCTGCACAAAACAGGAAGTAATGTCAGTGGTGACCTGATGACGCAGAAGTTGGCTTTTCTTTAGCTCAGGAAGCTCAAATAATAATAATACTTGCATTTGATATAGCGCCTTATCATGACTTCAAGATGTCTCAAAGCGCTTCACAGAATGTGCTATGAAGCGAATTGACCATATATTTTGTGGGCAGTGTCCCACAAACAGTTGTGGATTGAGTGATCAATTATTATTACTATTATTTTAATTCATTTTTTTGAAGGAGTTATTACCCCCGGAAAGTGATCCGCCAATCGACTAACAACTGGGTTCCTACTTACTGCTAGTTAAACAGAGGCCTGCGTGTGAAGTAAGGAGACTTGGCCAATGTAACGGTCTGCCCGGGAATCAAATCCAGATCCTCTTGCTTAAGCTGCAGGACAATTTCTATGGCTCTATCTGGTTTCTAGTAGAATGCCTGCGATAGAAAGTTGCATCGTATTATGGCTGTAATTGGCATCTCTTTTTGCCCAGGAATTTCCCTGATTCTTTTGTTACATCATTTGTTTTTTTTACTTTCTTTCGATCTCTTGATGACGAGCAGAAAATTGTGTTTGTTCCGAAAAAAGGCAGAATTAACGGGTTGCTCAGTGATGATATGTTATCTTTTTCGGAGTTTGTTTGGCTTGGGAAAGTCACTGCCAAACCTGCAGACTTGTGTATAACAAGCTGCATTTCCCAGAATTGGTGTTCGCTGTCCAAGTTCAAAGTTAGCATCAGTTTTTGGCTGTGCCTTATCACATGGGACTGTTCAGATATCCTCAGCCATTAGTTTCAGATACTGTCTGGGGCTTGGGAGGTAATAGATGCTGGGAAAGATTAGCTATTTAATTAAAATGTGTCTTGGAGACCAATTGTTCAAAGGTGTGAGTAATGCAACTAACAGATGCGTCGAGACTCAGAGAGCTGTATTTTACACAGGTATAAAATTCGGTCGACTGATAAACTACAGATCATTTATTACCAAAGACCCTGTGGATTGGGGAGCGAATTAAACCATCAAAATAATTGTATAATGTCTCTGGAATTTTTGTTGTTGACTATTATCGAAACAAAGAAACTTTTTTTTACATTTGAATGGAAGAAAATTCTCTCAAGTTCTTGAGGGCTTGTGAGAATCAAACATCAATCTAGCCCCGAGACCGGCAGATGTGATGTTGTGTGTAACTGATCGGAAAGATGTTTGGAGGTCCTTTGACACCAGCTTTCTGTCTGACAGCTTGTTGCGAGCTGAAATCATGCAGAAGCCGAGCCTTTCTTTGTTCCCTCTTTTTTAGCAGATTTACAAAACACCCGAAACAAAGTTAAACGATATTCGACATTCCATAATGTCACCTTGACGCCATGTGTCTAGATTTATTATTTTGTCTGGTATTTCAGTTTGAAACAGCATAACTTCATCATTTTTCAACACAAAGGACGAAGGCAAGTTATTGTTGATGCTCTCAGTAAAATATTCATCCTACAACAACAGCAGTAATAACTTGCATTTATATAGCGCCCTCCACGTGGGGGAATGGAGGAGTTTGACCCCAAGACAGGGGGAGAGGGATGGGGGAGGTGACAGTAAGCACGATCAAAAAGGAAGGTCTTTAGATGGGATTTGAAAGTGGGGAGTGATGGAGGGGCCAAGAAGCAGGAATTGAGGGAGAGTTCAAGAGTTTCAGGGTGTGGTGGCTGAAGGCACGGCCACCAATGGTGGAGGGGAGGAGGGATGAACAGGAGGCCAGAAACGGCCGAGCGGAGGCAGCGGGTGGGGGAGTTGGGGTGTAAGCAAATCGGATAGGTAGGGCATTGCGAGGGCATAAATGGGCTTGAAAACGAGTGAGAGGATCTTGAAATCGATCCGCTCAATAATTGAGAGCTAGTGGAGCCTCGCAAGGACTGGTGTGGTGGGAGTATGGAGTTTTGTGTGGGTGAGAATCTGGGTGGTGGAGTTCTGAATTAGTTAAAAATTAGTTCTGAATTAGCACATTTATTTGGCCAGAGCATCAGGAGAATCTCCCTTTTCTTTCCCCAAAGCATTGCAGGATCTTTAAAAATCCATCTGAACAGGTCAACACAAATCTAAGGTACTGTGTGTGGCTCATCAACCAATCTAGAATACATTAGAATATACAGCACAGAAACAGGCCATTCAGCCCAACTGGTCTATACCGGTGTTTATGCTCCACATGAGCCTCCTCCTGCCCTTTCTCAACTAAGCCTTCAAGCATAACCTTCTATTCCTTTCTCCCTCATGTACCTCTGTAGCTTCCCCTTAAATACATCTATGCTCTTTGCCTCAACAACTCCCTGTGGTAGCAAAGTTCCACATTCCCACTACTCTCTGTGTGAAGAAATTTCTTCTAACTTCTCTATTTGTGACTATTTTATATTGATGGCCCGTGGTTATGGTCTCCTCCACAAGTGGAAACATCTTCCCTATGTCTACCCTATCAAAACCTTTCATCATTTTAAAGACCTCTATCAGGTCACTCCTTACCCTCTTTTCACGAGAAGAGTCCAGGTATGTTCAGCCTTTCCTGATAGGTATAACCTCTCAGTTCTGGGATCATCCTCGTGAATCTCCTTTGCATCCTCTCCAGAGCCTCTACATCCCTTCTATAACGTGGGGACCAGAACTGCACACAGTATTCTAAGTGTGGTCTAACCAAGGTTTTATAGAAATTTACCATAACTTCTCTGCTTTTCTATCCCTCTAGAAATGAACCCCAATGTCTGATTTTGTTTTTTTATGGCCTTATTAACCTGTGTGGCTACTTTTAGTGAATTGTGTATGTGAACCCCCAGGTCCCTTTGCTCCTCTAACTCATTTAGGTTTTTATTTTCCAGGATGTATGTGTCTTCCTTATTCCTTCTCCAAAATTTTTCTACACTTTTCTCCATTGAAATGCATTTGTCATTTAAATGCCCACTCAGCAAGTTTATTAATGTCTTGCTGTAATTTGTTGCCGTCCTCCTCTTTATTAACTACTCCCCCCAATTTGGTGTAATTTGCAAATTTTGAAGTTGTACGGCTGATTCCCGAATCCAAATCATTAACGTATGTTGTGAACAACAGTGGTCCAAATACTGATCCTTGTGGAACACCACTGCCCACCCCCTGCCAGTCTGAGTAGCTACCCTTTACCGCTACTCTCTGTTTTCTATTTTGTAGCAGCTTGCTATCCATTCTGCTATTTTTCCCCTGACTCTGCATGCTCTGACCTTATTTATTAGTTTATTATGTGATATCTTATAGAATCCCTTTAGGAAATCTAAATATATTACATCTACTGCATTGCCCTTGTCTACTCTTTCTGTTACCCCTTCAAAGAATTCAGTGAGGTTGGTCAAGCATGACCCTCCTTTTTGAAATCCGTGCTGACTATTCTTTATTATGTTTTCATCTGTTTTATCAATGAAACAGATCAGTCATGATCTTATTAGATGGCGGGGCAGGCTCGATGGGCTGAATGGCCTACTCCTGCTCCTATTTATTATATTCTTATGAAACATAGAGTTGTAGGCGTGCCCTCAATATAACATGCCAAACACTGATGCATAGAGCAATCTATAACACTTAATATTTTGAATTCCTTAATGAGGTTCTCCTCAACCTAGTCTTTCTGGGCTGTCGAGTTGAAGTCTCTCTATTCTTGACAATGTATCAGAATGAGAAGGGGGAAAGATGATCAATGCTATGGCAGTGGGAGTCTTGCATTTCTGGAGCGATAGAGTAGCAATATATCTACTATATCTTCCTATTCCCATCATTCCAAATTAGTTGCTGTGTTTGCTCTATCAAATACAGAGTCATTACACTTTCCAGCAAATCCTATGGAGTGCTTTGAGGTCAGGGGAACAAGGTCAAAATGGGGAGAAGCATTAAGTGGGGGTGCCTTAGGGGTCTGTACTATTCCTTGTATATATTGATGACCCGGATTAACAGACACTGTGTGAGAGGGTTACATTTGCCGATGACACAAATTGAGAGGAACTGTGAATCACAGGAGGTAGCAAAGGTTGTACAAAGAGCTTGTTAGGATACAAACATGGGCTGATACCTGGCAAATGAAGTTTAAGACTGACAATTATAAGGTAGTAATGAATAAAATCCTAAAATAGGAAACACAAGTACTGCATGGATGGGATTGAACTTTCCAAGGGATGGGTGGGGGGGAAGCTGAAAGAGATCTAGGGGTGTTAGTTGACTCATCACTCACTCTGTCAAAACAGTATGAGGCAGGAATAAACAAGACAAACAGGATGCCGGGATATATTGCTGTATTAGTTGAGTTTAAATTCCCAGAGAAGATCAATGAGGATGATCCCCAGTGTCAGCAGGACGAGCTATGAATAATGTTCAGACAAGTTCGGGCTCCTCAGTCTTGAGAGAAGGCAACTCAGGGGATCTCACAGAAGTTACATTTTAAATGGATTGAAAATGTAAACCCAGATCGATAATCTAGAATGTATTAAGATAGTAGAAGAAGAGGATATAGGTGTGGAGTTATAAAGGACAAGTTGAGGACAGACACCAAGAAGTTTTTTTAATACTAAAATATAATAATTCTTGCATTTGATATAGGGCCTTACCACGTATTCGAGACCTCTCAAAGTGCATTATAGAATATACTGTAATGTGAATTGACTGTATATTTTGTGGGTGAAACGCGGCAGCCAATTGAGCACAGCAGCGTCCCCACAAACAGCCGTGGATTGAATGACCAAATTATTATTGTTATTTACATAGAAGGTCATCAAGGATAGGAACAAGGTTGCCAGGAAAGGGTGGTTGAGGCCGGAACACCTGACACATTTAGGAACAGCAGGATGCAGTGACAGAGGACGGTAGGGTGGGTGGTCTGGAGGAATGAGATTGGAGGGCCAATTACCTTCATCATCCCGAAGAATCTTGTGATTTTGTAAGACGTCCTCCTGACATAAAAGGCTGTATATCAAATACACAAATTATTATTATTGTATAGATGTGGCAAAGAGATTGCCGGCTTAGTGAACTGCATATGGTAGATCCCACCATGCTTGTATGTTTGTATGTTAAAATAATGTTGTAAAAATGTAAAGATGTTGTGGTTTGTACCATTTCTTTTCTGTTGATCAGGACTTTTGTCGTGCTGTTTGCAGCATCTACATGGCTGAGCCAACTTCATTATATTGAGGTCTTTAGAGGTTAACTAGACACTTTAAATTAATGGAAAGTTAATTGCTTTAATGCCCCTGTAGACATTTACTAGGATAATAAATGTAACTAAGTGAATCATCAATTAAATGTTGTTTGAAATGCAGCATTGCATTAGTTACAAAATAAGTTCAGAATGTACCTTCAGCCTTATTTTGGTATCAGACTATCAAGAAGCCTATCAGTAATATATTCTGTATCAGGATATTAATAATGATAATAATCCTTGCATTTGGTATAGCTTCTCATCATGTCTTCAAGACGTCTCAAAGCGCTTCACAGAATATATTGTAAAGTGAATTGACGGTATATTTTTTGAGCGAAACGCCGTAGCCAATTGTACACAGCAGTGTCCCACAAACAGTTGTGGATTGATTGACTAACTTATTATTATTTATTTTATTTAAATGCATAAATATTAAGTAGGAAGAGGGAATATTTGTTGCTGTGGGTTTATTTTTTGGTCGGCCTTGTGTCTAACATATGCGGAAGTTGTTTGAATTTGGAATGATCCGCCTGAAAGGGCAGTGAAGTCCGATTCGATAACAGCTTTTAAGAGAGAACTGGATAGGTATCTGGAGAAGACAGGTTTGCAGGGTTATGGGGAGAAAGCTGGTGATTGGGGTTAGTGAAAGTGATGCTCTGTCAAAGAGCCGCACAGACTCGATGGGCCGAATGGCCTCCTTCTGTGCTGTAACATTCTATGAATCTATGAAAGCCCATCATCGTGCTTAGGAGTATCCAAATTTCCACGTTTGGAATGGAATCCCTTCCCATAAGGATGTACCCTGCTCACAAAATTCCTGAGAGTATTGGACACAGGTTGGCAAGAGTGTCAGTTGGAATATTGCTCCAATTAGTTAAACCACACAGCTTGCAACCGAGAGCACTGTCTGCCAAGCTTCCCACTGCTTGTCCAGCTAGGACCACCCAACCCGAATATTCGGAGATTTCTTAATAAGAAGCAATATCTCTTCAGTTCCGCAGTATTAACACAGTTTTAGCAGAAGTCGACAAAGTTAAGTGGGAGAGCAGTAGGAGCTTCTGGTTTGCGTAACCATTAACAATCTTTAGTCATTTTAAGAATGTTCCACTATGTAAATCCAAATGGTCTTTCAGACTAATAGTCAATAGACTCTCATCTTTCTCTCCAGATTAGAATTTGGCTGCCGAGAGCAGTTACTACCAGGGAAGTGCAGTGATAACCCTGAGAATGTGGGCTGTTACTATCATCACACAGCTCAAGATGACATACCAGATGACGTCCTGGTCAACAAAACTCCAAAATAACAAATTGATAACTCACTGTGGGACACTGCCGTGCGCAATTGGCTGCTGCATTTCACCCACAAAATATACAGTCATTCCACTTTACAGTAAATCCTGTGAAGCACTTTGAGATGTCTCAACAACAAGATAAGGTGGTGTATCAACTGCAAGAATTATTATTATAATTATTTGCAGTATTTTTTAACCGAAACCTCATTCAATTTGCACAAGGAACACTTTAAAGAATATTGCAAATGTCACCTTGTGGCCTGTGCAAGTTTTGCAATGATATCAGTGGTTAATAATAATAATCCTTGCATTTGATATAGCGCCATATCACGTCTTCAAAATTTCTCAAAGTGTATTAATTTTACAGTATAGTCTGTGAAGCGCTTTGAGACATCTCAAAGACGTGATAAGGTGTATCAAATGCAAGGATTATTATTTATTTATATGAAGTGAATTGACTGTATATTTTGTGGGAAAAACATGACAGTCAATTGCACACAGCAGTGTCCCACACAACCAAATTATTTTTATTTATTTTAAGGAATTATTACCCCCAGAAAAGCAATCCGCTAATCAACTAAAAAACAGATTCCTAATTACTGCTTGGTAAACAGAGGCAAGTGAAGTAGGGAAACTTGCCCAACGATTCAAGCGCTTTGAGACGAGATGTCGAGAAGACGTGAAAAGCATTAAATCAAATGCAAGGATTATTATTATCCTGCCTGGGAATCGAACCCAGGTCCTCTCGCATGCGAGGCGAGTGCTCTAACCACTGAGCTACAGGACTCCACATTGGTTTGAAGCATCTGGTTTAATCACAGCTCATTTTTAAATGCTTAACTTTCTTACCTAGGCAATAATGTGATTAAACTGCAGAGGAACACACAAGAAGAAAAGAAATGTAAATTAGTGGAACAGAACTCTGTCGAAATCTGTATGGCTTCATATCAGCCCAAAGGATTTGGTGTTACAGGGAATGGAAGTCTAAAGTTGAATTACCCCAAGGGGCACAGGAATAATCTGCATTTCTATAGCAGCCAGTTGTTCTCAAGGCCTTTCTAGCCAGTCCAGGAATCGTGTGAACCACCAGATGAGAGCCAAAAGCAGTCCAGATGTCTTGGAGCAATATTGGCCATTTTCCGTAAGAAGAATGCTCCCAAACTTTTTTTGGCTAGACACCTCCTCCATCTGGCATCAACATTCTTCTCACTTGGTTTTCCAACCCGCAAAGCCGAGTGTTTTTTGCCAGGATTGGACTAAGCTGAATAAGCCTGGCTTGATAGTGACAGGCAGAAACTTAAAAGAAACTGTACCAAGCTGCTACTTTTAAGATTCATTTACAGGCATCAGATTTGGTCATGTCTTGAGATACAGTGGAACACACCTCACATTTATACAGCACTTTTCACCCCAGGAGGATGTTTCAAAAGACCTTCTCATGCTCGATGGACACCAAGCTGGTCACGGGAGCTGAGCGGGGTTAGGGGGGGAAAGATAACTGAAAGCACAATCAAAGAGGTATGTTTTGAAATGTGCATTGAAAGAAGTGAGGGAGGAAGGGAGGAAGTCAGTTGTTGTCGGTGAGAAGGAGTTGATGGGACTCTGGGATGGAATCCATAGAGCAGGGACAGAATGGCTGAAAGCTTGACTGCCGATGGTGGGACATGAAGCAGGCTGGGTGTCACTGAGTGAAGGGATTGGCTGAGTCAGCAGGGTTGGAGGAGGTCACACAGGTAGGGGTGAAATCGCAAAGAGCCACGAGACATTGTTCTCACACGTGTTCTGTGTTTAATTTCACTTTCCTATAGGTTTATACATGGAGTGAGTGACCTTGCATTAGATACAGCGCCTTATCACGTCGTCGAGACATCTCAAAGCGCTTCACGGGATACACTGTAAAATGAATTGACTTTTTATTTTGTGGGAGAAACGCGACAGCCAATTGCATTGCTGAATGGAAGTTTAAACTTAAAAACACCTTCACTTCACACTGAATCCCATGAAGTGCTTTGGGATGTCCTCCCGATGGGAAAGGCGCTGGACCAAACGCAAGCTTTATTTATTATCAGGGAACGAGAAAGCACTTGACAGAAACTTTGCAAAGTGTATTGAGACACTTAACATTGACAGCTTCGTACTAAATGCAAGGATTATTATTATTATTCATGCGCACAGCCTGAGTGCTTTGAAGAGCCTGTTTACTGAGTTATATCGCTAATAAGACAGCTTACAAATAAAGGAGCGAGCATCCTCAGCTCTGAAGGGAAATACGTGATCACAGGCCCACAGAATCAATAGTGACAAATGAAGAAAAAGAATAGATTCTATTTTATTCATCTTTTTAACTTGTTTCTCATTTATAAAAAAATGTCAGTGAAACTCATTTTGCGCGTTGTAATGAGAGGAGTGCACAGTCCCAGTTAAGGTCCTGAAAGAAACATGAAGATTTTTTAGCGTTGAAAGAGGCCATTCAGCCCATCGTGTCTACATATCTCTGTGGTTTCATGTTGCAAGCTGTGGACTTTGTAACAACAGCTCATAGACCACTTGTTGACTATACCCAATTCACTCCCATTTGCACTTGTTCTTCTGCCCCATAGGTGGATGAGCTTTCTGCCACTCTCCCCCCACCTCCCTCCACTCCGGGCTCTGGAAGTCCATCCTTTTTCTCAACCCTCCCTCGCCCCACCATCAAAACCAGCCTTAAGACCAACCTATCCATCCCTCGTCTTCCTCAACTCCCCCTCCCCCAGCTCAGACACCCAGACACAAGATCACAAGATTAGTTCAGATGAAGAAGGCCCTTTGGCCAATCTGATCTCATCCTTCCAAACCACCCACCCTATCGTCCTCCCATCACAACAACAAAATTACATTTATAGAGTGCCTTTCAAGTCGGGAGGACATCCCAAAGTGCTGTACAATCAGATGTCGGGGCCCGAGCATGGGGGAGGGGTGGTGTAGGGGTGAGGGAAGGCAGAGAGGTGGGAGCATCAAATTGTTTTATGCATGAGTCCAGAGTTGCATTCTCAACCACTCTTCCTGTCAACCTGTTCTCGTCATTAATTACCCTCTGGGTAAAGATAACAGCTGTGGGAAGCACTTTGAGATATCTCCCCAATGTGAAAGGCACTAAATAAATGTAAATTCTTGTTGTGTTATCAACTCGTTACTGTCCTCCTGGACAGGGAAGGGAGTGAGCAAGGTCTCCTTAAAGCTGTGGTGTTCTTGGCAATCCAGTTCTTGAGCCAGATGGATCTGCAATATTCCAGGGCACTGTTGATGACAGACCAGCAAGCCTGGCATATTAGAATCATAGAATTATACAGCACAGAAAGAGGCCATTCGGCCCATCGTGTCTGTGCAGGCTCTTGAAAGAGCTATCCAAAACAATCCCACTTCCCCGCGCTCTCCCCACAGCCTTGCAAATTTGTCCTCCCCAAATATCTATCCACTGCTCTCTTGAAAATAACGCATTTACTTTCAGGCAGTGGATTCCAGATCCGAACAACTCGCTGTGTGAAAAAAATTCTCCTCATCTCCCCTCTAGTTCTTTTGACAACTATCTTAAATTTGTGTCCTCTGGTTACCAACCCACCCACCAGTGGAAACAGGACTTGGAAGGCAGACTCATCTCTTGTTAACCCTGCAAGCCAAAGCACTAATGGGTAGGATGGTCCTAGCTGGACAAGCAAGGGGAAAGTTTGCCAGACAGCGCTCTCAATGGCAAGCTATGCACTTTTAGCTTGTTAGACTCCAGCAGATACGCTAACACAGATTCTGGGGTCCCAAAGCCTTGGCTGTTGCCAACCTGTGCCTACTACTTTCTGGAACTCGGTAAGCAGGATGTGTCCCTGCAGGGCGAGAGCGCATTCCATTCCAATATCTTGGGAATTTCCATGTGTAGGTGGGAATAAGCATGGCGATGGGTTTCCGCATGTGTCAGACGCCCAGCAGAATTTTAACTGGATCTGAATATCATTTGGTCAATGTGTGCCTGTTGCTCAGAGTTGTATTACACAGTGAAACAGGCAATATTTGCATTTTGATGTTGAATATTTTATTACACTTCAGACATAAATTTTCCCCAGTGCATTAAAGTTAAGCCGCAAAATTGAGGTTTTTCATATATCTGTTGCCAACCAGCTATGATTATTTAACACCGAACAGGATAGAATAGCACCAGTGTGGGTGTGGTAGTTAAATTAACGACACATTTTCCTGATTTATCATTTGAAAAGCCAACAGGATGAAACCTTTAATTCCCTACAGACTGTTATGTAGGTTGGTTCAGCCTGGCTCCCTCTGTAGCGCTCTCGCCTCCCAGTCAGAAAGTTGTGAGTTCAAACCCCACGTCGGGATTTTCAGTTCACAGTCTAGGCTGATGCTACAGTTCATTGCTGGGGGTGGGAGGAGAGGTGCGACATTAATGGGTTAATGGTGGTGCCTTCCTTCAGATGAAACCAAGTCCCATCTGTAATAAAAACAGAAGTCGCTGGGAACACGCAGCAGGTAAGGCAGCATCTATGTCGAGAGGAAAGTGAGTTAACGTTTCAGGTTGATAACCCTTCGTCAGAACTCATCTGTCTGTTCAAATGGACATTAAAGATCCCATGGCAAAGATTCCATGGTAAGGAGAAGGGAGTTTCTCCTGTTGTCCTGGTCAACAATCCCCCCCCTGATTAAATTGGTTGTTCACTTCTTGGCTGTTTGTGAGACGTCCCTGTGTAAATTAACTGCCATGTTCAACTGCAAAAATATACAGTCCCTACACTTTACAGTAAATACTCTGAAAGTGCTTTGAGATGTCCTCCTAACATAAAAGTCACTGTGTCAAATACAAGGATTATTAATATGATGATATAAAAATGCAGCTGTTCTCTCTCCTCTATCCCCCCACTCCTCCTTGTAACCATAACAGCAGCAACAAATCATATTTACACAGCGCCTTTCATGTTGGAAGGATATCCCAAGAGTCGCAGAATGGGAGCTTCCTGCTGGAAGAGAGAAACTACCATTTTAAAGAAGTTATATAAAAAAAAGTACAGAGATCAAACCCTGCTGAACTTTTACTGTTTTTTACACAAAAATCAATGCATTTCCAACTGTGTCTGCAAAATACAGACAGACAGACTGACCGTAATTTTAATCACTGAGTTTCAAGGTTAAAAGCAGATTGATTTGTTCCGCTTTGCTGCAGTGTTTTGTAAATTAAGAAACACATCTTTAACAGAATTTGATGTGATCCCTTGAGTTGCTGTTACAGGGTAATTTCTGTTGTCTGCCCTTACTGTTTCAAATAATGCTTTTAAAAGTTGACCAACAGCTATAAAATTTTCAACAGAATTGAAAAAGTAAACCTCGAGCAATATTTTACGATGCACCGAGACTGTAGAACAAGAGGACACAGGTTTAGAGTTGCACAGGGCAATTTCGGGACAGACACCAGGAAGTTTTTCTTTACCCGGAAAGTAATTAACAACCGAAACAGGGTTACCTGGAAGGGTGGTTGAGGCCAGGACATTGGGACGTGTTTATGAATCAGCTTGATGCTGTGATGGGAAAGTATTAGAGTGGGTGTTCTGAAGGCATGAGACCAAATGAGCTTCTTCATACAAATCGGTTGTGATGTGACGATGAACCAGTGCTGACTGTTGATGACTAAATATTGCATCACATTCCATGCTGGACGTCATTGAAATTCCCTATACAATAAAGGCCATGTTTTCTTGTATTAAAGTGAAACACGCTTAATTAAAAGTGAAGGCATTAATGCAATTATACATTAAAAGTTTTAGTTATTTGGAAAAAGAGCTTTCAAACGTTCTGGTTGTTAAGTTATTTATTTAAGAAAGAAAATTGCCCTGAGGCAAGAATTATTTATATGGTAGTCTGGTACCTTCATGATATTTTGAAGTTCAGTTAATCTGTTCCT
Organism: Callorhinchus milii; assembly: GCF_018977255.1. Lineage (NCBI taxonomy): Eukaryota > Metazoa > Chordata > Chondrichthyes > Chimaeriformes > Callorhinchidae > Callorhinchus > Callorhinchus milii. Next base: position 20,152,115 of record NW_024704751.1, read on the forward strand.
CAGCCTGGCTATCGTGTTTCACCCACAAAATATACAGCCAATTCTCTTTGCAGTATATTCTGTGAAGTGCTTTGAGAAGTCTCAACGTCCTGATAAGGCGGTATATTAATTGCAAGGATTAATTTTATTATTACTTTTTCTTGTCATCACAATCTCCTGCTTTCCTCAAAACAACTGTCATCCCAATCTTCAAGATATCTTTCTACCATCGTTCCCCTCCCTACCCCAGCTTTGGGTGCCCCGCCAGCAGGGACAAGCGTTTTGAGACATCCTTCCGATGTGCAAGACACTATATAAATTATATTATATGTCATAAGCCCTCTCCGCTCACCTGTTATCTTCCTCTCTTTTCTTGATGGCTTGGTTACAGCACGAGTCTTCACACAGTCCACAGCTGTTTGCCTACAAAATGGGCAAAATCGGTCTGTTTAGTTTTAACTGAGCAAGTCGGAAGTTGTCAGCGCTTAATTCAGAAAACTTCATCTTTGGATGCACAATCCATATCGCACACATGCTGCTTCCCTCTGAAGCATTTACTGTAACAATGAATGTTTTATTATCTTCCTGCATAAACAAGGCTGGACAGCAGAATGCTCTGTTGTCTCTGCAAAACTGCTGTGTCAAGTGTCCTGTGAATATCTAATTTACAACAATGCAAAGGACAGGTTGTTAACTGCATAATTAAGAGGTATAATAATAATAATATTGCCTAATATACTGTCAATTCTCTTTACGATATATTCTGTGAAGCGCTTTGAGCGTGTTAAGGCACTATATCAGATGCAAGAATTATTATTATTACAAACCTACATTTGTTTACATAATATAGCAGCTGAACTTTACAGTAAATCCTGTGAAGCCCTTGATACAGACACCGACCTGAAAGCTGCTACATCAAATGCAAGGATTATTTTTAAACATTTAGTAACAAAGAGGTAATTTTCTGTTTTTTGATCATGGGATACAGTTATGATACTCTGTTTATCTGTTTAATAATAATAATAATCCTTGCATTTAATACAGCGCCTTATCACATCTTCGAGACGTCTCAAAGCGCTTCACAGAATATACTGTGAAGTGAGTTGACTGTATGTTTTGTGGACGAAACACTTACTGGTCAGCGCTTGTATAGATGCTGCCTGGAATCTTATGTGTAGCTCAACACTACTCAGTATTAATGGCACCATGTGAAGTGATTTGGGGACGTCTCTGGTCAGTGCTGATGGACTCTGTTTAGATCACACAACAAGAACAACAAATTACATTTGTTTAACGTCGTGAGGACGCGGAGCTATAACTCGGAAACACACAATTCAGACCAGACTTTCTAACCTCAGGTCCATGCTCGAGAATCATCTCTGTTTGTAACTGTCATTGATGGCTACAAAAATGATAATCCTCACATTTGATCAGGCAATTTTCACGTTGAGAGGCAATTTTCACGTTGAGACACCCTCCCAAAATGACAGGACCTCGGTTTGACATCTCATCCTCCAACAATGCAGCGCTTCCCCAACACTGCAACGGATCATCAGCCGAGACGGAGTGGCTCAAAGTTCTAGTGTGGGCTTGAACCCACAACTCTCGGTTGAAAGGCGAGTGAAACCAGCCGGGCCAGGCTGATACATTGCATAGTTTTGCAAAAGGTAGAGTGTGAACCCTCCCATTCATAGGAGTCTCTTGGAGTCCAGTATTAGTTTATGACAGCATCTCGTTGATCTTGTTACAAAGCAGCCCAGAAATAGAAGCAATCTGCTTGGAATTGTGTGTGATTTATGGTGGACTCTGTCACAAATGGCAGCAGGTGCTGTGACAAGCTTCTGGCTGAAACACAACTCTGCAGCTCTGTGCACTATTGTACTGAGCTAACGACCATGTTATCTATACAAACAGGAAGAAAATCAACATCAATACCTTGTTATACACCCTGAATGTTTAATCTCCTACTATAAGAACGTTGAAATAGTGGCACAGCTTAGAACAAACCATAGGTTTTGTCATTCATTCACTTATGTTTACCCACCAAATCATAATAATAAATAATAATGTTTACATTTGGTAAAGCGCCTTTCACATTGGGAGAGCATCCCAAAAGGTTTCGCAGGATATACAACAACAACAACAACAAGATTCCATTTATAGAGCGCCTTTCACGTCAGGAGGACGTCCCAAGGCGCTGCACAGTTGGGTCATGACCCGAGCAGGGGGGAAATGGTCAGGGTGAGGGAAGGGAGGGAGCGAGGAGGAGGAAGAGAGTCGAGAGGGGAGCTGAAGGCACGGTCAAAGAGAATATACTGCAAAGTGTAGTGACTGTATGTTTTGTAGGTGAATGCACACTGTCACTACAATTCACATCATTTTAAAAATGTAATCTGATAGTCGTGTAGCTTAATTGTTGGTCTGGTTTAAATCTACCATTCTCTAACACTTTGAGTCCGTCTAAAACAAACGTCATTTATTTCCTTTGCTTCCTTACGTGTGCCATTTTATGAAGAGTAGAGAAGACGATGAGGTGGGAGCAAAGAATTGTGACAGGATTTGCTACAAGTCTGCCTCCTGCAGGTGAATTGCAGAGCTGCATGGGGCTGCATCGTGGAGTTATCAGTGGCCCCCAAACTGCTGGTCTGAAGAAAAAGTATGCATCTGATTTGTGGTGTTACTGAATGAGATTGTTAAATGAGGAATCACATTGGATTTACCATCAACACATAGGAATTCTGCCATGGTGACTTGGTGCGATGTGCTAAAGTTTAGCGGAGTCCCTGGTTGTGCAACTCAGATTCCTTATTGAGAAATCCCAGTAAGCAAACTGCAGGGCAGCCTTGGTGAGTACAGTGAACAGGGGCACAGATTCCGGGCGGGTTGGAATCCCAGTCCGCGACGCTAAATTTTGAAACAAAAAAAAATGAAATACTGCTCTCAAATGGCTGAACGGTTTTGAAAGAAAAAAGTCACCAAATGAAAGTGCGCTTTTGAAAATATTAGTTGTTTAATCAGTGGATTTAAATGCGTTGAACCAAAATCAACATTGCATTTTATTAAAGATCCCAAGGCACTGTTCAAAAAGAGAAGGGAGTTTCTCTCTCTCCCAGTGTCTCGGCCAAAAATCTTTCAAATAAAATAGGTCATTCACTTCATGGGTTTTGTGGGATTTGCTGTGGGCAAATTGGCTGCTTCATTTGCTTACAAATTATTCACAAATTCAGTTATTTTCCTTTTTACCTGCTCACTTTACAGTAAAATCTTGTGAAGCAGTTTGAGGTATCCCAGAAACGTGATAAGGCACCATATCAAATGCAAGGATTCTAATTATTATTACCCAATGCATGTCGCTGCCCTATTTTTGTGTGACGGTTCCACTGATGGATTACATAATGCAGAGAATACGGATCGCTCCTTCAAATGTTCTTCTAAAGGCATATTTAGAGGGCCGAGCTGGAATGTCAATGAACACAAGCCCTTGCATTTTCAACAAAAAGTGTGTTGTCGTCTTTACTGAGTAGTAATTGAAGTTGGGAAAAGACTTTTATACTTTGTGTCTTATTTTCCTGTTACCTGCTCACAGGCATATTTTCCTGCAATGTGGGGCTAACAGGATGGGTGTGGGGGTCAAGTAATAACTGTATCTGCTGTCAGTGAGGGCTAATGTTTGGCCAATATCGTGCTCTTGTAACAGGTGGTTGGAGGCAGGTTGATTGATAGGCCACCCTTCTTAGACTTTAACCCATGAGCTTTTGGCATTGCGATACACCTGCTGCCCACATGCAAAAGGCAAAAGAAAACAATATATCTCCATCCATACAAGTCTTGAATTGGCCTCTATGGAGCAGTGGTTTGTGTTGAAACAGCTAAATTCACTAAACCTGCCAAAGTCCGGCCTTCCACTGGGTCTTTGCTGTGAGCAAATTACCTGCTGCTTTGACCTATAAATACACAGTCACTGCACTAAACCCTGTGAATCACAGTAAGATGTTTTGTCGAGGTAATATCATGCAACAAGGTCTTCAGTTCAAGTTCCTTGTTCTCACCTTCAAATGCCTCTGCGGTCTTTCCCCACCCTCCCCTGCAACCTCCTACAAGTCTACTGACCCGATCTCTCCCTTTACTCAGTCAACTACAACCTGTGTCTACCTCATCCTCCCCACCATCAGTAGGTGAGCTTTCAGCCATTCTGCCCCATTCTCTGGAACTCAATCCTAGAGTCCTCTGATTCACTCCCTACCTCCTCACATTCAAAGCCCGCCTGAAGACGTACCTCTTTGGCTGTCGGTCAGTTTTCCTCTCCCAACACTCTTTGGCTCCCAGTCCTTTTGGACAGCCTCCCACCGTAAAAGCTGCTATACAATGTTATTTGTTGTTGTTGTTGCCCAGCCAGCAGTGGCAAACGCTTTGAGACGTTCTCCCAATGTGAGAGGAGATGTGTAAATGTAAACGTCATAGTCATAATTATTATTACAGTATTTTAATTGGTTTTCTGACTAATGATCAGGCTCTAGACTGTGCCATCACTTGATAGATAGACCACAATTTAACCGTTGTTCTGTTGGTTAACACTTCAACGCAGCAAACCCTCAGGGTGCAATTCGGGGAATAAACAGCTCTAAATATTTAATTTGTTCCGTTTTCTCAATCTCATTATCCACTGGGATGTTTTGATAGAAAACAAATGCAGGTCGTGGCTTCTTTCTCCTGAATCGATTAACTTATATGCTTTGAAGGTGTTTGTTTTTCTGATTTGGTGTAGATGTGGGGGGAGGGGGGAAGATATTCGATTTTTCATTGCCTGAAAGTCCAGTGTTATTTGCAGACTGTGATCTGTTTAAAATACTGTAACCATCTGAAGTGAGGAATTAATTAAGCCATTTTTTTCCCATAGATGTAATGTTGCAGATAACAAAGCCGCTTCCTAAAGTATTAAAATGCATCAATCCCATCCGGAGAATAATCATCTAATCCATTAAAATTATTATTTTTATTTGAGGAAAGGTCTCTAAACTGGACGGTTTTTAGTATTAAGTGAAATTATATAGAGGCACGGAAACAGATCATTTGGCCCAACTACTCTGTGCCGGTGTTTATACTGCACCCATCCCATCCCCCTCTCTCTCTATTCCCTTCTCCTTCACGTATGCATCAAGTTCTTGATAAAGCACCTCTAAAAATTCAGGTCAACCGTTTCCACATCGGGATGATCTTGTAATGTTTGGGGAAAGGTTTATTCTACTTGCGTATCATTTCAGAGGGTCACGGAACTTGTCAAATTGTTCAATTCTACCTTGATCCTGACCTCAACCTTTCTCCAGTCTCTTAGAAGAACGTACAGAAAATTCTAAATTAAAGATGTATTGAAGATTCTGCCAACTGCAAGCTCTAAAGTGCTGAAAGAAAATAGGTTTAATCTAGGCCCTAACGGAACTTGTTCAATGCAATGCGATAGTAATAGTAATAATAATCCTTGCATTTGATATTGTGTCTTATCCTGTCGTTAAGACGTCTCACAGTGCTTCTCAGAATACCCTATCTCAGGTGCCCAGACAATTTATATACAGTAATGTCCCACAAACAGCCATGAAGAGAATGACCAACTGTTGCCCAGGCCAGAAGCAGAAAACTCTCTACTTTTTGAATTCTTTGACACCCAAAGGTAGATGGGACCTTGGTTTAATATCTCACCTGCTGGCAATGCACCGCTTTCTCAGCTACTATGCCCCGAATCTCTGGAATCCCTGCCTCAATCCCTCAGTCTTGCCCATCTTCAAATCACACTTGTAGATTTTCCTCTTTGATCGTGCCTTCAATCACCTCCCCTCCCTTTGCAGCTCGGTGCCAAACCACACCATTGTTAACTGCTACGACTTGCCAATTGACTAACAACCGGGTGCCTACATACTGCTGGGTGAACAGAGGCGTGTGGAATAAGGAAACTTGCCCAATGTTTCGCCCTGCCTGGAAATGAACCTGCGTCCTCTCGCTTGTGAGGCGCGTGCTCTAACCACAGAGCTGCAGGCCATCAACCTATCAAACCCGCGATGGTGTTAGGATGCATCACCTAACATAATCCCACTCTCCCTCTCGCTCCTAGTGCCCTTTATTATCTTCCCCTTTTAAGCATCTGTCTAATTCTGTTACAGAATAATTGATGGTCTGCACTGCAGCAGCTCAGCACTAAGTATCCCCACGTCCCTTTCTGAAGCTTTTCCTTCGCACAGCTTGTCACCAGATCTCCGAGTTAATCAGACGAATTTACTGCAATTCCAATGGGGCAACGATGATCTGATAAATGATGTAGATATTTGTCAAATGCCAAGCTGGACCAAACTTTTGATTTGATTTTCTCCCAACTTTCCAAACAGTTGTGGACAACTTGAAATGAATTTGATAAGAGTCTCTCCTGACAAACTGTTCATTCCAGGGCCCATAAGGCTTCCGTATGCATGGGTTCACCTTCAGTTTTTACAGATCTGATCATTTGCTTCTCTGGCTCAATGCCAGCGAGAGCACAGCTGTCTTATTTTTTAAAAATCAGCTTGCTCGTGTAGTTACATTATGTTATTTAAAAATCGTCATGAATCCCCCACTTTTCCCGTGTAATGTACGTCACTTTTAATAATTGCTTCCAACCTGTTTTTTAGATGAGATAATTGTTTTTAATATCTGCGGAAACCATCATTTTTCTTCTTGGAGTGAAAAAGTAAATGATAGTTGAAGCTTTATTACAGTTGCATGAGAACATTATCTACAGTGAGGCTCTTTTATGTTATTGCAGTAGTATTTTTCTGCTCCTGTTGTTCAGAGCAGAAATACTTGGAACATAGGAACAAGAGTAGGCCATTCAGCCCCTCGAGCTTGTTTTGCCATTCTATTAGATCACAGCTGATCTGTACCTCAACTTTAATTTGCAAATTGAGGTACTTGCAAACTGGTCTGATACCAACAGAGAAGTCCCAAATTGGTCAATCAATGAGCTGTTACTCAAGGCATCTGAATGGAAGCAAACACATGAAGACCTTAAGTGGTTAGATCTGCTCTGACTGGGAAGGTTTGATGGAGGACAATAGGTGATTGTTTTACTGAAACCCCATTTTTATAATTTTGAAAATAATGTTTGGGAAAATATTGTTTTTCCTTGTCATTTGCAAACATAGAACACAATGGTGTGAGCGCTGCTGTATCCCGTGAGGGCCGGGCAACAGAAAATAAAAACAGTCCTGGTTCTTCTACTTATATCCCTACAAAGACTCTGCCCCTTTAAGGATCAGCCGCCTCACACGTGGAGCAATATTCACCTTTGCTGCAAGAAAACTGAATCCAATGCAGCAGCAGAATTCAAGTTAAGGAAAAGGGATTTGCTTTTCAGTAAGTAGAAAGCTACAGGCCTTTTGCCAGCGAAGGAACACAATGTAAAGGGTTTGGGTTGGTCTTGTGGATTGGTGATTACAACAACAACAAGATTACATTTGTATCGCGTCTTTCACATCAGGAGGACGTCCCAAGGCGCTGGACAGTGTACAGGATTTCAGACCCAAGCTGGGGTCAGGGGGGAGAGTAGGGAGGGGAGGGGAAGCAGGGTGGCCGAAGGCATGGTCGAAGAGGAGGGTCTTGAGGCGGGACTTGAAGGAGGCTAAGGAGGGGGCGAAGCGGAGTGACTGGGGGATGGAGTTCCAGAGGTTGGGGGCAGAAGGCTCTCCCGCCAATGGTAGGACGGGTGGATTGGGGGATGTGGAGCAGCCAGAACCGGCTGAGCGGAGGGAGTGGGCGGGTTGATAGGGGATTAGGAGGTCACAGAGGTAGGGTGGGGCGAAGCCATGGAGGGCTTTGTAGGTGAGGACCAGGATCTTGAACGGGTCCTCTGAAGGATAGGGAGCCAATGGAGTCGGGCGAGATTGGGGGAGATGGGGTCACGGAGTTTGGTGCGGGAGAGGACACGGGCTGCAGAGTTCTGGATTATCTGCAGCTGTGGAGGGAGGAGTTGGGAGGCCAACAACCAGGGCGTTTGCATAGTCGAGCCTGGAGGTGATGAAGGCATGAACAAGAGTTTCAGTGGCCTGAGGGGTGAGGTAGTGGCGGAGACGGGCGATGTTCCGGAGATGAGGGAAGGCAGAGTGGGTCATGGCTTGGATGTGAGGAAGAAAAGACAATTGAATAAGACACTGAGGTTCCTGATTGGCGGTGAGTTGTTGTGAGCGACCATGGAGGTTGATGCTGCCAGAGCCTGAGGCGCTGGTGTGAGTCAATCAGGAGGGCCTCAGTCTTGTTCACATTCAACTGTAAGAAATTTACCCTCATCCAGGACTTGATGTCCCACAGGCAGTCTGTCAGGACAGCCGTGGTCCTGGAGTTGAGAGTGGAGACAGAAAGATAGAGTTGGGTGTCATCCGCATGCATATGGAAGTTGACCCCATGTCTGCGGATGATGTCACCAAGGGGGAGCATATAGATATTAAAGAGGAGAGGGCCAAGGTCAGAGCCCTATCGGATGCCAGACATGACAGTGGGGGGGCTGGAGGAGAAACCGTTAGAGGCAACAAAGTGGAGATGGTGAGAGAAATAGGATTCAATACATCTAGGGCAGGTCCATGAAGATTAATATAAGTGGAGAGGTGGTGGATGAGGATGGAGTGGTTGATGGTGTCCAAGACGGCAGAGAAGTTGAGGAGGACAATGAAGCAGAGGGAGCCCTGATCACAGATGTTCAGAATGTCATCAGTGACTTTGACCAGGGCTGTTTCCGTGCGGAAGCCAGATTGGAGGGGTTTGAAGAGTGAATGGCGAGAAAGAAAGGAGGGGAGCTGGGACGCGACGACTTGTTCCAGGACCTTGGAGAGGAATGGGAGGTTAGAGATGGGGTGGTAGCTGGAGAGGAGGGATGGGTCCAGGGAAGGTTTTTTCAAGATGGGGGTGATGACGACTGTTTTTAGGGGGTGGGAACTGCTACAGTGGACAAGGACAGGTTGATGATGTTGAACAGAAGAAGGGCCAGAAGGTGGAGTTGGGAGATGAGGAGAGAGGTGGGGAAGGGATCAAGGGAGCAGGTGGTGGGTTTGAGTTTGCGGACAGCCGTGGTGAGGGAGGAGGGAGAGATAGCGTCGAAGGAGTATAGGGGGGGATGGGTGGGGGGTGGGTCATAAGGGAGAGGTGATGTGGGGGTGGCTGTGGACAGGGTTGAGGTGGCTGAACGTATTCCCTCGATTTTAGATTCGAAGAAGTCCAGCATCTCCTCACAGTTGGAGTTTGAGCAGAGGATGGGCGAGGCGTGGGAAGGTGGATGGAGGAGATGGTTTGTGGTGGGGTTGTCCTTTGCCTCCAAGATAACCTTGGAGTAGAAGGAGGATTTGGCAGAGGCAAGAGCGCAGCGGTAGGTCTTGGTGTGGTGAAGCCAAATCTACCGATGGACCGTTAGTTTTAAGAAGGAAGGAGCCTTTTGTTGTTGAGAGTTTCTCAACTTTGGAAAAATTCAAGTGAAGATGATGTTTTGCAAAACTCCACGCAAGGGGGAAATAAAAGCTTATGAGAACGTGAGGAATGGGAGCTGGGATGAAGAGCTTGGAGCTGAACAGACAGGACCTGGTGTAAGTGATGTCCGTGTAACAGCAGGAAATCCAGTCATTTATATTGGTGAGCAAGATTTACATACTGGAATTTGTGTTATTGTCAATCTGATATTGGTGTAACGTTACACAAGTAACTGTGACTCTCTCTAGAGAGGAAAAGAATGCACTGCCCATTCCATTGATATATTGCATCTTAAGGGAGATGAAGGGAATTTACTGAGAAATAACTCTATGTTTATTTTAAATGCAAAGCAGCACATTTAAATCCAATCTGTCCAGCCAGGTGGAGGTGTTATAAAGTTTGATTGCACCATTAAAGGTTCCTTTTTCGCCTTCTGTTGCTAAACATAATTTACTCTCAGAGGTACACATTACAAATTTAGTCTCATAGAAAAAAGGATGGCTTGATATAACAGAACGAACAGTGCAGACAGAAGCAGAATGATAAAATCTAACAGCGACATAGAATTCTAAAGTTTTGCACCTGTTTTCGCAGGTGAACGCTGTAATTATAGAAAAGTTTTCATTGCGTTCAAAGCAAGTGAAGTATTCAGCATTTTTTTGGAGGAAAAACATACTGGTTTTAAATTTAGTTCTGCCCCTTGTTTAAAATCAGTTTTTGATCTTTAAAGTAAATTAATATTGATTTTTAACATAGGTTCATTTGGCTGTTTGTGGAACATTACTGTGCTCCATGGTTGTGGTATTTGACCATAAAATACAGTTACACCATTTTACAGTATATCCTATGAAGCAGTTTCAGATGTCTTGAAGACCTGATAAAACATTTGCAAGGATTATTTTATTACTGATTGTTGAACATAAAGGGCATTGATCATTTGGAGTAATCTGGTCCAACACCACTGATCACGCAGTGTATATGCTAGGTATATGTTTGTCATATAGGGACTTCATTGTAGTTACAGCTAATGAAGTGAGACACAATTAATTGTTGCCCTATAAACACCTGGAAATAAACTTAGAAGAAAAATGAAGTTGTGATAGTGAAACTGTCGGGAATGTTGATTATTCGTGAGAAAAGAATAGCTTCAGTGTTCAATACTGTAAATCCTGCCATAGGAGAGGGATTTAACACAATGGGATGTTTTTGTTAAAATAAGAAATCCCATTATTGACCAACAATCCAAAAGGTGCTGTGAGGTACTGTGGATGGAATTTGTATGCCTTAGTGAAGTAAAGAAAACTTTATATTCCCATTGATTTATTTTACCATTTAGTAAATCTGTCTTCAACATGTTGGGCTTTCTTGGAATATGAACTAACCTAGATTGGTCTGATATTACAAGGTGTCTGGTTGACTGGTTGATCTCATAATGTTGCCAGTAAATTGGTTACCAGTTTGCTGCACCTGATGCTTCCCATGTCAGCTGTTGTGCTATAGATGAGGCTTGGCTGGACATGCTGGCACCCCTCACATTTCTAGAATGATTTCAAGGATCATCTTTCCCTCGTTCAACAAACTGAAATAACTGGTGTTTACGATTCCTGTCAAATAATCTGATGGAAAGTTACATATACAAAGGAAGCCAACTTGTGCTTGTTATATTGCCAATTAACTTAATGAAGAAATAGTCTCTCGAAGTCATTAAATGTTAAGCAGGACCTCCCCTGTGCACAAATTGGCATCTCATAACCAGTGATTCCCTCCTGTTACCTCCCTGTACAGGGTTTTGAGGAAGTTTCAGCAGAAATGAATTAATAGTCTCCTTGTCTAAGGAATTCAAGGCATCAATGTTTGTCTGTAAACCACTGACACTGAGGATAAATATTTGAGTATTCTGTGACTGGCATACAATCCTCATTGAATGCATGAACCCACAACGGGGTGAAAGCTCATTATGTTTGTTCCCTCCCCCTCCCCATGAACACTGTTGAGTTCCAAATCTCAGCAGGATTGTGTCGGGAGATGCTGCGTAGCACTTGACCCAGGACAGAACCCAGAAGGAAAGGAGAGAAATATCTAGACTGCCATCAGTCTCCCTCGCTCTCATACACCCTCGGGTGACCGGCTCTGGTAACTAGGATCCAGTCTCCATCATTTTCTCTTGGCTGAAATAGATGCTTTGTGCAAAGGGAATATAGAACATCGGGATATCTTCAAACAATGATTGCTACAAGATCACCCACAACGTACACAATCATTCCACTTCACAGTTTAATTATGGTCTCCCTTTCCCCGCACCCCCCGATCTCTATCCGTTCCTCATGTAACATCTCATGATAACTGTACAGTTGTGCCTGTGGTCACCAGCTTGCTTTGTTCTTCTTCATGATAACCTTTTAATCCTGATTTCACACTCGGTCATTGTTTCTTTCCCACTTGCTTGAGATCACGGAATCATGGACATTTACAGGAGGACATTCAACAATAACAACAACAACAAAATTGCATTTGTATAGCACCTTTCACAGTGGGAGGATGTCCCAAGGCGCTGGACAGTCAGTTTCGGACCCGAGCTGGGGATCGGGGAGGGTGGACGGCAGGGGGGCGAAGGAGGGTAATCGAAGGCATGGTTGAAGAGGAGGGTCTTGAAGGTGGAGGGGAAGAGACGGAGGTACTGTGGGATGGAATTCCAGATGATGGGGCCAGAGTGGCTGAAGGCCCACCCGCCAATAGTGGGGCGAGCAAGGCGTGGGACATGAAGCAGACCAGAGCCCACTGAGAGGAGGGAGTGAGTAGTTCGGTAGGGGGTTAGGAGGTCGCAGAGGAAGGGGGGAGCAAGACCATGGAGGGCTTTGAAGGTGAGGACCAGGATCTTGAACTGTATCCTCTGTGTGATGGGAAGCCAGTGGAGTCGGGCGAGGATGGGGATGATAGGGTCACGGGGCCTGGTGCGGCTCCATGACTGCACCACGCTCCATGGGCGACAGAGTTCAAAACTTTGCTGCCCGCAGACTGATCCGTCCCCACATCTCACCAGTTCTGGCCCAGGCTCCACTGGCTCCCCATCACCGAACAGATCGACTTCAAATCCTCACTCTCGTGTTCAAATCCATTCACTCTCTGGCACCTCCCTCTCCAACCTCCTCACTCCCCAATCCACCACCAGCACCTCCACTCGACTGGCGTCGGCTCCTGCTTGTGCCTTGCACCCTCCGCCCCACCATCAGAGGCCGTGCTTTCAGTCACTATGCCCCAAAACTCTGGAACACTCTCCCTCAATCCCTCCGCCTTACCCCTCTCTTCCCTCTTTCAAGTCCCGCCTGAAAACCTTCCTCTACGACAGTGCTTACAGCCAACTCCTCCCTCCACCTGACTCGGAGTCAGGCTCCGCCATTGTTAAGTGCTCTTAGATGCTACCCTGCGTGGAGGGAGATATACAAGTGCATGTTATTGCTGTTGACATTCAACCCATCGAGTCTCCTGGAGCAAACAGTTTCACTGCCCTGCTCTATCCATACACTCTTGCAAGCCTTTAAGACTCAAATCTCTGTCTATTTCCCTCTTGAAACCCACAATGTACTTTGCCTCGACCACTTTTCTGGGCAGGGCATTTTCATGTCCTAGCATCTCTCTGTGCGCATGCTTGCGTGGGGGGAAAAAAAAATAATAATAATGAATAAATTCTCCTAAGCTTTCCTTTGCCTTCTTGTGTGTGAGGTCAGGCCATGCCAATGTTTGTCAGTTCACCTGTGTTGAGGACACAGCGATTTGAGCAAAGTGGTTTCTCTGCATTGATGGGTTTGGTTTCTTGGTCCCTGAGTATGTTTATTTATAGAGCTGTATCTTGTGGGATTTGTAATGCAGAGCTGGGTTGTTAAAGACTCTGAGCGAAATCACCAATCGAGGCAAAATGACACATGAAGCTCAAGTTGGTAACCTATTTGTGGTACTTTAATATGGATGTAGTCTGTTCAGTTATGCATCTGTGATTGCTTTCTGAAGGCAGATTTAATAAAGCAACGGGGACGATGGTTTTACACTTCAGTTGTTTTTGCTTTTTATTCCTGAGTATGTGATCATCTCTAAATGTTGCAAGTAGCCAAAGACCCACGCAAGTGACATCTGAGACACTGTTAAGACTCCTATTTTTGTTACAGCACAAAAAGAGGCCATTCGGCCCATCGAGTCTGTGCAGCTCTTTGAGAAGAGCAATGTAACGTCAATCCCACTCCCCAGCCCTTTCCCCATAACCTGCAAACCGTCCTCCTCAAATACCCGTCCACCGCGTTTTTAAAAGTAGTTATCAAATCGGCCTCGACTGCCCTTTCAGGCAATGCGTTCCAGATTCGAATAACTCACTGTGTGAAAACATTTCTTCTCACCTCTCCTCGGCTTCTTTTAGATACTATTTTGAATCTGTGACCTCCAGTCGAGACACCCACCAGTGGGAACAGTTTTTTCCCTTTCTAACCTATCAAATCCCCTCATGATTTTGAAGACCTCCATTAGCTCCCCTCGTAACCTTCTCTGCTCCAATGAGAATAATCCCGGCCTCTCCAGCCTTTCATCATTATAACAGTCCTTCATTCCTGGTACCATTCTTGTAAATCTCCTCTGCACCCTTTCCAATGCCTTAACATCCTTCCTATAGTGCGGTGCCCAGAACTGGACGCAGTATTCTAACTGAGGACTAACCAGTGTTTATATGGGTTAATCATAACCTCCTGACTCTTGTTCTCTATGCCCCTATTTATAAAGCCTAGTGTCTCATATGCCCTTTTTACAGCTTTATCTCCCTGTCCTGCCACCTTCAAGGATTCATTTACCTGTACCCCCAGGTCTCTCTGTTCTTTTACCCCCCTTAAGATTGTATTACCGCCTATATTGCCCCTCATTCTTTCTACCAAAATGCATTACCTCACATTTCTCCACGTTGAAATTCATCTGCCTATTTGATGGATAGTCTCGGCTGACACTCCATTGCAGTGCTTGGGTTTTTAGTCACTCTGCCCTCTGGAACTCCATCCTGCAGTCCCTCAGCCTCACCCCCACCTTTGCCTTCTTCAAGACCCGTCTCAAGACCCTCCTCCTCTTTACCATGTCTTTGATCACCCTCCTTCTCCTCTCCACCCTCCCCGATCCTGACCCCCAGCTCCAGTCTATAAACACTGATTGTCCATCGCCTTGGGACATCCTCCCGACGTGAAGGATGCTATACACATGTCATTTTGTTGTTGTTGTTGAGGGAGCGCTGCATTGTTCAATAGTGCCATCCTTCAGATGAGACTTTAAACTGAAGTCCCTCTGCCTGTTTTTAGGTGGATATTAAAGATCCCTCCACTCAAACAGAAGGGAGTTTCTCCAGGTGTCATTCCCTTCATAGCTGTTTGTGAGATCTCCCTGTGCACAAATTGATGGCTGCATTCACCTAAAAAATACAGTCACACCACTTTATAGTAAAGTCCTGAGAAGCACTTTGAGACATCCTCCTCACGTGAAAGGCGCTTTATCAATTATTATGTTGAATTTGGTTTAGAAAGAATTTCAGTTCATTCAAAATTGTCTCTGCTCAGAGCAAGGTGAACTTATGACATTTTAAGGAACATTTCAGCCTTAATTCTCTTTGTAGAAACCAATCAGGCTGACTGCTCAATACATCACGTGTTAGACCAGCTTTCACACTGCTGGGAAAGCAGGATTAACATTCAGAGTACGAGATATTTGAGTTCTAACCATAGGGCCTTGAGCACTGTGCACATGCAAATGGAATGCAGAACCCTACTAAGTGGAGTCCAGCACTAATCATTATTATTGCTTCTAAAAGAACCGAGATAACAGCTGGATCTTCTGCCATAATAATAATCCTTGTGTATGAGACAGCACCGAGAGTGTCAGCTTACACTGTGAGTTCATAGCTCTGATGTGGGACTTGAATGCACTACCACCTGACTTGGAAATGAGAGTGCTATCTCCTGAAACAGGCTGACACCTCAGTTTAAGGGCGCTAAATAATAAAACAGGCAAGAACCTTTCAAACACCTTCTAGAGCTGGTGACAAGAGCACATGGTAAATCACAGAGGATATTCTACTCTGTCAAGATACTGCCAGCTCCAACACTTTGCTGGTTGGTCGAGCCTTTGTAAGCAAGCATGTCCTCAGGTTAATTTCCAATTCTTGGACCATATTTCCAATTAACATAGTGGAGTTCTGCAGCTCAGTGTTAGAGTGCTCACCTCGCAAGCGAGAGGACCTGGATTTGATTCCTGGATAGGGTGAAATCTTAAGTTTCCTTACTCTACACGTCTCTGTTACCCAGCAGTAAGTAGGAACCTGGTTGTTATGACGGATTGCTTTCTGGGAGTAATAACCCCTTCAAAAGAAAAATGTAAAAAANTAATTTGGTCACTCAATCAACAACTGTTTGTGGGACCCTGCTGTGTGCAATTAGCTGTCGCGTTTTGCTCACAAATATACAGTCAGTCCACTTTGCAGTATATTCTGTGAAGCGCTTTGAGACGTCTCGAAGACTTGATATGGCGCTATTTCAAATGCAAGGATTATTATTATAATCATGCCATGCACTATGGTGGTTGATGCCTGTCACTGCATTTGTAGCTTGCATGCACCTATTGGGCTTCTAGCTATTTTTAATAATTAATATTAAAAAGAATAATCCATGAAGTGAATGACCAATTTTATTTGGTGATGGGTTGGCCAGGAAACAAGGAGAAACTCTGTTCTCATTTCTGATAGTCCTATGGGATCTTTACCATCCGCCTGAGTAGACACAAACAGGATATTGTTTTCATGTCTCATCCGATGGATGGCACTCCTTAACAAATTATTATAATTTTTNGGGTCAGCCGGGTGTCTGACCCTGAAACGCATAGTCAGGGTCCAAACCAAATTGAGAATGCCATGTATCCCACCTACACATGGAAATTCCAGAGATATTTGTTAGGATGGAGTGTGCACTTTCCTTTTGGAGGGACGCTTCCTACTTACCTAATTCTGAAAAGTATTGTTGGCGAGAGCCAAGCCTTGGGGACCCAGAGTATAGGTTGGGGGGGTAACTGCTGGAATCCAACAATACAGTGCTTCCCACAGCATTGTGTCCTCAGTTCTCAGTAACCACTCTTTGAGTTACACTCCTCTTCTCCCTTGCTCGGCCTCTGATCCTTTCCTCGATGTTATTCTATGTAAAGCCACTATATAAGTGCAAGTTGCTGTGGTTGTCTGCAGGCTAAGTGAAAAGGCTTTAAGAGAGTTGCACTAAATTTTAGAATGGGAACTGAATCAATTCGGTGTCCTGTAGCTCAATAGTTAGAGCACTCGCTTTGCAAGCGAGACACCTGGGTTCAATTCCAGGCAGAGGGCGAAACCTTGGGCAAGTTTCCTTACTCCACACACCTAATAATAATCCCTCCAAAACAAAACAATAATAAATTGGTTATTTTCAATCCATGACTGTTTGTGGGACGCTGCTGTGCACAATTGGCTGCCTCGTTTCGCCCACAAATATATAGTTGATTCACTTCACAGCATATTCTGTGAAGCGCTTTGAGACGTCGAGAAGATGTGAAAAGCGCCATATCAAATGCAAGGATTATTATTATGTGTATTTTGCGGCAAAAAAAGTTTGATAATTTTCTCAATCCCTTCAACCGTTTGCTTCATCAATTCTTATGAAACTTCAAACACAATATAATTGCATCTAGCTGGCATGTTTACATTGTACCTGTGCAAAATGGAGGAAAATTTGACGTCCTTCAGAAATTTGGTTCATTTTTGCAATTTAAGCAAATGAAGAATTTTTTTGATCCCCTTTGACAACTCGTTTTAATAATTTGTTGAATTCTAGTAAATGGATTTGGACTTAGAAACCCAATTATTGTGGGCTAATTAGAGAGGCTCGATAAAATGTAAGTTCCTTATATAACAGTAAAATTATAGAGTCAGGTGAAGACTTGCATTTGAAACTGGTTCAGACTGGATACAATTCTCAATTGGCTATCAAGGTCCTTTGTGAATTGGGTTTGGGTAGTTTGTGTTGATTTTCTTCTGGGTGTAAATTCACAAACCTTGCTAAACAGCTGGTAATGAGACTAATTAACACTATTAGTCTCTGCCCGCAATGGAACAATTAAGCACGCCGCAGTAGATATTGTGCTTTCCGGAGGTTGCACATTAATATTGGAGTAGATTACAGACCTTCTCATCCGTGGATCAGGAAACCTTGTGGATAAAGGGTCATCACACAAACTAGGAATTGGTTTCGATACTAACCAAAACGATCTTCAATTAATGGTTATACTGTTATAAAAGCACTGTATCAATCTGCTCTCTCTCTTTCTCTGAGACTTTCTGAGTTGCTGTATGAGCTAAAGCATGATGTGACTATATTGCCCACAACAGTACTGATTTCTTTTAACTCTTCTCCTTTGATGTCTGAGTCTTGCTTTCATTTGGTGGTAAATGCAGTCTAGCGTTTTGATCTATATATATATATATATATATACACACACATACGCACGCATGCATACACACACTTGTTTTATATAATTAAGCTTTAAGCTCTCACCTGAGAACACTTTTATTAAATCAAAGCCTGCATTACTTAGGTAAACAGACAGATGGAAGTTTAATGCTCACAGAAGGATATTAAACTTGTTTTGAAGCCATTACTGCAAGGCTATGAAGACATAATTTGCAGTTAATTACAGCAAATTTCTGTGTTCAGTGTAATTTTTAAATATGTATAAAGTATGAAAATGGTTATTGGTGTACTGAGAATCTTGCTTGAAAATCTAGATTGCTGTACTTCTGCCTACAAACAGTCACCACACATCACATATATCCTGTGAAGTGTTTTCAGATGTTTTGATTACCTAAGAAGTGTTAAATGCAAGGATTATTATTTATGTATTATTATAGTGCTCTGCAAGATGAAGTTTGCCTTCAACTGGGGGAGAGTTTCGATTATAATAATAATTATAATAAACATTGCATTTGATACAACAACTTTTAAGAGAGATCCTTTTCGAAAGGATGTGTATTTGTAGGCGAATACAACAGCCAATTTTTGCACAGTAAACGTGAATGACAATTTTTTTAAACTTTTTTTGCCGTACATTATAGAATTTGGAGGATGGAAATCCTCTGAATCGTCTGCTAAGATCTACAAAGCAGTGTCAGTATATAAGGTTACAATAAACTTTGTGAAGCGCTTTGAGATGTCTTCCTAATGTGAAGCATGCTCTATCAAATGCAAAGACTATCATTTGATTTTATTAGCTGGATAAATGTAGCAGTGGATGTTCATTGATAGCGATAGTTAGGAAAGATAAATGAGCCTTTTTATGTCTCTCTGTGTTGTGTGTCATAGAATCATAGGATTTTACAGCACAGAAGGAGGCCATTCGGCCCATTGTATCTGTACCGGCTCCTTGAAAAGCGCTTCCAAATCAACCCCACTCCCCCGCTCTCTCCCCATAGCTCTGCAAACTTGTCCTACCCAATTAATTATCTACTTCTCTCTTAAAACTTGCTATTGAATTGGCTTCCACCACATTTCAGGCAATGCATTCCAGATCCGAACAACTCGCTGTGTGAAAACATTTCTCCTCACCCCCCTCTGTTTCTTTTAACAACTATTTTAAATCGGTGTCCTCGGGTTCCCGACCCACCCGCCAGTGGGAATAATTTCTCCTTAGTCACCTATCGAATCCCCTTATAATTTTGAAAGCTTTTGTTATGTCTCCTCTTAACTTTCTCTGCTCCAAGGAGAATAATCCTCGGTTCTCTACCTCTCCTCATAACTGAAGTCCCTCGTTCCTGGTGCCATTCTGGTCAATCTCCTTTGCACCCTCTCCAATGCCTTGACATCCTTCCTAAAGTGTGGGGCTCAGAACTGAAAACAGTCTCGAGCTGAGGCCTAACCAGTGTAAAGGTTCATTGTCTGTGTGTGTGTGTATATGTGTCTATATATATATATCAAGTACTTTCTAAATACCTTCTTGTATTAGAATCTCATAATTGCAAACATCAATTAATCATGAACACACTACGTACTAAAAGTTAGAGTATACACCACCTGGCGTTAGAATACACTTATCTAATTGCACTTCTTTTGGATATGCATTGATGATTGCATTGGCAATTTAATGATTTCAAAGAAAATTACAGCCATCTCTTACCCTCACCCCCAGCCCACGATCTGTTCCGAGGTTTGCCCATTTCCATTAATCTACCTCTTCATTGAATTCAATTGAATTGATATTGATGATGTTCTGGGGCTAAATGGCAAAGCCAGCTTTGTTTACAGTCCTTTCAGACCCTCAAGCAGAATAAATGCTGCAAATTTATTTGCAGATATTTGCTTACTCTTCCCTGTAAGATGTTCAGTCTAAATGGTAATAATAATCCTTGCATTTGATACGGCACCTTATTACGCCGTTGAGACTGCTCAAAGCGCTTAAATAATTGCCGAAAAGTTACAGTAAATTCCTGATAACTTGATCCTGGCTTGATTGTTACTTCAATACAATCCATTTGTAAAATGCCTTTCACATCGGGAGGATGTCCCAAGGCTCTGAACAGTCAGGGATTGGATCCGAGTGGTGGGGGGCTTGTGGGGGGTGTTGGGATCAGGAAGGGTGGAGGGCAGGGAGGGTAGGATTAAGGGTGCCTGATGGCATGGTCGAAGAGGAGGGTCTTGAGGCGTGCCTTGAAGGAGGTAAGGGAGCGAGCAAGGCGAAAGGTTTATGGGGCAACCTCTTACTTCATCATGATGTCAATATCCCTGCCTCATTTATTTCTGTATTTGTACATATACCTAACTTGCTGCTCTTTTTCCCTTCGAGCAACAAGTGATCAGGAATTTACTGTGTTAATAAACGTTCACCAACAAATTGCAGTCATTGCATTGTCTAGTAAAGCGTTTTCGAGACATCCTGCTAAGATATCAAAGGCAAGATTTATTTTTATTTAATTCTTGTGGAATCCCATAGCGAATTGGATAGCATGCTTGGCTCTCAAGCGAGAGGACCTAGGCTCAATTCTTAGGCAAGTGTCCTTCCTCCACAAGCCTGTTTTTACCTAGCAGTAAGTAGGAACATCTTCCCCCCAACCCAAAAAAATTGGTCACTCAACTGTTGGCCATGACTCTTTGTGGGACACTACTGAACGCAATTGGCTGCCACGTTTTGCCCACAAAATATACAGTCAATTCACTTTACAATATATTCTGTGGAGCGCTTTGAAACATCTCAATTACCTGATGAGGCGCATTATCAAATGCAAGGAATATTAATTCTGAATATTGCTTATTTATAATGTTCTGTACATTTTTTCCCTGCTTTTTAAGGGAGCCAGGAGGCTCCAACTTTGTTTACAATTTGCAACAGCAAATCTAGCTTTGAATGCAAATGACTTGAAATGAAATGTATTGGTGCTCATTCACTCAGGAAGTAATCCACTGCCATGGTGCCCATTTCTTTGAGCTCAAGCCAATTTAGTGGGAAATTGGCTTTTGCCACTGTTTAAAACATCAAATATATATTGATGACTTGAATTAAAGTACAATAATCACCAATAAGATATACTGATGTATACTCCGAGCTTCATCATAATCCAGGCTGTGGGGAAAATGCATACATTGAGGTTCAGTACAGCTCAGGCTGTAGCTAACGTGAGCTGTTTGCGTATCCTATCACATGAAGGGCCTTGCGTTCATTAAGCTTTTTAATTTTAATCGAGGAATGTGCAAAGGAAACCCAATCTGCAACACGCTGTATGTTTCTGGCTCAGTGGTTCAGAAAGAGATGGTTTGTGTGATTAAAAAAAAGTATTAAAAGCCAAATGCTCCCAGTCATGGTAAGAAGTTGCTGCAAAGTATCATTGAATCGCTGATCAGATGTACAAACATGGCCCCTAACTATGAAGCGTAGGAAAGAAAAATAATTAACCCAAATAAATTGAATATTGGCTACTGTACTGATGATTTGAAATAGTTTTGTTAAAATATTTGTTTTATAAGTTTTAGAAATTACATCCGCTTCTCTACAAAATATCTAGTTATTGGTCACTATGTGGTAATAATAATAATAATCCCAGCATTTAATACAGCTCCCATCACACCATTGAGACATCTCAATGCGCTTCACAGGGATTAACATAAAGTGTAGTGACTGTATTTTGCAGCCAGTTTACCCCAGGACATCTGGAAGTCCTTATTTACTGCTCGTAGCTCACTCCCCCTCCCACCCACTTCATTCAGCTAACACAGTCCTCCTGTGCGATCTCAGACTCCTTTGTGCCATCATGGGTGGCCGAACCTCAGCCACTTAGACCCGTGATCTCTGGACGTACCCGCCTCAATCCCTCCCCGCATCTAACAAGATCCCACCTTAAGATCTCCTCTTTGACAGACATCATCTATAGTCACCTCCGCTCATCCTTTCTCCAATCCTGCCATTGTGCAGCGCTCCGAGATGCTATCCTGCATTGTATGGCACTGTATAAGTGGAGTGGAGTGTAAACAGGTCAGTTGCTCTCAGTAAGAAGAGCTCAGTTCAAGAATCTCAGGACATTGACTACATTTGTTTTTCAATTACTGCAGCAAACTCAGCACCTCTACTGTTCGAATTTTCATTTAAAAAGATCATGAGAAACCTTGACCCATTTAACCACCATCCTCCGAAAATTCCCAAACTAACCCCGTTACATGCCAACTCTCCCTGAGCGTCCACAAAAAACACACACAAGACGTCCAAAATGTGATCGGAATAATTCATACATTCTCCATCAATTATCCATGTCAGGTGGGTTACTTATTTGGGTCAGAATCTTTAAACTGAAAAGGAGAGACAAACTGATGGCTATAAATCAAAGAAATTCACCCTGGGCTTGTCACATTGCTCTGTGGAGTCCTGTAGCTCAGTGGTTAGAGCACTCGCTTTGCAAGCGAGAGACCTGAGTTCAATTCCAGGCAGAGGGCCAAACCTTGGGCAAGTTTCCTTACTCCACACAGAGCCTAATAATAATCCCTCCAAAACCAATAATAAATTGGTCATTTTCAATCTACGACTGTTTGTGGAACATTGCTGTGCGCAATTGGCTGCCGCGTTCGCCCACAAATATATACAATCAATTCACTTTACAGTGTGTTCTGTGAAGCGCTTTGGGACGTCCTCCCGACGTGAAAAGCGCTATATCAAATGCAAGGATTATTATTATTATTATAAATCTAGGTTTTTGTTCCTGATGAATCACCATGCAGACAGCCTCAATACAGTCCAAGATGTTCCATTGCTATTGCTCTGCATGATGGGTCTCTGATCAGCGCAATGTGATTTTTCAACATCCTGATATATTTCAGTAACGCCTCAGTGACTGTGGAGTCTGGCTGATAACATTTAACAGTTTGCCGTTTTCAAATACTCCATTTTTCATGGAATGTTCTATCCTATCTATTTCTCTCTGTTTTATTAATGCATCAACATTTTGCCCACAAAATATACAGTCAATTCACTTTACAATATTCTGTGAAGCTCTTTGAGACATCTTGAAGACGTGATAAGGCGCCATATCAAATGCGAGTATTATTATTATATTAACATTTATATAGCGCCCTTCACTTGGGGTAGCGTCTCAGAGCACTTAAAGAACTCGACTTGGATGGCTCTGAAATTGCTTTGGTTCAAAGCAAAATGTTTATTATGGCAGCAAGTAGGAGTCCTGATTTTTTTTGTTACTTGTTCCTGTATTTTAACCAGCTCACAGCCTTGGCTCATGCTCGAGTGTGGTGCTGGGGGAAATGTTGCATTATTGGAGGTGGGTATCAAGACAATTGTAAGACATTTATTGTGAATCTTCTGCTCTTGCAATTCCCAAGAAAAGACTTCTAAACACTATTGTGTCCCTTCGTTGAAACAAACTGAAATAGAATATGTCAAATCTGGGATTTTGTGCTATTTATTGAGCTGGGTTTGTGTTAGAAACGAAGCCTCTGGGCTTGTTGTGGTTCTGAAAATTCTTAGAAAATAGGGCAAATCTTTGCTCAGCTGGACTCTCAGGAATTCAAGGCGTAAAAGGTCACTGCTTGATCTCTTAGATTTTATAATAATAAGATATAATAATCCTCCTGTTTGATACAGCGCATGTAACAAATGTGTCAAACAGCTTCACAAAGAATTTCTGTCAAGTGGAGTGACTTTGTATTTTTGATTAACACGGAAACCAATTTGCATACAGCAACGTTCCCAAAACAGCCAGGTGGTGGATGGCTATTCATCTGGAGGAATTGTTGGCCAGGACACAGGGGAAACTTCCCTTTTTTCCCCCAATATTGCCGCAGATTCTTTAACATCCACCTGAACAGGCAGATGGGGCCTCAGTTTAACGTCTTATCTGAAGGACTGCACCGTCAATAATACAATATACCCCAGCACTACACTGAAGTGTCAGTCTAAACTATGTCCTCAAAATCCCGGTGTGAGATATGATGCTAGAATGTTCTTCTGACTCGGAGGTGAGAGTGCTAATAACTGAGCCTGACTCTATACTTCCCGAGTATCTATTTCTCTATTGAATCCTCTCAGTTGATGTAAGCCTATTTACGCATTGAAAGGAACTTTGAGAATACACTGAAATAATAATAATAATTGTAATCATTGCATTTGATACAGGGACTTATCCTCACGTGAGTGACCAAATTATCATTATTTTTTTGGAAGGGATTATTACCCTCGGAAAAGCTAACATACGCCTGAACAGCACATCCGAAGGATGGATGCTCCAATAGCAGGATAGTAGGGGTGGGGAAAGATGAGGTGCAATGAGCGGAAGGCATTTCTTCATCTGATTCTATGCTAGTAACAACAACTTTATATAGCATTTATACAGTGCCTTTCACATGGGCGGTGTCTCGGACGGAGAAACCAGTGAATCACAACTATTCACTGGTCTCATTCCATTATCAGTCACTGTCAACAGAGATCTGACACTGAGCAATATCAGCTCCGACCATCAGTTAGCTGAAGCTGACTTGGATGAACCCAATGATTTGCTGTCACTCTAGCTTCAGTCTTGTAGATTGAATCTTGCAGATTGAAGATAGGAGGCTGTGTGGAGTGTTTTTTTTTGCTATGATAAATGTATGGTATTCACCTGTTCTCTTGATGCCTGTTGATTTGGTGTGGCAATCTCTAACTGATGTGGGTTACAGACATCAGTAAATCTGGTTTCTACATTCAATCTGTTTTTTTATTTCTTCAGTGTGCCTATAAATAAAACAGAAAGCTAAATTCCAAGCGTAGATGCTACGTGGTGTAAATGTAATAACTAGCTTCCGAATACATATCCTAACCCAACCCTCCAGATGTGAGATGACCATTTGCACAAAAATCGGTGGAGGTTGAAGCAAATTTACTGTTGATTTACTGTAGACAATTGAACTGAATGGGACCTTTTCTAAAGCACGAGTCTGATGGATTAATTTATAAATAGCCTTTGATACAGCTTTCATGCTTGCAAATGTTCAGGGTCATATGTTCCTCATTGCATAACCGTCAGTTTTGATGTTTCAGTGCGAGCTGATTAAACACCTCTCTCCAATGATGATTTGTAAGTAAAATTCCCTTGTGTGGAAATGGATGTGATATCAAAACTATTGTTTATGGATGTTGCTGTGTGCTAATTAGCTGCCTTGTTTCCCTACAAAATAAACAGTTATTACACTTTATGATGAATTCTGTGAAGCACTTTGAGACCTCTTCCAGACATGAAAGGCACTGTATCAAATGTTATTATTGTGAGCTGAACCGCTACTTAAATCATTCAGAGCATTTAGCAAGGGGATGTTACTGTAAAATACAACATGATGACACTGTGATAGGAACCCAGAGCTTAGGTATCCTCTCCCAGGGCATTTGATGTTCCGCATCCCAGGTCTGTTGCTGTGATGATATGTGGAGCTGAGGATAGGGGATAGGTAGGTTGGAGCACATTATTGCTGCTCTCCAGGACACATGACTGACCAAGGAAATGAAACCAATTCTCCCTGGAATCCTAACACATAAACAAAAAATTGTGAGAAAGCACAATGCATTTATTGACCTCTGAAAAATACTGCAAGATGGATGCAGGTCATAGAATTATACAGCATAGAAAGAGGCCATGAGGCCCATCATGTCTGTGTCGGCTCTTTGAAAAGAGCTTCCAAATCAATCCCACTCCCCCGCTCTCTCCCCATAGCTCTGCAAACTTCTCCTCAAATAATTATCTACTTCACTCTTAAAAATTGTTATCGAATCGGCTTCCACCACCCATTCAGGTGATCAATTTGGCAAAAGAAGATCAAATGGGTTAAAGAATAGAGATCTTATCTTGCCAAATATTCGCCTTATAGTCTTCCCATTGCAGCATCTAGATGTTTCTTGAATGAGACTTGTGTGCTAGCCTCAAAAACCCTTCCTCACAACTTATTCTGGGTCATTAATTTACTCTCTGGATAAAGAAACACTTGACCTGGTGTTGTAAAGGTGAGATGCCTTACCTTTGTTAATGATACGGTAATATCTAGCCTTATAATGGTTTTATGACTGAACAAGTTGACAGAGCCTCTGTCCATTTATCAGCAGTCTGAGGTTTAAGGCACTTAAGCGGCAGAGTAAAGAGAGCTCTATTCTGCATCTCAATAGTTCTTTCTGTGACCTGGCATCGTTTGCTGATGCTTCTAGATGTTTGAAATGAGAGATTCATGTAACTGGAAAATACAACCAAACGGACCAGGAAGTGATCTCGGGAGGAACAATGCATCAAAGTGACATTTTAAACCTGAATAAATAAGACTTTGGAAAGGGTTAAGGAAAACTTTTTTCCCCCCTCTCAGTGATCATTGCTGTCAAGATTCACTACATCTTAATCCGAAGACTGTTCTATTCCTATACTCTAGAGAGCATCACAATGCAACTTCAGTCAGGGCATGATAAGTTCTTGCTTTGAGTATGGTACAATCTCTAAGGTCCGAAACAGCACAAACAACCTATTCCTGGTGTCTATCATGTGTATATGCAGTATTGTAACATTGGCTTGCGATGGATTGCTTGCAATTGGTTCAGCTGATGATGTATTGGGACATTCCCAGTCATACCCTGATATGCTACAACTGTAGTTACTTTTTTTTAAAAAGCAAATTGTTAGAAATTTCCTCAACCTAATGACTGTGCCGACCTGCAAATGGATTTTGCGGGCAAAATGCGGTAGCCAATTGTGCACAGCAGTGTCCCACAAACTGTTGAGTGACCAAATTGTTCCTTTAGACCTAGTCTAAGCTGACACTCCAAGGCAGCACTGGTAGGAGCTTTTTTTTCAAAAAAAGTGTTGCCTTGTGTGTTAGCTGAAGAACATTATTATGGAGATTTGGACCAAGTAGAGAAGCCTGGGGAGGTGAGGTTAGGGAGGAGATGGGAATGGGAGAAGACAGTTTAAGCAATGTTACCGGGGGGGTAAAAACTCATTATAGTTATAACTTTACCAAACAATGACTCAACAGTGCGCAGATGGTGAATTAACATAGAAGTTGTGGAGGTGCAATGATTCACTTGGGAGTACTTTTGTGGTGGGTATTTGTGTGAGGGGTGTGTGTGGAGGTGGGGGCTGGGGGTGTGTGGTGGGGGGGGGGGTTGTGGAGGGGAGGTGGGTGTGGGGCAGGGGTGGTGTGTGTGATGTGTACACAAAACGCCACCGAACTCAGAACTGTATCTGGTTAGTGCCACCTCTCCTCAATGTATGCTCAGGGCCAGCTGTAAAACACACAAAAAAAGGGAATTAAATCCAACAGAAAGAGGAACAGATATTAAACATCTAACAATGGCCTCAATTTATTTAAAAAAAGGTTCCTGACAATCATTTTTGAGTTTGGTGCTCGCTGGTCACATTACCCCTCAGTGATCAACTCAGTGGGAGTGTCAGCACAGGTCTGTCACCTCGAGACAAAGATTAACTCAAGGGAACTTGTATTATTAGAGATGTCAACACAGGGTAATGCGATAAAAACGAGTAATCAATCATACAAATATCTTTCAAACTTCGACGATGCGTAGTTACAGCAAATCAAAACTCGGAGAGGTTGCCTTTCTTCATTTTTTTTCATAACTACTGCATTCCCATCCTTAACAACAACAATAAAATTACATGTATAAAGCGCCTTTCATGTCGGGAGAACGTCCCAAGGCGCTGGACAATCAGTGTTTTGGACCCGAGCTGGGGATCGGGATCAGGGAGGGTGGAGGGCAGGGGGGATGCAGGGTCTGGAGACGGGTCTTGAAGGAAGCAAGGGAGGGGCCGAGACGGAGGGACTGTGAGATGGAGTTCCAGAGGGTGGGGGCAGAGTGGCAGAAGGCCCGCTCGCCAATGGTGAGGCGGGCAAGGCGGGGGACTTGAAGAAGGCTGGATCCCGCAGAGCAGAGGGAGTGGGCGGGTTGGTAGGGGGTTAGGAGGTCGCAGAGGTAGGGCATAGCAAGACCATGGAGGGCTTTTAAGGTGAGGACTAGGATCTTGAATTGTATCCTCTGTGTGATGGGAAGCCAGTGGAGTCGGGCGAGGATGGGGGTGATGGGGTCATGGAACCTGGTGCAGGAGAGGACACGGGCCGCAGAGTCCTAGTGTTTAAGAGACTGGCATGTGCAGCGAGACTGCACTATGGAAAGCTTCTGGGTATTATATTAAAAAAGAAAAGGTCATTATCAGAACATAAAGAGGTCATTCTGCTCATCCTTCATATGAGTTACAACACTTTTTTAAATTTTGCTCAGCAACAATGTGTGTTTGCATGGTGCCTTTTATTAGGGTTAGGGTCAGCGCCTTGGGACGTCCTCCCAACGTGAAAGGCGCTATACAAATGTAATCTTGTTGTTGTTTATATCGAGAGAACGCCTCAAAACACTTCACAGGATTTACTGTTTGGAACACTCTTCCTCTATCCCTCCGCCTGGAACTGTTTCCCTCTGTCATACTGCCTTGCCCCCTCCTTTACCCATCTTAAGATCGCACCTGAAGACCTTCCTATTCGACCGCGCCTACAGCCATCTCCCGCTCCCCCCCACCCACCAGCTCAGCATCGTGCTCTACCACTGTCAAGTGACCTGGGACACAACCCTATGTGAGTGGCGCTATATAAATGCAAGTTGTCGTTGTACTGTGAAGTGTAGGTAAACAGGGAGGCCCAATTGCACTGTTGTTCCACAAAGGAATGACAATTTTTATTTGGGGGATTGTTGGCCAGAGCCCAGAGATAGATCTGCTGCATGGAAGGACTTTATGTGCCAATCACAGTGGAGGCCCTGCATTGCCTTAAGTCCCCAGAGGTGCTGTCGAGCCACAAAAGAGAGATGTTAAAAGGGTCGGTGATGATTTACTGTCTGTGACAAGTGATTTGTACTTGTATTTGTGCACGTGTCTCCTTAGTAATGACTTCTAAATAATTAATGTCATGCAAGCCTCAGGTCAACAATCAAGGCAAAAGCAAGAATTCCGTCTAACGAGTTTCATTTTCTAATGTTGGCTAATTAGTAAGGGAATCGATCTTAAATATCAACTTTCTCTCTACATTGGGAAGATAAATACTGTTTATTCCCAATTCATCTATCAGTTCTGTCTCTTTATGATAATGAAATATCTTTGCATTTGATCTGATGCAGAAACTTGTCAAACTCCTTCATGGATAGTTGCTGTCAACTGCAGTGGCAGTTTTGTAGGCACACATATAGTTAGTTTAGATTCAGGTCCCACAAACAGCCATCAGACAAATGATCATTAATCAGACTAAGAAAAACTCCTTTCTCTCTCTGAATACCAAGGGATTTTTGACGTCTGCCTGAACAGGCGGTTGAGACCTTGGTTTAAACGTCTGATCTAAAGGTAAACACCTCAGACAATGATGAATAAATTGTAACAAAAATGTGTAAATGAAAGACAGGAACATTTTCACTTGGTTAGGATGTGCTGTGAGAAGCTGCCTCATATGAAGCGAGCTATAGAAATGCAAATTGTCGTCGCAAGGTAGAAAAACAACTGTGGCGTGGGATCTTGTTGAACTCCTTTCTACTGCAGTTGACAATGACACTGCGGGGCTCAGCGCTGCCCATCAGTCAGATTATTTTAGATTGTGAAATGAATGCTGCATGTTCAGTAATGATGTACAATTGATCTGCTGGGTGAGATTCCGAGGCCGAAAACGATTAAAAATTTTCTACCTCATTTCCCGCCTAGTCATTCACTGTTGTCATTCCGTCGTGTTCTATTAGGAATTGTTTTTTCACTGGCGCAGAGTCAGCTTGTGTGACAAGCTGCGGGGAGACACACTTCAAAACACACTTCATTAACGTTGAACGGGAGGATCTATTTCCATTGTGCAGTTTTTTTTAATAAGTACAGCTTTTTAAAAAAATCAATCATAATAAGCCTTATTTGGTGTAGTGTTGTATCATTTTGTCGAGACATCTCGGAGTGCTTCATAGGATATACCGTAAAATCGATTGACTGCGTATTTTGTGGGAGGAACGTAGCAGCTGCCCTTATAATAATAATCCTTGCATTTGATATAGCACTTTTCACGTCGGGAGGACGTCCCAAAGCACTTCACAGAACACACTGTAAAGTGAATTGACTGTATATTTGTGGGCGAACGCGGCAGCCAATTGTGCACAGCAATGTCCCACAAACAGTCGTAGATTGAAAATAACCAATTTATTATTGTTTTTGGTTTCTGGAGGGATTATTATTAGGCTCTGTGTGGAGTAAGGAAACTTGCCCAAGGTTTCACCCTCTGCCTGGAATTGAACTCAGGTCTCTCGCTTGCAAAGCGAGTGCTCCAACCACTGAGCTACAGGACAGCATCTCAGAGCGCTGTATATTGGCAGGGGTGTCCGCATGCAAAGAGGTAAGTTTTAAAGGTTGGATGTGAAGATAAAGAGGGGGAGTGTGAGCTTAGGTTAGGGGGATAATAGTAATAATAATCCTTGCACTTGATATAGCGCCTTATCACGTCTTTGAGACATCTCAAAGCGCTTCACAGAATATACTGTAAAGTGAATTGACTATTTGTGGACGAAATGTGGCAGCTAATCAAGCGCAGCAGCGTCCCACAAACAGTCGTGGATTGAGTGACCAATTTTATTATTATTTTTTAATGAAAGAATTATTACCCCTAGAAAAGTGATCTTCCATACAACTAACAACTTGGTTTCTACTTACTGTTAGGTAAACGGAGGTGTGTGGAGTAAGGAAACTTGCCCAACATTTTGCCCTGCCGGGAATCGAACCCAGGTCTCTCGCTTGCGAGGCGAGTGCCCTAACCACTGAACATAAGAATAAGGAGACCAAAACTGCACACAATACTCCAGGTGCGGTCTCACCAAAGCCCTATACAGTTACAGTAAGACTTCCCTACTGTTGTACTCTAAACCTTTTGCAATGAACGCTAACTGCCGTTCACCTTCTTAGTTGCTGCTGCACCTGCAAACGAACTTTTTGAGACTGGTGTACAAGGACACCCAAATCCCTCTGAACACGAATACTATTTAATCTCTCCCCCTCTAGAAAATAATCTGTTTTTCTATTTTTCCTACCTAGGTGAATAACTTCACACTTCCCCACATTAAATTCCATCTGCTACCTACTTGCCCACTCCCCAAGCCTGTCTATAGCCTGTTCCAATCTTTTTGCATCATCCTCAGAGCTTACTCTCCCACCGAGTTTAGTGTCATCCGCAAATTTAGATACGTTACATTCAATGTCCTCGTTGAGATCATTGATGTAAATTGTAAATAGCTGAGGCCCAGCACTGATCCTTGTGGCGCTCCACTAGTCACATCCTGCCAATTCGAGAATGACCCGTTTATCCCTACTCTGTTTTCTACCCGTTAGCCATTCTTCAATCCGTGCTAAAATGTTTCCATTAATCCTGTGGGCCTTAACCTTGTGCAATAGCCTTTTGTGTGGCACTTTGTCAAATGCCTTTTTAAAATCTAAATATACTACATCTACTGGTTCCCCCCTATCTAACCTGCAGATACATCTTCAAAAAAACTCTAAAAGATTAGTTAAGCATGACTTCCCTTTTGTAAAGCCATGTTGACTCTGCCTAATCTTGTTATGGTCTTCCAGGAATCCCATAACGACATCTTTAATTAAGGACTCAAGAATTTTCCCTACCACTGATGTCAGACTAACTGGTCTATAGTTCCCCATCTTTTCTCTCCCACCCTTCTTAAACAGTGGTGTTACGTTTGCAATCTTCCAATCAATGGGAACTGTTCCAGAATCCAGAGAATTTGGAAAGATCAAAGAGAAGCCATCCACTACCTCAGTAGCCACCTCTTTTAAAACCCTCAGGTCCAGGAGATTTATCGGTTTTAAGACCTGACAATTTATCTAAAACCACGTCTTTACTAATATTAATTCTCAAGTTGCTCGCTAACATTATCTTCTTGGTTCCCCTCTATTCTTGGTAGGTTTTCAGTGTCTTCTAAAGTGAAGACAGTAGCAAAGTACTTGTTTAACGACTCTGCCATGTGTTGTCCCCTACTATAATTCCCCCCGTCTCTGCCTGTAGCCAACCCACATTTACCTTTGACAGCTTCTTGCCTCTTCCTCTTTATATATTTGTAAAAACTCTTGCAGTCTGTCTTTATGTTCTTCGCTAGTTTGGCCTCATATTCCATTTTCTCCCTCTTAATTACTTTTTTGGTTCTCCTTTGTTGATCCCTAAAGTTCTCCCAAATCTTCGGGTTTACTCCTCATCTTAGCTGTTTTATAGGCTTCTTCCTTTAACTTTATACTTTCCCTAACTGCTCCAGTTAGCCACGGTTGGGCCACCTTTCCCGTGGCATTCTTATTCCTCAAAGGAATATGTGCTCGCTGGGAATTTTGAACCATCTCCTTAAACATCTGCCATTGCTGGTCTACTGTCAAATCCTTAAGTCTAATTTCCCAGTTTATTTTGACTAAATCCTCTCTCAAACCAGCAAAATTGGTTCTACTTAAATTTGAAACCTTTGCTTCAGACTTAACTACTCTCTCTAACTTAATGCTAAATTCCATCATATTATGATCACTTTGTCCTCGAGCAGCCTTAATTTCCAGTTTGCTGATCAGCTCTGCTTCATTGCACAAAACAAGGTCTAATATGGCCTGTTCCCTGGTTGGCTCCTTGGCAAACTGATCCAGATAATTATCCCTAATACGTTCTATAAACTCTTCCTCTATCTTTTCCCAATTTGGTTGTCCCAGTCTATGTGCAGATTAAAATCACCCACAATTAATGATTTTGCTTTACTATATGCTCTGCTAATTTCCTGATTTATACCTTGAGAGATACTGTGACTGCTGTTCGGGGGTCTATAAACTACTCCCACTAGAGTTTTCTGCCCCTTGTTGTTACGTACCTCTACCCATACTGACTCTACTTCCTGCTTTTCTGATTTAAAATCTTTCCTCTCTACTGTTTTTATCCCATCCTTTATTAGCAGGGCCACCCTCCCCCTCCTCATTTACCATATTGCTTATCTTTTCTATACACCACATACCCTGGAATATTTAGCTCCCACCCTTGGTCTCCCTGTAACCATGTCTTGGTGATGGCTACCAGATCATAGTTTGTTTCTATTTGTGCATTTAACTCATCTATCTTGTTTCGAATACTTTGCGCATTCAGATATAGCGCCCTTAATTCTGACTTTGGGCTATTAATCCTATTCTATCCCTGGGCTTCTTTTTCCCATTTGACACCCTTTGCTCATCTCCCTCATTAATCTGCTCTCCCACTTTCATCGATCCTAATTTTAATTATGACAGATTACATGTGATTGAATTTACACCCCCCCCACCCCCCTTAGTAGTTTAAAGCACTGTCTACCTCCTTATTTATTCGTGTTGCCAGGACATTTGTTGCAGCTCTGTTTAGGTGGAGTCCATTCCTTTGGAATAGCTCCCGTCTCCCCCAATACTGGTGCCAGTGGCCTATAAAGTGAAACCCCTGCCCTCCGCACCATTCTTTTAGCCAGGTATTCAGTTGTTTAATTTTTTTTGCCTGTACCAATTTGCCCCCGGCTCAGGTAATAATCCCAATATTAATAGCTTCGAAGTTCTACTCTTTAGCTTAACTCCCAATTCCCAGAACTTGCTCCTCAACTCGTCCATACCTGTCCTACCTACATCATTGGTCCCTATGTGAATCATAACTATTGGATCCACTCCCTCCTGCTTCAATTTTTTCTCCAGCCCAGAAGTGACGTTCTTCGCCCTGGCCCCAGGAAGGCAACAGAGTCTTCTTGTCTCCCTGCTATGGCTGCAGCAAAGTGTGTCAGTCTTCCTGACTATCTCATCCCCAATTACCACTATATTCCTTCTGACTATTCCCAGTGTGGCCTCCTGTATAGAGGTGTTGGGGTAAGTTTGCCCATCTTCCTCACAGACTTCCTTATCCACACAGGTTGCAAGTATTTCATACCTTTTTGACAAAGTTAACACCTGAGGTTCCTCTGCCCCTCTCTTTCAGGTCCACTTACGCGCCTGTTTGACCATCACCCAGTCCTGTCCATGGCTGGCAACAGAATGTTCCCTGGGACTCGGGGGAGTGTCTGGCTCCAGGATGAAACTGTCCAGGAAGCTCTCCGCATCTCTAATGCTGCACAGTGTCTCCACCTGAGACTCCAGCTCAGCTATTCTAAGCTGGATCTTTCTCAGTTGCAGACATTTGCTGCAGATGAAGTCACCCAGGCTCAGGTTGCCCTCCATCAACTCCCACATACCACATTTGTCACACATCACCTGCCAGATCATTCTCTCCTCTCACTCTATTTATCCCTGTATTATTGTCGTTTAGAAGATATACTACAACCTTACACCTAATTCCCACTCTCGCCCAATTCCTTCTCACTCCAGACATAGCACTCTCTGCTCAGATAAGGCTCGTGCAGCTATCCCCTTTTTATACTCTCTGGATGCAACCAGTTTCCAATTGGTCAGCAGTAATTTAGAATTAACACCTAATCAAGTGATTAATCAGTATGTTGCTTGTTATTGGTTAAGTCTAACTCTAATTAGCTACAGCTGCTCCCTGTAGAGTTTTACCATAAGACTAATCTACCAATGGTATCAACAGTTTTAACAGTTTTTAGTAGCACAACACTTGAACACTCACGATAGCAGTTCTCACAGCAATTCCCACTCTCGCCCAATTCCTTCTCACTCTGGCCTCACCTCACTCTGGACGTAGCTCACTCTGGGCTCTCTGCTCCAGACTGAGCTACAGACTAAGCATTGTTTAACCACCTTTGTTAAATAACAAGAAACAACACAGCACCATCAATCCAGGCAGAGAAACAATTCAAATAGCTTGTCTTATGTAATCAATGCACAAAGTGTAAGTAGCCCAATCTACTGGGTAATAAATATACACGTCAAATATTGTTCTGTGCTCGTCTGAAGATTCTTTTGTTGTTCATTTAATACAACATAAAATTATTGATTGTTATATTTTCCAAATCTGCTGCTGCTTATTATCGAACCAGACTAATGTTTTGAAGGCAGTTTACGGTTGATGAGATTGCTGATCCAAATGCCCATTAATCCAGAGTTCTAACTAACTGTGCATGGTTGAAGAATCTGCTCCATCTGCTCAATATCCAAGCTTGTAGCCAGAGCCTTGTGAAAGGAATTTTAAGGAAGCACCTTGGAGCTGAACTGGCTTCAAGATGACATGCCTATAGAGTTCACCCTCTGCGATGGACTCTAGTCCACTTATTGAGCCAGGTAGGTCCACATTACTCCAAGGCACTACTGATGACAGACCAGCCAGCCTGGCTCATCGGCAGGACTTGGAGGGCAAATTTGTCTTCCCAACATATTGCTCAACTGCAACAGCAACAATTTACACTTATGCAAAACTGACGAAGAAGCAAATATAAAATGTGGGAAAATATACTTTTTTAATACCCAGGTGGTTGTTTTGGAGTTCTATGTCCATTTTACTCAGCGCTGGTTTGTAGGTTTGATGTAACATAGGTTTGTCCAAAGAGATGACATAAGAGTATTATGCAGTACAAGAAAGAACCTGGATCAAAGTATTAGTTTTGTGTTTAGGGTGGAATAATTCTGGTTAGTAGTAGTTCGCTGTGTCCTCTGTCTTTATCACTTGGGCCATGCCAGCATTTTATTTCAATTCGTCTTATTTCTGTATCCGGGGAAAATGAAAGTGGGCTTTTCAAAGGTTTGGAATAGTGTAGCTGGTTCTGAACTTTAATTTCATAAAAGTTGTGTTTTATTATTTCTTTTGTTCAAAGCAAATATTCTATTTCTGTTTTTAGAGTATGCCATGTTGTGAAACAAATGACTGAATAAAAGAGAATTTTAAACAGGGCTGTGCACAACACAAGTTGGTGACCGTGGTAAAGAGTTTGCAGTTAATCTCCAGAGTTGGGACACACCAGTGCAACATCTTGTAATTCACTCTTTCTTGGACCTTATACCGTAATATTGCATGCTGGGCGAGTTACATATACATCCGGCCACAGGGCAATTTGTGCAGTTTTGACATCCCAGTAACCATGCATTTTTTTCCAGACATGTTTGCCTCTTTGTCAAAAGGACAAAACTGAGCAGAGTGCTGAGATTGGGACTTGCATGCTAAGGTTACCAATGAAAATTCATTGAAAATCTTAACTAACAGTGCCATATTTTCAGCAATGCTCACCTGTTTCAAACTTTGTGACTGGTTTAAGGAGTTAAGGAGAAGAAGGATAAAATATTACATAGAGCTAAACTAAGGCAGGAACCTTCAGGATTTAATATGAACAGAAAACATGGCAATAGATAAACTAAGGGAATCAAAGTAGATAAATCCATCACCAGGATATTAAAGAATTTGCAGATGTATTAGTTATCATTTTCTAAAGTTCTAGAGTCAAAAATGTTCCCCAGCGTTCTTACTGGGGCGTCAGCTTTGCACCATGTAAACGACCTGGATAAAGGAGTAGAGGGCAGTATATCCAATTCTGCAAGGAATGCTAAACAAGGAAATGTAGTAAATTATGAAGATGAAGTGGAGTCCTGTAGCTCAGTGGTTAGAGCACTCGCTTTGCAAGCGAGACACCTGGGTTCAATTCCAGGCAGAGGGCGAAGCCTTGGGCAAGTTTCCTTACTCCACACACCTAATAATAATCCCTCCAAAACAAACAGTAATAAATTGGTAATTTTCAATCCATGACTGTTTGTGGGACATTGCTGTGCACAATTGGCTGCCGCGTTCGCCCACAAATATACAGTCAATTCACTTTACAAGCTATTCTGTGAAGCGCTTTGAGATGTCGAGAAGACATGAAAAGCGCTATATCAAATGCAAGGATTATTATTGTTATTATATTGCAGACTGTCAACCACATTGAGAATAGAAAATAAATTGGAAATATTGATGGCTTTTATTCCACAAAATACACAGTCAATCCACTTTACAGTGTGTTCTGTGAAGCGCTGTGAGACGTCTCAACGATGTGATAAGGAGCTGTATCAAATGCAAGGATTATTATTATTAATGCAACCAAATGTTAATAAACCTTGCATTGTTGGAGTTGCTGCCTTTTAGATGGGCATTAAACTGAGGTCCCATCTGCCTATTTAGGTGGATGGCAAAGATCCTGTGACACTGCTTGAAAAGAGAAGGGAGTTTTTACTGATGAGTTGGCCAAGAATTCTCCAGCTAAATTGATCATTAATCTCCCAGCTGTTTGTGGGACACTGCTCTGCTCCTGTTGCATTCATCTACAAATACAGAGACACTACACTTAACAATTATGTGTTATAAGACATTTCATCCTGGTAAGGCACTGTATCAAATTGGCATATTGCTTTCCAGGGGTAATAATCCTCAAAAATAAATGTGGTCACTCAATCCATGATTGTTTGTGGGACAGTGCTGTGGCTGCTGTGTTTTGCCCACAAAATCCACAGTCACTCCACTTTACAATATACTCTGTGAAGCGCTTTGAGATGTCTGAATGGCATGATAAGGCACTATATCAAAATGCAGGTATTATTAAATGCAAGGTTTCTGATTAATTCTGATTAATTCAATGATTCTATCATTGTTAATTATGAGTTGAAAATCTGATGACTTTCTTTGAGGTCCACTTGCAAACAGAAATGGCCATTCGTGTTTTGTAGAGGTACATCTATTCTAACATTGCATTGCACATACAGTACTTAACACTATCTGGTGGATATACAAGTACAAACCTGTATTTAGGTGGATCTGCCAATGCTGTCAACTGCTACATAAATTTCATATTCTTTTCGTTCAGCAGATAAATCTCCCATCTGATCCTATAGAATGGAAACATCTCCAGCAAAGGCAGCTGCTAGTATGGCGCAATGCATAATTAATTTCTTTTTCATAAATACATTGACAAAATCACTGTTTATTTAAAATACTTTGTCGAGAGATGTTGGCTTAGTCCCTTATTAATGTCCCTATTGCGGCAAGAATAAATATGAACCTCTTTACACAATATTTATTCACTTGTTTCATGCATTAATAAAGTGTGTGCTGCCATGTCGTGTCCAAGAGTGTATTTCAAAGTTGATTTGTGTTTGAATACAACAGATTGAAGTTATCTACAATGTAAATAAACAGTAGAAGGCTATTTGGACCAATATTTTGTGTCAATGCTTGCTCTTCTAAAAAGCTGTCCATCCCACTTCCTAATCACACTTCTTTCCTGTTTCCCTGTACCCTCTAATTCCCCTTCCTCTGTATATACTTGTTTAATTTTTTAAATGCCCCCAATCATCTCTGATCTAACAGCCCTTCCCTCATCCCTAGCAAATCATTCCACACTCTGACAACCCTTTGGGAGGAGCTCTCTCTACTTCTTTCCCGAATCGCAACTCTCTCTGTCAAATCTTGCAATTTATTTACAAAGAGCAACAAAATGCATTTATATATATCATGTGGGGCAGGGTCTTGGAGCACTTAAACAGTGGCAGACCCTGACGCTGAGCTTGGGGGAGGTGGGAAGTGACTGTAAGTATGGTAGAAGAGGAATGTTTTCAGTTGTGATCCAAAAGAGGGGAAGGAGGGGGCAAGGGGAAGGGATTGGGGCAGAGAGTTCCCAAGCTTCGGGGCATAATAGCTTAAAGCCCGGCCACTGGTGGTGGAGAGGAGGGGAAGAGGGACAAACAGGTGGCCAGAGCCAGCCCAGCCCAGGCAGCAGGTAGTGGAGTGGGGAGTATTTAGAGTGACTTCATTTAATTTTATTTGTGTTAAAAAATAAGCTCTCTTTTTAAAACCATAGAGATACCTTGTTAGAAATTGTATTTTTCTACTGCAGATTGCTATTTTATGGCAAGATATTCTGTTCCGTAAAGTAAAGGTGAGGAGAAAGGAAAGAGTGGATCTGGTATTGAGATCACTGCTGAGTCAAGCTCTCAATGGTGATCAAAGAGACTTGGGGTTGAAGATGCTCTTTCTAGTTTCTGTACAGAACTCCAGACAACATTGCGCAATCCTTGTCTCCAAACGTGACATGATTAAGGAAGCCGATACTCTTGACTTGGACAAGATCTTGTTCAGAAGCCGACCTAAAGAACTAAGACTGAATGAGAAAAACGCAAGGGAAGTGTTTAAAAATACAAGATTAATTTGAAATGAATCGGTGATTTAGCAACAGAAAGCCAGTACAGATATTCGCCATGCTTGGAGTCCTGCAGTGTAGGGGTTAAACCATTTGCCTCGCAAGCGAGAGGACTCAGTTCCGATTCCCAAGCAGGGCGAAAGGTTAGGCAAGTTTCCTTACTCCACACGCCTGTTTACCTAGCAGTAAGTAGGAACCCAGTTGTTAGTCAATTGGCAGTTTGGAATCCAGGATTATTAATCCCTATAAACAATTTAAAAAAAACATTTGGTCCCTCAATCCACAACTGTTTGTGGGACACTGTTGTGCGCAATTTGCTGCCGTGTTTCGCTCACAAAATACAATCAATTCACTTTACTGTGAAGCGCTTTGATATGTCTCAACGACGTGATAAGGCATTATATCAAATGCAAGGATTATTATTATGGTTGTGTCTCTGCAACAAAATTGGAAGAAAGAAATATTGAGTGGTTTGCCTCAAATTTCTAAACCACAATTGTGCAATAATAATAATAATAATCCTTGCATTTGCTATAGCGCTTTTCACGTCGGGAGGACGTCCCAAAGCGCTTCACAGAACACACTGTAAAGTGAATTGACTGTATATTTGTGGGCGAACACGGCAGCCAATTGCGCACAACAATGTCCCACAAACAGTCGTGGATTGAAAATGACCAATTTATTATTGTTTTTGGTTTTTGGAGGGATTATTATTAGGCTCTGTGTGGAGTAAGGAAACTTGCCCAAGGTTTCGCCCTCTGCCTGGAATTGAACTCAGGTCTCTCGCTTGCAAAGCGAGTGCTCTAACCACTGAGCTACAGGACTCCACAGAGCAATGTGACAAGCCCAGGGTGAATATCTTTGATGTATAGCCATCAGTTCGTCTCTCCTTTTCAGTTTAAAGATTCTGACCCAAATAAGTAACCCACCTGACATGGATAATTGATGGAGAATGTATGAATTATTCCGATCACATTTTGGACGTCTTGTGTATGTTTTTTGTGGACGCTCAGGGAGAGTTGGCATGTAACGGGGTTAGTTTGGGAATTTTCGGAGGATGGTGGTTAAATGGGTCAAGGTTTCTCATGACCTTTTTAAATGAAAATTCGAACAGTAGAGGTGCTGAGTTTGCTGCAGTAATTGAAAAACAAATGTAGTCAATGTCCTGAGATTCTTGAACTGAGCTCTTCTTACTGAGAGCAACTGACCTGTTTACAGGCTGATTTATGGTGCTCTATATTACTTTAGGGTTTGCAAATAAACCGAATCTCGAGGTTGTGCGGTAACGATGATGATGATGTAGCGACGATAATACTTGCATTTGGTACAGCACCTTTCATGTCACGACGATGTCTCAATGTGCTTCACCGAACGTACTGTAAAGTGGAGTGACTGTGCATTTGTAGGCCATTGTAATACCTGCTATTGGAACAGAGAGTGTGACCGTGTGGTGTTGGATACAACAACCAGGTTTAGGTCACTCTTGTGACATTATAACCATAGTCATCCCTCAATAGGACTGGGCTTGTGTCTTGTAGCTCCTGCGATCTTCCTTGAGGGGTGGGGAGAGATAAGATGGATCTCCTTGGCTCTAAGGTGACACGCTTGGCAACGGGATGTCAGAATCACGCCCGTCTTCTGTAACGGTCTTGGGAGTCACCCTCTGACATCACAATCTCCCCTCAAACAGACAAATAATAATGAATGTCTTAAAACTGCCCCCCCTCACCCCCAGGACCAAACTTATCCTTCTTTGGGACTGGTCTGTGAGTTACTATCCCCAAAGGGCAGAGTGAAGAAATGGTGCAGTGAAAGGGAATCTGTAAACAGGAAGAGCTAAAAGACCATTGAACACCATGCTGAACCCTTCTCCCCATCCCCTCTCTCCCACCCCTCAAGGATGCCCCCGCTCCCCTACAAATACACAGTCACTCCACTTTACAGCAAAAATCCTGTGAAGCAGTCTGAGAAGAGTGATAAGGCGCTGAATCTTATTTATTAATGGTACTGTACTTATTAATGTGTGATCTTGCGTCCTGATCAGAAGACAAATTTTCCTTTCGTATATAGAATCAACAGCAAGAAAAACAGCCATTCGGTTCAACTAGTCTGTATCGGTGTTTTTACCGCTCATGAGCCCCAACCCTCTTAGCTTCTCCCCCATCGATATCCCTTTATTCACTTCCCTTACACATATATATATTATATATAATATATATATGCACAGTTTCCTCCTAAATACATTGGTGCTTTTTTTGGCATATGTCTTTCAAGACATCTCATGAGCACTGCACTCTGCTAGAAGACTAAGTCAGTAAGGTCTGAGAAAATTCTCTTTTGGTGAACAATTTTTGACGGCCAACGAGGATTTTAAAAGGTTTGATGTTGCGAATTTGCACGACCCAAAGTCAATCAATGAGCTGAGATTCCTATACAAAATCAGAAGCTGTTCTGACTGAGAATGGAGTTTGCACCTGTCTGGCCTATTCATGTGTGTTAGTGGCTCATTCAGAACTGTTGCATCTGTTTCTAAAATGTTAACAAAATACACAGTCACTGCACTTTACAGCAAATCCTCCTGACTTGAAAGGTACTGTATCGAACGCGAGGATGAGTCTTGTAGCATATTGTTTAGAGCACTCGCCTCGCAAGCGAAAGTACCTGGGTTTGATTCCCGGGCAGGGCAAAACATTATGCAAGTTTGCTTACTCCGCACGCCTCTGTTTAAGCGC
This sequence comes from Callorhinchus milii, assembly GCF_018977255.1. NCBI lineage: Eukaryota > Metazoa > Chordata > Chondrichthyes > Chimaeriformes > Callorhinchidae > Callorhinchus > Callorhinchus milii. Next base: position 20,193,994 of record NW_024704751.1, read on the forward strand.
TCTGAGACGCTACCCTGTGTAGAGGGTGCTCTACAAGTGCAAGTTGTTGTTTACCTAGCAATAATTAGTAACCCGGTTGTTAACAAATGACAGATCACTCTTCCAGGGCAATCCCTTTAAAAAAAAAAATAATAATTTGGTCACTCAATTCACGACTGTTTGTGGGACATTGCTGTGCGCAATTGGTTGCTGCATTTTGTCCACAAAATATACAGTCAGTTAACTATATCAAATGTAAAGATTATTATTATTATCAAAAGCACGGATTATCATTATTATAATTATTAATAAATATAACTGATTATAATTAGTCTAACCAGCCAAAAATGAGTTGCAAACATAATTCTTTATGTGAAATCAGACCAGTAATGTGTGTGGTATATAATTGGGTAAGAGAAAAAACCTGGCTAATTCCAGACACAAATCTCTCTGTCATTGGAAAAGGTCCAGCATTTTGTCCTGAGTTTCCTGAGCCCGTGGCTGTGAGTCTCAATGTTGGCTCTTGTACAGTCTGAGCACCAGCACAACAGTGATTTGATTTTAAACTGCTTTGCTTAATTGTGCAGGGAGTAAAGGTTCAATTAATAATTATTTAAATTGTCAAGTTTCATTTCAGCGTGGTGTGTTCTGACTGCTAACCTGCATCCTGACACTGAATTAGGCAGTGTTTTCTGTGTTTGCCTGCGGGATCAAATCAGCCCTAATGAAACTCACTGGTGCCTGAGTCTGGCCTCTGGCTCATTGTCACCAAGAGAGGCCAATAAAGAGAGGGAAGTATGATGTAAATCTGCTGCCAGGTGTCAGCCTGGCTCAGTCAGTCTCTGAGTCAGAAGGTTGTGAGTGTAATCTTCACGCTGGGATTCTGAGCTCAGTCTAGGCTGACACTACAGTGAGATACCGTATTGTTTGGAGGTACTGTTTTTGGTATGAGGTGTTAATCCATCTCATACTGTCCTGTTGAGTAAAGATGCTGTGACACTATTTGCAAAAAGAAGCAAGTTTATCCTCTTGTCCTGGACAATTAGGTTTGTTTGGGTAAATATAAAAAGACCATTTCCACTTGTTTGTCAGCCCATAACAAGGAGGCATAAATATAATGTAGCCACTAAAAAACTTAAAAGAGAATTTAGGAGGAACTTCTTCACAAAGATGGTTTTGAGAATTTGGAATGCACTGGTAGAAGCCATGGTTGAAGCAGAGAGCATTGATGCATTTTAGAGGAAACGGGATGCTTATGTGATGGAGAAGGGAAAAGATGGGTGTGTGGGAAGACTAGGGAGAGGGGATTGGGAGAGGAGGAGGCTAATGTGGAGTTTAGACTCTTACACAGACTAACCAACAACACCAAATTGCATTTATATAGCACCTTTCATGTTGGGAGGATTTCCTGAGGCATTGGACAGTCGAGGCTTTGTACTTGAGCTGCGAGCTGGAGTCAAGATGGCTGGAGGGCAAGGGGGAAGGGTGGGGGAGGTTAGGGGGGAAGATGACTGAAGGCACAGTCGAAGAGGGAGGTTTTGAAACTGGCCTTGAAGGAGACAAGGGAGGGGACGAGGTGGAGGGGCTCTGAGATGGAGTTCCAGAGGGTAAAGGCAGAAAGGCTAAAGGCAGGCTGGCTGGTGGGTATGAAGTAGGTCAGTATCCGCCGAGCGTAGGGAGCAAACATGTTGGTAGGGTTTTAGGAGGTCACAGAAATAGGGCCTTTAAAGGTGAGGACAATGATTTTAAACTGGGGAATGGGGAGCTAATGAAACTGGCAAGGATGGGGGTGATTGGCTCACGGAACTTGGTGTGGGCCAAATGGTCTTTTTCCCTGCTGTAGGATCTATATAATCCCACCCCCCCATGACCATCTGCTGTGATTGATGTGTTTTGAAAATTATCTTATTGAATTAGTATTAATGGAAATTGATGAATCTTAGCCCTGCAGGAACAGAATAAAGATTGCACAACCTCATTTCACATAAAACCCCAGCTAGCTTTTAGAAAGATGAGTTTCACTTTATGTCCACAGCTTTTTATTAGCCATCATGATAAGATGCTGGGATAAAAAACTGAATTATTCTACACCCATTTTGGCCGTAAAATTGATGTCCAACTGAATGATCTGAAGTCTGGACAAAAGATGACACTGCAAGTCAGCAAGTGCTTGCGTCTCCGGTGATTAACATTTGCTTGCTCCCAGTTCTCAGCTTATTCTCCTTCAAGTTTTTTTAAAAAAATGAAATGTATTCTAAATATGGAGATTAAAAATATACTAAAGTAGTTTTATATTTTCTGACTATCAAAATAATAATAATTTAGTCACTCAATGCAGGAGTTATTATTATTATAGATTAAAATTGTCTGCTGAAGGGTTGTTCCTCGGAGCCATTTGAACTCCAACAGTTACCCCAACTCACAGGCTGGGAGGGTGTGGGGAAACCCAAGATAGATGGTGCATATAGGGTAACTGCTTCACCGGGATCAGGAACTTGCTCTATGTGGAGCTGCCAAAGCGAATCTACAACCAGAGACTTGGTCACAAAGTATATTCACCAACACTTTACTGAGGGACATTAATAATCCTTGCATTCCGATGCATTGTGAGGATTCACAGAATTTATTGCAAACTGTAGTGACTGTGTGTTTTGTAGGGGACTTTGCAGTTATATTATTCTGCGGAGTACCTGGCAATCATTGCTAATTATCATCGAAGTTACTTGGTAACGCTGTGGGTCATCTCCTGTGCTTTCACTTCCGAGACCTGAGTTTGGATCTCGTCCAAGCTGAAAATCTCCTCTCGCCGCTGGGTACATCAGTTCTACATGGAATGAGATTGGGTAGTGTTCCAAACGGGCACTGTTCCAGCCACTAACTCAGCGCACGATTCACAACAGATCAGCAATTATAGCGCAGAGACTGGAGTGATCACTGGTGTGTGAAATGGGGGAGGGGTGTGTGGGTGGTGGTGGGGTCTTCAGACTTGAAAGTGTATTGCTCAGAAAAAGTAATCACTTTTATGGATATCTTGAGGCATCGCACAAGGCTGCCAAATTCCTGTCACATAGGACCTTTACTGTTGGCAGATGCTTGGGAGAAGACGGAGGGAATGCAAAATGAAGGATCTAATTGAACGCAGGCTGCCCGTTTTCAGCAAGCAACCAGCCTACACGCTCAGATGGTCCCAGGAACAACTGGTGGAAAGCTAACAAGTACCTCATACTGTTAGGTGTACTTTGTAGCTGGTTAATGAGCCATGTGTAATCTGAGATCACTGATGTGGTCATTTCTGGAGGCTCATATCAGCAATCAGTGACTGAACCAGTTTGCCATCAAGCATGGGTGTTCTTGGAAGATAGGATCAAATGGGCTGTGTCGCATTTTTCTTTCCAATCCCCACCCCCTCCCTACATCTCTCCCAAGTTGAAAATTGTGCTCTGAGCTGATTTTTTAGACCAATGTTTTGGGAGAAGGAATTTGGCCAGAGAAAACATTACAGGAAAAAGCACTGAAAGGATATTAGGCCAATACATCGAATGGGATTTGCAATATTTATTGAGTGTAACATATTTGTAATTGTCTTCAACCGTACGAGAAAGGTTACCTTGTCAACATGATTTGTCAATCAATAGGACTGCACTTATATACGCCTTGTACGTGAATCAGTTAAATGCAGTTAATAATCTTTTAAGTTGCTGCAGAATTTATTCACCGTGAAGTTTTATAGGGCCTACACAGTGTTGGAACCAACCAATAATATACCAACGTAATCCTCACAGATACATTACCTCAGTCTGTGACTGGCTCCATCTTAGCTGGCTTAGCATATTTTCCATATTTTGTTTAAAAATATAGATTATGTGCAGATTAGAGAATTTACTCGCAATTTTATCATTGGTCGTGCTATCGATCGATCAATGTAACATTTGTAATGTTTGTGTCATAGCTGTAACTCTGGGTAAAGTAATAATAATCCTGAAATTTGTTACAGCGCCTTATGTCGCAAAGCACTTCACAAGTTTTCGTTGTGGAGCGATTGTCGACTTGCGGGAGTGTACCAGCTAATTTGTGTGTAGTAATTTCTCTCAAATAGCCATGAAATTAGCGACCAATTTAATTCCTGGGATTGTTGTCCAGGACACCAAGAGAAACTCACTTTCCTTTTCTTCTTTCGGAAAAGCACCACGGCACTTGTAACATCACCTGAACAGCCTCACACTCGATTTCAGTTTAATATGGCATCCAAGGAACCGAGTCTCTTTCAATGCAGCACATTGGAGTGTCAACTTAAACGGTGAGCTCAAAGTCCCAGTATGAGGCTTCAATACACAACCTTCTGACACTGGAAGCACGAGTCCTATCAAATGAACCAGGTTGCCAGTAAGAGAGTTATATTTTATAAGAATATTTCCCAAGATATGCTATAAAGTATTATGTTACTCAATGGGATGAGATTGATGTGTTCTGTAGTGTTCTAAAGTCCGCTATTTGAAATGAAGATTTGCAATTCACAAAGAGATATGTATAATACCTTGTTTTTTTAATGGAGTACATTGTAACCTGGTTAAAAGGAGGATATTTTTAGTCAGCTTTCTTCATCTCCAGTGATATCACCGCTTGCATTTTACTGTAAGCTTTTAAAATATAACTTGCCTATTGAATTTCAATGTCTCATCGTCCTGAAAGCTTATGGAATGTACTGCTCCCGAAGGCTGTCGAGGCAGAATCAATTGGAATGTTTAACAGGAAGATAGTGTGGGTAGATAGGTGAGAAGTAAAGGTATTAAGGGCAGGGAGGAAATAGAATTATGAGAAATGCCATGATCCAATAATCAAGTGGTCGAACTGTCTCAAATGGCCTCCTACAACTATGCCTAAATCATGGCTTATTACATGATATAACTGATTGCAGGCTCTCCCAGAAATGTGCATTGAGGTGAAGATATAGTTTTGAATCACAGGAAGGATTTTGTTGCTCTTCTCTGAACACACTTTAGCTCATCAATGTTATTTGTTTCTAAAGAACAGGAAGCCTAGAAATTGCATGAACCCTCTAAATCCTCCAGATAAAATCACTTCACGGCTTTGTGTGAGACATTGTTGTGCACCGATTGTCTGCCGTGATGTGATTGCCAACAAATAGCTTGTCACAAAACTTTCCAGTGTGAAGCGCTTTGAGACATCCGCCCAATGGGAAAGGCATTTTATCGCAAGGAATATTATTTATTTGGTTTAACAATCGAGTTTCAAGATTTAAACTTGCCTGTTTTGCATAGATACTAATGGTCTTTTATTTCGCTTTTCCCTTAAGGTCAGTAATTTCATTCAAATCTCTCTTTCTCTCTCTCTCTCCTGCCACGATTTTCCAATGGACAATCTGTCAAGGTACCAATTTGCCAATTTATTTAGTGTATTCACTTCACATTTCCTGTGCCAATGTGTATCGTCTTCCACATCAAACACCGCCTGTCAGTCTTTTACTCATTTTACTTAATTTGTCCAGATCCCTTTTGTACGTTATCAATCTCCTTTTCCCCAGTCTCCTGGGTGCATTGCGTCACATTATCTAATAACTCTGTTCTTCCATTGTCCAGACAATCTAGAAACCATTCAGTCTTTGATGTCTTGCCAGAAGCTCCTTAGTTGTCAAAACTTTCCTAAGTGACCAATGCTTGATGTGATATGCTTGCTTTCACTTAAATCTACTCCATTGCATTCTTTTGCCAACCCAATCTATCAACCTTTTGGCCACTTTGCTCTCGCTTTCACAACCTTGCTATTATGTCTGTAACACAGAGTAATTCCTATGCTATTTATACATTTATTTCTCATTATTTTACCCTTCACTTACTTTAGAAACTTCCACCCAGACTTCATTATTACCCAATGTTTCTTACGAATATTTTATACAATCAGTGAAGCTGTGTGTGTGTATTATATATATAGCTATATATAATATATAATAATCCTTGTGTTTGATATTGCATCTTACCGTGTCATAGAAATATCTTGAGCACATAACCGGATTTTACTGTAAAGCGTAGTAAATGCATATTTTGTGGGAGAATTCAGCAGCCAATTTGGGCAACCAATGTCCCACAAACAGCTGTGAAGAGAAAAAACGATTTTATTTGTGGGATTGTTGGCCAGAACTCTGGGGAAAAAATCTCCTTTCTCTTATCAAGTAATGCCAATGTTATATAATGTAATGCACACATGTAGTGCAGTGGTGAACTCCATGGGGCATATTTTTTGACTCATACATCATTCTAATGCAACCTGCCGAAACTCCAAGGCCGAGCCTCTTGGAGGGAAGGTTGCTGCGTGAGGAGTAAAACTCTTGACTGTCAGTCAGTCATTCCTGCACAATGCGTCTGTCTAACCATATTGGCCACATAATACAGTCAATCCATCTTACAGTACTATGAAGCACTTTGAGACGTCTCAACAAAATTATAAGGCGCTATATCAAATATGAGGATTATTATTATTATTGCATTTGTTGTGGCATTATAGGAGAAGAATGATGATCACTGATCTGTCTTCATCTCAATCTCTCTTACCTCAAGTGCTTCGTAAAATTCAAAGTCCAATTCTTACAAAACTCGGAAAGAATGGGTTAGTTTGCTAATTATAGATCCATAATATGAAAAGAGTTTTTTTTGTAAAAATTCGGAATTTATAATGTCCCTTTTAATTGCAATGAGTGTCGCTCTAACAAAATGTTTATTAGTTTTAATATTTAATGCTCACTGATAGATATTAAATGCGACCAATGTTTTGATGAGATCTGCTTTTGGTTTGCTTTTACTTAATTCTACTCCATTGCAGACTCCTCCACCTGTCTCAACTCATCTCAAACATGCCATTTCTTTCACACCCTTCTGAAGTTATTGTGTTTTGGACTTCTCAGATGAAGCTCAGACTTGCCTGTTTGCTCTTTTCCTAGGACAAGTTTCGAAGAACCAGAATAGAAACATTGTGATCAAAGGGAATGATGTTGGCCCTTCTATTTTGTATAAGTCATTGTCTGAACCATTTATTCTTTCTTTACTGATGGTGTAAAATCACTTCAACAAATTAGTGAAGGAAGTTTCTCCTGGTGTCCTGGCCAACAATCCCCCAAACTGAAATTGTTTGCTCACTCCATTGCTGTTAGTGGGACCGTTGCCTTGGCAAATTATCTGCCGCAGTACATCCTGTGAAGAACTTTGAGATATTTCAATGATAATAATAATAATAATAATGATTTGATATGTCAAATGCAGGGATTAATATTATTATTTGTAGGTGAATGTGGCAGCCAATTTGAACACCACAAAGCCACACAAACAGCCATGAAGTGAAGGATCAATTTTATCTGGGTGGATTGCTGGTCAGGACACCAAGAGAAACTCCCCTTTCTTTCTTTCATTTATTGTCATGGGATCTTTAGCATCCACCTGAACAGGTAGATGATGGGACCTCAGTTTAACATCTCATCTGAAGGAAGACACCTCCAAAGTTGTTGAGCAATCCCAGCACTGCATTGGAGTGTCTATGTGAGTTTGTAGTCACGATGCAGGGTTTGAACTCACCTTCTGAGTCCAAGGTGAGAATGCTATTAGCTGAGCCAGCCTGACACCTGAATTGCTGCAATGATGAACATAACCAATGTTTTCCGTTCTAAAGATGAGGGTGATTCTGTTCATGACGAGGATTCTCCAAGGCTTCAAATGACCTCCTTCAGCATTGTTGAAGCACAATTACTTGAGAAAATTTCCAGCTGCGATCTTGAACTATTCTCGGCTACTGAAGAAATCAAAATTGCATTTTGCCACCTCTTTTCAGTGTGTTCCAATCCTGAGTGTTGCATCTATCACATTCTTTGATTTGACAGGTGAATGTGTTCTAGTCAATGTATAGCTGTGTGTGTGGCTATGAATTACTCCTATGTCAAGGCATCTTTGTGTGACGTTGATTCAGTGGATGGATCCGACCCAATAAAAGCTTGAATGACATTCACCCCAGAGGTGGTGTTAGATCTGCTTATTGCACAACACATTAAAATTGCCTTTTTTTCTTACCTTTGGTAATTTAAAACAGTTCCAATTTTCTCCATCTTTTCTTGTGCAATATGTGTGTTTGTACCTTCAGTGTTCACTGTCAAAAAGAGAAGGGAGTTTCTCCTGAAATCCTGGCCAACCTGAAACCCTGAAAAAATGTATCATTTACTTTATAACTTCTTAGGAATTGCTGTGCACAAAGCATCTGCTCAGCTACAAATTCACGGTCACTACACTTTACAGTATATCCTGGAAGGCATTTGAGACATTTCACCAATGTGATAAGCTTTATCACATTTAATTGCTATATAAAATTATATATATAAAATTATATATATAATATAATATATATATATTATATAATTATACATATAAATATATATAAATATATATAAATATATATAAATATATATAAATTATATATATATATAATATATATATATATATAAAATTGCAAGGATTATTATTTGTTGTTGCTGTGGGATGAAAAAGTCATTTAGATTAATGTTTCTGTGTCATTTCATGCCAAGGGAAGTCCTCTCTTATTGCTTATTTACCATATAATGTTAGTTGGTGATTATGCAAATAAATATTGCTCTGACGGCTTCACTTTCATTCACTGGTTCAGAAGATTCTGGCTTCTGTTGTGTGTATTTGCTCCCAGGCTGTGAGAATAAAAAGCTTGTAATGTTTGTTGGATGAAACATTCTAGGTGTTGTGTTGTGCTTGGATCGGGTAGTCATTTGTGCTGTGGAATGGTTATCCCTACAAATTGATTACTATAGATAGACCAGACAGTGCTTCCCTGTGGAGCTGTATTATTGTACCTGTGAGTGAGGCTGACTGGATAATAGTCAACTGGTCAAATGGAATTGAAATGCATACTGAATGAGGGGGTATTGAGTGCTTTACGGTTCATTTTCTCTTTAGATTTAAAGTAACAAAGCTGTGACAATTTCTTTCTTAAAATTTGGTTTCCTGTCCTTTATTCTTTGCGAACCATTGGATGTCTGTCTAGGCATCATTCAGATTCACTTGCTCACTCATATGAAAGGGAACAGAATGATCCATTACATTTATATTGTGTGTGTGTGCATGTGCGCGCATGTATGTGTTTGTGTGCAGGTGTGGGTGTGTAAGGCGTATAGGTAAGAGGAGACGTGAATAGACTAATTAGGAACTTTGCAGTCCACTCTCCCCCGCCCCCCAACACACACACACACACACACACACATTTAAGTTGAAGAGCTCTCTCTATCATTCCCTATTACTTCTATGTGAAGATGATTTAAAATTAATGGGTCTAAATTGGGTCATCCTTAACTGGTTTCTTGAAGTTGAGCAACTGGAACTTCTTGTGGTAATGTTGAGTACGTCGTTATGGTAACCCTCAGGAACCTGTGCATCAACACTATCTCCCAGCACTCCCAGGAATTAACAGTAATTGTGATTTACATATAAAGGAATTCTGCTAAGAAATACAGCAAACTGCAACCCCATAGTTAGATGGATGCCTGATGCTTCTTGAGTTTGGTTTGTTTCGGTATTCAGTTGTTATTAGAATAATAATGTTCTGTTCAATTTCTGCAAAGAAAAAGTGAGATTTTCAAATTTAGAGCTGAGATTTCTGGTTCTCCAATTGAAACCCTAGTGTAAAAATGCCCTCAGTGATCTCTCCAGAATAAGTTCTACCCAATACTCTACTCATATTTCCTGTATGATGAAGAGATTGCAAGATTGGTTTAGATTAAGAAAGCACCCTGATCTGATCTCATTCTTCCAGAACGCCCACTCTACTGTCAGCACCCATCACAGCATCAAGCTGTTTTTTTAAATAAGTCCAGTGATCTGGCCTCAGCCACGCTTCCTGACATCCTGTTCCAGTTATGAATTACTCTCTGGGAAAAGAACTCTCTAGTATCTGTGCTGCAACCCTGAATCTCTTGTCCTAAGTGTTGGTGCATCCTCATCTATTCTTCTGGGTTTACTTTTTGCTTTTTCAATCCCATTAAAATTTTATACACTTCTATGACGTGCCCTCTGAGTCATCTTCTCTCAAGAAAGAAGTGTGTGTTAGCCCGGTAGCTCTCTCACCCCTGAGTCAGAAGGTTGTGGGTTCAAGCCCGACATCAGGACTTGGAATCCTACATAGTCTAAGATGACACTCTAATGTAGTGCTGGGGGTTATTGCATTGTCAGAGGTGCCATCTTTTGGATGAGATATTAAACTGAGGTGCTGTCTGCCTATTCGGGTGAAAGTTAAAGACCCCATGGCACTATTCGAAAAGAGAAGGGAGACACTCCTGGTGTCCTGGCCAACAATCCTCCAAATAAAAATTGATCATTCACTCCATGATTGTTTGAGGGCATTGCTGCTGTGATTTGCTCACAAAATACACAGTCAAAAACAAATTTGCTTATATCCTATGGAGCCTTTGAGATGTCTCGACAATGTGACAAAGGCGGCAAATCAAATGCCAGGATTTTATTATTTATTATTAAGAACCCTGGCTTGTCTCATCGTTCCTTGTTGTCTCATTCCTCCAACACTGGGAATCATCTTCGATGCTCTGTTCTGCAACTGGTTCTGAGCGGCCCCCACTTGTGCTGTGTTGACAGGACTGCATAGGGCCATGATGGAGAATTCAACCAACGGTAATGTCAGGTGGGACAGTGACTGTTCCGAGGGCAGCAAAGCTGAGATATGGCAATACGTCAAGTTCCAAGCGCTCACGATTCAGAAGGGATTTGAAACATCAAAGGTTGGCACTGCCATGTAGACAAAAGTTCATGGCTGACTTTTCTCTCTGAATGAAGAATTGTGGAAGGGACAGAACTTTTCGCCTGCGTCACTTATATAGTCGGCAGAAAAGATCCTTTGCAAATGGTTAAGTTACTTAATGACATTCCAGCAGCTTGTCATTCCTGCTGAATAATAATAATAATAATCCTTGCATTTGATATAGCGCTTTTCACGTCGGGAGGACGTCCCAAAGCGCTTCACAGAACACACTGAAAAGTGAATTGACTGTGGGCGAACGCGGCAGCCAATTGCGCACAGCAATGTCCCACAAACAGTCGTAGATTGAAAATGACCAATTTATTATTGATTTGGAGGGATTATTATTAGGCTCTGTGTGGAGTAAGGAAACTTGCCCAAGGTTTCGCCCTCTGCCGGGAATTGAACTCGCTTGCAAAGCGAGTGCTCTAACCACTGAGCTACAGGACTCCACTAATGTTTTGGGACGTGGAGGTGTCCCATCATGTCACATACAATTAGGAATTGGGTTAGGAAATTTGTAATTGTATTGATAGTTTATGTTTGTCTTCAGAGGGCATATTCAGATTGTTGAGTCTATGATTGCCAATTAGTAACACTGAACCATAGAAATTTACAAGCACAGAAGAAGGCCATTCGGCTCATTGTATCCGTGCCGTCTCTTTTAAAGAGCAATCCATTGAGTCCCATACTTTTCCCCTTGTTTTTCTCCTCCCCTTGGAATAGAAGTCATCAGAAAGGTTTGACTGTCAGCCAGCAGGACATCTGTTGGAGAATTGTTTTACATTGGGCACGGAATCCAGATCCAGATTGACAAGGGCACAGAACATTCAAACAGTCGATAAGTTAATAGGATCCTAGGCTTCAAAACAAAGATTCTGGAATATAAATTCAAAGTATTACTGCTCCAGATTTTATTTGGAGTATTGTGTTCAATTTTGGACGTCAAATATTGGGAAGGACATAATATTCTTGGAGAATGTCCACACCATTGTGATGAAAGGGTTAAGGCATGAAAACAGGCTGTCTGGATTTGGTTTATATTCCTTAGAGCTAATAGGATTAAGGGGTGATTTGATTGGGGTGTTTAAAATAATGACAAGTATGGCACTTCAGAATATATTTTATTCTCATTTCTTACTCTGCAGGTAGTGGACTAAAATTGGTTGTAAAATTTGGTTAGCAGTCAAAATTACTGACACTCTCCACTTACATAGTATGTTAGTTAAACACTTAAGCATTGCATCGTACAAGCCAGTGTGATGTTACTTTGCACCTGTTTTTTATGCAGAGAGCTTTGTCTCTGAGTTAATTTTCAGTGGGCATGAATGCGAGGGAAGACTTTCTTTATATTTTATGAGCTTAATAGAAAGATTTTCCACAACTGCTAAAAATAAAGTCGGGATTCAACATTGATTAATTTGTTCTTTCAAATTCACTCAAATGCGAATTTCAGCAGAAAAAACTGCGGAGGAGAGGCTGAGTATTCTTCCCTACTTTCTGAGAGTTTCATAAGATTTCTTGATGCCAATTAATATATCTGAACCAAGATACCAGCTGCAAATTACCTACAAAGAAGGACCACATTTTTTGTGGTTTCTTATCTGAAAAGGTAATTGAATAAGCTTGGCAGATCCGATGAAATTAGCAACCCTTATCTATTGTTTTTGTCTGTCACACGCGGAAACTGATCACTGTGCTTAAGAGTATCCAAACCAGACTAAGAGATGTACATATGTATGTCACCAACACATTGGAAATTTCCCTGAATGGAATGTGCCCTCTCTCCCTAAAGGAATGGTCCCTGCTTATCTAAACCCAGAGAATATTCGGTGCAGGTTGGCAAGAGCCAAGGCTTGGGGACCTCAGGATGTGTGCTGGGATAAATGCCGAAGTCTAACCAACTAAAACCACATAGCTTGGCATTGAGAGCATCGTCTTGCAAGCTCCCTGCTACTGATCTAACTAGGATTGCCCTACTTGTTAGAGCTTTGACTTGCAGGGTTAACCAGCCACATGCTGGTCGTTGATCGCTTGGTCAAAATTGTGCAAGTAATTTTTGGCATGAGTCATTTTTTTTCACAGCTATTATAAAAGGCCATTATTTCGCTTATGAGGCCTCTCACTGCCCCCCAAGGAGCAATATTATATTTCGGCACATTGAATCACAGATTTGCAGTTAACATTTGTTTCACAACCCTTGTGGGTTGAGAACATTTTCTGTGGTGACATAAGAGCAAACCAATTGCCTTGCAAATTAACAATAATGATTTTGTGTTTGCTCAAAGACATAGGTGAGCAAAGAGTTATAAATATTACAGATGGAGTTATAAGGCTATAATTTAACAGAATTTTTGGGGATGTTATAAAACCTAAGAGTATAGCTCAAACAGTCTTGGCATGTTCGTAAATGAAATCAGTGACGCATATCTCTACAGTCAAGGAAGCCAAGTATTCTGAGAGCTGAAATGCCAGCTGCAAGCCATGTCTCAACTATAGGCATGAAAGAATATAGCTGCAGATTGTGATATCTAAAAAGCAGAATAGTGCTGTTAATTGCAGAAGGGTATAATAAGTTTTTCTGTGTGTGTGTTTTATACCATGATTAATAGAGTACACTCAATTTCCATTAATGAATAACCCATTTGCCAGAAGATTTTAATCACTTAGTTATCAGAAGTGTTCAATTAGTGCTGAAAGGCTAGTTGTAATTTTATATTTTACAGTCTTTTAGAAACTTGTAATTCAAGATCGTCTGAAACGTGTCGTGTTTCATTGCGTTTAAACTTCAAGTGTTATTCGGTGGGGTTGTTGAAGTGGTCTTGCTCTGAAGCATCAGTCGTAACGTGGGGTCTAATAGCAATCTGCATAATCTCACTGATATTACAAGATGTCTCACGAGTGACCTTAGAGAAGTATATAGAGGGGATTGAGAATGTAAACCCAGGAAATTACTTTGGGATTTCCTGAGACAGCAGAAAAAGAGGATTTGATCTGAGCAGTGTGATCTGCCCTCACATGAGGCAGAGGAGATACGGGAACGCAGAGCTCACTAGGCTCAGGCCCCTGTGCCCTGCCAGAGAGGTCATCCTGTCACCTGACCTGCTTGGATGGTCGTGAAGACATGGTTCAGGTCTACATTGTCCTTTGGCAATTCGGGGCCTGGAAGAGTTTGTGGGGTATTGGAACTTGTCTGCGGGGACAACCCTTGATCCCTAGTGGAACGTATTCTGTCTAATTTGATTAAAGGGGATGAGAAGGGTCCAACCTCGCAGGTAATTAACAATTGGAAGAGCTGCCAGGAAGTATAGTTGAGCCCAGGTCACTAGACTCATTAAAAAAAACACTCGATGCTGTGATGGGGTGATAGTATGGTTAGTGTGCAGGAACATTGGGAACAGATGGAACAAAGGGCCTTCTTCATCCAAATAAATTGTGTGTGATCATGTACCTGTTTGCTTCTCCCTCTCTTTCCGCAAATAGAATGTTTGCGGTTGTCTTTGAGGTTGAGTTTAGACGGCTGCAGTGTTATAATAATAATAATATAATAATCCTTGCATTTGATATAGCGCTTTTCACGTCGGGAGGACGTCCCAAAGCGCTTCACAGAACACACTGTAAAGTGAATTGACTGTATATTTGTGGGCGAACGCGGCAGCCAATTGCGCACAGCAATGTCCCACAAACAGTCATAGATTGAAAATGACCAATTTATTATTGTTTTTTGCTTTTTGGAGGGATTATTATTAGGCTCTGTGTGGAGTAAGGAAACTTGCCCAAGGTTTCGCCCTCTGCCTGGAATTGAACTCAGGTCTCTCACTTGCAAAGCGAGTGCTCTAACCACTGAGCTACAGGACTCCACGTGTTGGTGGCTGAGGCAGTCCAACAGCCATTTTCCACATATTAATGTGTCCAGTAATATCTGGAGGTGAAAAATAAGCAACTTGAAATGTATAACAGGAAAAACCTCGTCCCTTCCGCCATTGTTGTCTTAGTAAGAGATGTGTTGAAGTCATTAAAGAGTGACATTTAGCTGATTCACATGATTTGATCTTAATCACATTGAGGTTGATTCAACAGGAACTGCCCAGCTCTGCAGCGATGCACAACATATATATATATATATATATAAATATATTATATATATATACCATCTTCTTATGAAGAGCTGCGTATGCACACTTGCAATCAATGTTGTAGAAATGCCAGAATTTGATTTAACTTGAAATTCTGCATGATTCACATTAATATTTTAGTACTAAAAGTGTTGGGCGAGAGTTTTTTGTCCCAAAAGGCTGCAGCTAATTGTTAATTCAACCAGTTGTGAATGACCAACATTTAAGAGATCACAATTTTGGGGCATAAGATGCAATGCAGATCTTTGGTCTGTAGGTGGCAAAGTTACTCCAGGATTCAGTGGACTGTAATTTCTCACACTTTTCTTTCTCTCTCTCTTTTACACAGTGTGTTGTGCAAAAAATATTAAAACAGTTTCACTCGTAAACATAATGATGTGCAGACAGGCTGCTCCGTCAGTTGTGTGCATGTCAGAAATTAAACGAAGGCTGACCAATCCGTTTGAGTGATGGATCAAAGAGTCTCAGAGCGAGTTGGAGGCAAGTGTCTGAGGAGGGGACAGTTGGGTAAAGAATGACATTCAAGAGTGATCAAGCAAGGAAATTATACAAACAACATCGACAGCAGTGAAACTGGGCAGATCCGGAGAGAGATGGGAATAATTTCTATTTGAAATGGAAAATTTAAAGTAGTGGGATCTTTACTAAAACCACAATACAGCAAGATTGTAATGTGATTGAAAGTGGAATGGTGTGTTGTGTGGGGGGAGGGGGGCTGGGGGATGGGGGGTGGAGAGAATTGAACCGAAATAAGAAATAAAGCAGTGCAATAAGAATGAGCAGTGTGATCTGCCCTCACATGAGGTTGTGGAGATACTACAATAAGAATAAAGCAGTTCTCTCATGTTGCGGTTTCCATCGGCTGCTGACTCACCCCACGCTAGATAGACAACAGGACGATTGAAAGGCTACATGAATTCAGGCTGTCTCTCTGGGGACTGGATAGCAACGAGCTGGGACATAAATTGCCTTAGGCTGTCAGCTCCTCTCATTCAGGCCAAGTGGTGTGAGCTAGCAGGACCTGCAGCAGAAACTTACAGCAAACTATCCCTCTCTGATGGCCTGCAATATTTCCTAAAACAGCCGCCTCCCAGCCTTGTGAGAGGCGAGATGTTGTAACTGAACTTTGCCATTTTCCTCCAGCCTGGGTTTGATGAGCCCATTTTTCAGAGTGAACATTATCTGCTCCATTATCTCCATCCTTAAACTTGTTTGCCATGAATTATATTAACCGATGTGACACCCTGTCTTTTATTCTAAAGTTTTATTGTACAACTAAACGTGCTGTATTTAAATGTGCTAATCCTAGATTCATTTTGATCGCTATTAAATATCCCATGGCTGCCATTTCCATGTGTAGCTGGCATACATATGTAGAACTTCATCTGCTTTGGATACTCTTTAGCACAGTGTAGGAAACAAAGTGACTGGTCATCCTCACCTAGATGAAATTGGTCATTCACTTCATGACTGTTTGTGGGTCATTTGCAGTGTGGAAATTGGCTGCTGTGCTCACCTACAAAACATGCAGTCACTACACTTTATAGTAAATCCTGGGAAGAGCTTTGAGACATTCCAGCAACATGTTAAGGCACGGTATCAAGTGTGAGGTTCAATGATTAAAATGTTAAACTGAATAGAATTTTCAAAGTCTCAATTTCATTCCAAGTATAAAGCATCCAAAGTAATGGATTTTTGTGAACGAGTGTATAGTCTGACCTAAGAATCCATGTGATGTAGTAAGTAAACACATTAGGACAACGTGTTAGAAGTTATCCTGAACTTCGAGTTATAGTCTTCACCTTTTTGTCCAAAAATTCTCATTTTATCTAAAATGTGGATTTTCTTTTAGGACAAAAAAGGACCAATTTTCTTAACGTTTCCCCCCGAGGGTGGTGGAGATGGTTCTGTGGTGTTTAAACCCAATGGTACTTTGTTAAAAATTAGTCTCATCATTCTTCAAATGGAACCTAAGCACAGAGTGCCGCAAAGCTGTTCAACTGGCGGGTGAGTGTTGCCAAGCACAGCCCAATCTGATTCTATCCTCCACTGGCAGCCACGTGGGCAGACTTAGTGCCATAATCGATGGATAATGATGAGGAATGGGAATTCTGTTGGAATAACGTGCTTCTCCATGATTCACGATATTTGGGGCTAATGTATAATTTGTCATGATGCAGTGGGTGGGTTAAACCACTGCTTGAATTTGATGTTGGTGGTGTAGGATATCTCGTTTCATTAACCATTAATCACCATTTCCAAATGTATTCACCCATTTTTATTTATAAATTGTAGAATTAGGTCATGTTCCTTGTAATTGTCATTTGATATTGTTGTTTGCTTTCAAGGTTTTGTGTGACTCATCATCTAGAATAAAAATAATAATAATAATTTGGTCACTCAATCCAAGATTGTTTGTGGGACACTGCTGTGCATAATTGGCTGTCGCGTTTCACCCACAAAATATAGTCAATTCACATTAAAGTATATTCTGTGAAGCTTTGAGATGTCTTGATGATGTGATAAAGTGCTATGTCAAATGCAATTATTATTATTATTGTAGACTGGCTGCACACAAATTGCAAAAACTAGTGTATTTTTAAAGGGAGATTTATACTGATGAAACGTCTTCAATTTCAATAGTGACGTTGATGCCATTGGAAAAAAGTTGCACTAAATATTGAAACTTAATTTTTAATTCAATTTCCACAGTCAGCTGGAGAGGTAGTTTCCTCATTTATTATTACTTCTGTTTCCCCAAATTGCCTTTCCTATTCAACTGTAATAGGAACCATGTTGGAGCTGTTTCCAAAATGGGGGGCTTGGACGCACAACCTTCTGATTCAAGGCAAAGCACTCTCAACTCAGCGAGGCTAACACCTGGACAATCACTGTGTAAATCTAAGATTGCACTATTCTCAAACCGCTAAGCACTATATAACCAGGGGAAGTTTTCTGGCATGGCATTTGGAGGAAATGGTTAAATAACAACTATATTTACAGGATGTTTTATTTGTACCCAATTCAGATAGTAATAATAATCCTTGCATTTGAGATAGAGCCTTATCACAACTTCAAGATCTCAAAGCACTTCACAGAATATACTGTAAAGTGAATTGACTGGACTGAGTTTGCTTGCAGACTGCTTTTGTTTGTAGCTGAGCTAAAGTACAGAAAAGTCACTACCTGCAGCTAAGCAGGTAAAGTATTTTTAGTTTTGCAGGCAGCTTAATGAGATTTATTGGATCTAAGATGTGGTTTGATGTTAAATATAGAACAATGGATGGCAAATGGCTCCTTGCTCTGTAATTAACTCTTGACTGGTTATTTCCAATAGGAAGATGTGGATGGAATGCCTCAGGGTAAAGTATCTGATCAGTTAAGGAAGCTATTAGCAACTACAAGCAGTGGTCATGCATCACACTTGCCAGGGTCTGGTGTTTGAAACACATAATTAAAACAAAACATAGCTGATGCAAGTGCATTGGGATACAAGCTAAAGATAAAATGGCACTGGAATATTTGTATAAATAGCATAGATGCTTTGTTTTGCACTGTTGAGGGCTGCTTCTGTATCCTATCACTCTTTCTAACTATCTGGTGTACCTTCTGTATCTTTACATTTTAGAGAAATCACGTTTTTTTAAAAAAATAGTGAAATGGCTTTCATTGTGTTGTTGGTCTGATTCCTGAATCCGTCTCTATTGATGCTCATTCTGAACGTTGAATCAAACAGTGCTGTCTGCGGAGTGATTAGACAGGAACCCAATGAAGACCCCAAAATAATGGGAGTTGGGCTTATGTTTCTCTTACACCATCACAAACCCCTCCCACCCCGAAGAAAAACACCGTTTTACATTGCAATGGTTTTCCTGTAACAAGTCTGGTGTCATTTGCGAGTTATTTTTTGTGTTGTAGAGCACTCGCCTGACAAAAGCGAAAGGACCTTGGTTCGATTCCTGGGCAGGGCGAAAAGTTAGGCAAGTTTCCTTACTCCACACGCCTCTGTTTACTCAGCAATAAGTGGAAACCCACTTGATAGGTGATTGGGGGATCGCTTTTCCGGGAGTAATAATCCCTTAAAAGAAATTAAATAATAATTTGGTCATTTCAATCCACGACTGTTTGTGGGGGACGCTGCCGTGTGCAATTGGTTGTCACTTTTCGCCCACAAAACATACAGTCAATTCACTTGACAGTGTATCCTGTGAAGAGCTTTGAGCCGTCTCGAAGAGATGATAAGCGCTGTATCAAATGCAACGATTATTATTATTATTATTAGGGACAGTAACTACATGTTATTTCAGTCCTACGGGAAGATTGCACTATTCCTATTTTGCTTAGTGTGTGTCTGTATTTTATTTGGGGGGGGGAGGGGGTTAAACCTTGCAGGTGGGGGGAGTGTGTGATCAGTTGTGGGATTCAATCAATCGCCTAAAATCCGGTGTCGCCGAAAAAATAATGTGATGCGCTGCGAAGGCGGAATGAGTGTGAAGGTGGAACAGCCCCAAACCCTTTGCCTGAGATGGTTCATTCCATCCGTGAAACAGCCAGAACCTGAGCACAGGCACAGCACAGCACAGGCTGGTCCCGCACCAGGGCTCAGCACAGCACAGCACAGCACAGCACCGGGCGGGGGCTGGGGGGCTGGGGGGGGCTGTGAGGGGCTGTGTGAGGGGCTGTGTGAGGGGCTGTGTGTGGGGCTGTGTGAGGGGCTGTGGGGGCTGTGTCTGGGGCTGTGTGTGGGGCTGTGTGTGGGGCTGTGTGTGGGGCTGTGTGAGGGGCTGTGTGTGGGGCTGTGAGGGCTGTGAGGGGCTGTGTGAGGGGCTGTGTGAGGGGCTGTGAGGGGCTGTGGGGGCTGTGAGGGGCTGTGTGTGGGGCTGTGGGGGCTGTGTGTGGGGCTGTGTGAGGGGCTGTGTGTGGGGCTGTGTGTGGGGCTGTGTGAGGGGCTGTGTGAGGGGCTGTGTGAGGGGCTGTGTGTGGGGCTGTGAGGGGCTGTGTGTGGGGCTGTGTGTGGGGCTGTGTGGGGCTGTGTGTGGGGCTGTGTGAGGGGCTGTGTGTGGGGCTGTGTGTGTGTGTGTGGGAACTGCACAACACCCCTTGGAGGAGAGCAGAGGAAAAAGAAAAAGGCTTTGAAAGGACGTGAGCATCAGTCAGTGAGTGAGTGAGTGAGTGAGTGAGCCATCCCTGTGCGGAGTGGTGGCCCCCTCGGGCTCCCAGGATGTTTGGTCCCTCTCCGGGGTGCAGGTGGTGCCGGTGTCCGGGCTGCCGGGCGGGCAGTGCGGGTGTGTTCGGGATTACTGTCGGGATGAGCCGGTTCCCGCTCTCCCTGTACCTGTGTCTGTGTCTGACTGCCATCGCTTCAGTCGGGGGTAAGTTCCCACGAGAACCTGATTCATTTCGAGACGGTCTATCCCGAATATTCTGTGCATTTCTTGATCCCCCCCTTCCCCCCCCCTCCCCACCCCCCCTCCCCCCCTCCCCACCCCCCCTCCCCACCTCCCTCCCCCATTCCCCCCCACTCCCCCTCTCTCTCTCTCCAATGTATTCACGTATTATCTGATAATGATCCCAGGTTGGTTGGCACAGGCTGGGGGTGCTGGGGTGCTGGGGGTGCTGGGGTGCTAGGGTGCTAGGGGTGCTGGGGTGCTGGGGGGCTGGGGGTGCTGGGGGTGCTGGGGGGCTGGGGTGCTGGTGGTGCTGGGGTGCTGGGGGTGCTGGGGGTGCTGGGGTGCTGGGGTGCTGGGGGTGCTGGGGTGCTGGGGTGCTGGGGGTGCTGGGGGTGCTGGGGGTGCTGGGGTGCTGGGGGTGCTGGGGGTGCTGGGGGTGCTGGGGAGCTGGGGGAGCTGGGGGTGCTGGGGTGCTGGGGTGCTGGGGGTGCTGGGGTGCTGGGGGTGCTGGGGTGCTGGGGGTGCTGGGGGTGCTGGGGTGCGGGGGTGCTGGGGGTGCTGGGGGTGCTGTGGTTCTGGGGGTGCTGGGGGTGCTGGGGGTGCTAGGGTGCTGGGGTGCTGGTCGTGCTGGTGGTGCTAGGGGTGCTAGGGGTGCTGGGGGTGCTGGGGTTCTGGGGGTGCTGGGGGTGTTGGGGGTGCTGGGGGTGCTGGGGGTGCTGGGGTGCTGGTCGTGCTGGTCGTGCTGGTGGTGCTGGGGTGCTGGGGTGCTGGGGTGCTGGTGGTGCTGGTGGTGCTGGGGGTGCTGGGGGTGCTGGGGGAGCTGGGGGAGCTGGGGGAGCGGGGGTGCTGGGGAGGTGCTGGGGGAGCTGGGGGAGCTGGGGTGCTGGGGGAGCTGGGGTGCTGGGGGTGCTGGGGGAGCTGGGGGTGCTGGGGTGCTGGTGGTGCTGGGGTGCAAGGGGTGCTGGGGTGCTGGGGTGCTGGGGTAGTGGGGTGCTGGGGGAGCGGGGTGCTGGGGTGCTGGTGGAGCTGGGGGAGCTGGGGGTGCTGGGGGAGCTGGGGTGCTGGTGCTGGTGGAGCTGGGGTGCTGGTGCTGGTGGAGCTGGGGTGCTGGTGCTGGGGTGCTGGGGTGCTGGGGTAGTGGGGTGCTGGGGTAGTGGGGTGCTGGGGTGCTGGGGTGCTGGGGTGCTGGGGTGCTGGGGTAGTGGGGTGCTGGGGTGCTGGGGTAGTGGGGTGCTGGGGGTGCTGGGGGAGCTGGGGGTGCTGGGGGTGCTGGGGTGCTGGGGGTGCTGGGGTGCTGGGGGTGCTGGGGTGCTGGGGGTGCTGGGGTGCTGGGGGTGCTGGGGTGCTGGGGGTGCTGGGGGTGCTGGTGGAGCTGGGGTGCTGGTGCTGGTGCTGGTGGTCGGTTGAGGGTATTTTTTTCTTGGTGATGATGATGATGATGATGGTATTTTGGGGGGTAAGTGGTTGCTGTAGCAACGCAGCAATTTGTGTCTTCTCTGAACCCCGAAATGATTTGATCCGAACGCAATGTGGGATCAGAGTGACCGAGAGGGGATGTCTCGTCTTTATCGCCAGTGGATAGTGATTTATACACAAATATATATAGACAGATATAGAGCTAATATATAGGTGCGTGTGTACATATATATACATGTGTGGGTGTGTGTGTGACTGTGTCTCTGTGTGTGGGTGTGTGTGTGACTGTGTGTGTGGGTGTGTGTGTGACTGTGTCTCTGTGTGTGGGTGTGTGTGTGACTGCATCTGTGTGTGTGTGTGTGTGTGACTGTTTGTGTGTGACTGTGTGTGTGGGTGTGTGTGTGACTGTGTGTGTGGGTGTGTGTGTGACTGTGTCTGTGGGTGTGTGTGTGGGTGTGTGTGTGACTGTGTGTGTGACTGTGTGTGTGGGTGTGTGTGTGACTGTGTGTGTGGGTGTGTGTGTGACTGTGTGTGTGGGTGTGTGTGTGACTGTGTGTGTGGGTGTGTGTGTGACTGTGTGTGTGGGTGTGTGTGTGACTGTGTGTGTGGGTGTGTGTGTGACTGTGTGTGTGGGTGTGTGTGTGACTGTGTGTGTGGGTGTGTGTGTAACTGTGTGTGTGTGTGTGTGTGTGTGACTGTGTGTGTGGGTGTGTGTGTGACTGTGTGTGTGGGTGTGTGTGTGTGGGTGTGTGTGTGACTGTGTGTGTGACTGTGTGTGTGACTGTGTGTGTGGGTGTGTGTGTGACTGTGTGTGTGTGGGTGTGTGTGTGACTGTGTGTGTGGGTGTGTGTGTGGGTGTGTGTGTGTGTGTGTGTGGGGGTGTGTGTGTGACTGTGTGTGTGTGTGTGTGTGTGACTGTGTGTGTGTGTGTGTGACTGTGTGTGTGGGTGTGTGTGTGACTGTGTGTGTGGGTGTGTGTGTGACTGTGTGTGTGACTGTGTGTGTGGGTGTGTGTGTGACTGTGTGTGTGTGGGTGTGTGTGTGGGTGTGTGTGTGGGTGTGTGTGTGGGTGTGTGTGTGGGTGTGTGTGTGACTGTGTGTGTGGGTGTGTGTGTGACTGTGTGTGTGGGTGTGTGTGTGACTGTGTGACTGTGCGTGTGGGTGTGTGTGTGGGTGTGTGTGTGGGTGTGTGTGTGACTGTGTGTGTGACTGTGTGTGTGGGTGTGTGTGTGTGGGTGTGTGTGTGGGTGTGTGTGTGACTGTGTGTGTGGGTGTGTGTGTGACTGTGTGTGTGGGTGTGTGTGTGACTGTGTGTGTGGGTGTGTGTGTGGGTGTGTGTGTGGGTGTGTGTGTGACTGTGTGTGTGGGTGTGTGTGTGACTGTGTGTGTGGGTGTGTGTGTGGGTGTGTGTGTGGGTGTGTGTGTGACTGTGTGTGTGGGTGTGTGTGTGACTGTGTGTGTGGGTGTGTGTGTGACTGTGTGTGTGGGTGTGTGTGTGGGTGTGTGTGTGACTGTGTGTGTGGGTGTGTGTGTGACTGTGTGTGTGGGTGTGTGTGTGACTGTGTGTGTGGGTGTGTGTGTGACTGTGTGTGTGGGTGTATTTAAAGCCCGAAATTGTCCCCCCAAACCCTCAAGTTCCTATATTAATGTTTGGCTCAGGTTCCCCCAGTGAAACAGTGAAGGTTCCCACAACTGAACCACTCACTCACTCACTCACTCACACTCACTCACACACTCACTCACTCACTCACCCTCACACACACACTCACTCTCACACACACACTCCTTGCGACCCTGAGGATGGACAACTTTATTCTCTTAACACTCCCATGTGCAGTGACCACACACAGACACACACAGACAGACACACACAGACAGACACACACAGACACAGACACACAGACACAGACACACAGACACACACACACAGACACACACAGACACACACACACAGACACACAGACACACACACACAGACACACAGACACACACACACAGACACAAACACACACACACAGACAGACACACACACACACACAGACACACACACACACACAGACAGACACATACACACAGACACACACACACACAGACACACACACACACAGACACACACACAGACACAGACACACACACAGACACACACACAGACACACACACAGACACAGACACACACACACCGACAGACACACACACACAGACACACACACACAGACACACACACACACACACACACAGACACACACACACAGACACACACACACAGACACACACAGACACACACAGACACACACACACACAGACACACACACAGACACACACACACACACAGACACACAGGTGCTTCGTGTTTATTTTATTGGGGAAAATAAGCTATTGAGTCTCTGGGAACCTCTGTGTCCACTCTCCCACTCACTGTCAGTCACTGCTCCTGAAAACAGCTGCATTTCAGGAAGTTTTTGGCTGTGACTTGTGTCGGTGTCCCGACCCGAACAGCGCGAGTCCTGAGGACACGGTCTGTTTTTCGGGGAATACATAGGACTGAATCTGTCTTTGTCAAAATCCTTCCCCAACACTCCCCTCTCCCTCTCTCTCTCTCTCTCTGACCTTATTTCTCGCTCTATGCGTTCTCATCGCACATTATGTGCTACCGGTACGTGTGTGTGTCTGTGTGTCTGTGTATGTGTGTGTGTCTGTGTGTGTGTGTGTGTCTGTGTGTGTGTGTCTGTGTCTGTGTGTATGTCTGTGTGTGTCTATGTCTGTGTGTGTGTGTCTGTGTGTGTGTGTCTGTGTCTGTGTGTCTGTGTGTGTCTGTGTGTGTGTGTCTGTGTGTATCTGTGTGTATCTGTGTGTGTGTGTCTGTGTCTGTGTGTGTCTGTGTGTGTGTGTCTGTGTGTGTGTGTGTGTGTGTCTGTGTGTGTGTCTGTGTGTGTGTGTCTGTGTGTGTGAGAGAGAGATGTGATTTAGTTTTATTTTAGTAATAAATAAACAATATTAATTGAATTGCAATAGGAATTGGTTTACAAACTCTGAACTGTACTGAGTGGAAGTTAAGCATTTGATGCCAATGACTTGGTGGTCAACTTTGGCATCGCTTCCAGATAACATTGGGGGCAATTCCCCCCCAACACACTTCCAATTAACACTGACACAGTGCGGATGGTGAGACACTGTGCGGATGGAGAGCTCCGGGCGGATAGGGTTTGGGTTTGATAAGACAATTACGTTGCATTGCGGGGAATGTTTAACCCAACAGTGCCCGACTCCAGCTCACCCCCCCTGGGCTCACCCCCCCCCCCCCGGGCTCACCCCCCCCCGGGCTCACCCCCCCCCCCCCCCGGGCTCACCCCCCCCCCCCCCCGGGCTCACCCCCCCCCCCCGGGCTCACCCCCCCCCCCCTGGGCTCACCCCCCCCCGGGCTCACCCCCCCGGGCTCACCCCCCGGGCTCAACCCCCCCCTGGGCTCACCCCCCCTTGTGTGATTGTGAATGTGTCTGTTACTGTGTGTGTGTGTGTGTGTTACTGTGTGTGTGTGTTACTGTGTGTGTGTGTGTGTTACTGTGTGTATGTTGCTGTGTGTATGTTACTGTGTGTGTGTGTGTGTGTGTTACTGTGTATGTGTTACTGTGTGTGTGTGTTACTGTGTGTGTGTATGTGTTGCTGTGTGTGTGTGTTACTGTGTGTGTGTATGTGTTGCTGTGTGTGTGTGTTACTGTGTGTGTGTATGTGTTGCTGTGTGTGTGTTACTGTGTGTGTGTATGTGTTACTGTGTGTGTGTATGTGTTGCTGTGTGTGTATGTGTTACTGTGTGTGTGTATGTGTTGCTGTGTGTGTGTATGTGTTACTGTGTGTGTGTGTTACTGTGTGTGTGTATGTGTTACTGTGTGTGTGTATGTGTTGCTGTGTGTGTATGTGTTACTGTGTGTGTGTATGTGTTACTGTGTGTGTGTATGTGTTGCTGTGTGTGTGTGTGTTACTGTGTGTGTGTATGTGTTGCTGTGTGTGTGTTACTGTGTGTGAGACTGTTTGACTTTGATCACAGACCACTCAGTTCAGTGCTAATTTCACGCCTTCAGTCGCACACTGACGCCGCGATTTGTGAATTAACAACGTTGGGGTCAGACTGAGAGAGGAGACTTGCAATGGATTTGCGCAGAGATATCCTGCCTGTGTATTTGCCTGTGTATTTGCCTGTGTGTTTGCCCGTGTTTACCTGTGTATTTGCCTGTGTTTCCCTGTGTGTTTCCCTGTGTGTTTCCCTGTGTGTTTCCCTGTGTGTTTCCCTGTGTGTTTGCCTGTGTGTTTGCCCGTGTTTACCTGTGTATTTGCCTGTGTTTCCCTGTGTGTTTCCCTGTGTGTTTCCCTGTGTGTTTCCCTGTGTGTTTGCCTGTGTATTTGCTCGTGTTTACCTGTGTATTTGCCTGTGTTTGCCTGTGTGTTTGTCTGTGTATTTGCTCGTGTTTGCCTCTGTGTTTGCCTGTGTATTTGCCTGTGTTTGCCTGTGTATTTGCCCCTATTTGCCCCTATTTGCCCCTATTTGCCTGTGTATTTGCCTGTGTGTTTGCCTGTGTATTTGCCTGTGTATTTGCCTGTGTATTTGCCTGTGTATTTGCCTGTGTATATGCCTGTGTGTTTGCCTGTGTATTTGCCTGTGTATTTGCCTGTGTATTTGCCTGTGTGTTTGCCTGTGTGTTTGCCTGTGTGTTTGCCTGTGTGTTTGCCTGTGTGTTTGCCTGTGTATTTGCCTGTGTTTGTCTGTGTATTTGCCTGTGTGTTTGCCTGTGTGTTTGCCTGTGTGTTTGCCTGTGTATTTGCCTGTGTATTTGCCTGGTTCCCCTCCGCGCCCGTTCGCTCATTAAATGTCACAAAACCCGCTCGACCCTCCCTCTCCCCCCCCCCCCCCCCCCCCCGGCACGGGCTGTGCTCGGGGTGAGGATGGTGACCCTCTGGGCTGCAAACCCCCACCTTGAAGTGCTGTCTGTACACTCAGGACTGTACCGGTCCCCCTCTCTCCCCCCCCTCCCCCCCTCTCCCCCCCTCTCTCTCCCTCTCCCCCCCTCTCCCCCTCTCTCTCTCCTGGTACAGAGTTCAGGGTTTATCCATTGCTGCAACTTCAAGGTTAAGAGCATCAACTCAAATCCCCACTGTGTCTGATCTCCACCTTTCTATCTCACCCTCACTCTCTCTCTCTCTCTATTTCACTCTCTCTCTTTCTTTCGATCTCCCCCTCTCCCTTTCTCTAATATTTCACCCCCACTCTCTCTCTCTCTCTATATATATATATATAATCCCCTCTCTTTCTCTCTCTCTCTCTATGCCATCCTCTCTCTATTTCGCTATCTCTCTCTCTCTATTTCACTCTCTCTTATCCTCTCTCTCTATTTCATTCTCTCTCATCTTCTCTCTAACTCTCTCTCATTCTCTCTCTATTTCACCCTCTCCCTCCCTCTCTCTCTCTCTATTTAACTGCCCCCCCCCCCTCTCTCTCCATTTCGCTCACACACTCTCCCCCCTCTCCCTGAGTGATGCTGTGCTCTGTGTGATTATTTTTGGCCATCCAGGTGTCCTGACACATGCGGACACCCATCATTATGCTTAAGTGCCCACAAACCAAGCTGAGAATTCCAAGCCTCCTCTGTGCAGGGAACAAGGCTGTTGTTAGTGAAGCATCGTGTTGGCGGAGGTTTCTGTGGGAGGAATTGCTGATGTCTTCAAGTGCAGCAGTGAGATACACCCACCTAGTGTCGCCGTGGCTAAAATAGCGGAGGCAGGATTTTTTTTACCCAGAAAGATGCCTCCAGTGGCTGCAATAGCTGAGGATTTCATCTGGTCTTCATCGATAAAATCTTCCCACTCTACCCTCTCACCCCACCCCCCTCTCACCCCCCCCCGCCACCCCCTCCTCCGTATAAATGACTGAATGGTGAACGCTTGTGAGCTTTAAAATTTGGAGTTCCACTTCGGTAGATCGTGTGAAGCGGATTGATGGTGTCCTCTGGATATCAAAGGCACCTTATCATATGCAAAGGTTGTGATTATTTAAAGGAAATTCAGTTGGTGTATTACAGTTAACCCCTTAAACTTTTCCTATTGGATTCTAACAATGAACGAGCCAGATAATGAGGAGTCCATCTTTGCTGGAGTCCTGTCATGTATTGGTTAGAGCCCTCGCCTTGCAAGCAAGAGGACACAGGTTCGATTCCTGAGAAGGGTGAAACCTTAAGAGTGTTTTCTGACTCCATACACCTTTGTTTACCCAGCAGTAAGTAAGAACCTGGTTGTTGATCGATTGATGGATCACTCTCTGGGGGTAATAACCTCTTCATAAATAAATAAATGCATAAATAATAGTAATTTGGTCACTCAGTCCACGACTGTTTGTGGGACACTGCTGTGCGCAATTGGTTGCTGCATTTTGCCCACAAAATACACAGTCAATTCACTTTCCAGTATATTCTGTGAAGCGCTTTGAGACGTCTCAATGACATGATAAGGCGCTGTATCAAATTATTTTAAGAATAATGAAATGAAGTGCTGGACAGCAAGTTACTTTCCTTTTTACTTTAGTATCTTGCAAAGTTAAGCAAAAATCCATCAGTTTCTGAAATAATTGAGTTGGCTTTCTGCTTCAGTTGCTGATGAGTGGGTGGGAGCAAATAATAATAATCCTTGCATTTGATGTAGCGCTTTTCACGTCTTCGAGACATCTCAAAGCGCTTCACAGAATACACTGTAAAGTGAATTGACTATATTTGTGGACGAAACGCGGCAGCCAATTGCGCACAGCAGCGTCCCACAAACAGTCGTGGATTGAGTGACAAAATTGTTATTGCTTTTTTTTCTTGAGGGATTATTATCAGGTGTGTGGGGAGTAAGGAAAATTGCCCAAGGTTTCACCCTGCTGGGAATCAAACCCAGATCTCTCACTTGTAAGGCGACTGCTCTAACCACTGAGCTACAGGACTCCACAAAGAGTTGACCTGCATTCAAAGTATGCTAGAGAGCATCATTGGTGACTAACAAATGTTTTAAAAATCGTGACAAGTCAACACACAATAAAACTTGAGCGTGTTTAGTTTGTGGCTGTCACAGATCATTTTCAATTTTAATTTGCGTTGTGATAGGCAATGATTTCAAATGTAACTTCCATATCGACTTGCCTTCTGTTGTGATGTGTTACACTGCGGTTGAAACACGTTGCCTTGCAGTGACGTGTTTCGATGCTTGTAGCTGGTATGTGAATATGTAAGCACAGATATAACATTTCTATGTTTATACAGTGTTTCTGAGTCAAGTTGCAGAGCTAATAGGTTGTGTCTGGTACCATTTGCCAGTTCATCCTACGTCAGAAAAGATGATGGCGGTATCTGGAAATGATAGCTTTGTTAATCTGACCTCAATATTTGCAGCAAAACTATTGTTGTAAGTTTCCCTGTGTGAGAATGAGTTAATGAGGTGCTGCTGCAGAAGGGAGAGGGCTCCTATTCTGACTTGCTCGCATGTCAATTCAGAGATGGTAATTTACGTGACTTGCTCCTAGATTTCTATAATGTTGTAGATATTCAAGAGGCTTCTTTACAAACTGCAGCTCTGGGTCCTGCCTGTTCATGGATTGTCCTCCCAGCACTTTAGGAAGTTCTCCTGACGTGAAAGGTGCTATGCAAATCTGATTTGTTGTTGTTGCCCTATCCCTCCAGGCAGTAGAGGAGAGTAAGGCCAGTCCTCAGTGTAAGAGAGATGAGTTACATAGAGAGTTTACATAGCTGAGGGTTTCCTGAAGCTTGAGATGTGCAGGATGCTCAATGGTACAGAAAAAATTAAACCCAGCACAGGTGGGTCCTTAGAGAATGTTCTTAGGTCAGATTATTTCTTTCTTCAATTAACGTTCCTCTTCAATTATTGTTCCTCTTTCTTCAAAGCCAACCTGTCTTCCACTGCATTCAGGGTTAACTCGAAGACTCACTTTTGTACAGAAATATTGGGCACCAATGTTTTTAAGTGTCGTGTTCTTGGCAATGCAGACTTTGTGCTAGAATGGCAACTCTTGGGAACAGGAGGCAATTTCCTGGGCAGCCGGGTATCTGACACTGGGGAAACCCATCACAGTACTTAAAGAGTCTCCAACCCAGACTATAGATTCCACATGGGTCTGCCACTGACAGACACATGGAAATGTCTCCGTATCTGGAATAGAATGTGTACTCTCTCCCTGGAGGGACATATGCTGCTAACCTAATCCCAGAGGGTATTAGGCACAGTCTCCTAACCAGACTCAAACAACTATTCAAGTAACTGGTCACATTTACCTGTATTGATTGGGCACCCGATAGCAGGTGGTGGGGGGGCCTATAGAATAACATGGTGACTGATACCTTTAGCTTTTGTGAAATTAATCGAGATACTTAAGTGTGGGTAGAAATATTTCCGAGTCTGAGTTTTGTGCCTTCAATCCAGTTTGTAAAGGAACTGAAATAGTTGACCTATTAATTGTTGCTTGTCATTTGTTCACCCAACTCTGCTGATTTGAGTGGGATAGAGCTGGAAACTATAAATAGCTCCTTTTTTTAAATGTTCCTGTTGAACCACAATGACAGGAGTGAGAATGGTGGGTTGAGGGGGAGGACTGTCCCTAATTGTAATGATGTAGCACGTTTGCTGGGATTGTTTTCAATGACAGGAGACAGGAATGAGGTGAACTGTCTCTGCAATCTAACGGCCTGACAAATGCGAGAATCTGGATCTAAACTGAAATTGCGCATCACCTTACCAGCATACAGCTGACTGAATGAAATAATCCCATCGATGATCTGACGTTTAACCCTTTGTTTTGTCCTCGTCTGACTTTGGCTTTGAAACTACAACAACAACTCTAGTTGCTATAGCCCCTCATGCGGGTATGTTTTGTGCTGCGTTTCACCCACAAGTATACAGTCAATTCACTTTACAGTGTATTTTGAGAAGCGTTTGAGAAGTTGAGAAGCCATGAAAAGGGCTATATCCATCGCAAGGATTATTACATATTCAGAGTGCTTACCTTCCAATCAGTAGCCTGCTGTTCTTACCTGAATTATTAAATTTGTGGTGGTGTTGTTCTTGTGGTTATGTCATCAGGTTGTTTGCTAAGGTTTGAAACTAACATTTACCACTTTACCAAATGACACTTAGGAAAACAATAAGCATGCCCCTCACATTTGATTTGGTTCCTTTCACGTCGGGAGGACGTCTCAGAGAGCTTCACAGAGTTCTGTGCGAAGTGTAGTGACTGTCTGTTGTGGGTGAACCCGGTAGCCAATTTGCGCACAACAACAACCCATGAACAGCTAAGAAGATTGGAATGATTGATTGTTGGCGGGTGGGATTGTTGGCCAGGACACTGGGAGAAACTCCCTTCTATTTGAATTGGGCCAAAGATTCTTCAGCATCCAACTAAACAGACAGATGGGACCTTGGTTTAACTGGCCACCTGAGCTGGGGTGTTTATATTCTGGTTGCTGTTTCCAGGCTGGAAACTAATTAACCCGTGACCCTGTTTTGTTGACGAGGGAAATTGGTGCCTTAATCTTTTATTGTGCAATTGAAGTTGCATGATTGTTGTAGGAATGGCCATTTGGCCCTTAAAGTCTGCTGTCACTTTCTACAGTGGAGTCCTGTAACTCAGTGGTTAGATCACTTGCTCACTACACTTTGCACAGAACTCTGGGTTTGATTCTTGCCAGGGCGATACTTGGGGAGATAATAGTCCCTCAAAACAAAACAATAATAATTTAGTCACTCAGTCCATGACTGTTTGTGGGATGCTGCTGTGTGCAATTGGCTACCGCGTTTCACCCACAAATATACAATCAATTAACTTTACAATATCTGCTGTGAAGTGCTTTGGAGTCCTGTAGCTCAGTGGTTAGGGCACTTGCCTGGCAAGCGAGAGACCTGGGTTTGATTCCCGGCAGAGTGAAACCTTGGGCAAGTTTCCTTACTCCACATGCCTGATAATAACCCCTCAAGAAAAAAAAGCAATAATAATGTGGTCAATTCAATCCATGGCTGTTTGTGGGACGCAATTGGCTGCTGCTTTTCGCCCACAAATATACAGTCAATTCACTTTACAGCATATTCTGTGAAGTGCTTTGGGGCGTCTAGAAGACGTGAAAAGTGCTATATTAAATGCAAGGATTATTATTGGGATCATTATATCAATGACATGATAAGGCACTAAATCAAATACAATGATTATTATTATTCTGATAGAGCTCCTTACAACTGCGTTGAAATACCGCAAAGTGCTTCACGCAGCAGCCAATTTATGCACAGCGACGTCCCACAAACAGCTGTGAAGTGAATGACCAATTTTATCTGGGAGATTGTTGGGCAGGACTCATTTTTGCTCATTAAAAGGTGATTATTCCATTTGACTGCTCCATGTAATGGAGATGAGAAATTCTGATAGTTTGGTGTCTCACAAAATGTATGACCAATGGAGGAAAGCAATTGTAGTGTGATTAATTAGATTCTTTTTCTCGAAATCCTGGTTTTGACAGAGAAAAATAAAAGGACTTCACCTCAACCTATACCTCGCAGAATCTGGAAACTAATAGATAGGATTTCCTTCAGCAGTTTTCAAGAAACATTAACTGATTCTTTTGTCAAGTCTATTGTTTTTCTGTCAGAAAAGTGCATTTAGTTTCAGGAGCATTTACCATACGTTGTGAAAAGAATCTCGAGGAACTTCAGTAAAATGTGAATTTTGCTCATAGTGAAAGCAAGTGGCATTGCTTTCTCCCACACTAATACCACCATCACCGCAACAACAGCAACTTGCATTTGCACAGCACCCTTCAGGGGGGCAGCATCTCAGAGTGCCTAACAGTGGCGAAGCACGATGCCGAGCCGGGTGTGGGGGGGAGTTAAGCACGGTCGAAGAAGAAAGTCTTCAGTAGTGATCTAAAAGAAGGGAAGGAGAGGGTTCCAAAGCTTCGGGACGTAGTGGCTGAAAGCTCAAATCAGGGCTGGAATATGTTTTGGTGAGTTGCTCATGCCCCATTTAGCAAAATTATGTTTTTGTTTATTGTGGATCTGGAAGCACAATTTACCACCTGTTTTGAGAAGTCACTTGCCAGGAATGTGTGCAATGTACAGTAATGTACTGGTGGAGTCTCGAGTGTAATGAAGAGTGTATATAAGAAGCTGAAATGTTGTCCATGTTCAATGTACTTCTCATTGAATTGAGCTTTGATTGAGAGATATTGAAGTAAGCAGGTATCCTTATCTCAAACTCATAAGATCATGAGAAGTTCTAATGAAGAAAGCGCTTCTCGCCAATTTGATCTCATCGTTCCAGGTCGTTCCAGGACATCTAACTGTCCTTTCATAATAGTATAATAATAATCCTTGCATTTGATATAGCGCCTTACCATGTCATTGAGAAGTCTCAAAACACTTCACAGAATATACTGTAAAGTGAATTGACTGTGTATTTTGTGGGTGAAATGTGGCAGCTGATTGTGCACAGCAGTGTCCCGCAAACAGTGGTGGATTGAGTGACCAATTTTTTTTAAGGGATCTGCCAATTGACTAATAACTAGGTTCTACTTACTGCTAGGTTAACAGGCATGTGGAGTAAAGAAACCTGCCGAAGGTTTTGCCCCCAATTCCTCTCGCTTGTGAGACGAGTGCTCTAACCACTACGCTGCAGGACTCCACTCGTTCTTAAATCAGTACTCGAGCATCCTGGCCTCAACCACCCTTTATGGTAACCATCCAGTTGCTCATTACCCTTTGTGTAAAGAAATACTTCCTAGTGTCTGTCCTAAAATTCTCTTTTGCAACCCGGAAGCTGTGCACACTTGTTCCGTTGCCATGGTTTATCTTAAAGTATTGTTCTGGATTGACTTTCCGAGACCCGTTTTAAATCTCTCTCTAAAAGGCAATCTCTCTTCAAGGCTGAAGAGCTCTACCTTGGTTTGGCTCGCACCATAACTCCAATATTGTACCTCATGTTACAAAGCGTTTCTGCTTTCTACCAACAGAAATTATACAATACAGGACTTCTCAATCTTCCTATGCTAATCAGCAGGTTGCCTGTCGTACTTTTCAAGTCTTGAGAAAGGTTTACTTGTAAAGTCTTCCTGAGGGATGGGGGATTTGGGACTTATGGGATAAAATGAGCTCTCCAACAGCTGCCAGCTCTTGTCAGAAGCTGTGGTGTTTGCAGCTGAGAACTTTCAACCTCTGCCCAAGGGAAAGCTGCTGATATGAGGAAAGCTGACTGCGCTCACCCACCGAGGGAGCTTTGGGTTTATTGGTGTCTGAGAAGCCTTGCAGAATTGTTAATAGTAAAGGCTAATTGATTCCATCAAGGACTGTTCATTATCTTCTCTATCGGTTGTGCTCTCAGTCTTTGCCAAGCGTTGTGATTTGAATTTGGATCGTTAATTATGTCCACAGACACTGTCTTCCGCAAACTGCTGGACCATGTGGTCATATCTGTCATTCAATTGCTGGCGTGAGACCTGGTCAATCAATATATTAACTGCTACATTCAGGGTAATGGGTAAAGCTTGGGTAACCATTTTTAAAAAATCTTCACATTTGATATAGCGGTTACAACATCAAACAAAGTGAAGGTGTGTCTGTTGGTGAACACAGCAGCACAATTTATCCCAACCTAGCAATTTCCTGTAAAGAGCCAAAAAGTGAATGACTAATTTTATCTGAGGAAATTGTTGGCAAGGACACTGAGAGAAACTCCCTTCCTTCTGTTTTCCGATAGTGCCATAAGATCTTTAACATCAATAATAATAATAATCCTTGCATTTGATATAGCGCCTTATCATGCCTTCGAGACGTCTCAAAGCGCTTCACAGAATACACTGTAAAGCGAATTGACTGTATATTTTATGGACGAAACATGGCAGCCAATGGCGTACAGCAGCGTCCCACAAACAGTTGTGGCTTCACCTGAACAGGCAGGTGGGACCTCAGTTTAGAGTCTCCTTGCTGCTGCCGCCACCATCGCACTCGTGTATCAGCCTGGACTGTGAGCTCAAAGGCCAGATGCGGGGCTTTTGAATCCACAGCCACAGTACTGAGTTGAGCATGTTACGAACTGAGCCAGACTGACCATCAACCTCAGTCAGTGGTTAAATAACTCGCTCATGACAGAATTGACCTGCAGTCAGTCATGATTCTGAAACATATTGACATGCTCTCAAATGTCACTGACTAGTT
The DNA here is from genome assembly GCF_018977255.1 of Callorhinchus milii. Classification (NCBI taxonomy): domain Eukaryota; kingdom Metazoa; phylum Chordata; class Chondrichthyes; order Chimaeriformes; family Callorhinchidae; genus Callorhinchus; species Callorhinchus milii. The sequence continues at coordinate 20,228,966 of NW_024704751.1, forward strand.
TGATTACTGAAATATCCATCTCAAGAGCCATATGCTGGAAATTCCATCTTATTTTGAAGAAAATATTGCAGCACCACTTTATACTGAGATCTCGACCAGAAGACAATATCTTGAATGGAATTGAGAAACTTTCTTTCCTGTTTCTTCTGATGGAATAAAGTGTCATTTTTGCTAGAAATCCAATTAAGCTGCCTGAAAAATGACAGGTTATGGAGGTACGGGCTACATTGAGTGTGAAGGATTATACGTGGTGCCACCACAAAATTGCCCGGCTCCACCACTGTCTTTCACCGCATCCCACCGAGACCAGGCTCGACTACGCAAACTCCTTGCTTTCCTTCTTCAAGACCCGACTCAAGACCTTCTTCTTCGACTGTGCCTTAGGTTACCCTCCTACCCCTACCCTCCCCGCTCTCCATCCCTCCTGATCCCAACCACCAATTCGGATGTGGATCCCTGACGGTCCAGTACCTTAGGATGTCCTCCTGACGTGAAAGGTGCTGTGTAAATGTAATTTGTTGTTCTTTTACAAGATCATCAAAGAAGAGATTAGTCAGAACTCCTAGTTTGCATCATTTACTTTGTTTTTCCCCAACTGTAGATCTTTTGAGGACTTTAGCATCAAATTAACAAACAACTTCGATATCCCCTTTTGTAGGAACCTTGGCAAGGTATGCAAGCTATCTTCAACATATGTTGGGTTCTCCTTTGTCAGATTGTTCTGGGTTCGAGCAGGAGTTTGAACTCAGTCTAAGCTGACATTTCAGTGCAGTGCTAGGGGTGTGCTGCATTGTCAGAGGTGCCATCCTTTGGAGCTCCTGTCTGTCTGTAAAGGTGAGTGATTATATGATACAATTTAAAAAGGGGAGTTTCTCCTGGTGTCCTACCTACAATTCTTCAGATAAAATTGATCATTCACTTCAAGGTTGTTTTTATAATGCAGCGCTGATTGAAAATTGGCTGTGGCATTCATCTACAAAATACAGTCTACACTTTACAGTAATTACCGTGAAGGGTTTTGAGATGTGCTTCTCATGTTAGGAGGACTATGTCAGATGCAAGGATTATTATTTTACTATTTATTAGCTACTGGAATCCACATTTTCACAAGCCAGTGACACACAGGGACGTGGGTAACCGACTCATTGCAGCAGTAACGCAATGTTGTATGAGTTTAGGAATCAGCGGTTTACAAAAGAATTAATGTTTTATGTCAGTGGTAAATTAAGCATAATAAACATAGTCCCTGTGTAGGAGATACCCTTGGGCACTGGTCTTTGTGTGAATCAGCTCCACCTGTGCTAATTTATGTGCCTGTTCCAAATACACAGTATCAACGCATTCTCATAACCAATATCAAGGGATTTGATGATAAACTACTCAAGCTTTCTTGCAAATGAGTAGCCTTTAAACCCTACTATGTATGCTGCTATCTTCCAACAACCTCCCAATAGCTATGATCCTTTATGTTGCCAAATTATGCAAATTAAAATGACTTGGCTATGAATTTTGAATATGCTTACTGTGGAGTCCAATTTGTGGTTTGGAATTAAACACATGAAAGGTGCTATTAGGATCCTAAATCCCTGACTGTTCAGCGCCTTTGGGACTTCCTCCCGACGTGAAAGGCGCTTTACAAATGTAATATTGTATTGTATTACTTACTACAACAACTTGCATTTATATAGAGTCTCAGAGCACTTACATGATCAAAATAAAGGATTCAAGTATTCTACAATCATTTTATTGGTTTTAATTCTGTAATTAAAGGCATCTGATTTCCTCTTCAACATGAATTTGCATAGTTAACCCAACACAAAAATGTTGCCCTTTGCCAACCCTACCTGCATATTAGACCTGATTTAGTCCATATATATTGTATTATTGAATTTGCAGTCCATGTAAATGTAAAGTCCATTATTATATAAGATTAAAATGGAGAGGTCATTTATTAATCAAGTACATTACTGATTCCAGAAGAGTATAATCAGACCTGTACACGCTCCTGAAATTATGCTAGTTCAGCACTATTAATAATTAATGGTTCTTGCATTTGGCATAGCGTTTTTCACATTAGGAGACCACCCCAAAGTGTTTCACGGGATGTATTCTGAAGTCAAATGTCTGTTTGAGGGCTAAGGTGGCAGCCAATTTGCACACAGCAATTATCCCACAACAGCCATGGAGTGAATAACAGTTTTTTTGTTATTTTTTTATTCAAGGGATTTGTCGGCCAGATTCCAGGAAAAACACCCTTCTCTTTTTGAATTGTGCCCTGGGATCTTTAATGTCCACCAGAACAGGCAGACATGGTTTAACATCTGATCCAAAGGACTTTCTCTTGATGTGGTTTGCTTTGGTTATGGAAGTAATCAGCAACAGTTGTAACAATCGGATTGTCAAACCAGACTGAACGACTCGTCTTTGGTAGAAATATTGGAGGAGCTCTCCAACTGCATATATGATCACTCTCCGCCTGCCCCTCAAAAAAAAACTCTTCTCTTGGTGCCCATTGCCACCCCTGTAAGGTGTTTGGAGATGTAATTCTATGTGAAAGACTTTTTATAAATGCAACTTGTTGTTTGATTAAATTTACAAATGTAATTTTGTTTTTGCTGCTGTTGTAGCTTGACTGGATGGAGAATTGGCCTCTGTTTCTAGTTTAGATGTCTTGGCAGAAACCTCAATGTAACTTTTCAGAGTTACAAACAGGCCACCTCTTGCTTCTTTAACCTAGAGCTAACGCTCCAATAATAATAATAATAATAATCCTTGCATTTGACATAGCGCCTTATCACATCTTCGCGCTTCACAGAATATACTGTAAAGTGAATTAACTGTATATTTTGTGCAATGCAGGGAGAGTGGAATGGAAGCTCCTTTTAGTCTTGTGTCCTGAACTTGTTGTTTTGTATGTAGAAATAGGTGATTTGGGCATCTGTAATATACTTGGTAAGAGAACAATACAGTGATGTCTGGGTTGCAATGTAATAATTTATCAGATCTGCTCATGAGTAATGAGTACATGAAGTTTTGGATTTTGTGTGTGTATATATATATATTACGATACTATAGTACACTGCTATTCCACTTCCTCTGCCAATGCCTTGCACTAACTCACTGTTTCCTACACTTCAATGAAGTAAGGGTTGGCCACAAAACAGAGGGGCAATGAGGTTTAACAATCTGTAGCCATGGTTAAACTAGTTGGACAGCAATGGAATAAAATAAAAACAATTCCTAAAAGAATAACAATCACTATAAAAAATAATCCTTGCAGTTGATCAGCTTCATCACATCATCAATACATCTCAAAGTGCAAAGAAAGTGGGTGTAAGGTATCAGTGTCATTTTTTAAAATTTTACGTGGAGTTGACTTGTGACTGGCTTCAGAATGCTGCCTAGCATCATGTACTTGTAACTTCTAATGTGCTGCCGCTTTCCTTTTAAACCTGTACCAGCTTGCTAGCTCAACTGGAGAATCGGATTTACAGGTCGTGTTAGCCTGGCTCAGTCAGTCACATTCTCACCTTTTCAGTCAGAAGGTTGAAGGTTTAAGCCCCACGTCGGGACTTTGAGCTCACAGTCCAGGCTGATGCTTCAATGCAGTCCTGAGGGAGTTGCTGTATTTGACATTAATCTGAGGTCCCATTTGACTGTTCTGATAGACATTTAAAGATACGGTGCTTTTCAAAAAGAGAAGGAAATTTCTCCCAGTTTCTGGCCAACAACCCCCAAATAAAATTGATCACCCATTCCGTGGTTGTTTGTGGGACATCACTGTGTGCACATTGGCTTCCATGTTCATTAAGTGCACACCACATAATTACATATCAGATAATTGCATACTCCATTTAATTGCATAGCAGTTTCTAGGCACTGAACATTTGCTATTTGTTTGCATGGTACTGTGCTTCGCTCAAACACATATCGGATAATTGCATAATTCACTTAATTGCATGAAAGATTGCCAATTGACTTCATTCGTACCTGTATAATTAGTTTGGACAATTGCTTGATTGAGATAAGACTGCAGGAGGTGCATGTATTGTGCAGAGCGACAGAAAGGTGGTGTCACTAATGAATTTCAGGTATTTGCATACTCTATAATTGTATGGTGTCTGTCTGGTCCCAAATACATGCAATTATACGGAGTGCACTGTACTTATAGATTGGCAGAACAGGCTCGATGGGCTGACTGACCTTCTCCTGTTTCTATGTACAAACCACTTTACAGTACATCCTGTGAAGCACTTTGAGATGTTTCAATGACATGATGAGGCACAATATCAAAAATCAAGCATTTATTATTATGATCTAAGTTTGACCACATTCCAGAAATCTAAGTTATATAGTTTTGTTTGGTTGTGTGTGTGTGTGGTGGTACTGGGGGTGTCGGTGCATAGAGTGTGGAGAACTATAGGTAACAGGCAGGCAGTAGTAAAGTTGTAGTTTAATCTGCGGGTTTAGATGTCATCCATAAACCTGTAGATGTTATCCGAAATTTATAACATTGGAAGAAACAAACTCTCCTGTCAGCTGCAATTCCTTTATGTTCAGAGCCATATTCTAAGAATAAATCTGAATGTTACCTGGTCTGTTTGTGAATATTGCTGTATTCAAATTAGCTGCCATGTTCACCCACAAATAGGCATCCCAGTTTACATGCATTAAGTCCTGTGAAGCGCTTTGAGATGTCCTCCTGACGCAAAAGTTGCTATACCAAGTGTAATTAATTACCTACTGCCTAACAATGGAACTCCCATTTGGCATAAAGATATATAAACTTCATTAATATAAACTTTATTAATATTGTAGACTAATCATTTTCTTCACAACCATGTCAATAATAATCATTGCATTTGATATATTCCAAGCATGAGAGTGGAGTGATATATCTGAGGTGCTGCTCTGTCCGATGTTCAATTTTCTTATCGCCACCACTCAGCGAATTTTGTGAACGCTATAATAAAAATTGATTTTGATGCAACCTCTAAAAGCCCGAAACACCTCAGGTAATTGCTGTAAAGTGGAGTCACTGTGCATTTGGAGGTGAACATGGCAGCCAATTTGCACCCAGCAAAGTCCCACAAACACCTATGAAGTGAGTGGCCAATTACATCTGGGGGATTGTTGGTCAGGACACTGGCAGAGGGAAGCTCCCTTCTCTCTTTGAATAGTGTGTAGGGTCTATAACGTCCACCTGAACAGGCAGACAAGACCTTGGGTTAATGTCTCACTTGAAGTACGGTGCCTCCAACAATGCAGCACTCCCCCAGCACTGCACTGCAGTGTCAGTCAAGATTGTATTTTTAACATTAATAATATTTCACCCACAAAATATACAGTCAATTCACTTTTTAGTATGTTCTGTGAACCGCTTTGAGACGTCGTAATGATTTAATAAGGTGCTATATCAAACGCAAGGATATTATTATTATTATTGTGAGCTCCAAGTCCTGATTGGAGAAATGGTACTTAACCCTCCACCCACTTTTTTTTGCAAATAAGTCAATAAAATGTTTGAATATTAATATTTAATACAGTGCAATGAAGCCATGATTGTCTGCCGGTTAATGTGTGGTTCTGTCAGTGCGATTGATCCTGTTGTGATCTTGTCCATCAAAAACCCGAGTGCTGCTGGAAGCATTTTTTTTTAACATCTGCACAAGCAAACTATTTTTCTGAGAGCTGAACTGAATATCAACACACCACTGAATGTTGAACATTCCTGTTTTCATTTGAAATAGTTCAGATCACGACTCCTATTCAAATATTAATTCCAATATTCTGCACATGGCTTCACATCCTCTCTACACAAGTAATAGTTGAGCAGAATTGCTTATTTTCTGTTTAAATCCTGTTTTTGGGGTAGATTTTGGAAGCATAACTTCAAAGCACCCGATAGGAAAAGTATCCTTCTTTAAATGGGTAACCTTATTTGATAATAATAATAATCGTTGCATTTGATATAGTGCCTTATCGCATATTCGAGACTTCTCAAAGCGCTTCACAGAATATATTGTAAAGTGTAGTGACGTATATTTTATGGGCAAAAGGCAGCAGCCAATTGTGCACAGCAGTGTCCCACAAACAGTCATGGATTGAGTCACCAAATTATTTTTTTTAAGGGATTATTAATCCCAGAAAGGCGATCTGCCAATCGATCAACAACCGGGTTTCTACTTACTGCTGGTAAACAGAGGCGTGTGGAGTAAGGGAACTTGCCTAAGGTTTCACCCTGCCCGAGAATCCAACCCGGGTCCTCTCGCTTGCGAGGCGAGCGTTCTAACCTCTACACTATAGGACTCCACGTGAGTCTGTTGCCATCCAGCGTAGTCGACGTATTTAATGGTTTGCTCTTTAAATAATAAAAAAACAATAATACTTGCATTTGATAAAGGGCCTTTCACTTTGAGAGTGTATCTTGAAGTACTTCACTGGAACCACTGTCAAGTGTAGTGACTATGTATTAAATGTTCTGTGTCTTTCAAGATGTCATTGGAAAGACTTAACTACAAAAAAAATTCTGCTGCTGAAGCACAATGTTTTAATGAAAGGCTAAGGACTGGGGGAATATAGAGAAACGTACTATCAAAATTCAAACAAAATCTGTCTGTGTTCTGAACACAGAATCAGATTAGACCAAACTTTACGCACTTGGAACAAAGTTGACAAAGTAGGTGCGTGAGCTGTCAAAAGTTTTCATACGATATGACACCTGCCATTAGCTGTGAATTTTCAATTCATAATAATTGAGTTTCAACTCAGGATGTCAAAATGGTGATTTATAGTGGTAAATAAGAGCGTCGTTTTACAGGCGTGGGGGAATAAACACAGATTATTCTGCGATCTCTGCAGTAGAAGTTGCATTAATAATGAAGAATGTCACAATGCGTCTGTAGAGGAAAGAACTATTTACGTCGGTTCATGATCAAAGTCAATGAATAAAGCATTTGTAGGGGATTCAGAGTTAAAGAAGCAATATGCCTCAGGCAAGGCTTGCTTGTGCTGCATTAGCTAATGCTGTAATTCAAACAGTCCACAAGTGTGTGTGAGTACAGTAGGTTTTTATTACATGTTCGTGTTAAATGTGAAGAATATTCTGGAGTCCTGTAGGGTAGTGGTTAGCATTTAGCCTGCTCCCAGCCCAGCTCATGGATTAGTCAAGTCCAGACTGGTTTGTGCTTGCTGGAAGATGTTCAAACCCTCAACTGTCCAGTGCCTTGGGACTTCCTTCCGACGTGAAAGGTGCTGTATTAAATGTAATTTGTTGTGGTGGTTCACCCTCACTTGGGGTCTTCCACCTCTTTGGGATTTTGCTATGAAGGGGATTTAGAGAGAATACCAACTTTCTAACTCTGCAGAATGTGACCTCGGTCGCCCAATGCTCAGACACTGGCTGAGAATCTCAGTCCGCGGGACTTTTTGCTCCTCTGTGATTCAGAAGGAAGCTCTGCATTTTCTAACTACCCCACACCCACCTGTTTGGTTCCATCAGAAACCAATTTGATTTTGGACTAGATCGGAACATCTTCCTTCACCTTCAAGACATCCAGTCGCTACACTCCACAATAAGTGAAGCACTTTGAGGTATCCTCCTGACGTGAAAAGTGCTGTACCAAATGCAAGGTTATTATGGTAATCTACCACTTTTACCTCTACCAGACTCCAAATCATTTCAAAATGTTGGGATAGCAGTAACTTCCCAATTTTAAATCAATTTAGTATTTTTTTAATATAAAGTATGGAGCAATTTTAAAAGCAGTCTGCCAAGCAAAATAAACTGGAAGGTGATAGCATTCACCCACCCCCATTTGTGCTCCCTCCACTCTGACCAGTTTTATTTGGTCAGCTGGGTGTCTGACACACTCAGAAACCCATCATCATGCTTACGAATATCCAATCCGAACTGAGAATTCCATGCATCCCACCTACACATGGAAATTCCAGAGATAGATCGTTGGAATGGAATTCACACTCTCTTCCTGGAGGGACGTTTCCTGCAAGAGCCAAGGTTTGGGGACCCCAGAGTGTGCGTTGGGGTAACTGCTGGAGTCTAACCAGCTAACCTTGGCCAGTGTAGAGCAAGGGCCAAACAGCACATTCCGGTATCTCTCTTGCTTTCATTTTGTTTGAAGTTTAATCTTCTGTTATTTTTTAATTAAAGTGAAAACGAACGCTTTCACTATTAAAATGCAAGAAAACAATACAATGTTTACAGCACTGGAGGCCAGTTCCACCCATTATCTCTGGTTGGTTTATCTTCTCTAATCCCATTACTCTGTTCTTCCCTTAGACCTTCAAAGTATTTATCCAATTACATTTAAAAGCTACGATGGCCTTTGCTTTAACAAAAAAATCTTTGTTTGTGGAGAGGCATTCCACATTTTAATACCTCGGTGTAAATAAAATCCCCTTTTTCTCTGGTGCTAATTTTCTATACCATTTTAAGTCGCCTTTCATTCTTTTTGTAAAAACTTGTTTTGAATGTCCTTCTACTAACTTATTTTAAGTTAATAAGCTTTTCTTTTAAAAACAGCACTATGTTTCAAGGGATAACTGCTAAATGTGTATGCATTACTTATTCAACTTGCCTATTGATCTGAACTTTCTCACACACAGTTATATATGTTCTTGTGCTGATTGTGTTTCTCTAATTCTACACTTCTCTTTTACACCACTGCTGACATTTATTTTGGGGGTCAGCCAGGCGTCTGACACATGTGGAAACCCATCACCCTTCTTAAGAATATCCAAACTGGAAAGGTTTCTTCATGTGTTTGTCATCCACACATGGACATTTCCCTGTGTTTGAATGGAGTGTGCACTCTCTCCCTTGAAGGACTCACCCTGCTTTATCTAATTCTTGAGTATATCAGGCACAGATTGGCAAGAACCAAGGCTTGGGGACCCCAGAGTGTACATTGGGATATTGCTGGCATTTAACCAGCTAAAACTACATAGCTTGCCATTGGGAGCATTACCTGGCAAGCTTCCAAAACATTCCACGATACATTTTCCATCATCAGTTGTCATTTGCTCATCCAGTCTGATTTTTGACTAAGGGATATGGGGATAAGGCGGGTAGGTGGAGTTAGAATAGATCAGTCATGATCTTATTGAATGGTGGGGCAGGCTCGAGGGGCTGAATGGCCTACTCCTGCTCCTAATTCTTATGTTCTTATGTTGATGATTGTTTATTTATTGATGGAAACCAGGAAAAGCTATTGTTTTAAAAAAAACAGTAATTAGCCAGGTTGAAAATTGTCTTAATTGTTGTCCAAATGGTGGGTTATTTGATCATAGACTTGAAAACAGCTTCCAGGTGCCATACCATAACGCAGCACCAATTTACCATTGTCACTGTTCCAAGACAAGTGGACCTTGACTGGAAGTTTCTGCCATAACTGAGCATGAAATGCAATATTCATGATGTACACTTCAATATCCTAGGTGGAAGCCTTGGCTCCTCAGCATCTTACAGGATGGAAACACATACTGCATATCTTGCAGAAGCTTGAAGTACGTCATTACAGGGATTTTTAATAATGTATGTTACTATTGAACGGTAGGTGACGAGTTTTGGCTCATATGATGTCTATCATGAAGTTGCAATGCGTGTGTGGGGAGGGGCCAGTTGGAAAGCTGATGGAACTTGGATCTTATTGGAATGGTGTATTGGAGGAGGATTGAGGCATGTGCAACTCTGCATTAACTGGTAAGAGTTGTGATTAACAGGATAGAGAAAAGCCTTAAACCTATCGTGTTTTATGCTAATAGCAATATTTCAGATTACCTGATCATGGTTTAAAGTTTACCCGGTTTGGATTTTGCCAATTTGGTATTCTCTTGGTGACTAGTTACCGAGTTAGTCTTTGCTATTAATGTTTCAATGCTGTCATTCAGTCTCCCCTCACGGGAGAAGCTTATCTGCTTCCAGGTAACTCTGACCAGTTTGCAACAACAACTTGCATTTATATAGCACTCCTCACGCCAGACGGCATTTCGGAGCGCTTAACATTCCCCTCAGAATTTTTCTAGATTTATGATTTATTTATTTATTTATTCTGAGAATTTGTGATGGGACAGTCACTTGAATTGAGATAATTATAGTTACCCAGTGAACGTATCTTCGACTCCTGCTTATACGGAATCTCTACTGATTAAAAAAAATTCATACCCTCTAGTTACAGTCAGCATATTTAATACATATGCGCATTCGTACTGTGCTTCTGCACTTGCTAGAGCATGGCTTTCTCTCTGTGACCTGGCTGCATCTTAGCATTCATTACAGCTGGTGCAACCCATGCCACTGTGTCTGTTATTCTGGCTCCCACTGCTTCTCACCACAAACCATCTCATAAAGAATATTGTTTAGTTACCTGAGGCAGCGAATTTGCTTTCCTCATAATGTTTTTAGAATGAACCGTGACTGCATTGCAGTAATAGTCTGAGCACTGCATCAATGTCAATAAAAAAACACATTTTTTAACCAAATAGAGAACAATAAGTAACTAGGAGTGAGTTATAAGCTGTATTAAAATCGAGGGGTTCCTGTCGATCACACTGGGTACAACCCTACACAATACAATTCACATTAAACAGTGCCTTTCACTTTCGGAGGACATCCCAAGACACTGGACAGTCCAGAGTTTGCACCTGAGCTTCATTGGAGAGATAGAGAGCCACCCTAGCAAAGGTTGGTGATTTTAAGTCATCTGGATCTCAATTTTACCATTGATTTAAGTGCTCTGGGACGCTGCCCGGGATGGAGGACGCTATATAAATGAGAGTTGTTGTTCTTTTGTACTATGTTTCTTATTAGAGAATTTATTCTGCTAAATCTTGTTTCTGTTGTGTGATGCCTGTGAAACCTTCCTCTTCGACCGTGCTTACGGTCACCTCCCCCGTCGCTCCGGCTCAGCATCATGCTCCGCCACTGTCAAGCGCTCTGGGACTCCACCCTTCCGTGAGGGGCGCTGTGTAAATAGAAGTTGTTGTTGTTGGTGTAACTGTCACACAAGGACAATAGTGCCTTCCATGGTAGCCTGAAGAAAAGTGTCAATTAATTCCATGACCGTTCATGTGGATCTATCTAATGGACGTGGCAACGAAGCAAAAACTATTAGATTGCCGGCTGCTCTGTCTGATGTTTTTTACACTAATGTTTTGAAGAAATTGGAAAGCTTTTTTTCTGTCCATGAGCAGGTCTTGTGACTCTTGTTTTCTTTTAGTCTTGTATTACCGGAAAACATCCTTTCAAAGGAGATGCCTCCCAAACACGACCTGTTTTTCCATCAAACAATCAATAAATTATAAGGCAACAACCCACCCCACTCACCCTCCTCCACCGCCCCCGGCACCATCACCTTTTTCAGGGGAATACAGGAGAGAGAATCTCTGGTTATTTTGATGGTGGCTGATTTATAATGTCTCTGTAGCTTTGGAGAGGGAGGGAGGTTTCATGGTGAGGCTTGTATAACTCTGGAGTTCTCATTATTATGCATCAAACAGAACGAACTCTTTAGCTAATGGTACCAGAACAGAGATACGCTGCTGGCAAAGCAACATTGATATATAATTCATAGTGTATGTATGTGTGTGTGAGAGAGAGAGAGAGAGGAGATATCTCAATGCCCTTTTATGTCATCTGTGATGCCATCTGTATACCTAGGTGAGGTTCACTCCTTACAGCCAATATTCGGACCACACGTGGCTGGGAAACACCTTTGTTGTCCATCTGCTCTCTTCAGCTCTTGGAACTGAGAGTTTGACTTGTCACCTTCAGAATCGGAAGCTCTGATTCATTCCCTCATAAATGGAATTTTTTTTATGGAAAAGGGAAACAAAGCGACTTTTTTAAGCATCGCAAATTTCCCCCTATGTGTCCTCGGGTCTGTGCTTTTTCTAAGTCAAAGCTAACTTTTGTATTGAATGCATCTTGGCGATATTGATTGGCAATGCAGCATTTAACCCACAAAATATACAGTCAATATATATTCCGTATATTCTGTGAAGCGCTTTGAGACGTCTCGAAGATGTGATAAGGCGCCATATCAAATGTAAGGATTATTATTATTAACACAAACATTTGATACAGAACAATGGAATTTTTAAGTAGTAGTGATGTAATGCGAGGGCTTTCTTGGTAGTTTGCTTCAGTTAGTTACAGTACTAATTGACATTTATAGCTCCTTCGCATGGGGAGGAGGTCCCAAGCCGCTTCGTTACACAAGATCACAAGATTAGTTGGGATGAAGAAGGCTCTTTTTTCCAGAATACCAACCCTCTGACCAACCATCACAACATCAAGCTGTTTTTTAAATGAGTCCTAGAATCTCAGTAAAGAAATACTTCCTGGTGTTTGTCCAGAAATTGCCCTTTAACAACTCTAAACCTGTGTCCTCTTGCTCTACTTTCTTGGTGCATCCTAAAGCATTGATCTGGGTCTGCATTTTCAGTCCTATTTGAAATGTTATACATCTTTAGGATTTCCCCTCTTAGGCATCTTTTACATCTTTTCTCAAGCCCTAGCTTGTCTACCTTTCTGATCCATCTTTGGGCAAGTCCAAAAGCTTAAAAAAAACAAAATAATGTGTGTGCTCCTGTATTTTACCTCCTGGGTTTTTTTCACTAAATAGTTATTTAATTCCCTCTCAGGGTAGATGCAATCACAGTCCGATGCCACTGCCTCGTGGCTTGTCTCCACAATTTTCCTCTCTGTAAGATTTTGTTTTGGTTATTTGACGAAGGAGGATGCAACAAGGCAATGATTCAAAACCCAGAATAAAATAACTCAGCTGACAATAAGATGAGAAACTGATGTGTGCCTTTCATTGTATTCCAAATTGCAGTTTCTAAACTGTTGGCAAAACTATGCACTTAAGTAAGGTGTGCAGTTCACTTTTGATTTCCTACGTCTTGGTATTTTGAAGTATGGATGCAACCAGATGAGAATTTGTTCACAATCATTACAGTGCAAAAAAAAAGTTAAACAGGATTGTATTCAGGTATTTATGGACAATATTTACAACATAATAATCTTTAATAACAACACCAAAATTACATGTGTATAGCGTCTTCCACATCAGGAGGACATTCCAAGTTGCTGGACAGTGTCAGTATTTCGGACCCGAACTGGGGTTTGGGAGCGGGGAGGGTGGAGGGGAAGGGGGGTGACCAAAGGCATGACATTTGATTTAGCCCCTTTCACAATACGAGAAAACATTGTGAAACATTTAACATCCACCTCAACCGGCTGATTGGACCTAGTTTTAACATCCCATCCGAACGGCGGTACCTCCGACAATGCAGCGCTCCCCTAGCTCTGACCTGGATATTTAAATGGGCCAATTATGAAAGATAGGCAATGAATCGGCAATTTGAGTTTCAAGCTGATTTGTTTAATTGTGTGAAATTGACGATTAGAATCTTTCTGCACTTGAAACTTCTTTGGGAGATGTGCAACTTCACACTGAGGAGGGAAATAAGTGGCTTCAGGTGTTCCCTGCAGTCCCAGGCTGAGCTCTGGCGTGAGGACTGTTTTCCAGGAATATTTTTAGTCACTCCTGTTAGCGAGCTGGCTGTGAGTCAATTTCTTGTGTTGGTTTTGAGTTCCATGATCACTCAGCACCGATAGCTCCATAAATAGGAACTATGCAGGTGGGAGGATGTCAATCATCCAAACTGGGTTTTGTTCAGGAGAAATCATGTCAAATTTGTAAGAATAAATTAATATTTTGTTTGTGTAAATGGTATGGGGGGAAGCAGGTTTTGGATTTGCTACACGCTGGAAAAACACCAGATTCCTGGCACACAGACAAGATGGGCTTGTTGAGCATTCAGTTTTGTGCAACTGTTGACTCTAGTGATGATGATAATAATAATAATCCTTGCATGTGATATAGCGCCTTATGTCGTTGAGACATCTCAAAGAGCCTCACAGAACATATTGTAAAATGAATTGACTGTTCATTTTGCGGCCGAGAAGAGGCAGCCAGCTGTTCACAGGAATGTCGCACAAACAATCGTGGATTGAGTGACCACATTTTTTTAATGGATTATTGCCCCTTGAAATCGATCTGCCAATCGATCAACAACCGGGTTCCTACTTACTGCTAGGTGAACAGAGGCATGTGGAGTAAGGAAACTTGCCTGAGGTTTCGCCCTGCCCAGGAATTGAACTTTAGTCCTCTCTTGCGAGGCGAGGGCTCTGTCCGCTATGCTGCAGGACTCCACGTAGTTAGTTACACACAGTGATACTGCACGGAAAAGGGACCTTCAGGCGAAATTGTCTGGGCCGGATATTGCTCTGATCACCAATAAAGTACTTTTAAGTGCAGATGATCTGACAGAATACACTTTTATGTCTGATTTTATATCAAAACTCTGTTTAATTAGTTCTGACCAGTTTTGGCCCAAGAACTGTTTTTGCTTGGATTGAGTGTCTGACTGTGACCAAAATCCCACGGCACCATTTAAAAAGAGGGGAGCTCTCCTGGTGTCCTCCACATTTAAAAAAAATGTTGAAAGACAAGTCATATTCATGGGTTTCAAGCTCACATTGCTGTGCACAAATTGGCTGCTATGTTTGCCTACAAAATACACAATCACTGCACTTTACAGAAAACTCTAATGCTCTTTTGAGATGTTTCAATGAGACAAGGTGCAAAGATTTTTATAGCAAGTCTGTGCATGCTGACCTAAGCTAACCACAGAGAGTGATCACAAGGCAACAGACTTGGCATTAGTCTCTGTGGTCAGCTGAGGTCAGGACACACAGCAATAAAATCATGCCTGCACTGAGATGTGCACCGCTGACTGAAGTCTCGAGGGAAACCAGTGTAGAACAAGCCTGGATTTGGGGCAGGTCTTGCTGCACCTCCAAGGCTCCATCACCTAATTGCTTCATTGGAAAAAAACACAGCAGTGCTGTGTGCGCTGAGCTTGCTACCACTGCCAATATCATTCACTTATTATAAGAATGTTTGTCTTGTCATTGGGTGGTAAAAGGGCAAACCTGACTCCGGGGACGATCCTTTCATTCTGATGCTGCAGAACTACTGACTGACCCTCGCTGTGTCTGCCGAAATTGAACATCTGTCGTGTTTTTGAGCTGATGATATATCCACCAAGCAAGCACATGTTTTGTGGGCCAAACCCGGTAGCCAATTGCGCACAGCAGTGCCCCACAAACACTTGTGGATTGAGTAACCAAATATTTTTTTAGGGGATTACTACCCCAGAAAGCAATCCACCAATTGATTAACAATCGGGTTCCTATTTATTGCTAGATAAACACGTGTGTGGAGTAAAGAAACTTGCTTAAAGTTTTACCCTGCCCGCGAATCAAACCTGGGTCCTCTACGTGCGAGGCGAGTGCTCTAACCACTATGCTTTAGGACTCCATACCTTATCACGTCGTTGAGATATTTCAAAGTGCTTTACAGTGTAAAGTGGATTGACTGTGTATTTTGTGAGTACGGGGCAGGGGGAGGTTAATCTGAATTGATGAGGGCTAGTGGAAAGAAACTGAGTGGAAAGAAATTTTTGCCCACAAAATAGAGTCAATTCACTTTCCAGTATATTCTGTGAAGCGCTTTGAGACATCTCAGCGCCTTGGAACATCCTCCCAACGTGAAAGGTGCTCTGTAAATGTAATTTTGCTGTTGTTGCCTCAAACGTGAAAAAGCTCTATATCAAATGCAGGGATTATTATATTATTATTATAGTAGCCAAAGCTTCTCCCATATGCATCCTATGTTGTGTTCATGAACTCAGTAAAGTGGGGGCAGGGGTGTAACTATTCAAGGAGAAAGCTTTAATAGTGCACTAAAGTAGGAAGCTATTTTATTTTATATTTGGCGGATTTCCTGGAAACCTTTTGTTTGGTGCAGGTTTGGAGCCCCGTGCTTTGAGTAGAGAATTCTCACTCAGTAAAATCCACATGGCATGTTAATTTCTCCCAACAGCTCGTGGACTGAAACATTGATGTGTGAGGCTGTGAAGCTTCTCTTTTTACAGGTACTTTGAGGTGCCCTCTGCTCCTGCTCGCTCTCTGCACACAGTCACGTGGAATCAAGCCTAGTTATACAATACCCTCTGTGGCTGTTTCATTCCAGGTTATCGCTTTACCAACTGCACCATCGAGGCAGCTCCAGAGTTTGTCTGAAATGTCAACTTTCACTCAAAGCATACTGAAACATGATCAAATAGTGTGATTATGCAATGCTGTCTACGGTATACACCATTGCTGCACTTTACAGTAAATCCTGTATGCGTTTTGAGATGTCTCCTAATGTATCACATGCTAACGTTTTTTAAAGCATTTTTAAACGTTAAACAAAACTTGAACTGTGATTTTCACGCTTCCACCATCCATTCGGGAGGTGAATCCACCCTGTTTGATTTTTCTTTTCCCTGGTTTTCATTGGTTCCCAATAATAATAATATAATAACAATCCTTGCATTTGATATAGCGCTTTTTATGTCTTCTAGATGTCTCAAAGCGCTTTACAGAATATACTGTAAAGTGAAGTGACTGTATATTTGTGGGCGAATATTTTATTTTTATTTAAAATTTTATTTTATTTTAATTGGGAATCAAAGCCCGTTCATTGTTAAACGCGCGTGACATTTTGAGCCTGATGGACACTCCAGTTCTCAGCAGTAAAGGAAGCTGTGTATGCCCAGTGCTAGTTATCTCCTTAGCAGAGGTTGAAATGATGTTTGTTTTCTAGCTTGTGATTGTGGTAAAGGTGTTAAACAATCAGGAAAACCTGACTGAGAAGGGTTATGATGAAGCCTCCATATAAGGTTATGATACCACTACCTGATGCCTCCGCTCGGCTGGCTCTGGCATCCTGCTCGTCCCTCATCCCCTCCTCTCCACCATCGGCGGCCTTGCTTTAAGCCACTACGCCCCAAAACTTTGGAACTTTCTCCCTCAATCAGTCTGCCTTGCCCCCTCCTTCCTATATAAAGGCTATATAAATGCAAGTTGCTGTTATGTCAGGAGGAAGTCTCAAGGGGCTTCACAGGATTTACAGAAAAAGGTTAGTGACTGCATTTTATAGGCAATCGCCAATTTACTGGCAGCAAAGTTGCCACAAACATGAATGAATGAGCAGTTTGTTTTGGGGATTCTGTCCTGCCTTTCCCTTCTCTCAGTGCTGTGATGCTGCACCACATCATTTTCCCTTTACACAAACCTTTGTTTCCTGAGGTTCATTATTACCTCGAAGCAGAGCTATTGATTTGCTTTCTCGTCGTCAAATAATTACTGCGCTCATCTCCTGACAACCATCTAGGAAAGAGGCCAAATTCAATTCCCTGACTGCATTTTTCAGGGAAAGTTGTGTAACATGCAAATACCATCCTGGGTGTAGTGTGGTTCCCTTCACTCTGATTCCCACCGATGTCAACGGGAAGAAAGGTGAATATTGATCACTCTTCCCAGGGCAATAATGCAATGATACCGAATGGAAGCAAAGTCATAATAAATAAGACATTCCAACAATCTGCTCACTTTCCAATTAAATATTGGATTTCACTGGTGAGGAGCAGTGTAGCCCCACCTGTAATGTCCTACCCTGCAGCCTATTTCAATTATCCTGACCCGGCTATTCCCTTTTCTCAGCAAACACTGGCTGCCTCACATCCGCCCTCCTATCAGTCCCACCAATGGCGGGCGGGTTTTCATTCTGTCCCCATCCTCGAGAACTCCCAACTCTAGGCTGTCTGACTCACACTCAACCTCATTCAAAGCACGTTCCAAAATATAACTCTTTGAACATACTTCCTGTCATCTTTTCCCCTCTTCTCTCAGAGAGGTATATGGGCTTGGATGGAATCCTCTTCCAAAGGGCCAGCTCAGACCAGATCAGCCATATGGCTTTCTTCCGTGCAGTGAATTACCATGGATTTACATGGAGACGGTTTGAATGATTACCGGTCTGGCAGGCTGTAGTTGGGCCCAATGGCCTGTTCCCGTGTCACATCATTCTACGTAATTACATTGTAAACTCGTTTTTCCCTCCACCATCTTTGCCTGATTATACTTTTGGCATTTGTCAAGAAAATGCTTCATTTTATTCGGTTGGAGCATCTATTTTCGTGAGATCTAAATTGAATTTGCACTTTGTGTTAGTTAAAATTAAGCTTCCGAGTGTCTTGATTACCTATCAGCAGTCTACGTTATGCTCTGTGGGTCTCTGTTTTACCAACCGAGGGCTGATTGATCCTCTTGTGCATATGAACCACGGCAATGAAGAAAGGTCAATTGGTCTGTTGGGCAGGTTCTGTCTTCTGTCTTTCCAAATCGTTATTACAGTTAAGTGGTATCCATTTGTTATTGTTCGATCATCCTCTTGTCTGCTTACCACTCTTATTAGCCTTGTTCCTCCAAATCAAAGGATTTATCCTGGGACAAAACCTGCTTTGTTTCCATTCTGAAAGGCACCATATCTCCCAACTACATTGAGCAGGTACTAAATTAGCTTTCTTATGTTTGTAGCTCATGCTGACGCTGGAGTAGTTCAACCTAGTGTGACTGGCATAACTTCCAGATAACAATAATAATAATTATATTTGTTATAGCGTCTTTCACATTGGGAGATACACATGCACACAGATACACATATACATGTGCAGATACACCTACTGTGGATACAAGGGTTCCAGCAGGTAACCTGAGTCCTACCTACACAGAGTGACACTGTAGTGTAATAATACTTTGTATCATTATGGAGGCCTTTCACTTTGGGAGGACATCTCAAAGTGCTTGACACATCTGCCTGGGAGCCTTGACTGGGGAGGAGTGGGAGGGTGGGTAATAGAGTGGATGATATTAATAATAATAATAATCCTTGCATTTGATATACTGCTTTATCATGTTTTCGAGGCATCTCAAAGCGCTTCACAGGATACACTTTAAAGTGAATTGACTGTATATTTTGTGGGCGAAACGCGGCAGCCAATTGCTGGGGGAGATGTGGGAGGAAACTGGAAGAGGAGGATGGGCGATGCCTGAAAGTATAAACATGTTTGTTACACTCTCTGTGATATGATCTCGGATGTTGCCCAACGTACCACAAAGAGGCACAGGTGTGAGTGTGGGTTTTCCGTGAAGACCAGACAGCGACTTTGATTCCTCACGGCGTTACTCTCTTTTTTAACCTCTCACTGCCCGGCTAGTTTGGAACCACTGGTCTAAAAGGAAACCGAGGTTAAAAACGTACAGTAACTGTTTTAATTTTGTCATATAATGTCATAATCAGTCAATTTTACAATTTAATTAATTTCTCGGAAGCAGCTGGAAAATTGGCTACTTTATTCATTACTGGAATAAAGCTGAATCTTATCTGCTCGTAAGCGCTTCCTGTCTGCTAAAAAGAAAATCATTAATTCTATCTGTTTATCCCCATAAGGCAGTCCTCTGATTCCACCAAACAATTAAGGGATGAAAGGAGAAGCAACAATATGTTCGATAAAGTGAGTGTGTATGGTTGTCAGATTGTTCCGCGGGCTCTGGCCTGCTTCACGCTCCCCCACCTTACCCACCCCACCTTACCACTGCCACTCTGCCCCGACCCCCTGGAACTCCATCCCGCAGTCCCTCCGCCTCGCCCCTTTCCTTTCCTCCTTCAAGACCAGTCTCAAGACCCTCCTCTTCGACCGTGCCTTTGTTCAACCTCCTTCCTCCCGTGCCCTCCACCCTCCCTGATCCTGACCTCTTGCTCGGGTCCAAGACACTAATTGTCCAGCATCTTGGGACGTCCGCCTGATGTGTAATGTAATTTTGGTGTTGCTGTTGTTCATGGGTTAGCTGTACTCTCAGCCTGGAGCCAGGCAATGGTGATGGTGTTTGGGTGATGTAATATTTTGGTAACTAGACTGATACTAACTAACCTGGTACTGATGGGAGAGTGAAAGGGACTGAGGTTGTCCACCATTTTGCTATGGTTTCCATGAAACCTTCAATCTATGCAATATGAAGGTTGGATCTTTCTCTCCTGCCCATTGCCTTCACTTGCTGATCGCAATCTCTCACTCTTTACAAAAGTCCTTTGGACAAGACAAACCGAGTTCCCGTTCAGGTCGATGTGGAAGGTCCTATGGCATTACTCCAAAAGAGAAGGGAGTTTCTCTCTCCCGGTGTCCTGGCTGACTATCCTTCAGATAAAACTGGTCATTCACTCCGTGACTGTTTGGGAGAAGATTCCACTGTTTGCCTACAACGTACATTGTTGCTATATATTACAGTAAAACTTGTGTCGTGCTTTGAGATGTCTCAATGACATGTCTTCAAAAGCATTAATGATTATTACATATGAAAAATTTCTGCTTGTGGAAACAGTGTATTATCTTCAAGTCTTTGCTCCTTACAATTGCCAGGTTAGATTTAATTGGAAACAATATCCATATTGTCTTCAGCAGTTTCACTGCTTTTGTGCAGTCTCCTTCCAATATCCTTTTCTCTCGAAAGAACAAAACTGCTCTACACACATTCTGTACATTCCTTTCTTCCCATATCTCTTCCAGCTCATTACTTGCCTTTGAAACCTCTTTGAAAACACAAAAAGGTTTATTATAATGGTTAAAAGGAAAGATTTTGTTCCTAGCATTTAGAGTTCTTACCATTTCTGACAGAGGCAGATGTGCCTGAAAATAACAAACCGCAAAACTGTTTCTCACAGTCCTGAGTGCAATTAGAGCAGAAATCCAGAATATATTACATCTCATCTTATTATTCCTTCGTGATTGCATAAATTCCTGGCCAACAATCCTCCAAGTAAAATTGTTTTTTTCACTTCTCAGCTGTTTATGTGACATTGCTCTGTGCAAATGCTGACATGTTTGCCTACATAGTACGCTATACTTTACAGTAGATCCTGTGAAGTGATTCCGTCTCCACTGGCTCCTCGTTCCCCAGAGGATAGAGTTCAAAAGCTCATCCTCGCCTTCAAGACCCTCCACGGTGTTGCTCCTTCCTACCTCTGTGACCTGCTAATGCCATATTAAGCTGTCCGCTCCCTCCTGTCAGCAATATATCAGTGATGTAACAACTTACGTTTATAGACGGCTCTTCATGCAGGATAGAACCTCACAGTTCTACACAGTGGTTGGGCTAGATGTTAAGCAAGGGAGAAAGGATAGTGACCTTAGGTGTGGTTGAGAGAGGTAGGTCTTCAGAGGCACCACAGGTTATTACCACAGGTGCTGTATTAAATGCAAGGGTTTTTTATATTCTCTTAACTGGATGCCAACAATATGTAGTCTAATTTTCCATGTAGTCTCTTGATCAATACGCCATTGATCTTGGAAGTGTGTTTCACACAACTTTGTGAAAGAAAATAAAATTCACTCAACTGCTGTCTTGCTTGAGGCTTGGTTAATTTTAAACCCGTGTCGTCTTCTGTGCTGATCATATAAGCTATCTAGATGCAAACAGATATGGGTATTTTAACTGTTGCCAAGCTGGATGTGATTTGGCTTTATGAGGGTTTACTGCTACTCACACTGGTTAATCGATAGCTTTTCCTGTCTTCATATAACAGTGATTCCACAGCACAATCAGTTCAGTTTCCCTCCATGTCTGGGCTTTCATTGACTGGAGAAATAGACCTGAGGCAATCATCAGTCAGTCAAACCACAGCATCTGTAAATTGGTTCCAACTGCAAGACAAACCTGGAGGGGGAGGGAGGGCAGAAGGGATACAAGTGTAAAATTAACAAATTTGGTGAGTTTTGTGTGTGTGGTGGTGGGGGGTGGGGAAGATGGGACATGGAAAAGAGATTAGAAATATTATTTTAAAAAATATTAATCTATCTCCATGATGTCTAGTTTGAAGCATAAACTTTGAGTATGAATATGCAGTCATCTCCAATGGCCCCCTTTCCTGTCTAAAGATAATCTTTATGGGCCTATATATGTTTAACATTTTTAAAATCAGTTTGAGAGTTTGCAAAGATATGTAGTTTTGTTTAATGTATATTTTCAAGTGGATTAGTTCTTATCTAATTCACCTCCTGAAGAGGACCCAGGTTTAGAGTTGCAAAGGGTCATTGGAGGATAGACATCAGAATGTTTGTCTTTACTCAGACTTTACTTGACAACTGGAACAATTTACCAGGAAGGGAAGTTGAGGCCAGCCAGTCAAAGCACAACTTGGCTCCAACTGCAAAGCAAACACTTTGTCCTCTTTAGACTTGCTTCATTTTTTAAACAAAGAGCAGTTTGGTGCTATGACAGGAGGAGGGTAGGGTGGTGTACTGGAGGGATGAGATCAGATGGGCTGAAGGACTTTCTTCATCCAAACTGATCTGTGATTTGCCCTCCCAGCTAACAACAAGTAAGTGTTTAACATGAAATGCTACGTTTCAGAAAAATGACTTTGCAACAGATAAATAGTGTTATTATAATTATTTTACAATGCAGAGGGTATGCCATAAATCAACAGGCTCTTCCTCCTGCAGAGGTATAACCTGAAAATGAAATGCCAAGTGATTTAATGGACCGTTCACTTTCTGTTTCAGTTCCTCTGCTCTGGTCTTTAAAAGATGAAATCACATCTAAACCTGCTGATCAGTATTTATGTTTCATGATCGGGCGCAGAGAGGACAAACGGTAAAGGAGCTCCACATTTAGAAAGCGTTTGCTGATTAAAAACAATAAAACATTCCGGAAATTGCAGATCTAAGCATTTTGCCTTCCATATTTTTTTAAATGTGGAGAGACAGATTGACAGCCAGCACGAGCAGCAGGCAATGAGTGGTTCAATCTGTCTTGTGCTACACGAGACACACCTGTTATGAGAACGATGGATGATGGAGGGGGAATAAGGAACGATTGATATAAAAAAAACTACTGCCTCTTAACTTTCCTTGCCATTTCCAAGCCAGACAAATCTTGCACATAGGCAGAAAATGTTGACTTATTAACGTTTTGAACATTAAATCCACTCATTTTCTCCCTTCCTGTCCTTCAGGCCATTCAGTAAGGGTGAGAGGGAGAGGGGAAACTCCTGTGTGGGGAATTTGAGCATACAGTTCAGGCTCTCAGTCCAGTATCCTGCCCGGTGGGTGGGGGGGACATGCTGCATTGATGGAGATGTCGTCCTTTGGATGAGATGCAATGTTTTTTCTGCCGGTCCAGGTGGACGTTAAAGATCCCATGGCACTATTTGAAAAGAAATCTCTCTCAATGTCCTGGCCAACAATCTCCCAGATAAAATCGTCATTCAAAGCTCAGCTCTTTACTGTGTACAGTTGCTATATGCAAATTAGCTGTCATGTTCGCCTACAAAATACAGTCACTACATGTTACAGTGAAACTTTGAAACTCATTGAGACATTTCTATGTGAAATGCAAGAATTATGATTATTTCTCCAGCTGAATCAGGATGTTTTGAAATTTGAGTTTTATTTAGAAAGTTTTGAACAATAATTCCAACTAAGTTCCTGACCTTTCTAGTTTACTTTCATTTACTTTGACTGTGGATTGTTTCTGGATCTGCAACAGCCCAACAACAAGATTCCATTTATAGAGCGCCTTTCACGTCAGGAGGATGTCCCAAGGCGCTGTACAGTTGGATCAGGACCCGAGCAGGGGGGAAATGGTCAGGGTGAGGGGAGGGAAGGGAGGGAGCGAGGAGGGGGGAAATGGTCAGGGTGAGGGGAGGGAAGGCAGGGAGCGAGGAGGGGTAGAGAGTCGAGAGGGGAGCTGAAGGAACGGTTAAAGAGAAAGGTCTTGAGACCGGCCTTGAAGGAGGAAAGGGAGGAGGCGGCGAAGGCACTGGGGGATGGAGTTCCAGAGCCTCGGGGCTGAGAGGCTGATGGCCCGGCAACCGATGGTAGGGCGGTTGGGGCGGGGAATGTGGAGCAGACCGGAGCCAGAGGAACGGAGGGTACGGGCAGGTAGGTAGGGGGATAGTAGGTCGGAGAGGTAGGAGCGGATATGAGGGAGAAAGGACAGCTCAGGGTCGAACAGAACACCGAGGTTCCTGATGGCTTTGAGAGGTGGAGAGTGCGGCCTTGGATGCTGATGGTGTCAGCGCCTGAGGTGCGGAGGCGCTGACGTGAGCCAATCAGGAGGGCCTCAGTTTTGCGCACGTTGAGCTGAAGAAAGTTGTCTCTCGTCCAGGACTCGATGTCGGACAGACAGCTGTCAGGACATCGGTGGTCGTGGAGTTGAGAGTAGAGGAGGAAAGGTAGAGTTGGGTGTCATCCGCATACATGTGGAAGTTAACCCCATGTCTGCGGATGATGTCACCACAGGGGGAGCATATAGAGGGTGAAGAGGAGGGGACCGAGGACAGAGCCCTGAGGGACACCACACGAGACAGTGCGGTGGGTGGAGGAAAAGGCATTCGTGGAAACAAAGTGAAGACGGTGGGAGAGGTACGACCTAAACCACTCAAGGACAGGGCCTTGAAGGTTGAGGTGGGAGGACAAGCGGTGGAGGAGGATAGCATGGTCGACCGTATCGAATGCTGCCGATAGGTCGAGGAGGACGAGGAGGCAGAGGGAGCCCTGGTCACAGATGGTCAGGATGTCATTGGTGACCTTGACCAGGGCAGTTTCTGTGCTATGGGCAGCACGGAAACCCGACTGAAGGGGTTCGAATAATGAATGGTTGGAGAGGAAAGAGCGCAGCTGGGAGGCGACAACTCGTTCCAGGACCTTGGACAGGAAGGGGAGGTTGGAGATGGGCCGGTAGCTTGATAGCTGCGACGCATCAAGGGAGGGTTTTTTCAAGGTGGGAGTGATGGTGGCAGTTTTTAAGGGAATGGGGACAGAGCCAGAGGAGAGGGACAGGTTGACGATGTCTGTGATATGTGGGGCAAGGAGGTGGAGCTGGGAGATAAGGAGTGGAGTGGGGATGGGGTCAAGGGAGCAGGTGGTGGGTTTCAGGGATAGGATGAGTTTGGTGACAGAGGGTGGGGAAACGGGTACGAAAGTGTGTAGGGGAGGATGGGTAGGAGTCGGAGTGTGGGAGGGAGGGGGTGGGGGGTGGGTGGATGTTGGAGGGGAAGTGACCGCGGAGCGAATTCCCTTGATTTTGGATTCAAGGAAATCCAGCATCTCCTCGCAGTGAAGGTTGGAGGAGATGACCTGCGCGGGGTTGGGGGGGACGGAGGAGTCGGGATGTGGTAGAAAACAGTAGCCTGGGGTTGTTCTTCGCCTCCAGGATTATCCTGGAGTAGAAGGACGACTTGGCCGAGGCTAGAGTGGAGCGGTAGATTTTGAGGAGGTCCAGCCAGGTTTGTCAGTGGACCGTTAGGCCAGATTTGACGCAGGTGCGTTCAGCCACACCTGGCTCTTCAGTGAGCAGAGGTGGGTGGTGTGAACCAGGGGGAGGAGTGAAAGTAGGAGACAGTACGGGAGGTGATGGGGGCAAGAGTGTCGAGTGTGGAGGAGAGGGTGTTGTGGAGGAGGGTGAGAGGCGAAGAGGGGTCAGTGAGGGTTGAAGGCCAGAGGGAGAGGAGTTCAGAGGACTCCAAGGCAGGGGTTAGGGATTGTGGGGGTAACTTCTTCCAGCGGCGGTAGAAGATGGTGGTGGGTCTGGTGGAGGTGGGGAGGGGGGTGGAGGTGGTGAAGGAGATGAAGTGGTCGTCGGAGACGGCCTTGTCAGTGATAGTGGTAGAAAACAGAAGCCTGGGGTTGTTCTTCGCCTCCAGGATTATCCTGGAGTAGAAGGACGACTTGGCCGAGGCTAGAGTAGAGCGGTAGAGGAGGTCCAGCCAGATTTGTTGGTGGACCGTTAGGCCAGATTTGACACAGGCCCAGGCTCTGAGGAACACACCGTAATGAGGTGTGTGAGCGGCCGGAGATATTTTGGCTCTTTTTCTCTTGAACAAGTCTTGTATTTGGTGTTGTGCTTACAAAGTGCCTTACAGCAATTACCTCTTTGTAGTTATTGCATATTAGTAGACAAACATGGCACTGAATTTGTGCACTGCAATGTTCCAGAAACAACCAGGAGCTGAATGACGAAGGACACTACTGTGTGCAATTGGCTGCCATGTTTCGCCCACAAAATAGACAGTCAATCCACTTTACAGTACAGGCTGTGAAGTGCTTCGAGACATCTCAACAACATGATTACGTGCTATATCAAATACAAGAAATATTATTATTAATTGCAGGATTGTTGGCCAGGCCAGTGGGAGAAACTCCATTCTCTATTTGAATTGCGCCATGGGGTTTTCTAATTCCCCGTGGACTGGTTTTCTGTCTCGTGCAATGGAGAAATTGCATGGTGCTGACCCCTTTTTGCTACCAGCAAAGCTAAGATAATAATAATAATCCTTGCATTTGATACAGTCCCATCACATCTTCGAGACATCTCAAAGCGCTTCACAGAATACCTGGTGAAGTGAATTTGTGGCTGAAAAATTGTGGGAGTTCAGAAATTTGCCACGTGAGGAATTGTAGAGTATATAGAGATGCCCTCAATCCAAAGAAAAGCAAGAAATTCTCCATTTGGTCTATAATGAATCCTATGACCATAGAATGCAGGAGGCCATTAAGCTCATTGTAGGAGTGTGTTTGTGTGTGTGTGATTGCTCTTTCAAGAAGCTGTCCATCCTAATCCCAATTCCCTGCTCTTTTTCTGTCTCATCTGCATGAGCTTGTCTGATATTCCTTTCTTGTTTTTCTTAAATGCCCCCTATCTACTCTGCGGCCTTCCCTGACAAACCATTCTGTAGCCTGACAACCCTCTGGGAATTGTTGAAACCTCTCCTTTTGGTCTTTGTCACAATCTCAAATTCTCCCTTCCCAAGGACTGCAGAGAAGATGTCTTATTTTCCAATAACAAAACAATGCTATCTACCAAAACAATGCTATTTAAGTCACTTAAAGAGCGTTTTTGTTAGTTAAAGTACTCGTGTGAATTCCTGCACAATTTATGAGGTTGTTTTATGGACCAATATAGCCATTTAACTTGCATTGAACACATTGAGAAGTTACTTATCTTGGCACATTAAGTGTAATGCAGAATTTATTTGCTGATCTTGAATTGTTACAGCAATTTCTCTGTGTCTGGAATGAACTATGCATTCCTTCACTGGAGGAAGTGACACTCTTTCTAATGCTAGAAAATATTAATTGCAAAATTGGCAAGAGCCAAATCCAGAGTGGCCTTTTGGGGTAACTGGTATACTTAAACTGAATAAAACCATGTAGTTTGGCATTGTAAACACTATCTTGTGAGCTTTTTGTTATTATCCAGCTGTGATCACCCTACCTATTACACTTCAGCTTACAGGGTTAACTGGAGCCAGGTGAGAAGAATCCTTGCCCCCTGTGTTAGTTAGCCTTGCCTCTCCAAATCTTGCCTGGGAGCCAGGCTGGCTGGTCTATCTTCATCAGTGCCTCGGAGTACTGTGAACTTGCCTCGCTCAGGAACTGGACTATTCGAGATCACCAGAAGGATGGTGTTGAGTGTGTTGTTCCGTTACTTGGCACAGCACCTTGGAGCCAGCTCAGGCCTGAAGAGAAGCACATGGCTTCCCCAAGGAGGATCGTCAGGCTGCAGTTACACAATAACAAAATAACAGCAAAATTACATTTGTTTAGCGCCTTCCACATTGGGAGGACGTCCCAAGGCGCTTGACAATCAGTATACAACACTTGGATAATGATCATTTTGTGCTTTTGGCCAGGAAATGGTACATATTTCACGTAATATTAATAATAATCCTTGCATTTGATATAGCGCTTTTCACGTCTTCTAGACGTCCCAAAGCGCTTCATAGAATATACTGTAAAGTGAATTGACTGTATATTTGTGGGCGAACGCAGCAGCCAATTGCGCACAGCAATGTCCCACAAACAGTCGTGGATTGAAAATGATCAATTTATTATTGTTTGTATTGGAGGAATTATTATTAGGCTCTGTGTGGAGTAAGGAAACTTGCCCAAGGTTTCGCCCTGACCTGCCTGGAATTGAACCCAGGTGTCTCGCTTGCAAAGCGAGTGCTCTAACCACTGAGCTATAGGACTCCACCAGGGAATGTGGCACTGAATTGAAAACCAGAATATCAGAAACCTGGCAATTTATAGACTGTATTTGAGATACCCTATCCCTCAACATATGTTATCTATATTTATTTTAAAACATCCAAGGGTGGTTATAGTTATGTATTTCATAAATGTGGATGTTGAAATTAACCAGCCTGACAACGCAGAACAATAATAGATTTTTCAGCATTTGATGTGCTTTTTTAAAATTGCCCGCAGAGAAAATAGATTTAAAATATCAAAGACCTGCTAATGCGTGTTGTGTGCAGTTTTTACAATAGAGTTAGTGTCTTTGAAGTCGTAAAAATAAATCTAGAGTAGTATTTTTCATTTCTGTATTGTGGAGTGATTCACAAATGATGCATAATACATTGTAAGCACTGTCCTTTCGACATTATTGCAAATAAAACACTAACGTAAGCAAAGATTAAAAATATGTGGCGTGGGGAATAATTTTTAGAGAAGGCGTCAATTGCTCGAACAAGAAACGTTTGCGATTTGCAATAAGCCAGTTCTATAGGAAGCATTTCCATCATTGGCGTTGTGTGTCGAGCATTGCTGTTGTTGGTGCTTGTGCTCTGGTGGTAAGAGTGGACTGATAATGTGGGAAATCGGGAGTTTTGTGGGATGCTACCGTGTGTGAGGGGCCCTACATAAATGCAAGTTGTTGTTGTAGTTTTACCCTCATGCCTCTGTGATTGGCTCCCGATACAACATTTTTAAACACGTGGAGCTTTTTTTGCTGAATCAGCTATCAGCTCCACCCCCCCTTCCCCCCAACCACACAAATCGTCACCATTATACCTAACAATCTCAAGCTCTTTGGGGGCTCTGTCTGGAGGGCATCCAGTTAACATTTCCGGGGAGACATTGCACTTGGGTTTAGATTTACTCTGAACTCAAAAATACTCCAGATGCTGGAAATCTGAAACAACAATAGAAGTCACTGGGAACACTCAGCAGGTCAGGCAGCATCTATGGAGAAAGGAAAGTGAGTCAGTGTTTCAGAACTGATGAAGGATCGTGGACCCAAAATGTTGACTCACTTTCCTTTCTCCATAGATGCTGCCTGACCTGCTGAGTGTTCCCAGTGACTTCTGTTTTTACTCTAGATTTACTCTGATTTTCTTAGCATTTCCAGTGCCCAACACTGTGCTTGAGTATTCAAGCCAGACTGGCTGTTCTACACATATATACCACCTACACACGGAAATTTCTCTGTCTTGAATGACGAAGCATGCACGCTCTCTTTGGAAGGATGTGCCCTAATTCTGGAGAGCATTAGATTCAGGCTGTTGAGAACCAAGGCTTGGGGGCCAGAGTGTGTTGGAATAACTGCTGGAGTCTAACCAGCCAAAACTACATAGCTTGTCATTGGGAGCACTGTCTGTCAAGCTTCCCGCTGCTTGTCCAACGAGGACTACCCATGAGAGCTTTGCTTGCAGGGTTAAGGGAAGGTGCGTTGGAGGATTCCCTGCCCAAGGTACGCCAACTGATTGAATTCAGACTTCATTTTAAATCTGTTTCCTGAAAATCATACAACGTGCAGAGATCCAGATTCACATTAACACTGTATTTAAGAATTTGCCAAATTCTGTCGGCCCGAAAATGCTAAACAAATAGAGTGCACCTTGGTAAGACCATGGAGGGCTTTGAAGGTGAAGACCAGGATCTTGAACTGTATCCTATGTGTGATGGGAAACTAGTGGAGTCGGGCAAGGATGGGGGTGATAGGGTCTCGGAGTTTGGTGTGGGAGAGGACACAGGCTGCAGAGTTCTGGATGATTTGTAGCTTATGGATGGAGGAGTGGGGAGGCCGACAAGCAAGAAATTTGCATAGTCAAGCCTTGATGTTATGAATGCATATATGAGGGTTTCAGCGACCTGCGGTGTGAGACAGTGGTGATGCCAGGCGATGATGCAGAGGTGGAATAAGGCAGAGAGGGTCATGGCACAGATATGGGGTAGAAAGTATAGTTGAGGGTCAAACAAGACCCCGAGGTTCTGGACTGGCTTAGTAAGGTGGAGTGTGCAACCATGGATGGTGATGCTGTCAGTGCCTGAGGTGTGATGATGCTGAAGGGAGCCAGTCAGGAGAGCCTCGGTCTTGTTGACGTTCAACTGAAGAAGGTAGCTCTCATCTAGGACTTGATGTCTGACAGACATTCTGTCAGGACATCAGTGGATCCTGGAGTCAAGAGTGGAGGCAGAGAGATACAATTGCATGTCATCCGCATACATGTGGAAGTTGATCCCATGTCTGCAGATGATATCGCCAAGAGGGAGCATATGGATATTGAGCATATAGATATTGAAGAGAAGGGGATCAAGGACAGAGCCCTGAGGAACGTGACATGAGATTGTATGGGAGCTAGAGATGAGACAAATGGTTTGTGAGTTTACACAGTAGTGTATTGAAGGATCTTTGGGAAAAGGTTAACAAATGTATTGGTGAAGAGGCATTGAGTGATAATTCAGGGACAAAGAGGTTAGATGGTTAATGGAATGACATATTGATCGACTTGGCCAATGACTTCGGGAGCAAAGGAATGGTTGGAAGGTTTTACACAATCACATGCTATATTGAGTCACCTTGAGAATACTGTTCATTTAGCATTCAGTTTGTGTTTCAACAGTGGAATAGATTTTTGTCAACCACCCAGTGATGTATTAAACCTACAGTCCCATTGTCTCATTCAAATAGCAGATGCCATTATATTTACTTAGAATCCAAGAATATTGACCTCAGTTTGTGAGGCATGCAAATTAGCTGTCATGTTTGCAGCAAAATACACAATCACTACACTTTATAGGAGATTCAGTGAAGCACTTTGAGATGCCCTTAATAATAATCCTTACATTTGCTATAACGCCTTTCATGTCAGGCGGATGTCTCAAAGGATATACAGTATTTTAAAGTGGAGCGACTGTGTATTTTGTGAACAAAGATCTTTCCGCCATGAGAATTATCAAATATCAAATGCAAGGATTATTATTATTAAGTGCAATATCAAATGCAAGGATTATTTATCCATCTGAGAATTTAACCCTTACCTCCAGAGACAACCCCTTTCCCCACCCATTCCCACAGCAGCAAGTACAATCTTTACCTCTACCTGCACCTAACTCTTGGTCCACCAATACTGTGCCCAAACAGGTACCTGTTCCGCAAGAAAACAATAAACTGGCTTTTTTTTAAGGAGGCTGAGAAAAGAAACCTTCCGATATCAAGTCAGTTCTTGTAGAGTGTCAAACAGCTTGCTTACATCTATAAAGAGAAACTATTTCCTCTGATAGGGGAATCCAGAACATGGGGCCATTTATGAGTGAAATTATGAGGCAGTTTTTCACCCAAAGGGTAGTGGAAATCTGGAACACTCTCCCCCAAATGACTGTGGATGGTGGATTCACAGCTATTTGTTCGGACAGGGTATTAAGGGATATGGCCAGGGCTGGTAATTGGACTTGAGGTACATATCAGCCATGATCTTATAGAAATGGAGTAACAGGCTCGAGGGGCTGAATGGCCTCTTCCTGTTTCTATGGTTCTATGTCTAAAACCAACCCACAATGCTCTAGGTCTTCAGCGGCTCACTGCCTTCTGCTTTAGAAGCTGGCACATTGGGTCCAGCGCACTGGGTATGTTGCTTTTGAGTGAGTGGATAAAAGGACCATGTTGAATCCATCATTTCCCAATGCTTTAGTAAAGAGGTCGGTGAGTGTGTGGGGGCTATTTATTGTAAAGTGTAGCGATGATTGGGCCCACCATGCTACATAACAGTAACTAACCCTATATCCTACAGAGCTTTGTATATTGTGTATCAGTTTGTATGGTTCCAGACAGTAGGGGAATTGTAGCCTCAAAGCAAGTTATAAACAAGGAATTAATTAATTCGTCCTTAACAGCCACAATATAGTATCAGTGACAGTGAGCATCCTCCCGGGATTAGTAGAGGAAACAATCTTGTGACTGTACAGGGGGGAGAAGAACAGATTACAACGGGTTTGGAAGAATTAGCATATTTACTGTATTTGCATGTTTGCAAGAATATCTCTGGAATCAATTTTTCATCAACTTAGTGTGTTTCATCAAAACAACTTGGTTTTCTGCGTGGGTTGTTTCTGCCCATTTTAATGTCTCTTCTCTTGAATTTGCATGTTTACCATTATCTCAGTAATTTGCATGCAATCTGTGCAGGAGCTCCTTCCCAGCATCACCAATCTCCAACAACACAGTCAACATTCAAGGTATCATTTTGGAAGGAGAACTGGGGGCCGGGCACAGTCGCTACAGTTACCAGCAAATCTGTGAAGCACTTTGAGACAATGAAGTTTTTCTTTACCCAGAAAGTAATTAACGACAGGAACAGATTGCTGGAAAAGACAGGGCACTGGGACTCATTTAAAAAAGCAGCTTGATGCTGTGATGGGAGGATGATAGGGTGAGTGTTCTGGAAGGAAGAGATCAGATGGGTCAAAGGGCCATATTTATCATCCAAACCATTTTTGAGATACGTCCCCCCAATGTGAAAGGTGCAATATCAAATGCAAGGATTATTATTTATTAATTAGCACGCAGGTTTTTGTTCTGTTTGCCCTTGTATCTTAACTGGATACATTCAACAGATACGATTCTACGCAACAGATCTCCACTTGTTGTAGTTTGTTCTTCACACTATTGGCAGCAAGATAAGACTTTACCAAATTAATGATTTGGACATTATATTAAACAAGCACATACCATTTCTTTCCTAGTGGTAATCACAAAGTCCTTTATCCACTTATAACACTGAAAAAACTCTTTTTAAAACTAAACACAAACCTAGTTTCTATGAGTTTGTAGCCAAAGAGAAAGTTCAACTTGGTTTGCAATGTGATGTTCAGCCTGTTGTTCATTTGAGACTATTATTGTGTTTAAAAAGCATAAATAGTGAAGCCTCTGAATGGAATTATACTGTGATGAGAGCAGATTATTCATCAGCAACTTCCCATGAGATTTGCAAAGAATGATTGCCCCTTGTGTCAAATAATGCAAGGCGTTTAGATGAAGAGAGGAATAAAATACAAATAAAATAATTTGCAATGATGATCCATTGCTGGATTTATATCAGTTGTGCTTTTTATAGCGTATTCCTTCTGATGGTGATAAACCATATTGAGTACTGCTGTGGAGGCAATGGCTTTTTCTGCTGGAAACAGTTACTTGTGTTATATACTGAGGTGCACAGTATAGAGAAATTAACTATTTTAAAAGAGTTTTTCTCTTTGCAAAAAAATCCTTTTATTTCACAGGTTTGAGGATAATTCATGTCAGAATAAAACCAAACCCTCTGTGTTTATTATTCTGGTTCCTTTGCCCTGCAGGACTCCAGGGCACTGCTGATTTAGGTTTTAATTTAGGTTATCAGCAGGACTTGGAAGGACAGACCAGTCACTGGGGTGTGGATTTTTCCCCTTCAGCTCCTGTTAAACCTGTAAGCCTAACAGATAGTGTGGTCATAGCTGGACAAATAGTGAGACGCTTGCCAGATAGTTCATTCAATGAATGGCAAGCTTGGCTGGCAGGATGTCGTAATGGTAAGGAAGATGGTGGCAATGCTCTCACAATTTCATGCTGTGTTGGCCTCCATGAAGCTTGCAGGGAATTCCTACTACCTGCCATCCACATAGTGAGGGCTCAAACCCGCACTTATCAGATGTCAAGTGAACAACTACTGATCATCCTTCGGGGGGGAGAGAGTGGAGGGAGGTAAGCAAGGTCTCCTAGGAGCTGAATTAGCTTGAAGGTGATGTGCTTGGCAACAGAATGTCAGAATCAAAGCAACCCCCTGTCACGGTCTCTAGTCCAGTTCCTGAGCCAAGAGCATCCGCAATACTCCAGGGCACTGCTGATAAAAGCATAGTCAGCCTGTCTCATTGGCAGGAATTGGAAGGGAAGACAAGTCACTGGGGGTAGGGACTCTTTCCACTCAGCTCCTATTAACCCTGAAAACCAAAGTCCCAACAAATAGAGCGGTTGTAGCTGGGCAAGCAGCAGGAAAGCTTGCCAGGCAGTGCTCCCCATGTGAAATATTTTACATTTCTCCACATTGAATTTCATCTACCCAAATCCCAAGTATGTTCAAATCCTCCTGTAACCTATCTTGTTCAGCTTACATTACATTTGTATAGTGCCTTTCACGTCAGGAGAACATCCCAAAGCCCTGGACAGTGACAGCATTTCAGATCCAAGCTGGGGTCGGGGGGAGCAGGGAGGGGAGGGGAAAGGGGGTGGCTGATGGCATGGTTGAATAGGAGGGTCTTGAGACGGGACTTAAAGGAGGCTAAGGAGGGGGCGAGACGAGGGGGATGGAATTCCAGAGGTTGGGGGCAGAGTGGCTGAAGGCTCTCCCGCCAATGGTGAGGCAGTGGGTCGGGGGACGTGGAGCGGGCCAGAACCGGCTGAGCGGAGGGAGCGGGCGGGTTGGTAGGGGGTTTGGAGGTTACAGAAGTAGGGTGGGGTGAGGCCATGGAGGGCTTTGTAGATGAGGACCAGGATCTTGAACTGGATCCTCTGAAGGATAGGGAGCCAATGGAGTCGGGCGAGAATGGGGGAGATGGGGTCACGGAGTTTGGTGCGGGAGAGGACATGGGCCTCAGAGTTCTGGATTATCTGCAGCTGTGGAGGGAGGAGTTGGGAAGGCTGACAAGCAGGGAGTTTGCATAGTCGAGCCTGGAGGTGATGAAGGCATGAACAAGAGTTTGTTTCAGTCGCCTGAGGAGTGAGGTAGTGGCGGAATCAGGCGATGTTATGGAGGTGAGGGAAGGCAGAGTGGGCCATGGCTTGGATGTGGGGAAGAAAAGACATTTGAGGGTTGAACAAGATACCTCGGTTCCCCACTGGCTGGTGAGTTGAAGTGCGCAACCATGGAGGTTGATGCTGCCAGAGCCTGAGGTGCAGAGGTGCTGGTGCCAACAAGCTGTTCAATTTTTTGCACTTAATTTCCTCCCAACAATTGGACTGACTAAAATAAGACCGGTCAATATGTTCACGTGAGTGACACACTGGTGTTCCCCCGATTTGTTGACTGTACAATAAATTTGGAAATCCATCCAAAACTAGCTAATTGTGGTTTTAAGATGATTGAGTGAACAATTTCCTCTAGGTGATATGTATCTGATTTAAGCACTGGATTTCAGAATACAAAATTGGTTTGGTTGACTTGTAGCCTGCGCAGCATTGACTTGAGGTGAATTTCAGTCCGATAATCTAACTGAAGGGTTCACTTGTACTAAGCAGTCGAATTTTCACTCGCTGCTCTGAATAACTTTGAGAGAAAATAGATGTTGAGGAATTGAATCTAATCTTTGCAAACCTTGATCTCTTTGACATTGTGTTAACTTTCTTACCATTTTGGCTGTAGCTGGGATAAAAGGAATTTGGCAGTCAGTTTTATATCATTGAAGGAACACTGAATGGAGCCATATCTTTAATACATTTTCACACAAACGGTAGTGGAAATCTAGAACTCACTCCCACCAAAACGCTGTGGACCCTGGATCCAGTCAAATTTTCAAGACTGAAGTGGACAAAATTTTGTTAGGTAAGGATTGAGGTACAGATCAGCCATGAACTAATAGAATGGCAGAACAGCCTTGAGGGGCTGAATGGCCTACTCCTGTTTCTATGTTCCCGTAAATGCTTATTTTGAGGGTGATTCTTGGCAATTGTTGTTGTTCTGTATTAAATAAAAATAGTTGCTTGGAGTCATTTTAAAATGCAGTAAGTGATTTATAATAATCAGTACATTTAATATAGAGACATTCACTTTGGGAGGACATCTGAAAGCAGGATACACTGTTATACAAATGTAATCTTGTTGTTGTTGTAGTGTGCTGCCCTGTTGTGTGGTGAGTTAAGGGATAAGGCAGCTCCTTGGGATGTCCTCCCGATGTGAAAAGCGCTACACAAATGTAATTTTGTACTGCATTATGAGGCAACCATAATTGTGAGAGAGCTTCAGCATAAATTATAGCTTGAACCCTGACCGTGAATTACTGCTCTGTAATGACAAGAGGTTTAGAATACATTAGAATATACAGCACAGAAACAGGCCATTCAGCCCAACTGGTCTATACCGGTGCTTATGCTCCACATGAGCCTCCTCCTGCCCCTTCTCAACTAAGCCTTCAAGCATAACCTTCTATTCCTTTCTCCCTCATGTACCTCTGTAGCTTCCCCTTAAATACATCTATGCTATTTGCCTCAACAACTCCCTGTGGTAGCAAAGTTCCACATTCCCACTACTCTCTGTGTGAAGAAATTTCTTCTAACTTCTCTATTTGTGACTATTTTATATTGATGGCCCGTGGTTATGGTCTCCTCCACAAGTGGAAACATCTTCCCTATGTCTACCCTATCAAAACCTTTCATCATTTTAAAGACCTCTATCAGGTCACTCCTTACCCTCTTTTCAAGAGAAGAGTCCAGGTATGTTCAGCCTTTCCTGATAGGTATAACCTCTCAGTTCTGGGATCATCCTCGTGAATCTCCTTTGCATCCTCTCCAGAGCCTCTACATCCCTTCTATAACGTGGGGACCAGAACTGCACACAGTATTCTAAGTGTGGTCTAACCAAGGTTTTATAGAAATTTACCATAACTTCTCTGCTTTTCATTTCTATCCCTCTAGAAATGAACCTCAGTGTCTGGTTTGCTTTTTTATGGCCTTATTAACCTGTTTGGATGACAGTTGGTTGCACAGCAGCCCAGAGAATCTGGGTTTGGGTTGTAAAGGGCCACTTTGGGACAAACACCAGGAAGTATCACCCAGAGGGCAATTAACGACTAAAGGGTTACAAAGAGACCACATTACTGGGATTTACTTTAAGAAGAAACTCAATGCTTTGTTGGGCAGACTGTAAGGTGGGGATTCTTGAAGGATGAGATCAAGTGGTCCAATGATTCTCCTTCTCAATCAAGCTTGTGATCCTTCAAAATACCCACCTGACCATCCTCCCATCAGAGCATTGAGCTGTTTGTTAAACGAGTCCAGGTTGCTCACAAAATGGGTGGCTTATTGGCAGGTTGTTTTATATTTCTGTTAGCGAAACCTAGTGTGATCCACAAAGTGATTTGTGGATTGATGGGCATGCTTATTCCCCCCAGTACCTCTGATAGGCTGACCCTGGCCTCTTGCATGTCCCTCGTCGCCTCCGTTCCACCATTGGCAGGTATGCTTTTAGCCACGATGGAACTCTTTCCCTCAATCCCAATGGCTTGCTCCTCCTTCCCCATTTTTAGATTGAATACTTGATTGAAGGTCTGAAGACCTTCTTCTTTGACCGTGCCTACGGTCACGTCCCCACTTCCCTTGGCTTGAAATCGAGCACCACCATTGTTAAGCGCTCCGAGTTGTTGTTTAAATTTATTTTGCTTTGTGTGTGTGTGATGTGTGCGAGTAATGTGTATAACGTGTATATTTATGTGCGTGCTACATATTCACACAAATGTTGTGTATTGTCTATTTGTGTGTATTGCAAATGTATGTGTGTGTACCGGGTGTGTCACAAGTGTGATATCATATCAGGGGTAGGGTTGTCGCACACACACACAACAACAAAAATTACATTTGTATAGTGCCTTTCACGTGAGGAGGACTTCCCAAGGCGCTGACGCATACACACAGCATGACGGGGAGCTTGATTGAATACTTGCTGCTGGATCACTCTGAGAAAGGACAAGTGTGATTATTTCGTCAGAGCTGAAAAGTTGCACATAGAATCATAGAATATAACAACATAGAACGAGGCCATTCGGCCCATCGTGCCTGTGCTGGCTCTTTGGAAGAGCTACCCAATCAGTTCCATTCCCCCGCTCTTTCCCCATATCCTCGCAAAAATTTTTCTCTTCAAGTACCTATCCGATTCCCTTTTGAAAGTTGCACCGCCCTACCTCTCTGACCTCCTCTCTCCTCAAAATAGTGCCCGTTGCCTTCGTCCCTCCGGATCTGGCCTCCTCCTTGTCCTCTGAGTTCTCTGCTCCACCCTCGGCTGCCGTGCCTTCAGCCACTATGCCCCGAGGCTCTGGAACTCCCTTCCTCACTCTCTTCGCCTCACCCCCTCTCTTCCTATTTTCAGGTCTCTGCTGAAGACCTTTCTTTTCGACCGCACCTTTGGTCACCTTCCTCCCCTCCCCCTGGCTCCTCCCCCTCCCCTGGCTCCTCCCCCTCCCCCTGACTCCTCCTCCTCCCCCCGGCTCGGCCCCCTCCCCCCGGCTCGGCCCCCTCCCCCCGGCTCGACCCCGTGATCCGTTACTGTGAAGCGCTCTGAAATGCCGTCCGGTGTGGAGGGCGCTATATAAATCCAAGTTGTTGTTATTAAATCTGTTTCCACCACCCTTTCAGGCAATGCATTCCAGACCGAAACAACTCTCCAGTTACAGCATGTAGTCTTTGGCCAGACAGCTTTGACCCTTCACGGGGGATTGAGCCCAGCGTGATCACACCCGTCTGTCTTCACATTACACATGGCTGAAACCAGCTCCTGGAGGCAGGTCATGTCAGAAGAGAAGTTCCAGATCAATTTGCATTGGCTGAGACCACAGGCAGTCGCTGCCAAATTCACAGCAATTTGCCACCAAACCACTGTAAACACTGAAAAACCTTTAATTCAACAAACACAATGGATTATGAGATGTATCCAAAACTGCTAATAGCATGCTGGGCTTTTTACACAGGGGCTAGAATACAAAAGTAAAGCAATAATGCTTAGTTTGTACAAATTATTGGTTGTACAAACCAATTCTAACTGGATTACAACAACAACAGCAACAACAACTTGGATTTATATAGCGCTCTCCACGCCCGACGGGGTCTCAGAGCGCTTATTGTGTTTTAGGCATCTCACTTCAAGAAAGTCCTTCGAGATTAGTTTTCATTGGGGAATGAAGGGCTGCAGTTATGAGGAGAGGTGGAGAAGCTGTGGCTGGTATCATTGGAGCAAAAAAGTTTGAGGAGGGACATGGACAGTTTGATGGTGGACAGAATTATGAGGGGTTTTGACAGGGTAAATAGATTACCATGTAAATAGGATGAAGATGTTCTTTCCATTGATAGGAGAGTCAGTGATTTGAGTACATAGTTATCAGATAGCCACAATAACAGTGAACAGAGAACACAGCAGGAATTTATGCCCAGAATGTTGAAGGGATGAGAATTCATTGCTGAGTAGGGTTGTGGAGGTGAAGGCCATTGTGGCTTTCAAGAGGGAAGTAGACAGGCATATGAAAGAGAAAGACTTGAAGAGGGATGGGGGTAAGGCAGGTGGTGGGATTGAATTGATCTCCTTGCACTGTGAGCCACAGTGAACTCGATGGGCCAAACAGTCTCCTTCTGCGCTGTAGATATCCACGTTTCTGTGCTTCCTGAATTATCTGGCTTAGCAGCTCTGGCATAATCTAAATGGAAAAATGTGAAATTAAGCTGATCAAAGGTTTGCACACATTGGGTGGATTTAAAAAGAATCACAATTTAGAGGATAAGCTGGGATTCGATCTGCGGTCTGTTCATTTCATTTATGCCACCTTTACTGTGGAGTCCTGTGGTTAGAGCGCTAACCTCGCAAGCGAGAGACCTGGATTCGATTCCCAGCAGGCAGGGTGAAATGTTAGGCAAGTTTCCTTACTCCACACGCCTAACTTTACCTCGCAGTAAGTAGAAACTCGGTTGTTAGTCGATTACTGGATTGCTTTTTCGGGAGTAATAATTCCTTCAAGAAAATTTAAATAAAAAAATAAATTGGTCACTCAATCCACGACTGTGTGTGGGACGCTGCTGTGTGCAATTGGCTGCCGCGTTTCACCCATAAAATGTACAGTCAATTCACTTCACAGTATATTCTGTGAAGCGCTTTGAGACGTCTCGAAGACGTGATAAGGCGCTGTATCAAATGCAAGGATTATTGTTAT
This sequence comes from Callorhinchus milii, assembly GCF_018977255.1. Classification (NCBI taxonomy): domain Eukaryota; kingdom Metazoa; phylum Chordata; class Chondrichthyes; order Chimaeriformes; family Callorhinchidae; genus Callorhinchus; species Callorhinchus milii. The sequence continues at coordinate 20,268,941 of NW_024704751.1, forward strand.
TATCTTGCTAGAAGTGAAAGTGTCATTGCTTGGATATACCCAATTTTTATATTTGAAGCTGAGAATAAATGTATGTATGTACGAAAACTGAATTGCTATCACAGAAATGGACCATTTGGCCGAACTAACCTTTGCTTTTATTTACACTCCATACAAGTTTCCTTACTCCACCCCTCGTGTTCCCCTCTCCTGTGCCCCTCTGCATATGTATTGAAGAGCAAACTTTTAATGACTTTCAAGACAAAAGTCTCCTTGATACGATTTACTACATCTACCAAAGCCATGCACAGGAAGCGCCACTTGCTTACATGAACCATACAGGAAGTGACATCAACAGCAAACTGACAAGCAATGACGGTCACTTGATCTCCAATTCAAACGCAACATCTGCGAAATTGTAACCAGACAGTTGTGTTATAATAAGATTCCCCTATATACGTAGGCTAGATAGGTGAAAAGAAGGTGTGGTGGAGATATTTAAAATCTTTATTTCTCTGAAGGAGTTGAGCTTTCTCATTGGGTTTACAGATGCTGGATATTGGGAAGGACTTATTTTGGGGTGCAAGAGCAGGACTTGTGCTCTTGGCGATGAGCAAAATTGGATGCTTTGAATCCTGACCTGCCTTAGCCCTGGTCAAATTGGTCAATGTTTCCATAACTACTTGCAGGACATTGTTGTGCACAAATTGGCTGCTGGATTCGCCTAAAATAATCAACGTAAAATGTTAACTACCGAAATTGATGCAGGAAAACACCATGGCCTTGACTTTGTTTATCAGGAATGTGCCTTCTGATAAGGAGAAGTGGAGAGAACACTCAGAAGAAAATTCATGGACACCACGTGGTCTGAACACTGGTGGTAAACGTGCCCTACAATCTCAGGCCTATGAGCTTTAACCACAAACAGTGGTAGTTGCTATTTGATTGGCCTGGGCTTTACACAGGAACCAGTCAGGTCCAAAAATAAAGAGTTCGATCAAGAACAGTGAGATGCAGATCTGACCAACTCCCTTCTCTTCCAGGGAGAGAAAAATGATCAATAGTTAATTCTCTGATAACCTGGTTGCTACAGTTATCCCGTGAGTTATTGGCTGGGCCAATAGAAAAGTGTGGCTGCACATTTTCCACTGCAACCGTGTCCACCGGTCGCTCGCGCTGTTTGCTCGACGCTGCTCCCGTGGGTGGAGCGTCTCCGGTCGTGCATGCGCGGCGCTGGGGGATGTTGGGATCACTGAAGTGGCAAGAGTGGGAAATAGGCTTCACCAAGCGCCCGCGGCCCAAACTGAGCTCCTGTGCCAAATTCTTGGTAAGTGATGCACTATTCAAATGAACATTTTTAGTATTTTAAACATAACTAACGACATGTTCAGGAAATGTCTGCCTATAGTTTTAGGTAGGGTTGTTTCACAGAATGCATCTCTGAATAGCACCAAATGACCCACCGCAATTTGGGCAAATGCCCTGCGCTTATGGGGTAAATATTTCCGCACTTTTCTATTGTCCCAGGTTATTGCTCTTTGTATCACCATTAACTGTGGAATTATACTAAAGGAAACAATTGTTTAAAATCCAAATTGTGCACACATGATTTCTTCATCAATTAAATAATAAAAGTAAAGTTTCCTTCCACTAAGCTTTTCATTAAATCCTATAATGTGCTTTGAGGCATCTTCCTAATGTCAAAGGAGTGCTGTCAAATTAAGATTTGGATAGTACGTTTTGCTCATTTCATTCAGTTTTATTCAGTGCCTTGCAAATTTCCCAGTCGGAGACCTCCCTGCCCTTGGCTGCACTGCTCCTGGTAGCAGACAGGCTGATTTTGACTGACTATTGATTTTATTTTCATTCTTCTTGCCTGGGGGGGGGGGGGAGTGTCCTGTGTAAGACATCCTCTAGCTGTGAGGTTTAGGATTTGGTGCTGTCATTATCATATCACGCCCATCAGCCTAGATCCACCAAGCTGTAGCCCGCCTCCACTAGAGTGTAATAATACAATGTCATAGTACATCACAGCGCATTTGTGTAAGGTGTAATGACTGTATTTTGTGGATGAACGCGGCAGCCAATTGTGCACATCAATGTCGAACAAACAGTTATGGAGTGAGTGACCAATTTTATTTGGGGAAAGGGTGGCCAGGACACCTGGAGAAATTCCCTTCTCTTTTCCAATTGTGCCATGGGATCTGTGACGCCCACCTGAAAAGGCAAACAGGACCTTGGCTTGTTGTCTTGTCCGAAGGATAATCTGAGTCTAACCAAGTTGTCTCGTTCCCATGGCAATGTGCCCTTCACACAATGCACTCTCTCTTGGTAGCCTTGATCCCCGGCTCACTGGTCTCGCAATGTCTTGCTGCAGGACTTGGGAATTCTAGGTGAGGCAGTACCAGACGACATTAGTGTACTGGTGTAGACAAACACTGGAGCCAATTTGCGCACATAATCAATTAAATAATTATTTTTATTTGAGGGAATGTTGACCAGGACATCAAGAGATGCTCCCTTCATGAGACGCTAGCCTGTACGTTTTTTCCCCTCCCTCCATGCCATGACTTTTCAGAGTAGGTTGAATTATAAACGGGAGATTTATAATGTTTATTTTATCGAGCAAATGTCTTTTCTTTCTAATCCATTTGATTCCCCGAGGGAGGTAAACAATGAAAAAATATCTGACAGAGGAAAAGGCAAAGTGATAATTCATGGCACGTGGATCTAAACACTTCATGAAGGATTTTAGGCCCAAAATTCCATCCACCTTGTAAGACCATTATTTGTCTTTAACATTTTAAGATTGTGCAGAATTTTTGAAATCTCTTAGATTCACCTCATCATTAGGAAGCCGGTTCTTTTTAAGATCACAAAACAAACTTCTACACTGGGGTTTGGGGAGGCACAACGATTCTTTAAAATCTCCACTTTTGGAGCTGAGTGAATGTCAATGGTGGAAATGTCCATCTCCTATTCTCCAGCTACTTTTTGACCTCAAGGGAGGAGAAGGTTAAGCAGGGTCCTCTTGGAGCTGAGCTGGCTCCAAGATGATGTGCTTGGCAACAGATTGAGTCGGAATTGAGTCCACCCTCTGTGGCAGTCTCGGTCTCCCGGTTCTTGAGCGAGAGTCTGCAGTGCTTTGGGCCACTACTGATGTCAGACCAACCAGCCTGACTCATCGGCAGAATTTGGTATGGTAGACCAGTGGCTGAGTGTATGGAGCCTTCTCACTCGACCCTGTAAACCAAAGCCCTAACGGGTAGGGTGGTCCTAGCTGGAAAAGCAATGAGAGCTCTGAATGGCAAGCTCTACCAGTTAACTAGTTAAAATCTAGCAGTTACCCCGACACATACTCTGAGGTCCACACGTCTTGGTTCTTGCCAGCCTGCACTTAATTGTATCTGGGCTTAGGTAAGCAGGGTCCATCCCTGCAGGAGAGAGTGCGTATTCCATAAGTTTTACGTCACCAACAAGCTTGGATGCCAGGAAATGATATTCCGTTCCACACGCAGGGGATTTTTCATGTGTGGGTGGTATACATGTCTGGTTTGCATACTCTTAATTGCTATGATGGTTTTCTGCACATGTCAGACACTTGGCTGACCAAACCAAGAAATCTAGAAAGCTTACACAGAGGTTCATCCACATTTAATGGGTAAGACAATCATACTCACAACAAGAAACCATTGCTCTTCAAGAGGCAGAAGATTAATATTAATAATAACAATTATTACAATTGTTATCATCATCATCCTTACATTTTATACAGCGCCTTTGATGTCTGGAGGACGTCTCAGTGCTTCACAGGTTCTAATGTAAAGTGCAGTGACTTTTGTACACAAAATACGATAAAAAATCTCTTCATCTCTTCCCTCCCCACCTCACATAAACTTCCAACCTCAATCTTGATGGAATTTCAAGAAAATATTGATAAAAGATTAAAATCAAAACTGAATTCTGAAACTTAATCCATCAATTGAGCGTTTTATCAAAAGTTATGAACTGCTTGGTTTTTCATCAGTCCTGATTGACTGGGGTAACAACCTTCCAGCAATTTGTAAAACGTACAGGATGCTATAAAAGTAGATGAAAAATGCATCTCACTTCTGGAGCATTGCAGGGAGAAGCACTGCAGGAATTTTCTTCCTTGCGAAAGGCTTCAGCTACACCATGGTCCTGACACAGATGTCAGCGTGCACTCTCGGTAAAGAAGCCAAGCAGCAGAGAATTCTACCAGAGGCAAGCTGAGAACTTGTAACTGCTGAACGTGGTATAAAAGGCAGGATACACGTTTGGTATTCAGTTCACAGTGCGCGCTGTCCCTGCAGACACAATGAGCCTCATTTTTTAAAGAATGGCTTTGTGCCAAGCAAGTTATCTTGGCACTGGGCAAAGGGTACTGGGATTGGGTGTCTTTGGCATTGATGCCAGGTTCACAGTTTCGCCTCTGAGTTTGTCTTTGCTTCTCTGGGGACGGTGGGGGTGGGAGGAGAGATTCGCTGGAATAAGAGCACATTGATTAAATGAAGATCTGTACAATTTGCACTTTGCACCAATGCCAGGGATGTTGGAAAATGGGAAATAGTCTTCTGTTTTAAATGCAATAGCTTTGCTTCTGGAAATTGAGGTGAAGGGAGAGGGGGGTGGGGGGGAGGGTGGGGGCAGACATTGGAAATCATTCTCAACTTGGATGTATTCACTGCAGCTATATAAGAAACTCAAATAGAAATAATTCAAATAATCCTTGCATTTGATACAGAGCCTTTCTCCTCACTTGGACGCCACCAAGTGCTTCACAGGATATATTGTAAAATCCATTGACTGTTTCAATAAACGTCATGTCCATTGAAGATCTCCCCTACCCTATCTGCCCCACTATTTGTAGCTTTCAGCCATTCTGTCCCTGCTCTTTGGAAAGCCATCCTGGGTTCCCTCCGACTTGCTTGTCCGCTCCCTCCCCTTCATTCAAAGTACATCTCCAAACTTGCCTCTCTGACCGCACTTTGGGTTATCTTTCCCCTCACTAATCCCCCCCTACCCGCCCCCTCACCGCTGTAGTTCGGATACCCATCCAGCATTGCCAGAATGCTCCTGCTGACAGGGGAGGGCACTGTGTAAATGTAATTTGTATTTGTAGTAAGGCAGCAGGGCTGATTACCACAAACCCATTTGTTGCCTGGTTCTGGTGTTGGCTACCTTCCAATGGCTAGTCACTCAGTTGTAACATTTGCATGTGTGGTGCAGAGAGCTGAACAGCTTGTCCGGGGTTATAAAGGAGGGGAGCTCAGCGGAGGGAGGGGTGGGTGCAGAGTGAAGTGCTGCAGTGAAGGGAAGATGTTCGTGTCGGGGGAATGCTTTCAGTTAGACGCGCGGTTGATGAAGATTTAGTCATTGAACCCAAACACCACTTTTTTTGATTGTGATATATTAATCTCGGAATTGAACGATGCAGCGACACTGAGGTTTTTGGTTAATTGTGCAGAATGGGAAAATGTGTCAGCACCACTGAAGAGAGGATGATGCTGTGGCCACAACATGAATACCAAATGGGACTTAGAGTCATGGAAATTTACAAAGGCAACAACAACTAACTTGCATTTATATAGCACTGTTCATCTCGGAGTGCTTGCAGCCCAGAAGGATGCCATTGCGCTCATCATGTTTGCCCCGGCTCTCAGACAAACCGTTCATTCTATCTCACTGGCCTGCCTTATCCCCCTTCATTCCTGTTTACTTCCCTCTTGAAACTCACACCCTAATTTCACAGGGCATTCCACCCGCAACCCCCACCCCCCAACAAATCTGAATGAAAAGGTTTCTCCCGAGCTCTCCCTTCACTCTTCTTTTGGCTACCTTAATAAATGATGGACACACGTGGAGCACTGTAGCTCAGGGTTAGAGCCACTCACCTTGCAAGCGAGACATCTGGGTTCAATTCCAGGCAGGTCAGGGCGAAACCTTGGGCAAGTTTCCTTACTCCACACAGAGCCTAATAATAATCCCTCCAAAACCAAAAACAATAATAAATTGGTCCTCTCTCAGAATATTCACCAGTGATGTATGTGTCTGGTACATTCTAACACCTTCCAACCTCCCCCCTTTCAGATTATCTCCCATGCTTATGTCTCCTCTCCTCTGGTCAAGATTTCAATGAGAATGCACCACCCATTCAAATACTATGAATTCACTATTCGTTATAAAAAACATATCTCAGAGTATGTTAAGCAATTGGCTATGACAGATATATTAACACAACCAGATTCATGAAATAGTACAATATAGCCAGGAGGGCTTGAATGTCTTTTCAAGATTACCTTATACAATTATACAATCCCTAAAGCATTAATACTCAACATTAATTAATACTTTGCTGGCCACCAATGCTCCTGATGAATTAGTTATTCACTTCATGGCTGTTTGTGGGATGTGCTGTGCATAAATTGACTGCTGTGATTCCCTACCAAATAGCTCCACCCGACTCCAATTAATCGTGAAGAACGTTGAGACATTTCAACATTCCAAGTGCTATATCAAGTCCAATTATTGTCATCATTATTACTGCTCTATTAAAACAAACGGGTCAAGAAATGGGATGATAAACCTTTCCATTGATACAGCACTTCAACACATTGTTGAAACAACTTAAAAAGCTTCGCAGGATTTACTCTAGAGTGTAGTGATTGTGGATGAATGTAGGAGCCAGTTTGCACACAACAACAAACCACAAACAGCCTTGAAATAGACGGTCAATTTTATCTAGATGCACCAAGAGAAACTCTTCTTCTCTTTAAGAATAGTGTTGACCCTGAAGTGTCCTTTCTCCCCCACATCCGTGCCATGACCGGCACTGCCTACCACCACCTACACAACATTGCCAGACTCCGCCACTGCCTCACCCCTCAGGCTACCGAAACCCACACATTCATCACATCAAGATTCGATTATGGAAACTCCCTCTTTATCGACCTTCCCAACTCTTCCCTTCACAAGCTGCAGATCATCCAAAACTCTGCAGCTCGTGTACTCTCGCGCACCAGGCTCCGTGACCACATCATTCCCACCCTCGCCCAACTCCACTGGCTCCCCATCCCTCGAATTCAAGATCCGTGTCATCTCTTTCAAGGCCCTACCATCGGTGGCCAGGCTTTCAGCCTCTCTGCCCCCACACTCTGGAACTCCATCCCACTGTCCCTTCGGTTCGCTTCCTCCCTTGCCTCCTTCAAGGCCGGTCTCAAGACCCTTCTCTTCGACTTGCCTTTGGTCTCCATCTCACCTCTCTGCCTTCCCTCACCCTTACGCCACCCCTCTCCCATACTCGGGCCCCGACACCTGACTGTTTAGCGAGTTGTTGTCTAGTTGCTATTTAGCTCACTGATTTGCTTAATTTCAAACTCAATCAGATGATTCTGAAGACTCAAAGGAATATAACCCAAGCAACTCAGCTTCTCATTATCACTTCCATTATCCCAGGTATTAATGTAGTTATGTACATTAATGTAGTTATCCAAGGGCAGTGCTTTCTTGCTACAGTACAGTTTTGCGTAAGCTTTAGAGAAGCATTGTGTTTCCATGGTGATGAGGATGCTGGTTGCACAAAATGTAGCTCAACATTGTTCTTTCTGTCTTTGGAGTGGAGTCCCGTAGATTAGTGGCTAGTGCACTCACCTCGCAATCGAGAGGACCCGGGTTCGATTCCCGGCCGAGGCAAAACCTTAGACACGTTTCCTTACCCCACACGCCTGGTTACCTAGCAGTAAATAAGAGCCCAGTTGTTTGTCGATTGGTGGATCGCTTTTCCGGGGATAATAAAAAAAAATTGCTCACTCAATCCATGACTGTTTGTGGGACGCTGCTGTGCACAATTCGCTGCCACGTTTGCCCACAAACTATAGTCAATTCACTTTGCAGTACATTTTGTGAAGAGCTTTGAGACGTCTCAATGACGTGATTAGGTGCTACATAAAAATGCAATGATTATTATTATTATTTGCTTCTATCTCTATGCTTAGGATTAAGCTTCTCCCTCTTTTAATAACTGTAGAGCAATAATTAGTTTGGCATCTTGTTTTGCCTTATTTCCCGGCTGTACAATAATTCTATTTGCTTGTCGGTGCTTTGGTGGTTGGGTGGATTTTAGTTTCACACCGCAATGAAATGTTAATTAAAAATCTTCAATGGAAGCACAGTGCATACTGATTTCTTTAAAATAATCGCCTTTCACAAAATTTTGTGTTGTGTTTCAGATAAAATTCCGTCATCTTCCAAGTGCATCTCAAAACATCAAAATCGTAGCTAAGAGGAACAGAGGACCCATCGGTCCACTAACTCTTTCCATTATGATGAACTTAATCCAAAAATGTATTTTCGATATTCTTTCTTTGTCCAGAAATGCATAGATTTGCCTCTTAAACCCATTTTATATCTTCATTAATAACCCATTCCACAGCTTTACGGCCTGGCTGATGCCTCCCTCCATAATTTAAAAAGAAATCCTTGCACTTGCTATGCCCTGTTTCACGATCGGGAGGGTAAAATGTAGTGACTGTATTTTGTGGGCAAATGCGCCAGTCATTTTGCTCATGGTGACGTCCCTCAAACAACCGTGAAGTGAATGATCAGTTTTATCTGGGAGATTATCGGCCTGTTCGTTACAAATAGAACCATGGCATGTACAACGACCAATGGATGGCACACCTGACAATGCAGTGAAGGCTACCACCCCCCCCAACACTGTACTGGAGTGTCAGCCTAGACTGGGGGTTCAAAGTATTGCCATGGGGCTTGAACCCAACAAACTCCAGACTCAGATGTGAGACTTCCATGTGCACTCTTCCTCAGCAATGGCTCCAACAACAACAAATTGCATTTATATAGTGCTTTTCACATTGGGAGGTTGTCCCAAGCCAGGACAGGCGAGGATTTGAACAGAATATTAGTGATGGAAATGGAATTCTACCTTTTTCTTTTTGTGTTCTAAGTGCTCTGAGACACTACCTTGCGTGGAGGGTGCTATATAAGTGCAAGTTGTTGTTGTGTTTCTCTTTCCCTTTCTTTCTCTCTTTCGTTTTTCTATACTTTCACCATGGAGTAGAATGTCATTAATTGTTGTGGTGGAGGGAGTGACATCCCCACCCCCGCTTCCCCATGTAAGCTCTCTAAGCTCTCTCTCTCTCTCTCTCTCTCTCACAGACACTCACCTGAAAGCTACCAATTAATGTGAAGCTCCACTTCAGTGCATTTCATTTTATTGGTGAATTTTAATCCTTGCATTGTAGTCTCGTCTGAAGACCTTCCTCTTCGATCGTGCCTTCGGCCACCCTCCCAACCCAACCCCCCTCCCTACCCTCCTCTCAGCTCGGGTCCAAAACCCCTGACTGTCCAGTGCTCTGGGATGTTTTTCTGACGTGAAGGGCGATATACAAGTGGAATTTGTTGTTGTCGTTTATAATGCAGAAAAGTCTCAAAGTGCTTCATATGATATTGTTGTAGGCCATTGTGGACCAAAGGTCCATTGTGCACAGTGATGAAGTGAATGATTAGTTTACCTGTGGGTTGGCCAGAATACCGGGAGAAACTCCATTCTCTTTTTGGATAAAGTTAAGTGTTCCTTTTACCACCAGTTGAACAGGTAGAAAACGGTCTAATACCCTGGTTTAATCCCTCATCCAAAGTATGGCACCTCCGACAATGTAGAGTCGGGAATTTGCTAGCCTACAGCGAGCAAATAGTCCATGATGTGGGCTCACAACCTTCTGATTTCTGAGGCGAAAGTGCTAGCACCTGAGGTAGGCTTAACGTAATAAAGCCCTTTCATCAATTTTTGGTTCACAAAGTTGACACATGGGGATGGTGGTGGCTTGGTCCTGCCTCTGGGTGTGATGGCCTCCTTCCATCTCACTCAATGGCTAAATGGCTTTTGTTGTCTCACCCAGTGCAGTGCTGAGCGAGAGCTCTACTGTTGAAGGTAGCGCCCTTTGGATCAGATATTAAATTGAAGTTTCTTCTGTTTTGGTGCTTGGACTGGGTTTTAAAGATCCCATGGCACTATTTCAAAGAAAAGAAGAGAATCCTTGCCAATATTTCTTCCTCATCAAATATTCACAAAAAAATCCCAGCTTAATTAGTCATTCATCTCATTGCTGTTCATAGGATATTCTTGGCACAGATTACTTGCCACATGTTTAACTCGTTTGATTTTGGTAAGGTTCTGTAATCTAATGCAGAGTGCATTCCAAGGATTCGACAATGACAATTTGCCTTTTATATGGCACCCATCACACTGGATAATGTCTCAAAGCATTGTGCAGATCACTGAGCAATAGAAAAGGGAGAGGGGATGGTGACCATAGGCATGGTCAAAGAGGTACGTACGTCATCAGGCAGGATGAAAGGTCAGATAAAGGTGGGTGGGCGGGTGAGGTGGAGGGATTGAGCGAGGGAGTTCCAGAGATTAATAGCACAGTGGCTAAAGGTACGGCCAACAATGAAGGAAAGATGGAGCTCAAGGGATACACAGCAGGTCTGTGTTAGCTCATCCTCCAATACAGTGGAATAGTCATGACCGGCACTGCCTACCACTACCTCTGCAACATTGCCAGACTCCGCCACTGCCTCACACCTCAGGCTGCCCAAACCCTCACCCACGCATTTGTCATATCAAGGCTCGATTATAGAAACTCCCTCCTCATCAGGGCCTTCCCAACTCCTCCCTTCACAAGTTGCAGATCATCCCAAACTCTGCAGCTTGTGTACTCTCGCGCACCAGGCTCCGTGACCACATCACTCCCACCCTCACCCAACTCCACTGACTCCCCATTCCTCAGAGGATCAAATTCAAGATCCTTGTCCTCAGGCTCAAGGCCATCCATGGCCTTGCCCCTCCTACCTCACTGATCTGCTGACTCCCTACCAACCTGCCTGCTCCATGTCTCCCACCCGACTTGCCCTAACAACAGTGGCTGGGCTTCCAGCCTCTCTGCCCTTACACTCTGGAACTCCATCCCACAGTCCCTTCGCCTCATTTCCTCCCTTGCCTCTTTCAAGGCCGGTCTCAAGACCCTTCTCTTCGATTGTGCCTTTGGTCACCACCTCTGCAACGGTAAGCGCTCTGAGACACTGTCCAGCGTGGAGGGCGCCATATAAATCCAAGTTGTTGTTATTGTTGTTATTTGGTCGCCCTCCTACGTCTCTGCCTTCCATCACCCCTCCCCCATGCTTGGGACCTGACCCCTGACTATCCAGCACCTTGGGACGTCCTCCCGAAGTGAAAGGCGCTGTATATATGTAATTTTGGCGTTGATTGTCCTTTGAATGAAACGTAAAACCGAGCTTCTGTCTGTGCCTGTTCAGGTGGATGAACGGGGTCCTGGTCAACCCGAGGTACACTCAGTTATTCAATTCATGGCTGTTTGTGGACATTGCTCTGCATAAATTGGCTGCTGAGTTCACTTACAAAATACACAGTTGTTACACGCTACAATAAATCTTGTGAAGTGCTTTGAGACAGACTCCCGATTGTAAAAAGGTGCTATGTGAAGTGCAAGAATTATTATTTGTTTATTGAGTGGTGTTGTCCAGTGCAGTTGGATCACTGTATGGTTAAATTACAGAAATTGAAGCTTTGTATCCAGCTTGTTCAGGTGGTTGAAGTGAATGATTCAAAACCAGTTTGGATTGGGGTGCCTCGATTTACTGCTGACAGTAAATTGCCATGTGCAAATTCATGAAGATTCTGTGTAAAGCAGGAAGACTGTAGATAGGGCTAAATTTACTACCCGGAGTCCTGTATGGTTAGAACGCTCGCCTCTCACAAGCGAGAGGACCTGGGTTCGGTTCCTGGGCAGGGAGAGACATTAGTCAAGTTTCCTTACTCCACACGCCTCTGCTTACCTAGAAGTACTTGAGACGTCTTTGAGACGTCTCGAAGACATGATAAGGCACTGTATCAACTGCAAGGATTATTATTATAAATTATTATTATTATTACCTGATGTACCTTATTGGTCACGAGGACGAAAGTCTGTCTCAAAGCGCTTCACAGAATATACTGTAAAGTGAATTGAGTATATTTTGTGGACGAAATGTGGCAGCCAATTGCGCACAGCACGTGCCCCACAAACAGTTGTGGATTAAGTGACCACATTATTATTTTTATTTTTTGGAGGGATTATTACCCCGGTAAAGCAATCCATCAATTGCCCTCGTTTGTTCATTTTAATCAACATTTGAAGTTCCATAAATCACAAACGCAGAGGGAGGAATAAAATCTCATGTGTTTGGGGATTTCTTGTATCAGTCATTTGAAGTTTCATAGATTGTGTCTCATATATAGGGAAATTTGTACAAATTGAGACAAATACACAATACAACCCAAATAATTGAGGAGGGGCCTGAGGAATATTTGGTGAAATTTCATAATGTAAAATTCTTTTAATATTCTGGCCCCATCAACGCCTTGTGTGACTGGTGCTATCCCCGTAACCTAATTGACAGTTTGGAATAGATTTGACCGTGTCACGGTAACGTGCATATTAGCTGAGTTTCAGTTGCAGTATTCAGGCAAGTCAATGGAAATCAAATATTCTTAGTTCTTTTTTTAACAAAAACTGTATTGAAATCATTAATTCATTGCTGGTGAATGAGCTTGTAAATGAAGCTATGCAATGTACAGTAAGTATTTGATGAGCATTAGTACATTGAATATCTATCGTCACGCTACAGAAATCAGCGCAGCAGAGATTAACTGATCAGGAAGGGATTGGAAGGCAGGAATTCAATTGAAGGGAACCCTGAGATGAAATCATAGAGTTACATTTGCAGCCTCTATAATGCGTTGTTGTGTCAATTAACCCAAGGTATACATTATGCAACAACTAAAATTCCTCCATTGCTTTTCAAGCAGTTTTTGCTTTCATATAGTGTTGTTTTTTTGGTTAGCTAGATTCCTGATACACACAAACCCCTGCTCAAGAGCATCCAAATCAGACCGTTTGTCTGAAATGGAATACACATGTTCTTCCCCAGAGGAACACACACTTCTGGAATCTTGGAACGTCTTAGGCACAGGTTGGCAAGAACCAAGATGTGAGGATCCAAGAGTGTGCATTTTGTTGTGTGTGTGTGTGTGTGGGGAGGGGTTTGTAGGGGAGGGTGGTTAACTGCTGGTGCTTAACCAGCTAAACTACCATAGCTTCCCATTGCCATTGCCATTGCAATCATGAACTGGCACGCTTTCCACTGCTAGTGCAGTTACAAGTCCCAGTTTGGAGCTTAGGCTTGCAGGGTTAATAGGAGCCGAACTCATGTTAAACGCTGTTACTTTTTTTCTCTTCAAGTCGGCGTCCCTTTTTTTAGCCAGGCAGTGGCTGTCGATGTTGGCACCAAAAGCAAGTGGCTCCATGCAGCTGATGGCTGACCTTCACATTGCTGGACTGACGGTCGCGAAAGTCTCTACCCCGAGTATTGTCATTTTAATATACATTTCTCAGGTGATTGCCAGACCTGTCAGTGGAAAGAAATTTGTTGCCAGCAGATATTACAAGGTACTCAGCCTTACAGACTCACAACGGGGCAGAGAAGGTACCTTCAGTGCTGTGTGACCTTGATCTACTTGCACTCATTGTTTAACTGGAGCAACATATTGTCTTGAGCTATTCTTGCAGTCAACTTCCAACAATGGTTTCTCACTCACCTGAAGTTTAGGACATCAGGCTAGCTATCATATCCCACGCTCTTGGGATATTGAAATCTATCTCAGCGGGTCGATTTTCAAGGAACTTATCTACAAATCCATCTACTCCCCTGAAAGCTCCTTATCTCTCTGATCCCTTCCACTCCCCCAGCCCTGTTCAGCTAACTAGGGCTTGCTCTCTATGTTCCCCCAGCTCCCCTGCTCTCCATGCTGCCATCAGTTGAATATGTTCAAGGACTGAGCGTCAACAGCCCTTTGGGGTAGTGAGTTCCGTAGATTCACTGCCCTTTGAGTGAAGAAGTTCTTCCTCAACTCAGTGCGAAAGGGCTGCCTCTGATTTTAAGGTTGTGACCCCTGGTTTTAGCTTCTCCAACCGGGGGAAACAATCTCCCACTATCTGCTCTAAGATCCCCTCTAATTCTTCTGTATTCCAGAGAATATAGGCCTAAATTGGTCAGCCTATCCTCGTAACTCATCCCCTTCATCCCTGGTACTAACACAGTAAATCTACGCTGCGCCCCCTCCAAGACAAGTACATCCTTCCTTAAATGAGGAGACCAAAACTGGACACAGTATTCCAGGTGTGGTCTCACAGGGCCCTATACAGTTGCAGCAAGACTTCCCTACTCTTATACTCTAATCCTTTCATAATGAATGCTAACATACCGTTCGCCTTCCTAATTGCTGCTGCACCTGCAGACTAACCTTCTGTGATTGGTGTACAAGGACACCCAAGTCCCTCTGGACACTAACACATTCCAATCTCTCCCCTTCTAAAAAAATAACCCGCTCTACTGTTTTTGCTACCCTGGTGGATGACTTTGCACTTCCCTACATTATACTTCATCTGCCACCTACCTGCCCAATCACCTAACCTATCTATGTCTCGCTGCATTTTTTTAATGTCGCCTTCTGTGTTGGCACTTCCTCCTAGTTTTGTGTCATCCGCAAATTTAGATATGTTAGCTTCGATGTCCTCATCTCGATTGTTGATATAGCTGAGGCCCAAGGACTGATCCTTGTGGCACTCCACTAGTCACATCCCGCCAATCTGAAATGGACCCGTTTATCTCGACTCTTTGTTTCCTACCATTAACCATTCCCCAATCCACGTTAATATGCTCCCCCCAATTCCATGGGCCCTTATCTTTTGGACTAACCTTTTATGCGGCACCTTATCGAATGCCAAATAGACCACATCCACTGATTGACCCTTATCCGGTTTACTGGAAATGTCTTCAAAAAACTCTATGAGATTTGTCAAACATGACTTCCCTTTTGTAAAGCCATGTTGACTCGGCCTAATTATATTGTGCCCTAAATACCGCACTACCACATCCTTAATCAATAATTCTAAAAATTTTCCTATCACTGATGTGAGACTAAGTGGCCTATAGTTCCCCATCTTTTCCTTTCCACCTTTTTTAAATAGTGGTGTGACATTTGCAATCTTTCAATCCATGGGGACTGTTCCAGAATCCAAGGAATTTTGGAAGATCAGACACAAGGCCTCCACTATCTCATAAGCTCCTCTTTTAAAACCCGGGGATGCAGACCATCCGGACCAGGGGATTTGTCACTTTTTAGAGCTAACAGTTTCCCGAGCACCAATTCTCTACTAGTGAAAATTTCCCTAAGTTGCTCCATGTCCTTATTCCTTTGGCGCATCTCTATTGTTGGCAGATTTGTTGTGTCTTTCGGGTGAAGACAGATGTAAAGTACCTATTTAGGGACTCTGTCAACTTCTCCCATCTCTGACTGAAGTGGACCTACATTTACCCTCACAGCCTATTCCTCTTAATATATTTGTAAATACTTTTACAATCTGACTTAATGTTCCTCGCTCGCTTGCCCTCATACTCCTTTTTCTTGCTCTTAATGAGATTTTTAGTTTTTTTTGCTGGTTTCTAAAACTCTCCCAATCTTCAGATTTGCCGCTTTTCTTGGCAGTTTTATAAGCCTTTTCTTTTAATTTGATGCTTTCCCTCACTGCTCTAGTTAGCCACGGATGAATTGCTTTCCCTGTGTCAAATGCAAGGATTATTATTATTACTATTATTATTACTCTTATTCCGCAAGGGAATATGCGACCGCTGAGAATTTTGCACTACATTCTTAAATATTTGCCACTGTTGGTCTACATTTTTACCTCTTAATCTTATTCTCCAGTCTATTTTACCTAAATCTTTCCTCATAATTACAAAATTATCCCCATTTAAATTCAGAATATTTGCCTCGGATTTAACTATATCCCTCTCTAACTTATGCTCTGCCATTATTAAGCGCTCTGACACTACCCTGGGTAGACCCAAGCCTTGGGATCCCCCTTCCTCGACTACTTCATCTCCCCCTCTCTTTTAGTGTCTTTAAGTTCCCCCTCATGTCCTCTATCCTTGAATGTACCTAAGGCCACTTTCCTCACCACTTGCTCATTGTTCATCCTCATCCTTCTGAAGAGCTCTGAGACCCTGCCCTGCGTGAAGGGCACTATATAAATGCCAGACGTTGTGGTTGTGGTGGTTATGGTTGAGACTGTGCTGGTTGTATTCTGTAGCTTTGTGATGTGGAAAGTTTGAGATGATGTGAAATTCTATTAACCAGAATGATATTTATAGCCTGCACTAGTGCCCTGGAAGGTGATCGCTGTCTGTGAGGATATACTGTTTGACCCCCATTGTTTGAGAAACTTATTTGGAGACTGTAGCTTACCAATAGCGCATTGTGGCTGTGACACCAAAGGTTATTCGTTTGTCAGCCTTGGAAATCAAATATTGTTTCAATGCTTTCAACGTATCTCATTAAAAGTCATTCCACAGATTAAGATGATACTTGCCTGGAGATTAGAATTACTTTATTTCTTTGGAGATTAGATTTCAGATGTCTTTTCAGATGTCCTTCCCTCATGCATGTTATAATTATCTTAATAATTCACTAGTGCTCAGAGAGAGAGAGAGAAACCGAGGGGGTATGCTTAAAGTAATGATAGGCAGACATAGCTGTGGAGCCACATCGCAATCACATCCAGTGTTTCTGTTTGAATCGATGCATATAATTTTTTCACTGCAGTCTTTTCAGCTTTGTCTTAAAAGTTGTCGACGTGAAGCTGTCTTAAAGGAAAACCGTTCTATTTGGAAAACACAATTGACCAAGGAGACCTTTGCCCCCTAATGCTGTGTATCAGTTGTGCGTACTTTAGTTGGTTTAAAACCAATGGAAAAATGATGCGTGCACGTTTGTGGATAAGATAACCTTCAACTTCCGGTACAATTTATATTGATACACATTGGGAGGACGTCTTAAAATGCTTTACAAACTGACCGGGAACCTGAGGTTTCTTGAGGCCCCAGAAACTTTCAGATATTCAGGGATTTAAAGGTTCACAAGCACAAGAATTGTGCAAAGAAGTGAAATTGATATATCTGACTATCTGGAATACTGAGCCGACTAACAAGTCTGTACATGGCAACATTGTGGTTATCTTTTAATATTGAAAATTGAATTGCGAGGAACAAAGAAATGGGAAGAACATTCAGCCCATCAAGCCCCTTCCACCAGGTTATTGGATCTTGCCAGATATTTAATTCCTATGGCCGTCCTTTTGCCATACCCCTCAATACCTCTGCTGCTCAAATCTGTGTCAATCTCTCTTTAAACAGCCCGAGAGATCTGTCCTTACAGCTATCTGGGCAATGGATTGGTCCCTCCATTCCCTCACCCCACCTTATCTCTGTGACCTCCATCAATCCCACTGCCCTGGCTCTTCCCTCTGCTGAGCACACACCAGCCTGCTTCATGTCTCCCGCCTGCCCCGCCTCGCCATCAGCAAGTGAGCTTTCAGCCATTCTGCTCTGCTCTCTGGATCTCTCTCCAGAGTTCCTTCACCTCACCATCTCTATCCCCTTCATCCAGAATCCCTTCCCCTTTCCCTCCCTCCATCTCCACCTTTAAAGCTTTCTTGATGGTCCATCTTTTTGTCCATGCTTTGGTCACTATCTTCTTTCTGCAATCCCCCCTCCCCCCCACCCCCAGCTCTGCCTCCTAGTCATCCACTAGAAAGTGCTTTGAGCCATCTCCTGAAATGAAAGGCGTTTTTAAAAGTAAATTGTTGTTTTACAGTTCCATCTTTCCATGTGTAGGTGGTATCTACATACATATATATGTGGAACTCTGGAATATATGTCTGGTTTCGATACTCTTCAAAAATTGTGATAATAATAATAATATTCCTTGAATTTGATATAGCGCCTTATCACGTCTTTGAGGCGTCTCAAAGCGCTTCACATAATATACTGCCAAGTGGACTGATTGTATTTTGTGGGCGAAACATTCCAGCCAATTGCGCCCAGCCGTGTCCCACAAACAGTTATGGATTGAGTGTCCAAATTATTATTATTATTATTATTTTGGGCTTCTGCAAGTTCAGACATCTAACTGACCATGAAAAGCCTGTAATGTATAGAGCATGAAGGTCAACACAATTTACTCTCTTGTCTCAGGGATGTGCTTGCAAGATGAGCGTGTAGCAAAACAAGACTTTTTCACTGAAAACGCTGAGCAATGAGAGATGCTGTCAGTTAAAGTCTGTATAAAAGCAACAAACCATTTTTATAAACTCCACCCATAGAAAGCCAGGCAACACGTTCAGTTGGAAAAGTGATTAACTTATGCGCTCTGAGACATTACCCTGCGTGGAGGGCGCTATATAAGTGCAAGTTGTTGTTGTTGTTGTTATGAGTGGTCAAAGAACACATTGTAAGTTTACAAGTCCCTCTCTCATTTTTGTAGTTTGCAATCTGATGGTTGTTAAAAATAATCCTTGCATTAGATATTACCAGCTTATCACATCGTCAAGATGTCTCGAATTACTTCATAGGATTTTACTGTGAAGTGAAGTCTGTACATTTGTAGGCAAAAGTGGCCGCCAGTTTGCACGCATTAATATCACACAAAAAGCCATGAAGTGAATGATTAACTGTATTAATGGGGATTATTGGTCAGAGCACCAGGAGAATATCCCTTCTCTTTTCAAATCGTGCTGTGCAATTTCGACGTCCACCTGAACAGACTGATGTGAGCTTGGGTTTAATAGCTCCCCCCAGCACAGTATTGGAACATCCCCCTAAACTGTAAGTTTGAAGTCCTGATGTGGGCTTGAATTCACAATCTTCTAGCTTTGAGTGGAGACCAACAGAGCCAGGCTGACAGATACAATGTAGGGCAGGGACTTTGCATTGCTTTGCTTATCCAAAAGCATTGCTATTTCATGAACAAAAGAAGCCCTTTAGGGAGCCTTTCACTGATATCAGAACATGTAATGCTCATGACCAAGAACATTCTGTAACTCAAGGAAGACTTCTTTTCACTGGAAGATATTAATGTTACACTCAAGTAAACTCTTTCTGCAGCCATTTAATGCAGCCAGGTTTCAGAAGATATTTATTTGGATATTGCACTTCAATTTGTATTATGTTTTAATGCGCCAACTGAGTACACGGTGTTAAGGAATCTCTTAGTAAAGACGTGAGTCAATGTGCTATTTTAAAAATATTCTCCACTAAAGAAGAGCCCAGTGACTGCTTTGAATTGTTTAATATAGCTCTCCATCTGCCTTTCATTTTTAAGTGGAAGTATTTTTCGTCAAACCTTCGCAACAGATGTGATCAAGTACCTGTAGCAAACTTTCTTTTTATATTATATATATCTATTATACAATAATCCTTGTATTTGGTATAATTGTGGAGTCCTGTAGCTCAGTGGTTAGAGCACTAACCAGGCAAGGCGAAATGTTGGGCAAGTTTCCTTACTCCACACTCTGTTTACCTAGCAGTAAGTAGGAACACGATTGTTAGTCAATTGGCGGATTGCTTTTCCGAGGATAATAATCCTTAAGAAAAAATAATAATTTGGTCACTCAATCCACGACTGTTTGTGGGACGCTGCTGTGTGCAATTGGCTGCCGCGTTTTGCCCACAAATATACAGTCAATTCACTTTACAGTGTATCCTGTGAAGCGCTTTCAGACGTCTCGAAGACATCAAAGTGCTATATCAAATGGAAGGATTATTATTATTATTTATTAATTGTGGGAGATGCCGTCCTTTAGATGAGACATTACACCAAGATTCCGTCTGCTTGTTCAGGTGGGCATTAAAGATCCCATGGCTCTATTTGAAAAGAGAAGGGAGTTTCTCCCCGTGTCCTGGCCAACAATCCCCCAAAATAAAATTGGTCACTCACTCCATGGCTGTTTTCTGGGACGTTGCTGTGGGCAAAACTGGCTGCCCCCAGAACACAGTCATTACGCTTTACTTTACAGTAAATCCTGTGACATAAGGCACAATATCAAATGCAAGTGTTGTCATTGTAACCACCGGGTAAAAAGTTGAGGGGCAACATCCTGGTGCAATGATTAGGCGTTGAACTGGATGACAGGCAGGAGATCGCTTCACTTGTAATCCTGGCTTTTATGCTACTAATCAAATCATATAAAGCACAGGATTGGAAGCTGAGTTGAGAAGTCCAATCAAAAGCCTGATGGAAGTCTAACTCCACAGCCTCGTTCGTTGGGGCCGAAACACTTGATCAGTGCAGATGGATGTGACAACCAGACCTCCAAGGCAGTGGAAATGCTTTGTAAATTCATCAAGTGGATGATTCATCAGATGAGTGTCCACAGCGACAAGTTGCCAAAGTATCAAATTCCACAAACTGTGGCAGATTGGCCTGTCGCGATTGATAGCCTAGCAAGAGAGAGAGAGACAGAGAGAGAGACTAGCATAAGGTAGCCAGCATCGCTAGTGACCCTGCATCAGTTGCACAATCTGCCTGATCAGCAATTGTCACGTCTGCTCCACCAGAGACACCGAATGTCATCATTCTGGTCAGTCTGCTGACTGTGTTTGATGGGATTTTTTTTCTATCTTTCCCACTGTGTTACAGTACGAGAGGTGACGAGGGGAACAGGGGGAGGGGTGAGAGTGGTGGGGGTGCCTCCAATACTGCATCCAAATTGCCGTTAATCACACAAAAATCTTGACCTGGGACTTTCTCGGCGTTTATTTCACTACCGGGAGCATTACAGCCAATTCCGATCCTATCCTCACCAATGCTCAGGCAGGTACCGTCCAGCAGGGCTCTCGGGACAGTGACTTAGGAAGATTGAGGGGCGGGGAAGAAAGATTCTTTATTTATTTTCTTTTTTGTTAACCCAGTCAGAGGGGCCTTTGACTTTCTGACCCGTGCAGACTCTGTGTTGTCCGTCTGCTGTGAGTGGGTTTAGTTGCTGGCTGGTGAGGGAATTGATTCTTACTTTGAAAACCTTGTTCACAGTTTCTACTGTACTCAGGGTGGCTCCATCAGTTTATCAACTCATTAACTCAGCTGGATATCACCCTGCCCTTGTTTGTCATTTACACTTGAACTGCAGAAAACTGTGTGCGTCTCTGGTCACAACCACTGTCTCTTTACATTTCCCGGACTCCACGTGTTAAGTCCAGATTCATTAAGGCAACAATATTCTCCTTGAATTCGCAGATGAAATCTACTTATCCTTCCCTGCTGCATCCATTCCTGAGGCTGTAGCATCTCAGAGGAGCACAGTAATGAGCTATAAGGGTCATTGAATCCTTGGGAAAGGATGAATCAACATCAGCTACCGAAGATGGGGGCTATCCAGGGAATGAGTGTCTGCACTGTGCTTCCTTGTCACTGAATGCTTCCTGCAATATTCCCTGAGGTTCACTGTACAAGCCAGCGGTGTGCAGAACAGCACACAATAAAGCAAATCAACACATTCGACACTTGCGTTGCTCTGGAGGCAACCGCAGAATGGAAACTTGTGATACTGAGTGCGTTGTGAAAGTGGCTGCACCAAATAAATTGAATCTGGGTGAAGTACATGGAACTAGATAGAATATGACAGTTACAGAAACAGGCCATTTGACCCAACTGGTCCACGTCAGTGTTTAACTCCACACAATCCTCCACTGCTCTCTCTCACGTATTCACCGAGCTTCCTGTTAAACATGTTGATGCTTTTTCCTTCAACCAAAACTTTCAGCAACGAGTTCCACATTATCGTCACCCTCTGTGTGAGGTTCCTCTTGAGCGTTCCTCGTGGAGCAGCACCCTAGTTGGCTAAGACTTGGTGCTTAAGACATATGGCACTGGTAGCCTGGACACCCTGCTGCCATTAATATCTTTGTGCGGAGGGTGGCCTGAGCTGTGCCAGTTGTAACAGAGAAATGCTTTACAATGCAACTCACATTTATACAATGGCTTTCACAGCAGGAAAGTCTCAAACTGCTTAACACTGCTGGTCGTCTGCTGGGGGTGGGAGCAAAAGGAAATGGGGAGGGGAAAACGGACCAAAAGAATGGTGGAGAATCTTCCCCCCCACCACACCCACTTGCATCCTAAATAATAAGATACAACTGCAGTGGTCTGTGGGTCCAGCTTCTTGGTGGTAGTACTTGATGGCTCCACAGACGTCAGTGTGGGATTTACACTCATGTTATCTGACACGTTGTGACAGCTACTAAGAGTTGACTTCAGTTAGATTGACTTTGTAGCCCGAGGTCTCCTCAGATTTTTTTTCTACCTTTATTAGAATGTCAAAAGAGTTTGTCACGTAATTATGTCAAGTTGAAAGCAAATGAAATGTCCTTCATCTTTGCCCCTTCTCTCGCCCCCAATAACAAGCTGTTTAATCCACTAAAGAGTACAATGCCAGTGTGGGTACAATAGGCTCTATCATCCTTGCATTTGATATAATACATTATCACATCATTGAGGCACCTCAAAGCGCTCTACAGGATCTACTCTAAAGTGTAGTGACTGTGTATTTTGTGGGCCGAATGCAGCAAGCCAGTTGCGCACACCAGTGTTCCATAAACAGAACGAGTGACCAATTTTATTTTGGGGGATAGTTGGCCAGGAAACCAGGAGAGAGAAACAACTTGGTTCTCTTTCTGAATAGTCTCATGGGTTCTTTGACAGTTGGAACTTCTGTTTAACTTTTGTGCGCTGTAAACTTCTGTGGTTCTTTGGATTTGTTTTATTGGGTGGGGGGAGGGGAACTGAAAGCGCCCCGAAATTCTGCCTGGTGCGAAGGGCGTTGTATAAATGCAAGTTGCTGTTGTTGTTGCAACAGTTAATTTTCCTTCCTCTTATATGGGAGAGAGAGTCAGTGCGGCTGGGTGGGGGAATAGGACAAGTGGAGGCTCGTGTGAAGTATAAACACTGGCGTTGACCACTTGGGCCGGATGGCTGGTTTCTGTGCTGTAACATTCTCTCTAACCCAACTCTTCCTGAGTTTAATTCTTACAAAAATGCTTTTTTACATTAAATTAATTTGGGAGCAAGAGGGGGGTGGGGGGGAGAGGGGGGGGGGAAGGGGAATTGTCAATCGGCTGCTGCAGGAGAATCCTGGTCTGCGCTGCCCTTTTCTGCGAGCTGAGCCGGGACCAGTGACAGATGCGACACTGACCCAATTGGGGCTTTTGCCGCGCCACGTGGTGCCTGGGAACCCAGAGAGACCGCAGGTGGGCAGAGGCAGCTGCTCCAGCCTGTCACTGGCAGAGTCACGGGGAAGCAGAGACCTGGTCTGCTCAAAACCTGTACACACATTTAATTACAGACTTGCCATTTGATACAGAGCCTTATCATGTCGTTGAGCCGTCTCAAAGCGCTTCGGAGAACATACTGTAAAGCGAATTCACTGTGTATTTTGTAGGTGAAACATGGCAGCCAATTGCGCACAGCAGTGTCCCATAAACAATTATGTGACCATTTTTTTTGTGAGATTATTACCCCCGCTTAGCGATCTGCCAATCCACCGGGTGCCTACTTACTGCAAGGTAAACAGGCGTGTGGAGTAAGGGAACCTGCGTAAGGCTTAATTACAGACTTCCACTTGATTGCCTCCATTCATGGTCTCTCCCACCCACTGACAAAGGTAGCAGTGAGCACCGCGCATCTCTGATCCGATCACTCACACAAAAGCGAGGTGTGCAGCTTCGAAAGCTCCTCTCACTGCACTGAGATGCCCTGATAAATAAGGTGACCTTTTTTTTTACAGCTGCATCCTTCAGGTCTACCACTAGGTGGCGTCATGTATATGAAAGATGACTGACATGACCGTGTGTTATAGAAGCAGCTTCGCAGCCATCTCTTAGAGATTCTCCCTCCCCCTCCCTCTCCCCCTCCCTCTCCCCCTCCCCCTCCCATCCCTCGCTCTCTCGCTCGCTCCGCAATTTGTTTATAAATGCACAGCGCAACTCAAAAGTAAAGTCATGTCACTCACCAATTTTAATAACAATCAACCACAGGAATTTCCACGTGCAGGTGGCATATATGGTCATTTGTTGGGATCCTCGGGCTTGGCTGAGCATAGTGATGGGTTTCCCCGTGTGTTGGACACCCGGCTGGCCAACAATAATAGTCCTTGCGTCCGATATGGTGACTTTCACGTCGGCAGGATGGGTCTCAAAGTGCTTTACTCTGCTGGCCGGGCAGCAGTTGGGGTGTGGGGGGGTGGGGGGTGGTGGGGAAGATGACCAAAAAGAGCATGTTGGTCTGTGAAATTCTTCAGCAACAAGGTTATAGCAGCTGGGCTTAACGTAGAGGCCAAAGAGAATAAGAAAGAGAAGGGAGTCTTAAGAGAACAGGCCAAGAGGAGGAGCCCTGTTGAAATCCTCAACCTTTGAGGATTTTTTTTTGCTTTGAACATGTACTAACAATGTCCATTAATTTAATTATTTCTTTGTGATTCTTTGAATATTTTATTGATCACTTGTTTAAATCCAGAATTCCTGGATCTTTCACTTGACTGGTCTCTGCACTTTATCTATTCTGGGACCTAGTCTTCACAGAGTCAGAACTGATGCTCTGCCATCCATGATTGAACCTGCCCCCGCCTGACTCCGAGCTCCTCGCCGTTTGGAACCCAGTATTTTGAGCTCGTATTGCAGGAATTCCAGATGGTTTCTAAATGCACCAACTCCGAGTGCGTCAAACATTTTATTTTTAAAAAAAAGTCACACTTTAATATTCCCAGGGCTCGGTAACGCAAGTTAAATTGACTGTAACTATCTCCGTTTGCAGCTGAGGTGCATCTGCATATTTGTATGCAGAGGATAACAGAAAGTTTATTTACCTTGTCTCACCACACAGCAAGGCGATAACACCAACTCAGGCTCGCATGAATGCCCATAAGGACAGCTCATTCAGACATGTCCCTGTCATTTTCCCTTTTATGTCAATGTGAAAAGCTGTTGACTGTCCCCGACTGAAATCCGCCCCTTGGGAACAGAGTCTTTTTTTACGTAAATATAGAAGAAAACGAAGCAGGAAAGTTCTTAACGCTGACTTTGTGATCTCTCGACTTGTGCTATTGGACTGTAGCTCAGGGTTCGAGCACTCACCTTGCAAACAAAAGACCCGGGTTCGATTCCCGGCAGGGCGAAATGTTGGCCAAGTTTCCTTACTCCACACTCCTCTGTTTACCAGCAGTAAGTAGGACCCGATTGTTCGTCGATTGGTGGATCGCTTTTCCGGGGGTAATAATCTCTTCAAAAAAAAATATTAATACATTTGTCACTTCAATCCATGACTCTTTGTGGGACGCTGCTGTGCGCAATTTCGCCCACAAAATATACAGCCAATTCACTTTACAGTACATTCTGTGAAGTGCTTTGAGACGTCTCGAAGACGTGAGCAAATCCTATATCAAATGCAAAGATTATTATTATTATTATTGTGACCTTCCTGCGCTGACTCCGGTGCCCACTCAACAGCAAGTTAATTCTTTGCTGGTCATATGAGCTGCCTTTGCTCATTCCTTCTCACTACAGGGTCTCATTCTCTCCTGATGATTGCTCTTCAATGTGCTTGCGTTTGCCACGTAAACATTCTCCTATTTTAAAAACAGAGGAAAAAAATGGAAACTTTCAGAATTTTTTGGGGAAAAAAGAAAACCCCATCAGGAATCAAATGTTCTTGATATTGAGGCTTTTCATGTGAATTTCTGTCTGGTTGTTGTGAGTCTGAAAATCAAGACTGAAAGAGGTATAATAAGGACTGACGTGCATCCTTTCAGCAGCTCAGATACATTCCACGCTCCCCTTGAGAGCTGTTGATGCAGGTAATCAAGTAAGACGTCGGAGGCAACACATGAGAAACATCTCTTGCAAACGTGAAGTTGTTGGTTATCTAAATCATTCAAATAATAATAATATTCCTTGCATTTGATATAGCGTCTTAACATGTCTTTGAGACGTCTCAAAGCGCTTCACAGAATATACTGTGAAGTGAATTGACTGTATATTTTGTAATTACGCACAGCAGTGTCCCACAAACAGTTGTGGAATGAGTGCCCAAATTATTATTATTGTTTTCAAATTATTATTTGAAAAATAAAATAGATCCACCAATCGACTAACGAACGGGTTTCTACTTACTGCTAGGTGAACTGCTAGGGGAGTAAGAAAGTAAGGAAAAGTG
Organism: Callorhinchus milii; assembly: GCF_018977255.1. NCBI lineage: Eukaryota > Metazoa > Chordata > Chondrichthyes > Chimaeriformes > Callorhinchidae > Callorhinchus > Callorhinchus milii. Next base: position 20,295,117 of record NW_024704751.1, read on the forward strand.
TGGACTAAGGAAACTTGCCCAATGTTTCGTCCTTACTGGGAATCGAACCTTGGTTCTCTCACTTGTGAGGCGAGTGCTCTGACCACTAAGCTACAGGACTCCACAAGTACTGAATCACTGATTGCCACATGTAATTCCAAAGTTACCTTAACAGGATCTTCTACTGTTAGGGATTCACAGCTTCTGTTGGTTCAAAGTAATTTCATTTTCTTGAAGCTGTTCCCATGTTCATCAGTTTATTTCCAAACAAGAGGTCACACAAATCAAAATGATTATGAGTTCTGTGCCCTCGTGAATGCTTAACTCAACATATTCAATTGACCTGCTGATGTGGATTTAAATGTGGAATAAATATTTTCTTTCTAAATAACAGGGGCTGCCTGTGGCCATCTGGAGTTTGTGTGGCACCAAGGCTGTTTACAGTAACCGTATTGCTCAAAAGATCACAGAATTGGTCTGGCTCGAGAAGGCCCTTTTGTCCATCCAGTCTCAGCCCTCTGGACCACACACCCTAGCATCCCCTCATCACTGCGTCAAACTGCTTTTAAATGAGTCCCAGTATCCTAACCTCAACCACCTTTCCTGGCAACCTGTTCTAGTCATTGAACACTCTCTCGGTAAAGAAAAACTTTCAATATCCTAATATTGCCCTTTGCAACTCTAAACCTGTAGCCTTGTTCTACTTTTGTTTTGCACGCTAAAATATTGATCAGAGATTACTTTTTCAATCCCATTTATCATTTTCTACACCTCTACAAGGTCCCCTCTGAGTTGTCTTCTCTCAAGATTGAAGAGAGCATAAGAACATAAGAATTTGCTGGTGAAAGACGACCAAGGTCCATCCAGCTTGCCTTCCACCATCCTAGCAGTCATTTGACATGTCCCAAACTATATGCCATATCCTAAGATATTATTTTCTAGGAGAAATCTATCTCATTTGTTCTTAAAACAAACAAAATGTTCTGCTTCCATTGCTTCCAGGGAGACTGATCCATAAGTTTGCTGCTCTAGGTTATCTAATTGTTGCTCATAGCTCATTCCTCTAACTCCTGGGATCAGCCTTGTTGCTCTCCTCTGCACAGCCGTTATGGCCCTGGCAGCCCCTTCTACTGAAACTGACCGAACCCTAGGTGATCAAGTCACTACGAACAGTTGAGAGGAACAATCTTGCGCCAATTAGGCAGAGACTAGATTAGTATATTTAATAGTTTGGATAAAACATTTAGAAGCTACTAATGACCTGATAAAATCATTAGCAGAGTCAACAACAACAACTTGCATTTACATGGCACCCTCCGTGCAGGTTAGCATTTCGCAGCCCTGCACAATAGAAGGATAAGATGCAAAGCAAGGGAGAAGGGCGAGGGGGAGGTCAATAGGCACTAACTCCTATTCCTACACTGCTAGTTCGTGCTGTGATCATAGACTTAATAATTCACTGCACTTGTCAAATCTACACACAGTAGGTAGCCTCAGCAAAGGGTGTTCACAGCTGCAGACATAGCCTAACACTTTCTACATATGGTGGTTTCACCAGGCTACACAGAGTGGTATGGCATGGAAACAACCCATTCGACCCAACCAGTCCATGATAGTATTTTTCCTCCACGCAAGCCTCTTGTTTGCCTTTCTTGCACCCTCTCTCCTCATCCACATGTTTAGTATCAAGGTTTCTCTTAATACGTTGATGTTATTTGCGTCAACTGCAGCTTCTGGCACTGAGTTCCATATTCTCACTACCCTCTGCGTGAAGAAGTTGCTCCTGAACTCCACTGACTATCTTTATGATAATAATAATCTTTGCAGTTGATATAGCGTCTTATCACGCCTTCGAGATGTCTCAAAGAGTTTCACAGAATATACTGTAAAGTGAACTGACTGTGTATCTTGTGGACGAAACACGGCAGCCAATTGAGTGAACAAATTATTATTTTTTATTCTTTATATCTTATATTTATAACCCTCTTGTTGTGTACTCGCTAACAAGTGGAATCCTATCATAATCTTAAACAACACTGTCAGGTCCTCTCCCACTTGTCTCAACTCGGGAGAGAGGTTGGCAAACACAGCACTGTGTCGAGAACCATAGCTCTTAATTCCTAGCGTTCTTGTCATAATTACAATTTGTAACAATATCCACTGAAACCATGGATCTTACAGTGCTGCATTTAGGAGCAATGCCAGGAAACCATTCTCCAACAACATACAAAGATAGTGCTTTATTGTGACTAATGTGGAGTTGCTGTGATTAATATTTGGAACGCAGTAATTGCAGTGATTTATAGTTAGTTTACCAGCACTATGGAGAAGATTGTGATCAGCACAAGTAGCCTCCTTGTTGGGATTACTGTCCAATGCAGGCAAATGATGGTAAGCCTTCTCAAGCTGAGAGGGCATTTGAGATGAAGAAAGGGAAAGGGAGCTTGCTCGCTCCCCAAGGTTCCTTAAATTGTTTGCCAAGCAGCACCTTGTGGAAATTTGAGTAGCTATTATAGTTTAATCCTGAGAAGTGCTTCTGACATGAAAGACGCAACATAAATGCAAATTGTATTGTATTGTTACAGGACTACAGAGTCCTGTAGCTCAGTGGTTAGAGCACTTGCCTCGCAAGCGAGAGGGATTGATTCCCAGGCAGGGTGAAACTTTGGGCAAATTTCCTTGCTCCACACGCCTCTGTTTATCCAGCAGTGAGTAGGAACTCAGTTGTTTGTCGATTGGCGGATCACTTTCTGGGGGTACTAATCCCTTAAAAAAATAACAAATAATAATTTGGTGACTCAATCCATGACTGTTTGTGGGACGCTGCTGTGTGCAATTGGCTGCCGCGTTTCGCCCACAAAATATACAGCCAATTCACTTTATAGAATATTCTGTGAAGCTCTTTGAGACGATTAGAAGACGTGATAAGGCGCTATATCAAACACAAGGGTTATTATTATTGTGCTGCCTTGGATTGTGCCCTGTTACTGCACACCATAACGTTACACATGGTGATAGTAAGATCTTGGTTTCTGTTTGCTGATTGAAAACAGCAGTGATGCGGAAAACGGCAGGCTGTTAGAGTGGAATAACATTGGTTGGAAAAGCAAGAAGCCAGCTGAAATCCCCACATTTAGCTGCTAAACGATGACAGATGCAGGAGAATAGAATTTCTGTGTATTACATTGTGAACGCTCTCACAGCCTTCCAAATTCCCAGCTGACCCACGGCTAAGCCATTGGTGTTCTGGTGGCCTGATGGTCCTGACGTGGGGACTGGGAATTCATGGAGATTTGTGGGCCATTTTATTGTAGATAGTGAATTACAGGAAAGGTATCCCATCTGCTACGTATGTACTAATGCATTTAAATAGGAACCTGAGTGTTTTCAGGTCATCGTTCACACAGGGCCTTCTTCCCAAAGCACCGCAGGACTCGGTTGCCATCGGCTCATGGTCTGCGCTGGGGGTTGTGATGTACAGGTGGACAGGGAACCTGTGGGGATTTCAATCGGCTTCTTTACGCACGCCTGATTGGAGTCATTTTGACTCACAGCTGTTTGGGAACCCGTGACGCGAGCTGCGTGCCTTCATTCAGCGGAAAGACTTGGGTAATCGCATTTTCTCTAGATTTATCAGCCGCTTGATGAATACAGTGCAACAGACTATACATTTATATTGTGCCTTTTTACGTTGGGAGACATCTCAAAGCCTCTGGCTTGGTACACTGCTGGCTTAGCACCCGAACCGCAGGGGGAGCGAGAAAATAATAATAATCCTTGCATTTGATATAGCGCTTTATCACATCTTCGAGATGTCTCAAGAATATACTGTAATGTGAATTGACTGTATATTTTGTGGCTGAAATGAGGTTATGGAGGTAAATGAGAACAAATGTGAGAAAGGCTCAAACTGAACTGCTCACATTTCCTTTATGTTTAGAAATGTGTTTTTAATTCTCTTCCTCTAAAGCCTGGCCTCTCTAATTCTCACTCTCACTCTCACTCTCTCTCTCTCTCTTTCTCTCTCTCTCACACACTCACCCTCTGCTGTACGCCATTGCCCAGGCAGTAGGTCAAGTAGACAGCTGACCAGCTCAGTCTGTCACATCCGTCCTGATTTGAAGCATGATCCCAACAGGAGCAGGATTTTCCATGCTGGGAATTGTAATGGCAAAGCAGCACGCTCCCACCAACACCGCACAGTCACTCAGTGTGTTATTGAACCGCTGTGCCAGTGGGCTGCCCAAGAACTTGCGGATTTGCTTCAAGTGCTTAAAGTGCAAATCTTCTCTGTAGTTTTTGCCATGTTCTCGGATTCCAGCCTCCTCTCACACCCTCACACCAACACCCTCCTGTCCTTAGAGAATAGGAGACATCACAAGTCCACCTCTCACTGTCAGTGTCACTGTCAGTGTTTAGTGTAACAGTAACAAGATGCACTGAAGTGATGTCTGGTGTCCATGATTGGCAAAGCTGTTTTGTCATAGAGACCGCTACCCTCACGTACAAATTGCATAGTCACTACACTTCACAGTGAAGTGTTTTGAGACATCCTCTTGACATGGAGGCATAATATCAAATGCAAGGATTGTTGTTATTTTTCTCCGCTAGGTTGTTATCCAGCTTGGTTAAATGGGGGAAGAAAATGTAATTAAGGTTGTGTTACTTGCTTTACTGGTAGTCCTAATCAATCCAGCGCCTCTGCCAAGAGGAAAGCTCTCAATCAATGGTTCTCCAATCTGTTTTGACAGTGGGAGTTTGAGTAGGTGTGGGAGGGGAGCACTGGATTCCCACAGTGGCTTAAACAAGGAGAAACAACCACAAATGGAGATTAATTTACAACATTTTATGAATTTATGAATTTTAAAATAAACTCGTCCAATGTAACATTCCGAGCTTTTGTTGAACAATCTATGCATGTGGGCCCCACGGATTTGTGAAGAATTAATTTGAGGTTAAGAACAGCCTCCTCATTACACAGTCCTCGTCTGTCTCCACACTTTGTTTTGAGATGTATTAACTCTTGGTTTTGCGGACTCTAATTTTGCCAATAATAATAATAATAATAATAATAATCCTTGCATTTGATATAGCACTTTTCACGTCGGGAGGACGTCCCAAAGCGCTTCACAAAACACACTGTAAAGTGAATTGACTGTCTATTTGGGTCCATTTGTTAAATGACCCGTTGATATCTAAATTATAAAGCGTCTCATTTTTGAAGCGCATCATCGGGTTCCTCTTAATTCAACAGCAACAACACAAATTACATTTTATATAGCGCCTTTCACAAAGGAAGGACGTCCCCGGGCACCTGTTTTCCAAAAAAAAAATAGGCTTGCAGGTACCATAGCAGTAATCAAAAAGGGAAGGTGGTTTCTCCTGGTGTCCTGGCAAGCAACTTCCTCAGATAAAATTAGTTACTCACTCGAAGGCTGTTTGTGGGACGATGCTGTTTGTCTAAAATGTGTAGTCCTGTAGCTCAGTGGTTAGAGCACTCGCTTTGCAAGTGAGATACCTGGGTTCAATCCCCGGCAGAGGGCGAAACCTTGGGCAAGTTTCCTTACTCCACACAGAGCCTAATAATAATCCCTCCAAAACAAAACAACAATAAATTGGTCGTTTTCAATCCATGACTGTTTGTGGGACATTGCTGTGCGCAATTGGCTGCCGCGTTTCGCCCACAAATATACAGTCAATTCACTTTACAACATAGTCTGCGCTTATATTCTGGAAGACGTGAAAAGCGCTATATCAAATACAAGGATTATTATTACATTATTACAAAATAATCTTAATAATTTCTACCTTTGGTACAGCACCTTTCACATCAGGAGGATGTCTCAAAGTGCTTCATAGGATATTCTCTAAAGTGCAGTGAGTATGTGGCAAACGCAGCTGTCAATTTGCTCACAGCAATGTTCCACCAACAACTATGGAGTGAATGACCAATTTTATTTGTGGGATTGTTGGCCAGGGCACCAGGAGAAAGAAACTCCCTTCTCTTTTTGAATAATGCCCACCTGACCAGGCAGACGGGACCTTGGTTTAACTTCTCATCTGAAGGATTGCACTTCATAGAAACTTTGTCCAGTACTTTGAGATGTTCTTGAGATTATAGGAAATATATGAAAGTGCAGGAATTATTAAACTTTGACACGGAACTTTGAGGAACCGATGGGTGGATGCATCAAGTTACAGATGATATTGACAATCTGTCATATGAATGTGATGAGTTGCTGCTTTGTTAATGAATCTCTGACCACTTCAGCGCCTTGGGACGTCCTCCCGACATGATAGGCGCTCTATAAATGCAATTGTGTTGTTGTTGTTGTTCTCGTCAGATATTTATTTCAATGGTCTATTCATCTCCTCCAAGTCAGGTCAGTTGTGTGATTGTGGAGTCCTCTGGTATATTGGTTAGAGCACTGACCTCGCAAGCGAGATGATCCGGGTTTGATTCCTGGACAGGGTGAAACCTCTGTTTACCCAGCAGTAAGTAGGAACCCGGTTGTTAATCAATTTGCCAATCGCACTCTGGGGGTAATATTACCTTCAAAAAAAAATTGACAATTGTGGGACACTGCTGTGTGCAATTGGTTTCTGAGTTTCGCCCACAAAATACACAGCCCATTCACTTTACAGTATATTCTCTTTGAGACGTCTCAACAATGTGATAGGTGCTATATCAGTTGCAAGGAATATTATTATTATGTTTTTGAATGTGTTTGTTAGCCAAGGAATACTGCATAAACTCTGCATTGTACTCCAAACCCCGAGGACTACACAGTGACAGTGACATTGCTGTTTTCAGTAATTCCATGTGATTTGTCGAGATCGAGCAGCAATGAGGAGTCTCATTTTTATTCAAAAATTCATGAAATGAGCTTGAGATTCAACTGTTCTCTTCAAGCATTGAAGTAGGATTGAATTTCTAAACTGAATGGACTCATTGGGAAGGAAATGCTCACTCCAACAATTGATTACGAATGTGTATTTTTTTATTAGTTGATATAAATGACCTGGACTTGGGTATAGTGAGTAAAATTTCCAAGTTTGCAGATGATACTTAAGCCAGGAAAAGTAAACAGGATAGTAACAGACTGCAAATGGACATAGACAGACTGGTAACGTGGGCAGACACGTGGCAGATGAAGTTTAATGTGGAGAAATGTGAAGTGATGCATTTTGTGAGGAAGAATGAGGAGAGGCAATATAAGCTGATGGGACAATCTTAAAGGGTGTGAAGGAACAGAGACCTGGGGGTCATATAAGGAAATCTTTGCAGGTGGCAGGACAGGGAGATACAGCTGTTAAAAAAGCATCCGGGATACTCGGCTTTATAAATAGGGGCACAGAGTACACAAGTCAGGAAGTTATGATGAACCTTTATATAAAACACTGGTTAGGCCTCAGCTCGAGACTGGGTTCAGTTCTGGGCCCCACACTTTAGGAAGGATGTCAAGGCATTGGAGAGGATGCAAAGGAGATTGACCAGAATGGCACCAGGAATGAGGGACTTCAATTATCAGGAGAGGTAGAGAAGTGAGGATTATTCTCCTTGGAGCAGAGAAGGTTAAGAGGAGACTTCATAGAAGTTTTCAAAATTATGAGGGGATTCGATAGGTGAACAGGAGAAACTATTCCCACTGGCGGGTGGGTCGGTGACCCGAGGACACCGATTTAAATAGTTGTTAAAAAAAACATAGTGGAGTTGAGGAGAAATGTTTTCACACAGCGAGTTGTTGGGATCTGGAATGCATTGCCTGAAAGGCTGGGGGAAGCCGATTCGATAACAGCTTTTAAGAGAGTAGATAATTATTTGGGGAGGACAAGTTTGCAGAGCTATGGGGAGAGAGTGGGGGAGTGGGATTGATTTGGAAGCTCTTTTCAAAGAACTGGCACAGACACGATGGGCTGAATGGCCTCCTTCTGTGCTGAATAATTCTATGATATACTCGAAAGAGACTCACGGATTGTGTTTTCCCCTGTGTGTGTGTGTGTGTGTGTGTGTCTGTTTGTCTCTCTCTCTCTTTCTCTCTCTCTCTCTCTCTCTCTCTGTCAAGGTAAATTAACAATAGATTCCCGGGCCGATCGCTTTTCCAGCGTTAATAATCCCTTGAACATAAATAAATGAATAATAATTTGGTTACTTAATTTACGACTGTTTGTGGGACGCTGTTGTGCGCAATTGGCTGCTGAGTTTCACCCACAAAATATATAGTCAATTCACTTTACAGTATATTCTGTGAAGCGCTTTGAGACGTCTCGAAGATGTGGTAAGGCGCTATATCAAATGCAAGGATTATTATTATTATTACACACACAGATTTCTCATTTAAGCAGAAGTTTGTTTTCCTCTGTATCTCCAGCTGGCAGCGTTGCTGAACTGTCACTTAGCCACCGCATCACTGAAAGTTTCTGAAGCCTTTACCCAGCGAGTGATCTCAAGCCAATTCCCAGGCTCCAATTCACTCCTTAATCAGGCCCTCGCCACTCTGATGTTGCTTTGCTTCAAAAGTGTCTGATGCTGGGGATCACACTCCGAAATACCGCAGCTACCATCAGTCACTGCTCCCCAAAGCTCTGGAACTCTCTTCCTCAATCCCGCTGCCTTGTCCCCCCCATTTTCAAATCCCGCCTAAAGACCTTGCTTTCTGATCGTGCTCACGGTCACCTCCCCCCTTCCCTCTCCCCCGGCTCGGGGTCAGACTCCACCACTGTCAAAGGCCCCAGAGCGCTTGACAGTGGTGGCCAAGACATCAAGAGAAACTTCTCTTTTCGAACCTTCACTTGGTGTCACTGTGGTTTTGTGCCTTAACGTGCAGTCAGAGAAATACTGACACTGTTCTCAGTATCAAGTGTCACTTTGCACATTCGTTTAGTGGCTTTGAATTGCTTGTTAGTGGGGTGACAGCTTTTCCTAAGATCATGGATAAAGCTGATATGTGTCGACATAAAATGATAATCCTTGCGTGTGATATTGCAGCCATAACATTCAACATCTCAGAGCATCTTCATTGCTATGAAGTGGAGTTTCAGCCTGGTATTTTTAAAATATGATACTTGCTTTTCAACTTCTACCATTTCATTATCTTCCATCAACAATGGTTTTCGGTTGTTGTACAAAGAGCATTTTACAGCTTTACGATTCATTGCCCCACAACGAGATTGTTTTTTTTTCTCTCTGGGCATGAATTATGCTCTCGAACAGAACAGGAATAGTTCTGTTCTGTTCGAGAGGGCATAATTCTTTTTGCTAAAGTTACTCTTGAAGCAGTTGAATTGATGGACATTTACTAAATGCTGGAATATGAAATGTTTCACAATATCCTAAATCTATTCTATTGTTTTGTTTTTAAAAGGTCAAAGCTGTGGCAGCACACTGCGTGGACCTAATGGAACTATAGACAGCCCAGGGTTTCCTTATGGGTATCCAAACTATGCCAACTGTACCTGGACGGTCATCACAGAAGACCAGAACCGAATACAACTGGCATTCCAGGCGTTTGCACTCGAGGAAGATTTTGATGTGTTATCCATTTACGATGGTCGAATACACCAAGGCAATTTAAGGACAAGGTATTGTATTCCGATAAGTTTATTACTTTATTAAGAAAAGCTGACCTTCCTCTGTGATGCACGTACCTCTCATACAGTTTAGAAATAACCTCCATGAACCAGTTACAGTGACAGATGGAGTCCTGTACCTTAGTGGTTAGAGCACTCACCTCCAAGCTAGAGATCTGGGTTTGATTCTCGGGAGGGTGAAATGTTGGGGAAGTTTCCTTACTCCACACGCCTAATAATAATCCTTCAAGATAAAATGTGCGTAAAATTATGGAGACTCGTATTACGGATAAAATCATGAAGCATCTGGACAGAAATAAATCATAAATGATAGCCAATATGGGTTCATGAAGGGAAGGTCTTGCCAGTCTAATTTACTGGTTTTCTTTGACGGTGTTACAAGGGAGCTTGATAAGGGTAAGGCTGTGGATGTTGTATATCTGGATTTCAGTAAAGCCTTTGATACAGTTCCTCTTGAGAGGCTGGTGCTGAAAGTCAAGAAAGTGGGAATCAGTGGAAGTATATTACAATGGATACGTAACTGGTTGATATGACACTAAGTTATCTCAATCTCCAGAACAGATGAAATTCAATGTAGAGAAATGTAAAATATTTCACATGGGGACAAAAATTCCTGGAAGGGACTATTATTTGAACGGAAGTAAAATGATATGGATGGAAAATGAAAAGGTCCTGATTGACAATAAATTGAAGCTCTCCCAACAATGCTCTGTGGCCGTGAGTAAAACAAACCAGATGTTGGGATGTATCAAAAGATCAATAACAAGCCAAAATAGTGAGGTAATCCTGCCACTGTATAAATCATTGGTGAGACTGTACTTAGAGACTGTGTATAGTTCTGGTTGTCATAGTACAAAAAGATATTGGAGAAATTGAGAAGATAGAGGAGGGCAACCAAAATGATTGAGGGAATAGAGGGATTGGACTGTGAGGAGCGACTCAGTAAATTGACTGTGTTCACGCTGGAAAAGAGAAGATTGGGAGGCGACATGATTGCTATCTTTAAGATTCTAAAGGGGCAAAACAATGTAGATCACGACAGGCTGTTTCAATTTGTCCAGAACAGTAAAACCAGAGAACTCGGCCTGCGATTGAAGGTAAATTCAGAACAAATTTACACAAATATTATTTCAGTGAGCGAATAGTGAACCTTTGGTGAGAGTGGATTAGGCTCCGTAGAGAGAAAGTTGAAGCAAGAAGTGTTGATTTCTTCAAACAGAGATTAGATCATTTTCTTTTAGGAAATAACATGATGAGATATAGTATAGAGGGGGTTTGGGATATATGTGCATGTGACTGCCAGGAAGGTGGACCTCAGCCTTTTTTCGTCTAGCATTTCTTATGTTCTTATATTATTATTATTATATAGCTGCAGCAGTTAAGATGTATCAAACTTGCCTCACTCAGTAACACTCTCACCTGTGAGTCAGAAGTTTGTGGGTTCAAGCCCCATGTTGGTTCACAGGCCACGCTGGTGCAGTGCTGTGGACATGAAAGATCCTATGGCGCTAATCGAAAAGAGAAGGGAGTCTCTCACTGATTCTTGCAATCTTGTATCCTTGCTAACGATTGCTCCAAATAGAATTGTCATTCATGCCATGACTGTTTGTGGAATATTGCAATGCACACATTTGTTTTCCGTGATAGTGATAGCAAAACATGTAGTCACTGCGCTTTAGAATGAATTCTGTGAAGCGCATGATGTGACGCTACATCAAATGTAACTATTATTATGATTATTGATTATTAAGAGTATATTGTGAAGTTGATTGATGCTCGCTCCTTGTAAAGGTCATGATTCCTTGATTGCGTTCAGCCTGGTGAGGGAGGAACAGGACGTACACAGTAAAGCTTCTTCAGCGCGGCTCCAACATATTCTTTCCCGTTGACCTCCCGCTGGAGTGGAGGTGTGACGTGTGACTTTCTATTTTCTGCACCAGCCGTTATTATGCCCGCTCGGGCTGATTAGCATTCAAAACACGCTGAGCATTAATTACACTAGCAAGCCGTGGGTTTGACTTTCACAAATTATATTCTGTACAAATAAACTTTAGAAACTTTTGAACTGGCAATGTGCAACCAGCAGAATCAGGATTATGTGAAGTGTGTGTGTGTGAGTTTGTGTGTGTGTGTGTGTGTGTCTGTCTGTCTGTCTGTCTGTCTTGTCTGTCTGTCTGTCTGTCTGTCTGTCTGTCTGTCTGTCTGTCTGTCTGTCTGTCTGTCTGTCTGTCTATGTATTACATTATTTCATTGGCAGTTTGTGTACAGTTGTTCTTCCTGATATATTTTTTCTCTAATGAAAGTCCTGTACGATGCAGTTAATGTAGTTTATATGGACTTTCAAAAGGCATTTGACAAAGTGCCACATGAAAGTCTTGTAAGAAAGATAGAAGCCAATGGTATAAAAGGGACAGTGGCAGCGGATCCAGAACTGACTGGGAGACAGAAAGCAGAGAGTTGTGGTGAACGGCTGCTTTTCTGACTGGAGGGAAGTGTACAGTGGCGTCCCACAGGGTTATTAGGACAACTAGGGTATTAGGGTATTAGGACTACTGCTCTTCTTAATATACATAAATGATCTGGACTTGGGTATAGCAAGTACCATTTCCAAATTTGCGGACGACACAAAATTAGGTAGTGTGGTAAACAGTGAGAAGGAATAGTAGCCAACTGCAGGAAGACATAGACAGATGGTAAGATGGGCGACACATGGCAGATGAATTTCAATGTGGAGAAATGCGGGTAATGCATTTTGGTAGAAAGAATGAGGGGCAATATAGGCGGTAATACAATCTTAAGGGGGTAAAAGAACAGAGAGACCTGGGGGTTCAGGTAAATGAATCCTTGAAGGTGGCAGGACAGGGAGATAAAGCTGTAAAAAGGGCATATGGGATACTGGGCTTTATAAATAGGGGCATAGAGTACAAGAGTCAGGAGGTTATGATTAACCCATATAAACACTGGTTAGGCCTCAGTTAGAATACTGTGCCCAGTTCTGGGCACCGCACTATAGGAAGGATGTTAAGGTATTGGAAAGGGTGCAGAGGAGATTTACGAGGATGGTACCAGGAATGAGGGACCGTAATGATGGGGAAAGGCTGGAGAGGCCGGGATTATTGTTATTGGAGCAGAGAAGGTTACGAGGACCTGATAGAGGTCTTCAAAATCATGAGGGGATTTGATGGGTTAGAAAGGGAAAAACTGTTCCCACTGGTGGGTGTGTCGGTGACTCAAGGTCACAGATTCCAAATAGTCTCTAAAAGAAGCCGAGGGGAGGTGAGAAGAAATGTTTTCACACAGCGAGTTGTTTGAATCTGGAACGCATTGCCTGAGAGGGCGGTCGAATCCGATTCAATAACAACTTTTAAAAACGCGGTGGACGGGTATTTGAGGAGGACGGGTTTGCAGGTTATGGGGAAAGGGCCGGGAGTGGGATTGACATTAATTGCTCTATTCAAAGAGCTGCACAGACTCGATGGGCCGAATGGCCTCTTTTTGTACTGTACGATTCTATGATTCAATGATCTATGATTCTATGATTCTATGTCACATTTCTTCTGCATTCAATTTTTACGAGACTGGAAATGTTTACTTTGTTTCTGAGAGCTGATAACTACCGTGTTTCTATAAATTTCCAGAGTGCCTGAATTCTCTGTCACTTTTCTGAATGGGCACTATTCATCATCTGATCGCACTGCTCTACCATGTACATGTATTTACCATTTATCACTGCCCAAATGATTAGCCAGTTAGCCAAATATGGTGTTTGCCACATGGACTTTCTGAGCAGAACAGTGATGCTGCATATAAAATGTCAGCATTGCGATGTGCCATTCATCAAACTTGACTTTTTAATGCAGCACAAAGCTTTAATGCTCTTTCTGTGCAGGATCTGAGCAGCGTTACGGATATGGATTTGTGTACGGTTCATTCTGCGTGACCAAATATTGATGTAATTTAGTCAGCAAGCAATTCGACAGATTCTTGGTGTTAGTACAGTTTTACCAACAATGTGTTTGATAGTTAAACTCTAGAGGGTTAATTTCTTTGAAATAAAACTCTGTCCTGGGGGAGCACTTCATTGTCGGAGATGACGATCTTCAGTCGAGATGTTAAACCTGTGTGGTTATTAAGGGGTTAAAGATGAAATGCTAAAGGTCCGATGGCACTTTTGTTAAAAAGAAGTGAGTTTCTCTCTCCCGGTGTCCTGGTCAACAATCCTCCAGATAAAATTGGTCATTCACTTCAGGGCTGTTTGTGAGACATTTAACTGTGGTGTTTATGTCCTAATTAACTGTGGCGTTCACCCACAAATATACAGTCAATTGCACATAACAGAAATTACAGTGAAGTGTTTTGAGATGTTTGGATGATGTGACAGGATTCTATATCAAATTCAATCATTATTATTTTAATGTCTGATACTGGAGTGAGGAATATTTGAAGACCATTGGCTATATATCTCACTTTTCTATGTCAACCACTCCTGTCTCAGTAAAGCTCTGAAGAATAAGAATAATAATCTTTGCATTTCATACAGTGCCTTAGGGTTAGGGTTAGTAACTCACATCTCAAACTCTTCACAGGATTTAATGTAAAAAGTGTAGTGATTGTGCAGTTTCTAGACTAACCCAGCAACCAATTTGCACACAACAATGTCCCACAAACAGCCATTGAACGGATGATGAAGCCATAAGTCAGCCGGGAGATCGGTTGTTTGCTTAAATTTCTGCCACCGATGTTCGTTCTGTAGGTTCTTGTTGGTTTGCAGTGTTGTAAAGTTATGATTCAGTGGCTTATTGTGAGATGTATCTGCTAGTTGGAATTGAGCCTCTGGAACTTTAGCTCATGACCTTTCTACTTGAAAGTGAATGTACTTGATGCTAATCAAGAAAGACATCTAATGCGTAGGTTTCTACTTGTGACCCAAACACAGACTGAAGGCATCATGACACAGCTGAAGTCACCTCTATAACCCAAGGGTCAACAATTAATGTTACAAGCTAAAGCCCACTGTCAATATTGATTGCACAGGCCTCTGTGTGACTGCTTGCTCACAATGGGGAAACCTCTCCATGCATCTTGAGCAAATTCTGGGCTTGAAATATCCTGCAGATTTGTGCAAAATTCTTCAGTTCAATATTCATTTGGAAAGTGTTTTTTCTGCAGACCTTATATGGAAGCCAGCTTCTGAGTAAAATTGCACTGAACAGTTTGCCACAATTTTGCACAATCTTAAATTTGAAGACAACATACTTATAACAGTCAGTGTACACTGGCTTCTAGTGGATCGATTTTAAGGTCCTCATCCTAAAGTACAAATCCATCCACTCTATAGCATTTCCTTCCTTTTTCTACTTTTTGAACTCTGTTCCTTGACTCCCGCCTCCCCCATTTCTTCCCCCTCTTCCCCACCCCCCCCTTCCTCCCCCCCACACCCCCGTTGTTAAATGTGGGAAGCTTAAGATTCCGTAAATGTGTGGCCTCAGTGATTGGGCAAAGACTGATTGTAATTGTAAACAGTGAAAGTCTTTCTCTCGGAGGAAGATCCTTCAGTCAGTCCAGTCGGGTTTCCAACTGAAGGGTATGAGTCCGCAAGCTGATGATAGACCCATTATTCATCAGCGCAGAGAGGAGGGGTACAGGCTGATTGCTGAAGCAGGATCAAGATGGCAATGTAATGTGTGGGACCTGAGCAAAGAATTAAACACAGAAAACTGGAGCTGGTTGGGCTGAGTAAGATGGTCATGATGAGGTCACGACACATTTTGCTACACAGAGATTTGTGAGGATGGGGAACATTTGCCCCAGAAAGCTATAGAGATAGTAGCAACATCTTGCATTTATATAGCGTCCCTCACGCAGGGTAGCATCACAGAGTGAGATGGAATCAATGGAGATCTTTCAAGAGGGATAGACAGAGGCTTGGCTGGCAGAGATATTATGTTGAATGGTGAAAGAGCAGGCCATTGGAATGAAAATATTTTCCAAGATCTAACAAACTGGTGGGACAGGCTCGATGGGCTGAATGGCATCCTCCTGTTTCTGCTTTTGTAGTTTTTAATGTTTTTGGAATGCTTTGCCAATGGAAACGGTGGATTGAATGGAAAATGTCTGTGAACTGAAGCGACCATAATGGACGTAACCCTACATTAGAGAGTCATGAGTCACCCCCCTGCTGTCTTTATATTTCTATCCATTTCATTGTGTGTGAAGCGTGGAATGAAAAACGCCCGTTAAGTCACTAGGTGCCCTTTCCGACACTACATATATGCATGTGGTTCTCTGGACTGTCTATTGGGGAGTTAATCATTTGAGGAGGCAAATATCACCAGAAGAAAGCTTCATGAAGCAAAAAGCAAACTGTATTCAAGAGGAAACTTGATGGCTTGGAGAGGGGCTAAGGTTAGGGGTGGGAGCTCATGTGGAGTACAAACACCAGCAGGGATTAATGGAGCTGAAAAGCCCAATCCTTTCTATCCTGTATTCTTTGTAACCCAGTGAAATATCACATTAGTCTCAAAGAGAACGAGCTGAGTTTTTGCCAGCAATGGAGCAATGTTACTGCTATTGGACAAAAGGTGTGGGAAGACTGATTTACGCTTCCTGCTGTCAATTGTGTCTACAAAAGAACAAATTACCCGATTGGAGTTCTGTCCACCCGTCTTGTTGTCACTGCGCACAATTCTAAGTACGTTTTTTTAATTAACGCTATTGATGCTTTAATCTATTGACTTTGGCAGCGATTTGACATATTTGACAGTGCACATTAATCTACACTGACTACTTACATGACATAGTCATCAGACTCTGGCCTGCTTCACGTCCCCGGCCTCACCCACCTCACCATTGGCGGGCGGACCTTCAGCCACTCTGCCCCCACCCTCTGGAACACCATCCCGCAGTCCCTCCGTCTTGCCTCCTCCCTTGCCTCCTTCAAGCCCCATCTCAAAATCCTCCTCTTTGATCATCCTCCTTCCCCCCCCCACCCTCCACCCTCCCAGATTCCAACCCCCAGCTCGGGTCCATAACTCTGTCTGTCCAGCACCTTGGGACGTCTGCCCGATGTGAAAATTAACAAATGTAATTTTGTTGTTGTTGTAACAATTCTTTTGAGTGTTGCTGCCATTAACTTTTAATTCCATTGATTATCCAGCATGTATCCAGTGTGTTTTACTTGTTAAGAAAAAAGATGGATTTGACATGAGCATTCAGGAACGTTGGAATGAGAGTATTACAATTTTCTGTTCTCCCGAAAATCATCTTCCAATCTCTTACCTTGCTCCAGGCTGCTTCTGGTTTTGCTTCCGTGACCTTCAGGCCTGTAGCCACAACCGCCACACTGGTGTGAGAACGAGGTGCTTTTTATATGTTCTTGCTGGGTAACCAAACTGAATTTTAAGGGGCTTTATTAAAGGGACATTTTTGTATGTGAAAATTCCAGTGGTTAACCAGAGCCGTTCCACCCAATGACTTGCTGCACCCCACCACACAGTTGTCAACCTGGCTCAGTCAGTAGCAATCTCGTCTCAGAGTCAGAAGGTTCTGGGTTCAATCCCTAAGTTGGGTCTTCCACAGCCCAGGCTGACTGTGCCTCCAGGGAGAGCTACATCATCAGAGGTGCTGCCCTTCAGATGAGATGTTAAACTCAGGTCCTGTTTCCCTGTTCAGGTGGAAGAAAAAGTAAAAGGAGTTTCTCCCGGTTTCCTGGCCAACAAAACCCAGGATAAATTTGATCACACACTTCATGGCTATTGTGGGACGTTGTTGTGTTCACCTCAAAATACACAGTCACTTCACTCACAATGAATCCTGTGAAGCGTTTGAGACTTCTTGATGATGGGATAAATGCAATATCAAACACAAGAATTATAATTTAGTGAACTCTCTGCAAGTTTTTAATTGAATCTTTTTTTCACTTTCCACATTCACAAACGTACATATGTACACACACACACACAGATAAACACACACACACAGATTCACACCACAGATACGCATGCTCAGATATGCACACAACTGTTAGGTAACCTCTAGGGTATTTTTTTGCAAATGTCTATCACTTTGGCGTCTCGACATATGAAAGCACTTTAACCGCAAATGTAGAAACATATCCTGTTTAGTCAGTAATTGCTTTTCGAACACAAGTTATTTTTTTATTTGCTAAACTACACTGCCGACGGGTAAAGAGATTGTGATTAATATTTTACCATTTATACACGATGGAAATATTGTCTCATGCATTAAGGAGATGGAAAAAAAGGTACAGCAGAGAAATACGATAAGGAGATGAAAATGCCATTCCTTACGAGTTTGTAAATAATGTAGAAAAGCAGATGGAGACGTGTATTACTGTCTGTCAGAGAAGCCTTCAAATGAAAACAAATGTGTTACCATTGCAACACAACTGCTGATTAGTGCTTGTCACTCATCTAAATTTCGCTCTGTTACCCCCTTGACAAGATTCTGCTCCGGGAAACACGGTGCCAAAATGAATGACGTTTTGCTAACCACAAAACATAAGCACCTCGTCTTCAATTATAATTGTAATAAGATCTCCAGGCGAAGCAACATTTCTGACAAAGACAATAGCCCTTCGCCCACAAAATATACAGTCAATTCTCTTAACATTATATTCCGTGAAGCGATTTGAGACGTCTCGATTACGTGGTAAGGCGCTGTATCAAATGCAAGGATTATTATTAATGATACATCTGCATCACCCTCCGCCCCCACAAAAAAAATCTGAGTCTAAAAAATACGTTTAGGCTGAAGATTTAGGGTAGAGATTAACACATTTACCATTTGTAAGAGTTATTGAGTGTCATCCTACCTCAGTCGGTTGAGTAAGATGGTTGTGGTTTCAAGCCCCACACGTCGGGACTTTGAATTCATATAGTTTATAGTTTAGGCTGATCCTCCAGTGCAGTGCTGGGGGTGTGGGGCTGCTTTGTTAGTGCTGTTGTCTTCATATGAGACGTTAAAGTACAAAATCTACTTTGCCTCCTCCAGTACCAGCTCCAGGTCCCCCTGATGTTCTATCAGTTTGTCCGGCAGACATCAGGGCCTGGATGAGTGTAAACTTCCTGCAGCTGAATGTGGACAAGATGGAAGCTATACTCCTTGGCTCCTGTCAACCTCTTCATTCCTGTGGATCTAAACGCCTCAACCTCCCTGGGCTCTCCTTCACACTTACCAAATCAGTGCGCAATCTAAGATCCGGTTCGACCCGCAACTGTCCTTCCTCCCCCACATCCGGTCCCTGACCAGCACCATCTTCTTCCAACTCCACCATATTGCCCGCCTCCAACTGTACCTTACCCCAAATGCACCCAAAACCCTTGTGCATGAGTTTGTCACCTCCCGCTTGGATTACTCTAACACACTCCCCGCTGGTCTCCCCAGCTCCACTATTCACAAGATCAGCTCATTCAAAACTCTGCTGCCCGCAGACTGACCCGGACCAAACTCCGTATCCACATCTCACCAGTTTTGGCCCAGGCTCCACTAGCTCCCTATCACCGAACAGATCGACTTCAAGATCCTCACTCTCGTCTTCAAATCCCTTCACTCTCTGGCACCTCCCTACCTCTCCGACCTCCTCACTCCCAAATCCACCACCGGTGCCTCTGCTCGACTGGCACCGACTCCTGCTTATCCCGCGCACCCTCCGCCCCATCATCGGAGGTCGTGCTTTCAGCCACTATGCCCCAAAACTCTGGAGTTCTCCCTCCATCCCGCCACCTTGCCCCCCCCTCTCTCCTTTTTCAAGTCCCGCCTGAAAACCTTCTGCTTTGACCATGCTTACGGTCACCTTCCCCCGGCTTGGAGTCCGGCTCCGCCACTGTTAAGTGCTCTGAGACTCTACCCTGTGTGGAGGCAGTTGTTGATCCTCATCCTCACCTACAAGGCCATTCACGGCCTTGCTCCCTCCTACCTCTCTGACCTACTATCCCCCTACCTACCTGCCCGTACCCTCCGTTTCTCTGGCTCCGGTCTGCTCCACATCCCCCGCCCCAACCACCCTACCATCGGTGGCCGGGCCTTCAGCCTCTCAGCCCCGAGGCTCTGGAACTCCATCCCCCAGTGCCTTCGCCGCTTCCTCCCTTTCCTCCTTCAAGGCCGGTCTCAAGACCTTTCTCTTTGACCGTACCTTCAGCTCCCCTCTCGACTCTCTACCCCTCCTCACTCCCTCCCTTCCCTCCCCTCACCCTGACCATTTCCCCACCAATGCTCGGGTCCTGGCCCAACTGTACAGCGCCTTGGGACGTCCTCCCGACGTGAAAGGCGCTCTATAAATGGAATCTTGTTGTTGTTGTTGTTTTTAAGTTGTTAAGTGCAAGTTGTTGTTGTTAAAACCAAGGTCCTGTCTATCCGTTCAGGTGAATGTTAAGATCCCGCAGTGTTCAAAAGGAGAAGGGAATTTCTCCCGTTGTCTTGTCCAACAATCCCTCCAGAAAAATTGATCATTCCCTCCATGGCTCTTTTTGGGACGTGGCTGTGTACAAATTGACTGCCTCATTCACCTACACTTTATAGTGAACCCTGAGAGGAGCTTTGAGATGTCCTCCTAATGTGAGAGCAGTGTGTCAGTCTGGCACACTCTCACCTTGGAGTCAAGCCCCACATCACAACTTGGAATCACGGAGCCTAAGACGCTAAGATGACACTGCAGCACCGTCGGAGGTTCCGTGCTTCGGATCAGCCATTAAACTGAGATCCCTTCTGCCTTTAAACTTTAAAGATACTGTGGTGCTATTCGAAAAGAGAAGGGAGTTTTTTTTGTTATGTCCCTAGCCAACAATTCCCCAAATAAATGTTATCACTTACTCTGTGGCTGTTTGTGGGACATTGATGTGTGCAATTAACTGGCTGCCGCGTTTCTCCCACAAAATGCATAGTCAATCCACTTTACAGTATATCGTGATAAGGCCCTATCTAAAATACAAGGATATGTAAAGATGATTTAAGCAAGAATGGTATTGAAGGGAAGTC
Organism: Callorhinchus milii; assembly: GCF_018977255.1. Lineage (NCBI taxonomy): Eukaryota > Metazoa > Chordata > Chondrichthyes > Chimaeriformes > Callorhinchidae > Callorhinchus > Callorhinchus milii. The sequence goes on from NW_024704751.1 coordinate 20,315,682, forward strand.
CATTTTGTCTGTGGATGCCCGATTCCCAGCCAGGCTGACACTGAGAGGCGAGTATATCAATACCCAATTGTTTAATCTCTTTTACAATTGAAAATGCTGTCAGCGCCTTCGGACGTCCTCCTGACATGAATGGTGCTACATGAATGTAATTTGTTGTTGTTGTTGATGTTGTTGTTAATCTTGTTTCTCTTTGCGAGACCAGAATTCATAGCCAGCTTTCCTGACATAACATTCACCACACTTTAATGTTACCCAATGTCTGTGTTTTTCTCATTGACAGCATGTTCCACAGGATAAATACAAGTTAGTACGAGATTACCACCTACCCGGCTAACTACTGTTGTTTTAGAATAAATGTAACCTGTGGCTTGCGTCGTAATCACTTTATTCACCAGAACTGAGGCTTGTGTAAGAATAGATTATACATTGAAGTGAATAAAATCTTGGGAGAATAAAAAAAGCAGCCAAAAATATACCAGTGGCAGGAAAGGTCAGTGTAAACTGAACAAACTGTGGCATTTTAAAATACTCCAGTACATGCAATTTACTCTGTGAGACAATCCACATAAATTCAGTTGACAATATCCCGCGACATAACTAAAGGCTGCACAATTTAATGAATTTAGCCACGTGATCAGCAGGTTCCCACTGTGCTGAGCGAAGTGAAAGGTATCTGATGTGCTGCAGGCAGGTAATGAAGCTTCAGCGAGGTTGTTTTATGTTCAAAAAGGTCAGAAACACTTTGAAAGCAATGCTGACCGAAATATCGTTTTAGATTTACGCAGTGTTACCTTTTGGGATTTTACTTGTAATGCAAATCACATTCGAGTATCATAATAGTCCTTTGCATTTGGCAGAGCGTCTTATCTTATCGTTCAGACGTCTCAAAGAGCTTCACAGAATATACTGTAAAGTGAGAGACCAAATTATTATTATTATTATATTTCATTTGAAGAAATTATTATTCACGTAAAGTGATCCGCCAATCGACTAATAACCGGGTTCCCACTTACTGCTAGGTAAACAGAGGCGTGTAGAGCAAGAAAACTTGGTCAACATTTTGCCCCGCCTGGGAATCGAACTCGGGCCCTGTCGCTTGCGAGGCGAGTGCTGTAACCAATATGCCACAGGACTCCACAGTATTGTACTGTTGCTCATTAGATTCATCAAACTCAGCAAGTTTAAAGAGGAAAACAAAAATAAACCCAGACCACACAACTTCTGTTCGCCTACATGATACACACTAGCAGCTTATTTCCCAGCCTCCGCCCAAACCACCCCACGATCGGCGGTCGGGCTTTCAGCCATTCTGCCTCCACCCTCTGGAACTCCATCTCATAGTCCCTCCAATTCACTCCCCCACTTATCTCATTCATGGATGTCTCTTTGACCGTGCCTTTGGTCATCTCCCACCCCCCCAGGGCTCCCACCCCGCCCCCCGCTCGGTGCCCAGCTAGCAGTGACGAGGACTATGGGATGAAGTCCTGATGTAAAAAAGTACTGTGTAAACGTAAATTTTGCACTGTCTTATCAAATGCAAGGATTATTATTATTAATAATAACAAACACTGTGCGGGCGTTAGATAAAACTTGTAGCATTTATAGAGACCGTCACCTGGGTCCAATGATTATTTACAACCGAGCCAATCGCAGCAGGAGGCAGAGACAGCGTGTGGTGTGTGAAGTGCTCCCACCTGTAACACGGCAGATAAACTGAAGATAAACACCACCTGAAACCATGTTTGGCCAGTGGGACAATAACAAAACACACGACTGATCAGCCACAATGAGTTATTCTTTGAATTAACATGGTTGAGCTCCCACATGAAATGGTGATTTTAGTGCTTTCACACAGAGCTGCTGGCAGCACTCAGTGTCCCTCAGTAACTACAGCACCAACTTGCAAAATACAGCGTACGCTATATAAGGAGATATATTATATATATATTATATAAATGTGGACATTGCTGTGTGCAAATTGACTGATGCCTTTACCTACAGAATAGTATGCAATTCTCAGTAAATCCTTGGAAGTGAGTGTTTTGAGACATCCTTCTGACATGAAAGTCGCTGTATCAAATGCAAGGATTATTATTATTACTTTTGACTTGGAGAAAGACGGCAGGCAGCCCAGATGACTGCTGACTATTAAAATTGAGTTAATGGAAAATATCTTCTGAGAAATGCTTTTAGAAATCGTGGAAGCTTTTCAAAGGGCTGATTTACATGTTACAGGTGTGTAACAGCACACATCTTGTTACCCTTGGGGAAGAACATCAGCTGGGAGATGAATTCCACATCCAAAAAAATGAAAAATTATATTTCAGCTTGAACTTAACCCCCCCACTGACTATTCAGTGTCATTCCCTCAACCCCCCGCCCCCTATTCAATTCGCTCCAGGATCCAAGTTAAACGGCAGCACATCATTACCTCCAGTGCAGCATGTGTCTTGACTACAGTAAGAGAGAAAAGCAAAATGAATAGATAAAATCTCACCAGGGATACAAGTCAGTGATAACGGTTTCAATCAATAAAATAAAAGAGAAAATGTTCGGAGCTGGACACATGACATATCCTTAGTTTTGTTTTGTCGGCGAGAAGAATTAGAAACAAGCCTTTGGGTTGGAATGGTCACAGCGTGATTACATTAGATCAGATTAAAGATTGCCAGCGTATTCCGAGGACCAGTCTCTCAACCTCCAACTTAGGCCGAGTGAAAACTGTGAGCACTGCAACAAATTATTCAGGTAATACGTTTTCATTCAGTAACGTCAGTCCAATACTATTGCTGTCTGGAGTCAGCATTTATTTGCTCAGTAGCCATGAATATCACAAGAGAAGGATTTATCTGTCAGACGTATCATTAGTGCAGCGTGTATCCTATCATTCTCAGTGCAGGGTGTTTCACTGCGAGGGTTGGAGTTTGAGGAAGAAGTCGGTGGAATTAGAAAAAACAACTGCATCGGGTATTTGCATTAACAATCGATCGCCTTCAAAAATGCACCTCATTGCACTTGATGGCGCTTTGAAACGCAAAAGGCAAGATATTAGATGGAAAGATTATTGCTGTTATTATTATCAATATTAGTCCATCTCGACATCATTTCAATTGTCATGACCTCGGCACCAATTGAATTTCAAGAACTGATGGTGATTAACGATGGAAACCAATCGGCTTCGGGAACACCAATCAGCCCTCCTTCAACTCAGGCCCACAGGTTTGACATTTCAGGGAGATGGGATTTACATGCTTTTAGTGTTATTAATGTGAAATGGAGAAGTGGTTACACTTGAGCATTTACATCCCTACTACACTCTGTCCAGTTTCGTGGGACATAGATGTTTTTTCTTCATCATTGTGGAACGCTAAACATACAGAGGTTACACTGTAGGATGCTTTCACCATCAGGGTGAGGGGGAGCAGTTGGCAGAGAGAGACGTAACCCCTTCATATGGTGGTGTGTCTCGGAGCACTTAACAATGGCAGAACTTGACACCAAGCTGGAGAGAAAGTAGAGGTGACAGTAGTCAAGCTCAAAGAAGAAAGTCTTCAGGTGTGATCTGAAGACTGGCAATGAGGGGAAAGGCAGAGTGATTGCGGCAGGGAGATCCGGAGGGTCAGGGCGTTGTGGTGGAGTGCACAGCTCCAATGGTGGAGTGCAGGGTTTGAGGGACATGCGGAAGGCCTAAGCCTGCAAAGTAAAGGGTTCCTTAGCTGATGGAAAGATGGATTGTTAACAAATATCCAAGTGGAATAGTGTGCAATATGCAGTTATACTTGTGGTGTGGGAGTGTTGCTCAATCGTCTTCAGCTATTGGTGGAAAAGCTTCAAAGAACTTTGTGGTGATTTTCTCTGTGATGCGAGATCCAGGCGATTGGGGAGATTATGTTAGGGTACATGGCAAAGAGTCCTTGGAGAAAATGGGCTTGATTGGGTTAATGTGTTTTTCATGTCTTTCTCATTTCATGTCCAGAGCTTATTGAACCATGGCATAGCAATGATATTGATTTCTCATTCTCTACCAGCCTGGTTGTCTGTAACCTCCGGATCTGTTTTGATCTATTGGATATTAAACCTTTTTTTATGGATCGTAATAGCCTTTATTTTAAGTTATTTCAAAGAAACGATGGGGAAAAATCGGTTGATCCATTTCTGTAAAACAGATTTGCACCAAGTGTGAACAGCGTGTCATGCCTGCAATGCATGTCTGCAAAATAAAAGTGCACAAAATTGTCATCAAATAATAATAATCTTTGCTGTACAGAGCAAACACAAGGCAAAAAGCAAGGATAAAGAGTAGTGCTAGATAATCATGGAGTGCTTCACGTAAGATGACATCTGAACACAAACAAAATTGCAAGAAAGGCAATAAATGAGCAGAAACGCCAGGATTCCTTTGCACAGTAAGCTCAGCTCTCTAATTTTAACATTTATTTACACATAATTAGCCTTTTTTTAAAAAAAAAGTGAAACTATGTGACCCTGACAGGGAAGACAGTGTAATTGAAAAGTCAGGCAGACTGCGATTTATAATTGAAAGTAAAACTTCTCATAAAGACAGCTCAGAGCTTTAACATGACAAGATATCTCGCCAAGGTTACACTGTAGAATGCAATAATAGAAACCTGACCTTAGCGCAGGTTTGCTGAATGGTAAACAAACAGTGATTGTGAATATTTTAAAATCCCGTGAGCATTTTGAGAACTATTGCCCGATATTGTGGATCAGAGAAATTTATTTATTTTAGGATGTTTCAAGAATTAAGCTCCTTTACTGTAATAATTACCCTTTCACATCGGACTTGAGCCAGGCTGATACCCTAACCCCCTAACATAAGATTACTTTGTCACTCACTCACTTCATGGCACAGCCTGGATCTGACACTACGGGCGCGGACGTGTGTACGTGTGGGCGCGGATTTACTGCACTGAAGCTGTGTGACAGTTTGGAGTTTGAGAGGCATTACACCCCAATTCCTATCCCTCCCTCCCTCTCTCTCTCTCTCTCTCTCTCTCTCTCACATGCTCACACTCTCTCTCACACGCTCACACTCTCACACACACGCACACCATCTCTCACGCTCTCGTCCTCTCTTTCTCACCCACTCGCTCTCATTGTGGAGTCCTGTAGCTCAGTGGTTAGAGCACTCGCTTTGCAAGTGAGAGACCTGAGTTCAATTCCAGGCAGAGGGCGAAACCTTGGGCAAGTTTCCTTACTCCACACAGAGCCTAATAATAATCCCTCCAAAACCCAAAACAATAATAAATTGGTCATTTTCAATCTACAACTGTTTGTGGGACATTGCTGTGCGCAATTGGCTGCCGCGTTCGCCCACAAATATACAGTCAATTCACTTTACAGTGTGTTCTGTGAAGCGCTTTGGGACGTCCTCCCGACGTGAAAAGCGCTATATCAAATGCAAGGATTATTATTATTATTATTATTATGGCTATTTGCGGAACATTGCTGTGTCCAAATTGCCTGTGGCGTTTGCTTAAAAATTTGGTCACTGTACATCCCTTTGAGATGTTTCTTACGACGTATTAAGGTGCTATGCCAAATGGAAGGATTATTATTATTAATAATAAGATTACTAATACTCCTTGCATTCGATAATAGTGCTTTATCATGTTGTCGAGACGTCCCAAATTGCTTCACAGGATTTACTGTAAAGTGGATTGAGTGTGTATTTGTAGACAAACTGCGTAGGATTCTTTAAATTGAAGCTTCTAAAGAAAGATGTGACTTATTTTCTCCTTTTCACATGCACGGTGGAGCAAACCAGATGGGTTTAATCCAGGTCTACAAATGTAACGGACTGCAATTTAGATTGCCTGCACATCCCCGTAAACGGAGAAGCAGATTTAATGTAGATGACTGCAGGTGAGTATCAGCTAATGATATCTTGACATCCAGCTTGATGAAGCTGATATAATTGATCTCTAGTACAGCATTTCCAGTACAATAAGCATGAAATGAATAGACCTAAAGTAGATTTCTTGACAAAATAATGAAGACACAGGCAGTTCTCTTGTACTGTCAGCCTCAGGAACTAATAACTGGCCAGTCTAGCTGCTGACATGACTAAGCTGCCTCAATCTAACTACTGTAAATGATAAATCAGTTCCAGGATTGCAATCTCTCAATTCTAGTTTAATGAAAGCAATCAATACCTGAAACAAAATCCAATTTAATTAATAAATAGACTTGTCCTCATAGGTGTGATATATATATATATATATATATGGGACAAAAATAATTAATTCCAGCAGTTTTAATGTAGCAAATCTGAATTGCAGATTTGTGGACACAGATAATGGTAGTAGAAATAATATTGTAATAATATAATATTGTAATAATTCCCACATTAGATACAGTGATTTTTATAGAATCATAGAGTCATAGAATTGTACAGCACAAAAAGAGGCCATTCGGCCCATCGAGTCTGTGCAGCTCTTTGAATAGAGCAATTAATGTCAGTCCCACTCCCGGCCCTTTCCCCATAACCGGCAAACCCGTCCTCCTCAAATACCCGTCCACCGCGTTTTTAAAAGTAGTTATCGAATCGGCCTCGACCGCCCTCTCAGGCAATGCGTTCCAGATTTGAACAACTCGCTGCGTGAAAACATTTCTTCTCCTCTCCGCTCGGCTTCTTTTAGAGACTATTTTGAATCTGTGACCTTGAGTAACCGACACACCCACCAGTGGGAACAGTTCTTCCCTTTCTAACCCATCAAATCCCCCTCATGATTCTGTATTGTATTCTGAGATGAAGTGTAATATCTGTTCTTATCTGTTTTTTTGTGTAGTCCTGTAGCGTATTGGTTAGAGCATTCGCCTCGCAATTGAGAGGAAAAGGGTTCAATTCTCAAATGGGACGAAACCTTAGGCAAGTTTCTTTACTCAACACACCTCTGTTTACCTAGCAGTCATTAGTCGATTGGCAGATCGCCTTCCGGGCATAATAATCCCTTCAAAAGAATTATAATAATTTGGTCACTCAATCCACGACTGTTTGTGGAACTTGCTGTGTGCAATTGGCTGCCGCGTTTCGCCCACAAATATATGGTCAATTCACTTTACAGCATATTCTGTGAAGCGCTTTGAGACGTCTCAACGGAGTGGCAAGGTGCTGCAATAATACAAGGATTATAATTAAACCTCCCCCACTGGAAAAACCTGTATGTTTTTCCCATTCAGTCTTGCTTTTAACAATTATATGGTGCCCTTCGCGCAGGGTAGCGTCTTGGAGTGTTTAACAATGGCGGAGCCTGTCGCCGAGCCGGGGGGAGGTGACCATAAACGCAGTCGAGGTGGAAGGTCCTGAGGTGGGGGNTGAAAAAGGAGGGGGAAAGGCAGAGGGATTGAGGGAAAGAGTCCCAAAGTTTCGGGGGGTAGTGCCTGAAAGCATTGCCGGCGATGGTGGAGTGGAGGGGACAAGCAATGTACAGGACCGAGAGGTAGGGAGGTGCCAGGGTGTGAAGGGATTCATAGACAAATTTTTACTCTCTGAAGAGAACTGACATATTGAAGAAAGGTTAATCAACTTCCGTTGCATGTTGCAATCAGTGAGGCAACGTTTGTGCTGTACTGACCGTGGGGGTTCCAATTAAAAGGTTTCAGTCATACCAGTGAAATCTTCCATCTCAAAAAATAATTGTTAATCCAGCCTCAGGTGATGCTCATCTCAACAAATTTTTGAGTCTAAAACTGGCGGAAAATGTGGATCGTGGCCAATCTGGAAGTCATTTAGTTTAAGCTGGGCTGACTTGGTTCCTCAGGGCAATGTTGCCCACATTGCTTCAGCTCTGTACTAGTGATGGTATTTTACACTGAGATTCACTGATAATACCAGGAATGAGAAACCTAACTTCTAGTGATTGAAGAAACTGGGCATGTTTTAACTCAGAGATGGTTGAGATGATATGATTAAGAAGATGAACATTACGAAGGATGATGATGAGGTAAGTAGATGTAAGTCATTCAGTCACTAATTATTGAGGGTGTCATTTTGTGCTCAACAACAAAGTTTGGAGATTATTTTCTCACACAGAGTTCATCAGGACATGTAATGCCAGACCACAAATGTTGGTTGAAGCTCAATCTGTGATGTTTTTTAAAATGTAAGTAGCGTGACAAAAAAAGCTAGGGAAATCTAACACTCCCAGTGGGTTGTGAGTGCAGACTGAATTGCCAGGAGTGGGTGTTGAAGCTTAATGTTATAATGGGAGGACTATGGGGTGAGGATTCTGGAAAGCTGAGATCAAATAGGCCAAATGGCCTTCTTCATCTAAATCAATTATTTTTCTTACTTACTTCATCTGCTGAGATTTCTGAGATAAAAATCAACTAAACTAAGATTACTGTCATGAGCCAACAAAAATGGAAGCTTTGAATTAATCTGATAATTGACATCCAGTCTGATACTAAATAGGAACAACAACAAAGTTACTTTTGTATAGCACCTTTCACATCGGGAGGATGTCCCAAGGTGCTGGACAATCAGTATTTCGCACCCGAGCTAAGGGTCGGGATCGGGAAGGATGGAGGGCAGGTGGGGGAAGGAGGGTGACCAAAGGCATGGTTGAAGAGGAGAGTCTTGAGACGGGTCTTGAAGGAAACAAAGGAGGAGGTGAGGTGGAGAGACTGTGCAATGAAGTTCCATAGGGTGGGGGCAGAGTGTCAGAAGGCGCGCCTGCCAATGGTGGGGCGGGCGAGACGGGGGACGTGAAGCATGCCAGAGCCCGCTGAGCAGAGGGAGCGGGCAGGTTGGTAGGGGGTTAGGTCACAGAGGTAGGGGGTAGCAAGGCCTTGGAGGGCTTTGAAGGTGAGGACCAGGATCTTGAACTGTATCCTCTGTGTGATGGGAAGCCAGTGGAGTCGGGCGAGGATGAGGGTCGCTGAGCCTGGTGCGGGAGAGGACACGGGCTGCGGAGTTCTGGATGATCTGCAGCCAATGGGGGGAGGAGTTGGGGAGGCCGACAAGCATGAATAAGGGAACAAGGCACGAAACCACGTCATAACAACCCTTGGCAGGAAGAGTGAATATGAATAAAGACTTTCTGTGTGAAATTCCTCAGGAGAAAATCTGTTAAAATCACATTTGTGCTTTGAGTTTCATTTAGAATGAGGCTTAAAGCATTTGAAGACATTTGAATCCCTTTGGTTAAACAGATCCCTTTACCTTGAAAAGGCAATTCAATGCACCTCAAGGGAGAGAAATGTAAAGCAGACACAGGAATGCAACAGTTTTCCTTCCACTTCAGTCTTGGTTGTCAGGTGTCAGCTTGTCCCGGTTGATAGCGCTCTGCCTTTGAGTCACAAGACTGCAGCTCGGGAATTTGAACTCATGTTCTGGTCTAACGCTTTAGTATACTATTTGGGGAGTGCACCATATTGTTAGAGTTGCTGTCATTTCGATGACACCACCAACAACAAAATTACATTTGTAAAGCGTCTTTCACGTCGGGAGGACATCCCAAGGTGCTGAACAGTCGGGGATCAGGACTTGTGTGTGTGGGGGGGTCAAGATTGGGATGAGGGAGTGCAGAGAGGGCAGGAGGGCAGCTGAAGGCACGGTCGAAAAGGAGGGTCTTGAATTGTGCCAAGAAGGAGACAAGGTAGATGAGGGATGACACGTTAAACTAAGGTCCTGTTTGTGTATTTAGGTGCATGTTAAAGATTCTATCAGCACCAATTGAAGAGAGGAGGGAGTTTTCCCAGTGACAAGGCCAAAAATACCCCAAATAAAATTGATTACTAACCCATGGCTATTTGTGTAACATTGTGCAAAACTGCCTGCCGCATTTACCTACAAAATGTACAGTCACTGCATCTCACAGTAAATCATGTGAAGCACTTTGAGACCTACTCTGGATATTTCAGGTGCTGTTTCAAATGCATTAAATGCAATTATTATTTTTATAACATGTTTTGCCTTTTATCTCTTGGCTTGGTACTGAAATGGCTGAAAGAGATGTTGAATGTCCTGAGGTTGTGGATGAAATATGAAGTGGGGTGATGAGAAGAACTCTCGGTTGGTACATTGGCTTTCTTCTGATATAAACATGACTGTGAAGTCCAAAAGGTCTATTTGATATGAGCACTATGCTTAAAACCGAATGTGTGTTTATTTCATTTCACATCCTCATATTGTGTAATGTTTCCGTTAGAAAATGATCACTAGATGGTTGACAAATTGACCAGTGTTTGCCACCATCAGCAAGCTGAGCTAACTTTGACTGTGATACTGATCTCTGTCCACTTTTTGTGATTTTACTGACAGCGTAACATTGGTGGCAATCTCCCAATTGTAGTCTGTTTGCCATTGAGTTTAAAGAAGCCAGTGGGAGTTGTGTAATGTTCTTGTGGAAAAGGGAATGGAGAGCGATCAAGGTTGTTCTCTGAGTTAGAGGAAAGAGCTGTGAGCAATGATTAGACACGCTGGGGCTCTGTAGCCTTGAAAAAAAAGACATCTCAGAGGAGACCTTAAAGAGGTGTATAAGTTTTTGTTTGGGATTGAGAAAGTAAATCCAGAAAGGAGCTCTCACATACGGCAAGGCTTCAGAAACAAAGCGCAATTTGGGGACAGACATCAGGATATATGTCTTTACCCAAAGGCTTATTAATGACAACAGGTTACCAGGAGGGTGGTTGAGACAGAATGCTGGCACTCATGGAAGAATCGGTTTGATGCTGTGATGGAAGGACACTGGAAGCTTTGACATTGGGAGAGCCAGTGAAGGTTGTGGTAGTTGATTACTCTCGATAACGCTTGGTAACTTGGGCCTCAGAAGACTTTAAGACCCAACGTTTAAAAATGGCTTTACGATATAGCAGACAGAGCTCCAATAACGTGGTATTACAGAGAGTGGAGTGCGACAAGCATTACCTGTTCCAACGTTAGCTCAATCTTCATGCTAATGAACATGAAAATAAAAGATGCAGAGAGCCTTGACTGAGAAGTCTGTCTGTGCTGGAGATTAGTTATATTTATAGCGTTTTGTCCATTTGGGAGAAGAAAATGTAAAAATTCTGAAGGAACGGGGTAGAGTCTGATAAAGCTCCATATTGTGTGAGCAGTAATCTGCAGTTACTCAAACTTGCTTTTTTTTAATCACAGCTGAAAGTGCAAAGTTCATTTCAGAGGTTTTGGGCATGCTATACTATAGCTTGGAGCAAATTGTATAGGAGTTTCTAGTCTGTCTCGCTTTGTGTCAAAGTGGCATTGTGTGTAAAAAGCAGCAATTCTATGTTAAAAGCACATTGAGACCAGTCAGGAATCACTCAGAAAGTAAGGAATGAAAAACATGACAATTCTGGAAAGAACATTTCAGCTTCCAATAATTTACACACTCTATTGGAAACTGGATAGAATTGTACTTCAGTGAAGCAGGATAATGTTTTGTGGGTTAACCAACTGATCAGGAAAGCCAAAGGAACACAACGCAATAAGACATACCAATGGTGAGTATCACTGCAGTTTAAGAGTAACCGTGTTTACTAAAATAATCATCATTGATAAAGCAATTAATTAAATCCAATGATATTTAGATGGATAATAAAGGATTTCCCAAATTACTGTTCCATCAGTTCATTAAAACAAAGCAACATCCACAAAGGTTAATTATGTTCTTGGCTTTGAGCAAGCATGTCTGTGAATGAGACAAGTAGGAAAAGCCACAGAACCATTAGACAAGCTAGGGCTCTTCAGTCTTGAGAGAAGACATCTCAGAAGGAAAAAATGGCAAAATACTGCAGATGCTGGAAATCTGAATAAAAACAGAAGTCGCTGGGAACATGCTGGGAACAGGTCAGACAGCAACTATGGAGAGAGGAAAATGAGTTAACATTTCAGGTCGATAACATTTCATCAGAACATCTCAGAGGGAACTTTACAGTGATGTAAAAACATGTAAATGGAATTGAAAAGTAAGCCCAGAACAATACTTAGGATGAATCAATACAATAGAACAAGGAGACACAGAGTTTAGAGTTTTAAGGGGCAATTTCAGAATAGGCACTAGGAAGCTTTTCTTTACCCAGAGGGTAATTAACGACTGGAACAGGTTACCAGGAAGGGTGGTTGAGCACAGGACAATTGGGCTAATATTTAATAAAATGTTTGTTGCTGTGCTGGGTGTTTGTTCTGGAAGGATGATATCAGATGGACAGAAAGGCCTTCTTCATCCGAACTGATCTTGTGATCACATAACATGAGAGACTTTCTATCCTTCCATAAAGATATGACTAAACTCCTTTTGTAGGAATGCACAGTCTTTACCACAGATGCAAACTACCAACTCCTCGTTCGGTGTCCAAACCCACCTCTGTGAAAAGCTCTGAAACATTATTCTACACAAAGAACACTGTATAAATGGAAGTTGCTGTTGAAAGGAAGTAACAGAGAGGGAAGAAAACAGGTGGAAGAATCTCTGCACCAGTGCCTTTCTGAAACCTTCCCTGGGGATGTAGTAACTTGGGACAGATGTGCACAAGACTCTCACTACTGTATAATTAATGCCAAATAATTCCATGTACAGTGAGCATCAATAATGTACTACTTATGTGGAATCCTGTAGCTCAGTGGTTAGAGCACTCGCTTTGCAAGCGAGAGACCTGAGTTCAATTCCAGGCAGAGGGCGAAACCTTGGGCAAGTTTCCTTACTCCACACAGAGCCTAATAATAATCCCTCCAAAACCAAAAACAATAATAAATTGGTCATTTTGAATCTACGACTGTTTGTGGGACATTGCTGTGCGCAATTGGCTGCAGCGTTCGCCCACAAATATACAGTCAATTCACTTTACAGTGTGTTCTGTGAAGCGCTTTGGGACGTCCTCCCGACGTGAAAAGCGCTATATCAAATGCAAGGATTATTATTATTATTATTATTATTATTATTATTATTATTATTATTATTATTATTATTATTATTATGCCATTCGATGTTTACCAGTAACACATTAGAAGTGGAGAACAATTGCCCCAAGAAATGCTGTGTTCTGCGTGAGCTTTCTAAGATGTGCCTTACCATTGGCAAAATTAATGTTTTCAGAGCCTCTTGAGTTTTAATCTCCAACACAGCTGTAATTACTCTGTGTGCGGACGGTAACTCGATTGTGCTAACGTCAGAGCACTCTATATGTGAGCCAGAAACGCTGAGGGCTGTTTACAGCAATGGGTGAATAATTAACACACTATAGAAATGTGTAATGATGATCACAGGCCATAAGGATCACCAGTGTTCAGGTTATCGAATTACAGACGTTTACAGCACAGAAGAAGTCCCACTTGTGCCATTGTGCCTCAGCCTGCTCCCAGCACGAGCTGTTTAGTCACACTCCTTTGCCTCGTTCCCATATCCTGGAGTCAGGTAACTCAGTGGTTAGAGCAAATTTGGTCACTCATTCCATGACTGTTTGTGGGACACTGCCGTGCGCAATTGGCTGCCGCGTTTCACCCACAAAATACACAGTCAGTTCATTTTATTACTATCCTTCTAATATTTTATCCCTCTTTTCAACGATTGGTACATGGAAGTACCATTCCACTTAAACGGGAATAATGTACGGCATAGTGACTCAGATGATAAGTTCTCAAGATCTTGGCATTACTCAAAGCCTTGGGTTTTATCTCTAGATTCTGATGAGATTTTTTACCACCAATTTATTGAATCCTTGGTATCAGATACAATGTAATCTGTTCAGTGGAGGCTTCCTGAACTATTTTATCAAGGTTTGTTTATGCAAGAGGCATTTAAACAAGCAGATTTGTTGTGACAAGGCGACTCAAGTTACGTGAGAAACCAATGTGTTGATGAGAACCATTTTTATGAATAGAAATTGTCGACATCAACATTCTTCATTAATATCAATATTAACTGATATTTTATTCTCTCCAACTTCCGAAATGCGTGACCTGTGTTTCCCACACTGCGAATCCTGCTTTCGGTTTACCTCATTTACCTCATGTAAATTGTCTATGAAGCTAATTAATTAATAATGTTTGTTTCTCAGACAAGGTTTAGCTAATAAGGAGCTGTTTTATTGCATCACAGAATGTGCACGCAAGGGTGGCTACTCGAATTCAAAGAAATACTAATTACAAAAGCAGCGATTGATGGGAGGGAGTTTTTCTGTATTTTACTAAGCAAAGATTTCTCTTCATATTGTTAGAAAACCAGAATTTCTAGAGCCTCAGAACTTATGATGAGAAAGTGAGAATGAAGTGGGTTTGTCAGAATTAATGTATTCAAGCAATGCTTCTAGGGTGTAGCTCATTTATATTGATTGATTGATTGATTGGATATTTACGTATTACTACAGATACTCATTGAAAGAAGTCCATCTGATCCAAACACAAGGCACCAAATACAAATCTGTCAATTCAAATGTGTTGGTGGATAAACAGTTTTTTGTGTGATTGACTGAAAAAAAATTGCCTCTGTAAATCCTTGATGCAATATGCTGGCTGGGTGCTGAATAGGAACAGAAGGATTAATGAGATAGTAGAAGTCAGGAACACCAACCAGTGCTCTAAGGACAATTCATTAAACACCAGATAAAATCCACAGATGTGTCTCTTGCATGTCTGAATTTAAAGTAATGGTAATCCTTACTTTTGATGCAGCGTCCTTCACATCGGGAGAACATGTCAAAGCATTTCACAGGATATATTGTATAGTAGGCAATCACAGCAACCAATTTGCACACAGTGAATTTACACACAATGCCCCACAAAAAGCAAGGAAGTGAATGATCAATTTTATTTGGGGGATTTGTTGACAAGGACACCAGAAGAAACTCCCTTCTCTTTTTGAACAGTGCCATAGGATCTAAAACAGCCAGATCTCGCTTAACCCTCAGTTAAATGCTCGTCCAAAGGGCGACACCTCTGACAATGCAATGCATCCCCAGCGCTGCACCTGAGCATCAGTCTGGACTGGTAGAGGTCCTGGAAAGTTCCCGTTCGTGCCGTTCCTCTCAGTGGTCGTTTCAAATGAGAATGTGGACTGAATGCAGTATCCAAGGCCTTTGCTACCTTATAGGGTCATCGGTGTCTAAGACAGAAACTGTACCTTTGAGCTGCTTCTTTGTATGTTCTGATATGAATGACCAACTCTGAGACTGGGTTCCTCAACATTCTGCGCCTGTCACTGCTGGGATCAAGAGTGTCCAGGAGCTCACTGGGGTATGAAATAGATTTATCTTTTCCAACAGATTGAGCATAAGGGAGATAAGTGTGAAGAGCAGAATGTATGCTCATCACAAAAGGCTCTGGCTGAATAAACACTCAGCTATATAATCAGCACTTGTGGACGACCTATTGATTATTGTAAAGCTTGCATCAGATATCATTTAAGCCAAAGTCCAGTGCAGATTATGTCGCAATGGAGTTCTTTTGATAATGTGTACAATGACCTGTAAATCCCTGAAAGAAGGTATGCATATTTAGTATTTGTATATTGAAATCCACGTCAGAATGTTCATGCCACTTGGCCTTTCAAAGCTGTGCTTTCTTTCTTCACAAACTGGGATTTGGAAATGGACTTAAAAAAAGTCTCAGGACTTATGTAAAGAAGCCTGTAGTTGCCACAGCTTCTAATGGGAAGGATTTGCGGCCATATTGGGTTCTGATCCGAAGAGTTGAGCTTCCTAAATCTCACAAAGCAGTCAAGTTCCTGTGTTCTTATGAGGTTCTGCTGACTGGCGTAGTAAATATTATCTATTCTATTACCTATTATCTAATATTAATTATTATGTTAATTATTATGTTATTATTATTATGTAATCCTTGCATTAGATATAACGCTTTTCACGTCTTCTCAACATCTCAAAGCGCTTCACAGAATATACTGTAAAGTGAATTGACTGTATATTTGTGGGCGAAACATGGCAACCAATTGCGCACAGCAGTGTCCCACAAACAGTCATGGATTGCAATGACCAATTTTATTATTGTTTTTTTCTTGCGGGATTATTATCAGGTGTGTGTTGAGTAAGGAAACTTGCCCAAGGTTTTGCCCTGCCTTGAATCGAATCCAGGTCTCTCGCTTTATTGATTTATCTCTTGTTAAATCATGGCTGTAACATGTTGCCAGAGGATACAAAGGTTCCCAGTAAACAGAAAGGAGGATTCTGTGCAACAGCATCTACAATAATAATCATTTAATAATCTTTGCATTTGATGTAGCACCTTTCACGTCAAAAGGACGTGAGTGATTCACTGTGAAGTTGAGTGACTATTTTACAGGCGAACATGGCAGCCAATTTGTGCACAGCCATGACCCACAGACAACCATGCCTTGATTGACCAATTTTATCTGGGTGGGGGTTGTTAGCCAAGACACCAGGAGATACACTCTTCTTATGGTTTCTCGTGGTTGTGGGACGTGGCTGTGTCAATTCACAGAAACGTTGTACAGTGCTTTGAGACATTCTTGTACCATTAGCATTGGATCAGATTATCATTATTCACTTGGTGAGGCTGGTGTGGAAAATTGAAGGCATTATCTTGCTGAGTTATTTGTCTGAAGTTGGGGTTGGTGCTGAGCAATGGTGACCAATCTTTTTAAAATAAATTTTTCTTTATTGAATTTGTCTTCATCTATGGCCATGTAATGGGTCTTGAAGCTAGGGAGCTACTGGAAACAAGGTATTGATTTGTCGTGAACTTGCCTGGGCTGGTACGGGCCATTTCTTGACCATCCAAGTAGTTAATTAATCAGATGGAGATCCCGGTGTAGAGTAATGGGAAGCCCTAGGTCTTACACCAACCCTGTGAGCACTTCCTGATACCTGATCCCTTTATTACGAATGTGTTGAATTTACTCATGCATTCTTAACCTTAATGAGCACATAAAATGCATCAAAATATTTTTTACTGTAGGCTTTAAGTACTATAAGCTCTACAAGTGTCTATTCTTCATAAAAGCCTTTATAAACATGGCCATGTTCATAATTTCAATATCAAAATAGTTATAATAAATAATAATTCTTCCTTTTGATACACAGCATATTGCGTCAATGTCTCAAAGCAATTCACAGACAATTACTGCAAAAGTGACTGTGTATTTGCAAGCCAACAGAGCATCCAATTTACATACAGCAATGTCTCACAAACAGCCTGAGGTGAATGGCTAATTTACTTGAGGGCTTCTTGGTCAGCGCCTTGGGATGTCCTCCCGACGTGAAAGGCGCTAAACAAATGTAATCTTGTTGTTGTTGGTCAGGATACTGGAAGGAACTCCGTCTCTCTTCAAATCATATTGTGAGGTAGATGACTTCACTATTTACTGAAAGTGTTCGCACAGCATGTTTACTGACTCCACTGGCTTCCCATCACACAGAGGATACAGTTCAAGATCCTGTTCCTCACCTTCAAAGCCCTCCATGGTCTTGCTCCCACCTACCTCTGCGACCTGCTAACACCCTACAATCCTGCCTGCTCCCTCCGATCAGTGAGCTTCGGCCTGCTTCACGTCCCCACCCCCCGGCTCGCTTGCCCCACCATTGGCGGGCGGGCCTTCCGCCACTCTGCCCCCATCCTCTGGAACTCCATCCCATAGTCCTTCCGCCTCGTCCCCTCCCGTACCTCCTTCAAGACCCATCTCAAGACCCTCCTCTTCGACCATGCTTTCGATCTCCCTGCTTCCTCCCCCTGCCCGCCACCCTCTCCAATCCCAACCCCCAGCTCTGATCCGAAACTCTGACTGTCCAGCGCCTTGGGATGTCATCCCGACGTGAAAGGCGCTGTACAAATGTAATTTTGTTGATGTTGTTTTTGTTGTGTAGAGTATTGAACATTTGCAGAACCTTTCTTGAACCTACAAGAGCCCACTTATTGTAAGAAATGATTCATTTTGTGTTCTAATTGGGTGCAATTGTGAAAATCTTTGGTACATTTGCGAACAGGCACTTTCTGAACCGCCAAGACTTCCTGTCAAGGTTAGGTACTTAGAGGGAGAA
Source organism: Callorhinchus milii (assembly GCF_018977255.1). NCBI lineage: Eukaryota > Metazoa > Chordata > Chondrichthyes > Chimaeriformes > Callorhinchidae > Callorhinchus > Callorhinchus milii. The sequence continues at coordinate 20,333,655 of NW_024704751.1, forward strand.
CACCAAGTTCTTATTATCGTTTTATCATCCAAAACTGCAAAACACAGTCACTACACTTTACAGTAAATCCTGTCAAGCACCTTGAGATGCCCTCCTTACGTGAAAGACACTATCAAACTCAAGGATTATTATTTTTAACTACATCCGGTGTGTCAGCCTGGCGCAATGATAACGCTCTGACCTCTGAGTCAGAAGGCTGTGGATTTATAAGTCAGCAGTCAGGAATCATAGAATCATAGAATGTTACGGCACAGAAGGAGGCCATTCGGCCCATCGAGTCTGTGCCGGCTCTTTAACAGAGCAACTGACTTTTATTAACCCCACTCACCAGCTTTCCCCCCATAACCCTGCAAACCTGTCTTCTCCAGATACCTATCCAGTTCTCTCTTAAAAATATGGAACCCATGAAGTCACACTCCAGTGGTGTTGGGGGGGTGGGGGTGTTGGATTGTTGAAGGTGCAGTCCTTTGGATGAGACGTTAAACTGAGGTCCATCTACCTCTATGGGTAGATGTTAAAGATCTCATGGCACAATTCGAAAAGAGGAGGGAGTTTCTCCTGGTGTCCTAGCTGACAATCCATCAAATAAAATTGACCAACACTTCCTGGCTGTTCTGGGGAATTGTTGTACACAAATTAGTTGTCACGCTCGTCCACAAATACACCAGTCACAACGACATCCTGTTGACCTGATAAGGATTATTATTATTCTTTTAATGCAGATTATATTTATGCTCTTGTTAAATAAAAGTTCTTCGCTTCATCAGCCAATGAAACATAAGCATATTAACCGACAAGAAGCAACAGCTGCTCTGCCCTGTTGCCATGTAGCTGATAGTACACTACTCCCTGATGTTATTGATAGCTACAGTATCCTTGCCTCAGGCTAAAAAAGTAATTAACCATTCTGTCACAAGCAATGAAAGGAACCAGCTGTCTGGGTCATTTGATATCGGCATCTTGTCCCCCAATGCTATGCATTGGGAAAGTGAATGATTCTGAACTCCAGTCACTTACAGTAATTGTGCTGTAATGGCTGTGGAGTGAGGAAGTATCACATTGAAGGTCACTGGATGAGCCTACTGCTTTTACGCCAGTTGGTCAATCTATTCTAACAATAAGCTGTAACCTGTGTATTTCATATAGCGCCTCTCACGTTGGGAGGACATCTCAAAGCGCTTCACAGGATTTTATTGTAAAATTTAGTGACAGTGTGTGCTGTAGAGGAACATGGCAGCAAATTTGCACAGAGCAATGTCCCACGGACAGCCAATAAAGTGAATGACCAGGACACCAGGAGAAACTCCCTTCTCTTTTTTGAATAGTGCCATGAGATTTTTAAAGACCACCGCAGACGAGACCTGGGTTTAATATTTCATCCGAAGGACGAGACCTCCAACAATGCAGAACATCCCCCAACACTGCACTGGAATGCCAGCCTAGACTATGAGTTCAAAGTCCTAATGTAGGGCTTGAAGCCATGTCCGATTTCTTTTGGTGTGGCAAGATGTCTTAAGGATAAAACTTAAAATGAAAGTTCTTATATTAAAATACTTTGGTTTCCAATCTGTGCTCGTAAGCTGGCTATCTGTGGCCCTCAGCTGACAATCCGGTCGAAAGAAGAACGGGCCCAAGACTACTCTGCAGTGTGCTCGGTGATCAGTAACTGCGGCAGACATCACTGCTGATTGATCAGCCCAGATCAACCAGTGGAACACATCACTTAGAGTCAGGGTTCCTTACACTCATTTTCTGGTAAACCTGGAAACCAATTTGGTATCAGGTAGCAGAGTCCTGGCTGCACAAATCCAATGGAGGTTCTAACGTGCAGTTTAAAGCTCCTAGCAGACAGACATCAACTTCCTCCAAGGAGAGATAGAGAGAGGATGCAAGTATCTTCTCCGCCCTCTCCCCCCTCCCCCCCCCCCTCGCCCCCCAACTTAGGCAGACAATCACATTCAAAACCTGGTACCTTGCAAACTTTGCTATTTATTGCTTCAGAGTCAGCAAACCTCTACGATATGAATATGGATGTTCAATGTGCACCATGATAAATATATGGTCAAATGATGTACAGATCGCATGAGCTACAGGAGACTGACAGATGTGCAAACTATGGATTTCTGAGCATTTAACGGCTGAGCTCCCTGGCAAGGATGTGTGTTCAGGGTGTGAGTCAGATGTCAGATCAGTGTCAGGATTTATATATCTGTTCAAACAGCTTAATTAGCAACTGGTGAAGCATACAGATCAGTTTGTAGCAGGGAAACCAAAGAGCAGTCAACTCAACACTGAATACACACATGTGCAAAACGCTCAGAATTTGAAGGGAGCTCAGACAGTGGTGTGGCGGAATGAGGGAACGTACTTGCAAATGTTGGCAAAGGATAAATATATCCGTACGATATGTCCTTGCGAAGGTTGATGGAAATGTGTCTGCTGGAAGGATCCTGTTGCAAATTAAGAGCACTTGTGTGAGTGAAGTAGGAATAGACAAATAAGGATCTAGTTTTGTGAGAGCTTTAAACATAATCACTTGTTCCTCATCTGATAGTCTTGAGGAAACAGGCTACATGGCCAATAGATCAGGAGGATACAGGTTTGAATCTTGCAGCTGTGCTCTGGTCTATGCTATTTTAGCTGATCTCAACCAAGGTTCTAGTTCCCAAAAGATGTTACATTTATAGAGCACCTTTCATGTCGGGTAGATTTCTCAAAGCATTTCACAGAACCAAATGGGAGTTCACACGAGAGGTTGGGGGAGCTGGGAAGAAATGGGTGGGGGTGGGGTGGTGAGGGAAAGGTGACCAAAAATGCAGTTGAAAAGTAGACTTTAAAGATGGGAAGGGAGGGAGCAGGTGAGTGAGCAAGATGAAGGGAGCAAGGACTGAATCCTGAAAACTTGCCCATCAATGGTGGGTGGGTTGGGCAGGGACACAGAGCAGGATGGTGTTCACTGGGCGGGGGGAATCCTGGGGGCTGGGGGGGAGCGCTCGGTCAGTAAGGATGCAAGAGGATGTAAGATATGATAGAACCATGCCCTGGAGAGATTTAATATGATTTAAAACAAGATTTTATACAACTTTACTTTTGTGCATCCTAACTATATGTGTAAAATATTTGTCTGCTAATTTCTAATCAAACAATAAAATTACATTTACACGGTGCCTTTCACATCGGGGGGATGTCCCAAGGCACTGGATAATCAGGGATTTGGACCCAAGCTGGGGTTTGTGAGGGGTGGAGGGTGAGGAGGGAAGGAGGGTAGCCGAAGGCGCAGTCGAAGAGGAGAGTCTTCAGACATACCTTGAAGGAAGCAAAGGAGGGATCAAGATGAAGGGACTGTGGGATGGAGTTCCAAAGAGTGTAGCAGAGAGACTGAAGGTCCAACCTGGTTTCTACTGTGAACTTTGTTTGTTGCTAAAGTTGTAGTTGGTTTGAGAGCTGGGAGGAGGGGCAGAACTGATTGTGGTTACAGAATAAATGCCATCAGGAGAGGTTTGGGAGCTCACTGCATGTCAAATCATTCAAGTTGTACTTGACTGACTTCAACTTTGTTGAAATGCAGTGCTGATGTTGGCAAAAGAAATGGATAGATATTTCACTTTCTCGAACAGTAATTGGGGTTTTAGTTTTTTTTAAAAAAATGCAGCGTTGGGCAAAGGGGGCTGCGAGAAAAAAAAGGATTAAGATTCGGAGTGATCCATAACTTGTCGCTCCGCATGAGTAATAACCAAACTACTTACAATCTATCTTAGAGTTTTGTGTCATTCCAAAAGAGAAGGGAGTTTCGCCTGTTTTCCTGATCAATCATGCCCCAAATAAAATGGGTCACTCACTTCAGGGCTGTTTGTGAGACAATGCTGTGCGCAAATTGGCAGCCGTGTTTACCCACAAAGTATTCAGTCACTATACTCTACAGTATATCCTGTGAACCGCTTTGAGATGTCATAGAAGGTTATTGTCATTTAGGTTATTGTTCTCGCAGTGTCTTCTCCTTGCTTATCCCTCTTGTCTTGGACTTACCCTTCATTTTGGTGTGTGTGTGCTAGAGTTAACCAATTTGTACTTAGTTATTGATGACTTGTAAAGATGAGACACCTTGCACACATGAAGATAAGGTTTCTTTTAAGGTTACCTTTCCTTTCCTGACTGGGAAGTAAACTTGGTTTGCCTCCAATTTTAGTCTGATTTATTTGCCCGTAAATGGTTTGTGGAATAACACATTGTCCCCTAGACAATTGGACTGTCTTGAAGGCATTAACATTGTTCTGGGTGACTTTGGTAGCATTGGTAGGAGGTATAACCTTGAACAAAACTGTCTCAATTCCACATTACTACTCGCTGTAAATGCGATAGAAATCAGGACATCCTCCTGATGTGTGAGGCGTTATATATAAGTGTAAATTATATTGAAAGACTAATGAAGAAAAATCCCAACTAGCTCTAGGTTTACTCTGTTTATGTAGCATTTCTGAGCGTTCAAAATTTGGTGAATTGTTTTGGTTCTGCCTTAACTCTGAAGCCACTTTTGGTGGTTTCTTCAAAGAACCTGCAGAAAACCAGCATCAAAAATGTAAAACTATTTATGTTTAAGGAATTGCCAAATTCTGGACCTCTGAATTGCTTCACCACTCGAGTAAACCAGGTGGAATATCAACTCCACAGTGTGTGTGTCAGCCATACTGCGTAAAATACAGCCAAATTACTTTATCTTGTAGGCGAATGGGATGGTCAATTTGCGCACAGAAATGTCCCACAAACAGCCATGAAGTGAATGATCAATTGTATTTGGGGGATTATTGGCCAGGACACCGGGAGAGAGAAACTCCCTTCTTTTTNCAAATAGTGCAAAGAAATCTTTAATCTCTACCTGAACAGGCACAGTTATGACCTCAGCTTAACATCTCATCCAAAAGATGGCACCTCTGCACCTCTACCAATGCAGCACTCACCCCACCATCCCCAGCACTTCATTAGCATGTCAGTCTGCACTGAGCTTAAAGTCCTGACTTGAACCTTCGGACTCAGAGGTGAGAAAGCTGCCATCTGAGCAATGCTGACTATACTGTAAAGTGAATTGACTTTTTATTTGTGGGCAAAACGCAGCAGCCAATTGCACACAGCAGTGTCCTACAAACAGTCGTAGATCAAGTGACCAAATTATTATTTTTTTCAAGGATTATTATCCCTGGAAAAGCAATCCGCCAATCGACCAGGTTCCTACTTACTGCTGGTAAACAGAGGTGTGTGGAGTCAGGAGACTTGCCCAGCATTTCGCCTCGCCCGGGAATAGAACCTGGGTCTCCCGCTTGCGAGGCAAGTCCTCTAACCACTGAGCTACAGGACTATAGTTTAAATGCTAATTGTAAACATTCTTGCTGCTGTCCTTATTCCACATTCTCATTTGATCGCTGGCTGCATCACAACAGTAAAAACCTGAATTATTTTCAGAGGAGGAAAGCATGTTTGCTGACAGATGATCTGACAATGAACCCTGTTATTAGCTCAGAATACTCCACTGTTCCCAGCCGTTGTTTTAAAAAAGGAAAATTGATGTAAGAAGCCACTCTCTGAATCACTTCACGTTGAGCAGTGTGTTTGACATTAAATACTGGAGTGAAGCCCTCTCTACGATTAGCTCTTTGTTGTAGAAAGTATTGATTTGAAGCAGGATTTGGTCTGCAGAGATCCCCTAGGTGTTTGCTATATTAATAGATACAGAAAGATAAGTTGGATGAAAACCTAGAAGTTTTTTTTACCAGGAGAATGATGACGACATCTCTGGACCCCCACCCGCGCCCCCCCACTTCCGATAATTGTCCAATTAACACACTTGGTAACTGACTGATCTTGTTTTTACTTGTCCTGCCATGTGGTTCCAAAAGTACGGTATCGAAGTGGTCATAAAATAGAATCGTGGAGCTCCGCAGGAGGCCTGGGTGGCGTTTACAACAGCAGAACTATTACTGCAACTCCAGCTAGTGCCAGTTACACAGGTGGCTGCTCCGTTTGCTGATCAGTGCAGCCATTACAGGTTACAGAGGCGAGCCGTGAAGCATTGGCCACATGGTCACGTGGTAAGGCACTATAAAAATGGAAGTTCTCTCTCTCGCTCTTTCTTTTTCTCTTTCCCTCTCTCCCGCTCTCTCTCTTGTTCGTTTTTTTTTATCTCTTTCCCTCTCTCGCTCTCTTTTGTTTTCCCTTGTTCTTTCTCTTTTCTTTCACTCTATTGTTGACCACCAAGAAGAGGAACCTGTGATATTTATCCCCACAGACCCTCTAGAACACAATCTAATGTTTTGGACACAAAAGCACTTGTTATCACTGGGCCATCCTGTAATTACAAGTTAAAGTTCTTCAATGCAAATCTCAGTTAATGGCTATAATCACTGAAGCTTATGGCTCAATTTTAGAAATTTGATGAGTATTAAATATGGTTAAGAATAGTATTGATGTTTGGGTGGGGTAAGGACAAGGACAATCAAATAATCAACATTGTGCTTTTCTTCCTGCTCAGGCAATAGAAATCTCACCTGTGGAATCTCACTGGTAGAAATGTTGATTCTCAACATAGTGATGGTGGAGTTTTCTCTCAAATTACATAGAATGTTACAGCATGGAAATAGGCCATTCGATCCAACTAATCCATCCTGCCACAGAAATCCCAATCTGGAGAATCCCTTCTTCTGTTCCCTTCTCCCGCTGTATGCTCTTGAGCATACCCTTTCCTTGGGAGATTTAGCCTTGGTTATTCAGTCTCTTGGGAGATTCATTTGGAAAAGGGTGACTGAAGACTGATTTAGAATTGGACCTAATACAATTGGAGACATTGCTTTGATAATTCACTCTCGTCAAAGGCAAAAGAGAACCTAACGGATGAAAGCACCTTACACATATATTTCCCGATACTGAAATTCACACTGAGATAAGTACGACACAGCTCAATGCTGACTTAAAATAGATATCAACAATTGGAAGATGATCACAATTATAGAAAACAATATTGCAATCAATTATTTCATGTTTGTTTTAATATTTTACTTATCATGCTAGTCCCATCTTTCACATGATAAGATCAGTAAGGTGTGAAATTGTTTCCTAACGGCTGTCGATTTCTGCTTGGAAGAAATCGACTGACCAATTAAATTTAGCTCCAATTAAAGTGATTAGTATTGGAAACTCAATGGTGGTTGAAAAGTGCTTCACTTAATTGATTAACAGGGGAGCAAAAGTGTAGTTGTGCTTGATGACTGTCCAATTACACAGTTTGAATAATGTACCATAAAAATATATTATTAGATCGGTGTGTCTGGCATTGTTTGTGTCATTGGTTAATCACATTACTGAACACACGCTCAGCCACATCAGGATGTAATAATGTTGAATAATGAATACAAACTGCAGGTCTTTGTTGGTGATGAGTGAGGTGACTTGAGGAAATGAAAGGGTGATGTAGTCATATTCAAAGTATACTTCAACAGTGTTCATCTCGTCTTCCAGTAAAATATAATGGCAGCTCACAATCTATCGTGACACTTCAATGCAGTCTTGTGGAGAGTGCTACATTGCTGAAGATGCCGTCCTTTCGATAAGACGTTAAACTGAGGTTGCGTCCAATCCTGAACAGGTGGACGGTAAGATTCCATGGCACTATTCGAAAAGAGACTAGTGCCATGTGTCCTGGCTAGCAATCCCCTGATAAAATTGCTCATTTCATAGGTGTTCATGGGACATTGCAGTGTGAAAATTGGCTGTCACATTTTTCCTGCAAAGTACAGAGTCACTGCACTTTGTAGTAAATCCTGTGAAGCATTTTGAGACATCTTCCCAACATAAAATGCAATGATTTAATTTTCTTATTGTTTTAATGGTTTGATCTGTGAGAAGCTCTCAATAGTATATTTATAAATACTCTTACAAATGGCAGTTATCTGTGTACAAAGGATTCTGAGCCTCAGATATTGGCTTCATGTCAGTAAACCTGGTGACATTGGGTTTTATCACAAACCAGTTGCTAATGCCAGCGTTGCTTTGTTGCACGTTTAGAATGATTAACTCACTGAAATGATAGCTTAGAGTTAATGATCACCATGTGATGGAGTGGGGAAGCAGAATGCTTTATGTTTACAGCGAATGCACTCTTGCATTTTATAGACTCTTTCTTCCCCCAAAGCAAAGGTTACCTTGAAGGAAAGAAATCTGATGTGTCGTTGTTGCTCTTGTTCCTCTCTGGTTGTCTTTAGAACAAGGCAATGCAGGAAAGAAGCTGCGAAGAGATGAGCAGACGCCCAGGATTGGGTTTAGGAGTTACAATCTGTGACACTCGAGTGATACCACATGCTGAAAAAGGTCCTTTGGCCCATCTGATCTCTTCCTTCCAGAACACCCACCCACCCTACCGTCCTCCCATCAAGGCATCAGGCTGCTTTTTAAATGAGTCCCAGCGTTCGGGCCTCAACCACCCTTCCTGTTTTACCGTCTTGTCACATCCTAAGCTATTGTTCTGGGTTTACTTTTTCAATCCCATTAAAAATATTATAACCTCTGAGACAGACAGCTTCACGAGAAAAAATATGGCATGCATCTTCGTTGAAGACAAATGGATGCCAATTGTTTCATATCCAGTTAAGTCTCTGCTTGTGATGGGACTTTAATGATCTTGTGGTCCAGGTTATCAGAAGGTTTGGATATCCAATACTTTGGATGAGATGTTAATCCAATATCCTGTTTGTTCAGGTAGATATCAAAGATCCCATAAAACTATTCAAAAAAGAGAAGGCAGTTTCTCCTGGTGTCCTGGCTGACACATTGGATGCCGTGTGCCCCTGCAAACACACAGTCACTCCACTTTACAGGAAAGTCTGTGAAGCGCTCTATGACGTTTCAACATGATGCGGTGCTGTATAAAATGCAAGGATTATGATTATTTTTATTTTGTTCAAATAATAGAAAATTATCCAAACAGATTATGGGTTTACCCATAGCTTGAATCCTTTTTTTTAAAAAAAGTAAAATCCACTTTTCTCCACTTTCACACTGTGAACAACTCGCGGAGGATTTGTGAGGAAGCGTTAAAGATCCCACGGCACTGTTAGCACGGAGTCTCTCTCTCCCATTGTCCTGGCCAACAATCCCCCAAATAAAATGGTCACTCCATGGCTGTTTTGTGGTATTGCTGTGTCCTGTGCAGCGGGGTGAGACACCTTGATGACACGATAAGGCGCTGTATCATATCCAAGTATTATTATTCAACAGGTAACAGCCTCTTGAGGAAAAGCTATGGCTCTCAGTTTGTTACACAATTTAGGAAAGGATTTGATCAACAATTGTTCAACTGCTCTTAATGCTGACCTCAGGCTAATGGAATTAAAAGTTTTACTTTGCCATGTGCAGTGTGGTTGGTTATGGAGTTGAGGCATATGTTCTTGTTAGCGTGTGGACGTAAAGCATTGCGTGTACTATTGCTTAGCCCCCCAACCCACCCGCTCATGCCCCCACCCTCCCTCCCTCCCTCCCATCAATTCTTGGAATGTGTAACATAAGATATTCTTACAATTTTATCTCTGAAAGTAACTAAATTTTAGTTATTTATTTCCAAGGGGCCGGTGGGTTACTGTACCTCAATACTTGATGTCACAGAATCTGATGCTGCTAAACAGATAGAATAATAGATGTTTCACCTACAATCACCGCACTTCACAGTGAATCCTGCTGGCCGACACAGTTAACCAATCACTGACATCTGGTCCCTGACCAGGACCACCTTCCTCCACTTCCGCCACATTGCCATTATTATTATTATTATTATTGCCCTCCTCTGACCGTACTTTATCACATCAATTCTAGCCAGGCTCCACTGGCTTCCTATCACCAAACAAATCAATTTCAAGATCCTCACACTTGTTTTCAAATCCCTTCATGCCCTGGCACCTCCCTACCTCTCAAACCTCCTTACTCCCCAACCCACTTACCCATTGCCTCCCCTTGACTGGCTCCAGCCTCCTGCATGTCCCTCATGCCCTCCGTTCCCCTCGGTGGCTGTGCCTTCAGCCATGATGCCCCGAAACTCTGGAACATTTTACCCTATCCCTACGCTCAGAGCTTTGAAGGTGAGAACAAGGAATTTGAACAATCTGATTCTGGTTCACATAAGGCAATGGAGTAAACAATGGGGCACAGCTTCCCCAGCAAGAGAGAAATGAGAGTTGGATCCGGGTGAAGAAGTCTATTTGTTCTCACCCTTCTAGATGACCAGCCCTACTATCTTCTCATTACAGCAACAAACTGTGTCTGAAATTAATCCAGAGACTTGGCTTCAGCCACGCTTCCTGGGAATGTGCCCTAAACTGTTCACTGCTCACTGATGAAAGAAATACTTCCTGGCATCTGGCCTGATTACGTCCTTCACAGCCCTAAATGTAGCACACTGCTGTCATCTGGTCGCAGAGCAGAACTATCAGAGGCCAGAAGCCTCTCTGGTTCCACATTGTTCGCTAAACTGACAAACTGCTCAGCATTGCTTAAAAATCTATCCGAATTGCATTCTGCTACAGTGTGCTTTGATAGCATACAGAGGGTGAGTTAAGCTATCTCTCTGAAAGGTATTACAGAATGAAATCACTCTGTCATTTCATTCTGTAATGCCTTTGAGATGCGGGTGGGGGAAAGGTGTCAGAGGAGGACAGGAAATGAAATGCGTTACTTAATTCAAGTAAATCAGAATTCAGGAAGTTAAAAGAACAAAATAACACATCGAAAGGTAAAGGAACTGTAGTTCTCTATTTTAATATAATGTTGTCGGATGATTGGATGACTGATTGTTATGTTCGATGCCAAAAGTTTTTGAAGTCACATTGTCTGGAATTGCTCTGATTTCCTGGATTGCACGCTGAATCTTTATTGAGTTCAGTTGCTCTTTGTGTGAAGTCCATCGCTGCAGTTTTCGGTTGTCAGTTTTGAAGCCGTATGGAAGATACCTGGCAGCTCAGGATTTGTTCACCTCTCCACATCATTTAATCACTTTCATTTTCCTGATGAGCCTTTTCATCAGTTAAATACACCTTGAGTTCTATCAGCTAACCCTAGAACCATAGACCTCTGCAGGACAGAAAGACCATTTTCGTCCATTGTGCCTGTGCTGCTTTTGTGAAAGAGCTTATCTGTTCAGTCCCATTTTCTACCACCATTGCATATTTCTGTGTAGATGTTTACCTCATTTTCTTTTAAAAGATGGTAATATGGATTCTGCCTCACGGTTCCTGGTCAGTTATTTCACTTCCCACAACCCACTGCATTAAAAGAAAATCCTCATAACCTTTGGTCTTTTGGTAATTACTTTAATTTATTACTTGCGGGGATTTTTAGTGTTGATTATTCCATTCGATTTGGAACAGTGTTCAAATGGAACCAGATTCCCGCCAATTCTTCAGGTTTAGTCAGGTGGCTCAGGAGCTCAGAAGAAGATGAATTTACTCACAAGAAGGTTAAGATGAAGAAAGCCCTTTGGCACATCTAATCTGATCCCTCCAGCAAACCCAGCCTATAATCTTCCCTTCACAGGGTTAAGTGAGACCAATGTCCTGCCCTCAACCACTCTTCCTAGCAACCAATCTCAAGCATTAACTACCCTCTGGGTGAAGAAATACTTCCTGGTGTCTGTTCTCAAATTCCCTTTACAGATCTAAACCTACGTCCTCTTATTATTTTGTGTTGGTGCATCCTAAAGTATTGTTTTAACGTAAAATGTGCCTTGCAACAGCTTGTTGCTTAATTGAAATGATTTTAACACTATTGAGGCTTGAGCATGTTTATATGATGACAGATTGGGCCGTGACTTATTATTTCTTCAGCTCTGTATGGAGATTCTCCCAAAATATTTTTTGCGTGGGATGAAGACAACTGTGTGAAACCTGAATTCATTGTCCTCATTCTGCCAAAAGAAATCTGCTCAGTCTCATACATGGATATGGAAAGAACTTTTATTCTAATGGAGACATCATTGATCAATCCATAACTAAACCCTCCACAAGCTTCACATCGTACAGAACTTTGTTACTCACATCAGGTTCTGTGAGCCCATCACTGACCGGCTCCACTTCCCCTGCCAGATCAAGTTTAAAATATTTATCCTCACCTTTACTGTCAACATGGCCTTGCTTCACCTGACCTCAGTGATCTCCTGCGATGCTCCACAACCAGCCACGGCCTCTACTCCGTGAACTCTGGCCTACTCATGCCTCCCTCCTTTGCTCGCTCTTCTCACTACTTCTCAGCCACTTTTCCCCTCCTTCTGGAACTTTTCCCCAAATCCCTCCAACTCGCTCTCCTCATCTCTGTTTTGAAATCCTACCTGTAGTCCTACCTAAGGGCTATTCTTCTGATTGCCCCCTTCCTCCTCCCCAGCTCCTTTGCAGCGTGTTTCTCCCACTCAGTCTTTGCAAAGTGCTCCGAGATGTTCTCTCATCATGAAAGAACTGGTTAAGTGTAGCCTGTTGCTGTTGTTGGTTCAAAGGCTCACATTTGAGGGTGATTGTGATTGACAATAATTGCTGGAATTGAATATTTGAGGTTTACTATTGGATCATCCCGGCAACAGAGTGCAAACAATATTGATGTTGTTTAGACTGAGGTTCGGGATGAGTAAACCTGGATTGGGCTGAGAACATAAGTGGGAAATATTAGCGTGGAGCAGAACATTGTAAAGCCCAACAATGGCTAACTTAAATAATCATTCAGCAATTCAGTGTAAACTAGAGTAATGTGACTTACGTAATTTTCGAAAAGTTTATACTGCCTGGAGTAGAATCCCTTCATATTATTGTGTCAAAGATTTCAGAGGGATGCTTGGACAACATTACTTTAATGCTTAATGTGTTACGTTTGTGTCAGGTATGTGTTTATCTGGGAGTGTTAATAAGGACTGAGAAATATCGGTGAGGGAATTTGGAGTATAACTTCAAATCAGGAGACAGTTTTTTCCTCAATGAATAAACATGAGCATATGGCTGCTAACTGTATCCTGCCAGTTTAACTTTAACATCCTGTTCAGTGAATGAAAAGAACCAATTATATCAGCCAGTTTGTTGGAATGAGATATGGTTCAATGGATGTTCCTAAATTTATTTATTCCACCTTTTACTCCATCCCAGTTAAAATCCCTTGTTTTACAATTCACTGGGAAGGTGTCCTTTGATCTGAGTAGTCCACTATGGTAAATTGAGTCCTCCTGCCTTCTTTGACTTTGAAAACTTGCAGTTATATAGTGCCCTTTGCATAATTAATATAATCCTAGAATTATTGCATTTGATGTAGTGCCTTATCATGCCTTCGAGACGTTGCATAGCACTTCACAGGATACACTGTAAAGTGTATTGATTGTGTGTTTTGTGGCTGAAATGTGGTAGCCAGTTGCACACAGCAGTGTCCCACAAACAGTTGTGGATTGAGTGACCAAATTATTCATCATTATTATTACGGGAGCATGTCTCGGAGCACTGTACAGTGGTGGGATTAGATGCCAAGCAACTAAGGGAGAAGAGTAAGTAACTCTAAGTGCTGTCAAAGATGTAAGTTTTCAGATAGAAATTATTATTAATAATAATCATTGTCATTATTGTTGGTGGTGAGAGGAGTGAAGCAAACGTGCAAAAATGTCTTACCAAAAGTGTGAGATCTTTTGCATCAAAGTAGCTTTGAAAGAAACCATCACCAATATTTTCTATCTGAGCCTAACTTGTGACTCTGGAAGCTTGTTTGTCTATCTATGAACAACATACCTCCTTCCAGCACTTCTCAAGCTTTAAGTGGCCGCTCCTCATCAGTCAGTTGATTGTATTTCAAATATGGATCTGCTGGAGTTTTCCTTTGTGTGCGTCAGTAATCACTAACACTAATATTGGTAAATGTGGAAAAGATTCATTAAGGAAATTATCTGGTGCAAATGTGGGAAGGTGCAACAGTGTCTGTGGCCCAGATGTGTACCGAGCTTTTGAATGTTGTTCTCGGGTGTGTTTGTGGAGGTCTACAGCAGAAATTACCTTCACCGTTCCTGGGGACATCATTTGTCTCTCTGAGAAGTAACTTATGTACAGAGTGTGATTAGTGGTGGAAAGCGTGAAAATTCAACAAAACATAATAATAATAATCCTTGTATTAGATATACGTGTTGTTAAAATGTCTAAAAGCACTTCACGGGCTTTACTGTAGCGTGTAGTGTGATTTTGTGGGTGAATGCGGCAGCCAATTTGCACACACCAATGTTCCACAACCAGCCCATGAAGTAAATGACCAATTTTATCAGGGGGATTGTTGGCCAGGGCACCAGGAGAGAAACTCCCTTTCTTTTCAAGTATTTTTAACATGAAAATGAAGAGTACTTGTTCTATGGAACCATTACTACTTTTGGATGTACTTCACTAAGTGTTAACAAAGTTGAGCTCTTTGGCAAGATTTTATTTGTACTGCTGGGGGAGGCACCAACACTAACCACAACAACAACTTGCATTTATATAATGCCCTTCACGCAGAGCGCTTGACATTGGCAGAGCTCGACTCTGAGCCAAGGGAGGTGACTATAAGCACGGTCAAAGAGGAAGGTCTTCAGGAGCGATCTGAAAATGGGTAAGGAGGGGGCAAGGAAGAGGAAGAGTTTTTCAGAGTTTCGGGGCGTAGTGGCTGAAAGTGCGGCCACTGTTGGTGGAATGGAGGGCATGAGGGACAAGCCGGAAGCTGGAGCCAGCTGAGCGGAGACAATAAGTAGTGGGTTGGGGAGTAAGTAAATTGGAGAGGTCGGGAAGTGCCAGGGATTTGAAGATGTGTGAAGATCTGAAGTCGATCCGTTTGATGATAGGGAGTCAGTGTGGCCTGGACGAGTGATCTGGCTGCATTTGCTGTAAAGGCACGGTGGGAGGCGGGCAATGTGGCGGAGGTAGAGGAAGGCGGTTCTAACTTACTAACGTAAGTTGGGAGTTGCAGATACAAACTACCAACTGGAAAACTTAAAGCTGCAAATCTCCAAACTATTGAAACTGAGAGTCTCAATATATTTTGAACATGTTCAAGGCTGCAGCATACTCTTGGGGCTGCGGGTATTGTTTTTATGCCACTTCTGCGCATAGCACTTGCAGTTTCTGATGTCATGTGGATCGGTTGTGTGTTTTATAGTCTTGTAGCATTTTGCAGTTTCTAACGTTTTTCTCTGAAATCTTTATGCCAAATTTAGAGCTCACCTTGGCAGCGAAGGTTGTGTGAAACACTTCTTACAATGGCAGAAACTAGAGAGGACATTTGCATTATTTTAGTTTCCTTTATGCAACTGATCAGCTTTCTGTGAGTGTGAATTAACAGTTTCCTATGGATAAAGTACATCCTAATTTAGGTATTAGATCTAACTAAGACTAAGACTAAAACAAGACTAACAATGATATATCATAATAATCTTAGCATTTGATATAAAACCTTATCACGTCATCAAGACCCTCACAATGATTCACAGGATTTATTGTAAATTGATGTGACTGTGTGTATTTTGTGGGCAATGTTACGCCAAGGAAAACATTGGCTTGGCAACAAATGCAATAAACAAAGCAATTTTACATGGACGATAGTCGGGAACGTTTCCAAGGTTAGCTACTGGATTTGGGAACTAATTGTGGTTCAATCAAGAGGCATAATCCCATCAGTTAACCTTAAGACTATTTAGTGGACCTCTGGCTGACCTGAACTTATAGAGCAATTTTGCTCAAAATTCAAGATCACGCAGAATTATGGAAAATCATTCAGTTTGGCTGTAATTTGGAAGCCGTTATGTTTAAAGAACTGTAGAAAAACAATTTCCAAACGAAGACTGCATTTAAATCCTGTAGCTTAGTGGTTAGAACACCCGCCTCGCAAGCGAGAGGGCCTCGCAAGTTCCATACCCGGGAAGGGTGAAGGATTATTATTATTAAGAATATTGCATACTTCTTAAAGCAAGCGTTGATGTATTTAGAGTATTGGAAACATACATGCTGGAGAAGAGCATAGGTGAGGGGAATAGGAGGGGTGAAGATTCGGGTGAGGTATGGACTCTGGAATGGTAGTTGCCCTGTTCCTGTACTAGAGTTGCACTCAATGTAACTATATATGTAAGGTCATCCCAAAACTTCCGCACTAAGTAATTATAACCCAAGCCTACCCAGTCCTCTGATGAAAGCTAAGCTTCTTTATCCTAGGTATTGATCCAGTGGAGTATATCCTTTCTAAGATTGGGTGCTCAAAACTGAACTTTTTCTCACAAGGTAACAAAATCACAAGAGTAGTTTGGATGAAGAAAGCCCTTTCGGCCCATCTGATCTCTTCCCTCTAGAACACAAATCCTAACATCCCCTCCATCGCAGCAACAAGCTATTTTTTTTAAAATGAGTCCAGTATCCTTGCCTCAACCGCCCTTCCTGAAAACCCTCTTGCAGATGTCGACTATCCTCTGGATATATAAATACTTCCTGGTGTAAGTCCTTTATAACTCTAAACCTGTGTCCTTTTTTGATATATCAGGTACTAAAAATGCAAAATATACAGCAATTGAAATGAGGTCTAATTTGCACTGCAGCCCATCAATCTCCTGAGGTTGATTTTTTTTGTCAAAAATTGCTCCTGTGTTTTTGAAATGAAAGAAATAATAGTGCAAAGTGTCCTGATTGCAACTACTCCATCTCGGCATTAACCTAATGCAAATCAGACACATTTAGCTGCTGTTAAAGACATAACTTGTGGTGTCTTTCTCCGTTTTGTAGTGACATGAACGTCTCAGTGTACTGCAGCTGACATATGCTGCCGTCAACATCTAACAGAAACACACAGCTTAAGAACCTGACCCATCTGCTTTGCCGAGCTAATGATTCCAGTAGTTTAACCCAATTTAAGGTAGTTTCCTTGTGAAAGTTCGTCCATTAAATATACAGCTGAGGTTTTTGGCTGATTAATTGTTCCTGATAATTTTGTGTAAATGCAACAGTTGCTGAAAATGGCTTCAAACTCACTGACCTGCATTTGCTACCTTGATCTTCATATGAAGTTTATCTTTCCCCTCAAAGATTTTTTTTTTGTCAGCTGGGTGCCTGACTTGCGGAAACCATCACCCTGCTTAAAGTATCACAACAAGCCTGAGGGATCCACATATGTCAACTACATACGAAAATTCCCGTGTCTGGAATGGGATGTGCATTCTCTCCCCAGAGGCACACGAGTAAATATTTATTCACAGTCTCTTTCGAAGACCAGGGTTTTATTAACAAAAGGAGTTAAGTGATCCTTTTTTGTTCCATTAGCCCTTTAGTTATTGATTTTTTAAAAAAAACACTGCAAATTTGGCAATGGGTGAACACCTTGGAATGAAATTTAAAAAGAAAATCTGCAGTAGATTATTTTTTCTACATAGGTTTCAAGGCTTGCTTTCAATTAAAATCAGGAACTTGGGTGCTGGGGAATGAGAACAGAAGGTGATGATATTGCTCAGAATAAAGGGAGTGATTCAGAGATGTCTGAATTGCAAATAGAGTTGAAATAGTTTAAAAGCAGCATTGCAGATCCTTGAGATTGGATTACAGCCTTGAAAACACCTCCAGCAATGTTCCTGCTCATATCCGGAGTTTAATTCTGTACGTTTTTTTTCCCTAAATTTGTTATTTTGAATCTGTTGTTTTCCGTAGAAAGATTGGGGAGGGGTGGCTTCTGTATCGTCTGTTAAGCTTTGCCTACAAAATACAGAGTCACTACACTTTACAGTAAATCCTGTGAAGCACTTTTTGAAGTTCTCTCGACATGAAATGCGCTGTATCAAATGTACGGATTATTATAGGATTATTTAACTTACTATGGCTAGTGCATAAGGAGGATAAGGAGGATAATGAATATTTCATTCTCAGCGACTTCCGAGACAGGAATCCAATGGAGATTAAGATAATGTGATCTGAGCCAATAAATTGGATTGAAACCACTTTAAATTTACAGTAAATAACAATAATCCTTAACCTTTCATACCAGGAGGATGTCTCAAAGTGCTTCACAGGATGTACTATAAAATGTAGTGACTGTGTATATTTTAAGTGATTGCAGCTGCTAATTTTCACACAGCGATTTTATCTGGGGGATAGTTGGTCCGGACAATGGGAGAGGAACTCCCTTCTCTTTTCCAATAGTGCCATGGGAATGGATAACAATAATATAATAATAATAATCCTTGCATTTGATATAGCGCTTTTCACGTCGGGAGGACGTCCCAAAGCTCTTCACAGAATATACTGTAAAGTGAATTGACTGTATATTTGTGGGTGAACGCGCAGCCAATTGCGCACAGCAATGTCCCACAAACAGTCGTAGATTGAAAATGACCAATTTATTATTGTTTTTGGTTTTGGAGGGATTATTATTAGGCTCTGTGTGGAGTAAGGAAACTTGCCCACGGTTTCGCCCTCTGCCTGGAATTGAACTCAGGTCTCTCACTTGCAATGCGAATGCTCTAACCACTGAGCTACAGGAGTCATGTTTAATCACATGTTTAGCCAATAGACTGTCCTTGCAGTAACATTACTCACTGTGGTCTGCATTTCAAGCACAGGACAACAGAAGGAAATTACAGCTTGAGCTAATTTTATACATGAGACTGTTCAAAGCCTCGT
Source organism: Callorhinchus milii (assembly GCF_018977255.1). Taxonomy (NCBI): domain Eukaryota; kingdom Metazoa; phylum Chordata; class Chondrichthyes; order Chimaeriformes; family Callorhinchidae; genus Callorhinchus; species Callorhinchus milii. Next base: position 20,352,314 of record NW_024704751.1, read on the forward strand.
ATGAGGTGTTTAGGGGATGGATACCCACATCTGGCATATCCACATAATATTATTCAATGTGATGAATATTGACTGATGCTAAATTGACTCTCTTTGTTATTTGTTCATTTGTTTGTTGCAGTGATATGTGTGTCAGCCGAGCTCAGTTAGCAATGCTGCGAGTCAAAATGTTGTGCTATTAAATGCTATTTACCCCCAAATAAATTACCACATCTTTCAGTTGATGTAAATTGATGTATGTTAATGAACTGTAAACTGTTGTGTGTTTTTTTCTTAAATTGCCTATTAATGCCACAAATCACCAAATGCTGATCTACTTTACTTTGACTTGCTGTACGTCTCTTTAGCAAATTACAGCATGAGTAACTTTCGATCAGCACTTTCACTTATTTGTGACAATGCACTCATTTTACCTGTAGATAGAGGTCCCTGGACTGACATCTCTCAGCCTGGTTCAGTCAGTAATACTCTCGTCTCTGAGTCAGACAACTGTGGGTTCAAGATCCACACTGGGACTTATAGTTTCATATAGTCTAGGCATTGTTAAAGGCATAGTTCTTTGGAAGAGACGTTAAACCAAGGTCTTGGCTGATTGTTTGGGGATTGTTTCTCTTCCAATGTCCGGGCCAACAATCTCCCACATAAAATTGATCACTCACATCACGGTTGTTTGCGGCACGCTGCTGTGTCCAAATTGGCTGCCACGTTTGCCTACAAAAATACACAGTCAACACACTTTGCAGTATATCCTGTGGAGTCCTGTAGCTCAGTGGTTAGAGCACTCGCTTTGCAAGCGAGAGACCTGAGTTCAATTCCAGGCAGAGGGCGAAACCTTGGGCAAGTTTCCTTATTCCACACAGAGCCTAATAATAATCCCTCCAAAACCAAAAACAATAATAAATTGGTCATTTTCATTCTACGACTGTTTGTGGGACATTGCTGTGCGCAATTGGCTGCAGCGTTCGCCCACAAATATACAGTCAATTCACTTTACAGTGTGTTCTGTGAAGCGCTTTGGGACGTCCTCCCGACGTGAAAAGCGCTATATCAAATGTAAGGATTATTATTATTATTATAAGTGCTTTGAGATGTATGTCCCCCTGATGTGAAAGGCGTTGTATCAAATGCAAGATTGCAATGATTGTTATCGGCGCTTCTGTTTAATTTCAACAAGGTAAAATTTGCTCATTTGACTTGGAGGCGCAGGTCTTGGCATGTGGACCACATCGGCTTTACTCCATCACCAAATAGTGAAGGTATTCATCGCCAAGTGGTTAAGATATGGCATAAACCTGCATTGCGGGATTCCGTTCTGTACAGTATGTTAAGGCACTGAGGCACTGCGCTGTAAGGGTGCATTCCATCAACTTACCATGTGTGTGTTTGTGTATTGGGATGTTCTGCCTGTGTTTTCATCATGTCACAAGGTTACAGATTTATAAATCAATATGCCGGTTAAGTGCATTGGCTGAATAAGCACGGATCTTAGGACAGAATTACATTCTAATGAGTTGCTGGGGAACTTTGAGTCAAGTCAATGCTAAGTTGCAACACTTCTTGTAAATTCCAAGTCAAGTGCGAAGCTTTTCCACGTTGCTTCACAGCAATTGATTAAACAGTAAATTGGGGAATTAAACTCCTTCAGGAGGAAAATACTGAGCTAATCACTGACGCTTGAGGGAAAATATTGACAGATGCCAATTATCATCTTTTTCACACCCTGGTATTTGAGATTAACTCTTATCTGTTCAATACGTGTGTTTTTTTTCCCCCCATTTATTCCGTAAAGAATGCAATACTAATCTGAGAGTCAATGATTCACAAACGTTTCATTAGCTGCAAATTGTGAATGATTGGTAGGAAGAGTTACTGTGGTAGGGATGATCTATTACTATTATTATTCATATTATATATAACAGCCATGGAATTTCCTGATAATCATCTTGAAATAATTTCTCAATAAACTTAATGATTTCATCATTGTTATCCTTCAGTGTGACTGTCATTATACACAACACCATGGGGTCCCATCAATAATGTTAGGAACAATATCAGGGGTGTCTAAAGTTTCACAAACTCCTTAACTCTTAGACTGTCAGACAGTCAACAGAAACTTCAGTCTCCTTGAGTTAAACTGATTTTGTTGCAGTAATATTTACCATGACACTGAACACCACTAATATTCCAGTAATAGTTATCATGAAGTTACATCATCATCAGACCTAAAGTGCTTAGAGATGTAATCTTACATGAAAACCACTGAATATATATATGCAAATTTTTGTCATTGTTGCTGACACATTTACTGTGGTTCTCAGACAGCAATTTATCAGCATGTTCCACTCCTGAACGTGTAGCTATGTCACAACTCCAGTAGCAATCTCGACCTCCATTCAAGGACCTTTTCATTCGTTTCGCTGTGCGGTACTTTTCCAAAGTCCCCGAGGAAATTCTGACTGTCAGCAGCCATGAAAAAGAGCAGTGTATAGTTTGTCGCTTGGACTGTTCTGAAGAATTAGACTTTGTGAGAGTGGAGGATTGCTGCAGTAAAGCGGGAGGTCTGCAAGATGGGAATTAAAGTTTAGTACTTTACTCAAATGTATTGGCTTTGAGGCTGTGGTACATTGGGATTTCTAATTTAACTGAGTGCACTTGCACCAAAGATAGCAGGAAACCGTGAAATCTATGATAATAACAATAATAATAACCATTACATGTGATACAGCGCTTTCATTTTGAGAAGATGTCTCAAAGTCCTTCACAGGTTATACTGTAATGTATAGTGTTTTTTGCAGGCAATCGCAGCAGCAATTTGTGCACATCAATGTCTCACAAACATCCATGAAGTGAATGACCAATTAATAATATAATAATCCTTGCATTTGATATCGCGCTTTTCATGTCTTCCCGACATCTCAAAGCGCTTTAGAAAATATGCTGTAAAGTGAATTGACTGTATATTTGTGGGTGAAACGCGGCAGCCAATTGAGCACAGCAATGTCCCACAAACAGTCGTGGATTGAAAATGACGAATGTATTATTGTTTTTGTTTTTTGGAGGGATTATTATTAGGCGTGTGGAGTAAGGAAACTTACCCAAGGTTTCGCCCTGCCTGGAATTGAACCCAGTGTCTCGCTTGCAAGGCAAGCGCTCTAACCACTGAGCTACAGGACTCCACTGAAATAATTGTATGTTTCAGTGTCATCTTAGATTATATGAAATCCAAGACCTAACAAACCCTCAACCTTCTGAGTCAAAGGTGAGAGTGCTATCATCTGGACCAGGATGACAATAATATTGATAGTAATCCTTGCATTTGATTCACATTTGGAGTCCGTCTCAAAGCGTTTAAACAGAATTCACTGTAAAGTGAAATGTTGACAAGATGGAAGCCATACTCCTCGGCTCCCGTCAACATCTTCTGTCCTGCGGCTCTGACTCCCTTAACCTCCCCAACCTATCCTTTAGACTCATCGAACCGGTGCACAATGTAGCCATCAATCCACAACTGCCCTTCCTTCCCCACATCTGGTCCCTAACCAGGACCGCCTTCCTCCACCTCCGCCACATTGCCAGCCTCTGACCATATCTTACCTTATTCCAGATATAGCTGAAACCCTCATCCATGTGTTCGTCACCTCCCGCCTCGACTATTCAAATGAACCTCCTTACTGGTCTCCCCAACTCCACCATGCACAAAATCCAGTTGATTCAAAACTCTACCACCTGCATGCTAACCCAACTAAACTCCGTACCCCCATCACAACAGTCCTAGCCAGGCTCCACTGGCTCACTATGATCGGACAGATTGATTTCAAGATCCTCACACTTATTTTCAAATCTCTTTATGCCCTGGGACTTCCCTACTTCTCCGACTTGCTTACACCCCAACCCACAACCCGCTGCCTCCCCTCGACTGACTCTGGACTCCTGCATTTCCCTCATGCCATTCATTTCACTATCGGAGGCTACACTTTCAGCCACTACACCACAAAACTCTGGAGCACTCTTCCTGTATCCCTCTGCCTTACCCTTTCCTTCCCCATCTTCAGATCACAACTGAAGACTTTCCTCTTCAACTGTGCCTACGGTCACCTCCCCTCCTCCCGTCATGCTCTGCCACTGTGAAGTGCTGTGGGACGCTACCCTGCATGAAGCGAGCTATATAATTGCTTGTTGTTGTTGTGTGTAGGTGTGTATTTTGTAGGTAAACACAGCAGCCAATTTGCATACAAAAAGTCCTGCCAACTATTTAGTGAGTGACCAATTTTACTTGGGTGTTTGTTGGCCATGACACTGGCAGAAACTCCCTTCTGTTTTCGTATAGTGCTGTGGGATCCATGACATCCGCCTGAGCAGACAGGCTGGGTCTTTAGTTTAATATCTCATCCAAAGGATGGCACCGTCCAACAATGCAGCAATCCCCCAGCGCTGCATTTGGAGTGTCAGCCGGTCTGTGAGTTCAAAATCCTGACGTGGGGCTTGAAGTTACATCCTTCTGACTCAGAGGCAAGAGTGCTACCAAATGAGCCAGGCTGCCAACTATTGCAGGAAAATTGGTAGAAAAATGGAGTACAAAGGTACAAGATATTTATTATATAAAATAAAACAGATAATTAATCGTGGTGATGAAGAAAAGCTTGGCACAGCTGTATTGTACAACATTGTTTTATATTAATAGACCATTCAATCCCAGCGGAGAGACAAGACATGAGTTACAAAAGCTTGTATCTTGCCAAACTATTGGAAATTTGTCTAGTGCTAAATCTTGCAGAAACATTTATACTGGAAGAGAGCTCTAGCTGATGAAGGGGACTGGAAGCTGTGTCTGTGCATTCATTTTCAGTCCCCTATTCCTTAGTACAAAGCTGGCTGGAATCTTTATTACAAAAGGGGAGACAATTGGTAACACCAATTGAGATGTTTCTCGGTCTTAATATGGATGCAACTGGTGTAAAGGCTATGGATTTTATAATGCATTGTATTTTTCACATTTGCAGACCCCGGAAACTCTTCTGCATCAATTGCCGAATGAAACCCGATCATAGTCGATCGTATCTTTTTTCCAAGGGTGTGTTGTTTTACACGCTGCACTGTTCCTCCTTCCTCACGTCGCACATCATCTCCTTCCCCCCTCTGCAGCTTCCGGCACAGCACTATGGAAGTGCAGGAGAACAAATGGCATTTCCTCCCTCCTCATTTCTCCCACCCTCCTCCATTCACACCAATCTTTACAATGCCTGGTACCTGTGCATCCAGTGCTTGCAAAAGGGAAATCACAACAGCGATAAAAGTGATGGGGTCAGTTGCTGAGCAGGGGAGAAGGGAGTGGGTGCTGACCGTAGGTCAAAGAGGTAGGTTTTACAGCGATATTTAAAGACAGATAGTAAGCAGGACAGATGGAGGGTTTGAGGCTGGGATGAGGGGAAGTTCCAAATGTTAGGGGCGTAGTGATTGAAAGCATTTAGTGGATCACACGGTGTCACAAAGCCAAGAGTTTGTGGGCTGACTGTGAGTGGTCATTCCATACAGACCTGTCCGCTCACTCTGCTCCTCCTGCTCCATGCCTCCACCCGGCCCATCTCACCAACAGCAGTCACGCCTTCAGCCTCTCTGCCCCCACCCTCTGGAACTCCGTCCCACAGTCCATCACCTCTCCCCTTCCCTTGCCTCCTTCAAGACCTTCCTCTCGACCATGCCTTCAGTCACCCTCCTACCCCTACCTTTCCCATCATCCTGATCCCAGCTGAGGTCCAAACTTGGACTGTCCAGCTCTTTGGGATATCCTCCCGCCGTGAAAGGTACAGCTGAGTCTGTGAGTTCAAAATCCTGACTTGGGACTTGAAACAGCAACCTTATGACTCAGAGGCGAGAGTGCTACCAAATGAGCCAGGCTGCCAACTAATGCAGGAAAATTGGTTGAAGAATAGAGTGCAAGTTACAAGATAATTTATTATGTCACAGATAATTAATAGTGGTGATGAATAAAGGCTTGGCACAGCTGTATTATACAACATAGTTTTACATTAATAAGACTATTGAGAGTATTACCAACAGCAGTAGTAATTTGTTGTTGTTGTTGACATGTGCGTGGGGAGAAGCAGAGAGCCACAAGACATCACGTCAGTTGCCTTTATATTATCTGAATTGATTTCCTTCATAAGAAATCATTTTCTGAGGGTAGTATAGTCAGCAGCTATGAAATGTCAATCGATTTGAGACCCATTGTAAACAACTGCATTTTAGGGTTGATTTGATACTATTTCTGCAGCAATTTGATGCTCTAGGTGCTGTGTAAATGGGGTGTATGGCATCCCATCATTTAAATCATGTGCTTGATCACACCGTGCTATTGTGCAGGTATGACAAGGCCTCCCTGCAGATAGTAATTAGATTTTAGTTTTCATAAAGATTGATTTTTGTTTTCTAATTTGTGAGGATTCTAGCAATACCAACAGAGATGTAGCTTTGTTCGTACGCAGTTGGATTTAACCATCAAAACCATATTTTATTACAGATCAATAACCCCAGCAGCTCTGTAGGTAATGGTTCATTAACGTGTGAGAGCTGGTGGCTGGGGCTAGATGCTCCAGGAGATGAACTAGCAGTAGCTGAGAATCGATGGCTCGAATGGCCTCCTCCTAAGCTCTCAGTTCTAGGATGCTGAAAACTGTTTATAGTGGGAATGGATCACTTAGAATTACGAAGATCATCACAGCACAGAACAGGCCATTCAGCCCAACTTGGCCACAGAACCAAAGAAATTCACAGCGCAGAAGAAGACCGTTTGGTCTATCAAGTCTTTGCTGGCTCTTCTAAGAGCAAACTTTTCAGACCCAATGACCTCCTTTTCCGCACACCCCTGCCGCTTACTCCTTGTTAGGAATTTAGCACTCCGAGACGCTGGCCTGCAAGTTATTGTGCCCAAATCCTCATTTGAATGTTGATATGGATTACACAGCGCTCCCAGCAGACATTCCATGCTGGAGTTTATACTCTACATGAGCCGCCCCTACGGTGTCGGTCTGCCAACAATTTATTATGAAAGAATACGTGAAGTTTAACGTGAATATATCTTAAAGATTATCATTTCCATAATTTGTGATGGTCTCACTGAGTTGTTATCCCAATGTGAATTACAGTCCTGTAGCTCAGTGGTTAGAGCACTTGCTTCCCAAGCGAGAGCACCCGGGTTTGATTCCCGGGCAGGGTGAAACGTTGGGTAAGTTCCTTACTCCATGTGCATCTGTTTACCTAGCAGTAAGCAGGAACCTGGTTGTTAGTCGATTGGCAACTGTTTGTGGGACGCTGCTGTGCGCAATCGGATGCCTCGTTTCGCCCACAAAATATACAGTCAATTAACTTTACAGTATATTCTGTGAAGCGCTTTAAGACGTCTCCAAGATGTGATCAGGTGCTATATCAAATGCAAGGATTATAATTATTATTATTATTATAGCTGACTCTAATTTCTGTGCCTGTTTTGATCCCTGTCCAACATTTTTCTCTCAACTTTGAGGGTTGGGGGATGCACAGGCGTTTAAAGAGAGTTAGCAGTCAGTCAGTCACCCCTAGTTTTCTATTTATTGTTTAATGATTCTCTTTAATGTGTTTTGCAGGTTGACGGGATTTCAAGTGCCTCCCCCGGTGGTGAGCTCGGGCTCTGTGGTCAGTCTGTGGCTGACCAGTGACTATGCAGTCAGCGCCCAAGGTTTCAGAGCAGTGTACGAGGGTAGGTGCTGATTTTACCTCTGCTCTTTCCCCCATGTAGAGACAACTTTCGCATGTTGCACAACCGTGTTGTGAATTCCGTGTCATCCAAAGGTCAGTTGTTAAAATGCATTTTAAAAAAAACAGACCAAATCTTCACATTCTGCGCCAAACAGTTTTGAGGAAGATTGTGCATCTCGGTTCACTGAGCACGGAAGCCGTTTCACAGGGGAAAATCTAATTCACCTGCAGTTATTTTAGGAAATGTTTCTTTTTGTGTTTGTTCGGGCTAACGATCCACCCTTTTATACTCCCAAGACTGTTTTGATTTTTTGACTTGAAGCCAAATGGTGTTGCAGTGGTGACAGAGGAACCTGAGAGAGGAGAGGAGTCCCTTTCAGATCTGGGTCTGCACTGTAGAGACAAAAGCGTGGGAGAGGGTGATGGAGTGTGTGTGTAGTCAGGAGGTGGGGGTGTTAGTGGGGGTGGGGTGGGCTTGTGAATGGGGTTATGGGTGAGGGAGGGGTGTTGGGTCTGAGTGGGGCTGGGAGGTGGGACTGGGTGGGAGTGTGGGGTTGTGGGTGGGGTTGTGGAGTGGGGGTCTGGGTGGGAGTGGGTCTGGGTGGGAGTGTGGATGGAGTCGTTGGGGGTCGGTCTGGGTGGGAGTGTGGGGGTGTGGGTGGGGTCGTGGGGGTGGGTCTGGGTGGGGGTGTGGGTGGGTCTGGGTTGGAAAGTGGGTAGTTCTGGGTGGGGGTGTGGGGGGGATGGGCCTGGGTGGGAGTGTGGGTGGGTCTGGATGGGGGTGTGGGGGGGATGGGCCTGGGTGGGAGTGTGGGTGGGTTTGGGTACGGGTGTGGGGGGGATGGGCCTGGGTGGGAGTGTGGGTGGGTCTGGGTGGGGGTGTGGGTGAAACAAGGATGTGGACGTGGACAGTAAGGCTTACATTCAGACTTCAGATATTTGCTTTCCTATCAGATATTCAAGGGTATTTGCTCCTCTTGGAAACGACCTGGGTTGAGATTCTCGAGGTCACTGGATTTCAGAACAACAGCTTTGATTGCCTTGACATTTATTGTTAGCACAAAAAACATTCCAACTTCACAAGGTATCCTCCTCCCCCGGACTCCAGAACGTTGTCTCCTCACACAGGAAGTTACACGAACAGTCCTCACTCGAGTTAATGACGTAAAATGTCTGACGCAGACCAGAGACTAGGCTGAGATGTGGAGATGATATTTGTGTGTTGCACAGCCATGTCCTGAATTTCATGTCATCCAAAGGACAAGAGTGTAGATGCACTTGTCTGACAGTGACCATAGTCCAGGCTGAGTGTTTCATGAAGCTACGCTCGCTGTGTAGGATGCAGGTCTTGTGTCGTTCAGTGCTCTGTAAATACCAGTGCCCATCAAACTGGAGATGGGTCTCATTTGTGTCAGATATACAGCGCTATTCTGCTCTGATATTGGCTCCTCAGTTCTGTTCTGCTCTGTTGGGCGTCAGCTCACTCAGTTAATGCTTTATTCCTGTAGAAAATGACTCGATATTTATTCAGTGCAGATTATCCGTGGTGGGTGAGAAGAGATGAGTGTGTAGGGATGGCAAATGTCGTGGGGAAAAGTTTCGGGGGTGTTGCATGGGAGTGTGAATGTTGGGAGTTCATCTGGGATTGGGGGGATGGGATGGTAAATATGGGGCATCGTTTGGGGTGAGGAAGGGTGGGGAGATTAGCGAGTGTGACACAGCTTTCTCTTTTGACTGTGTGGCTTCTGAAAAGTTGCACTTATCCGGTTTCATGTTGCTTCTGCGAAAACAGGGAGATTGTGAGTTTGATGAATTATGCGGATTCAAGGCTGTACTAACTAATTAGTTTTGAAATCAAATATTTGAGGCTGGAGATCGCTCTGCCAACATGTTCCTGTGCAAACTGCTGAACACCAACTAACTGAGATGCACAACCGGTGAGAACAGGCAGCACAGGAGGGTGGGCTGAAGTGGTGGGTGGGGAATGGGGGGCTGGATGGAGGGAGGGTGTGGGGGTGGCGAGGGGATTAGGGGTGGAGTGGAGGGTGGGCGTGGGGCTGGATGGAAGGAGGGTGGAGGGGAGAGGGGATGAAGGGTGGGGTGAGGTGTGGGATAATTTCAAGAAAATGTTTTTTCCCGAGAAGAGCGAGAGTGAACGAGACGGTTGAACAGATCACTGCTGCCAGCACACCCCACGCTCACCAGCTGATGAATGAGAGCGTTCACATCATTTTCTCTTTTGTTAAGAAGGACGGAGTTTTTGCTTTTGCCGTCAGCATTATTTTAAAAGTCAGATAATTGCAAAGAATTATTATTAGCATCCATTTATTCTTTCGCATTAGTTTCCTGCGTGTCAGAGCTGACAACATCGGGGAAAATTGATGGTAATAAATCATTGAACCTGACTGTGAGAGAACTAGATTCTTATTAATGCAGATAACATCTCCAACCGGGGAAAGATCAGTTTCAACTCTAAATGTTAATTCAATTCCCTCACACCGCAGGACTCAATGATTCTGTCAAGAGGGTACTTTAAAATGATGTCATGAGCGCTTCATTGTTCAAACACAATCAAACAAAATCAAACTAAATACAGAGGCTTTGCAGTTATCCCCAACTCTTTGCCACAATTTGTCTGGTGATAATTTGGTCGCGTTTATGGAGATTTTGTCTTCAAACATTTGTTTTGTTCTCAAATCATATTTGTATCTTCTGCTCATGATCGCAATGAATAGTTAGGTTTTAAATGGGATTTATTTCCTGTTTGTTATTGTTGCTGTAAATGTTGTTGTCTTCTGCGTATCTGTTAGTGTTAATGTCCAACCTTCTGCATGTCCCTCGTGCCTTCCGTTCCACCATCAATGGCCACACTTTCAGCCACTATGACCCAGAACTCTGGAATACTCTGCCTTGCCCCTTCCTTCCCCATCTTCAGGTCGTTCCTGAAGACTCTCCTCTTAGACCGTGTCTGTGGTCATCTCCCTCTCCTCACGGCCCAGCGTCCTTGTCAGTGCTCCACCATTGTTAAGTGCTCTGGGGCGCTACCCTGCATGAAGGGTAGTGTATAAATGCAAGTTGTTGTTGTTGGACTGTTCAGTCTGATTTGACGCCTGTGTTCAACAGTGAGCCAAACTATTGGTTTCACAGTGATCAGCACGCACAAGAGGATATTGATATAAAGCCAACCTCCTCACTGCTGGGCCATCATTTTATTGCACTTTTATTTGTAATAAAATGGCACTGACAGGATTGCCTTCAGGACAGCAGACACACTGGGCCGAGTGGCCTACTTCAATGCTGTAAGTTTCTATGGCTCTGTCACTAAACTGTTTAATGTTAAAAGCTGTATTAATCTTGTTGTGATAAATAGTTGAATGGAACACTCATTGTGAGCAGGTGGTAGCCCCGTCTGTTGCCGGTGACGATGTCAGACATTTAATATCAGCCCCATAAAAACTGTTGTTGTTCGTTGGGTACAAAGTGACCATTTTGAGCCATAATAAAAACATAAGAACATAAGAATTAGGAGCAGGAGTAGGCCATTCGGCCCTTCGTGCCTGCTCCGCCATTCAATAAGATCATGGCTGATCTTCTCACCTAACTCTGATTACCTGCCCTATCCCCATATCCCCTAATCCCTCTATTTTTCAAGAATCTATCAGTCTCAGCCTTGAAAATGTTCAAGGACTGAGCATCTACAGCCTTCTGGGGAGTGAATTCCATAAGTTCACTACCCTCTGAGTGAAGAAATGTTTCCTCAACTCTGTTCTAAAAGGCTGAACCTTAATTTTAAAACTGTGACCTCTGGTTATAGATTCTCCTCCAGGGGAAACAGTCCCTCTGTGTCTACTTTATCAGTCCTTTAAGAATCTTATAAGTTTCAATAAGATCCCCCCTAATTCTTCTGTACTCCAGAGAATACAGCCCTAGTTTATTCAGCCTATCCTCATAGGTCAGTCCCCTCATCCCAGGAACTAACCGAGTGAATCTACGCTGCACCCTCTCGGGGGCAAGTATGTCCTTTTTTAAATAAGGAGACCAAAACTGCACACAATACTCCAGGTGCGGTCTCACCAAAGCCCTATACAGTTGCAGCAAGACTTCCCTACTCTTATATTCTAAACCTTTCGAAATGAACGCTAACTGCCGTTCGCCTTCTTAGTTGCTGCTGCACCTGCAAACTAACTTTTTGGGACTGGTGTACAAGGACACCCAAATCCCTTTGAATACTAACTCTATCTAACTTCTCCCCTTCCAGAAAATAATCTGTTCTTTTATTCTTGCTACCGAGGTGAATAATTTCACACTTGCTAACATTGAATTCCATCTGCCACCTACTTGCCCACTCCCCGCGCCTATCTATATCTCGTTGCAATCTTTTTGCATCATCCTGAGAGCTCACTCTGCTGCCTAGTTTAGTATCATCCGCGAATTTAGACACATTACATTCAATGTCCTCGTCCAGATCATTGATGTAAATGGTAAATAGCTGAGGCCCAAGCACTGATCCTTGTGGCACTCCACTAGTTACATCTCCTGCCAATTCGAGAATGATCCGTTTATCACTACTCTCTGCTTTCTACCCGATAGCCACTCTTCTATCCATGTTAATATTTTCCCATTAATCCCGTGGGCCTTGATCTTGAGTAACAGCCTTTTGTGTGGCACCTTGTCAAATGCCTTCCTAAAATCCAAATATACCACATCTACTGGTTCCCCCTTATCCAACCTGCTGGATACATCCTCAAAAAATTCTAAAAGGTTAGTCAAGCATGACTTCCCTTTTGTAAAGCCATGTTGACTCTGCCTAATCTTTTTATGGTCTTCCAGGTATCCCATAACTACGTCTTTTATTAAGGACTCAAGAATTTTCCCTACAACTGACGTCTTCCCTATTTTCTCTCCCACCCTTCTTAAATAGTGGAGTTACGTTTGCAATCTTCCAATCAATGGGAACTTTTCCAGTATCCACAGACTTTTGGAAGATTATGCCACCTCCTTTAAAACTCTCGGATGCAGGCCATCCGGTCCAGGGGATTTATCGGTTTTAAGACCCGACAATTTACCTAGAACCATCTCTTTACTAATGTTAATCTCCCTAAGATGCTCGCTAACATTGTCTTCTTGGTCCTCTATTTTTGGTATGTTTCCAGTGTCTTCTACGGTGAAGACTGTAGAAAAATACTTGTTTAATGACTCTGCCATGTCTTTGTCCCCTATTATAATTCCTCCGGTCTCTGCCTGTAATGGACCCACATTCACCCTCGCTAGCCTTTTCCTCTTTATATATTTGTAAAAACTCTTGGAGTCTGTTTTTATGTTCTTTGCTAGTTTGCCCTCGTAATCTATTTTCTCCCTCTTGATCAATTTTTTGGTCCTCCTCTGTTGTTCCCTAAAGTTCTCCCAATCCTCGGGTTTACTACTCATCTTCGCTGTTTTATAGGCTTTTTCTTTTGATTTGATACTTTCCCTAACTGCTCTCGTTAGCCACGGCTGCACCACCTTTCCCATGGCATTCTCAAAGGAATATGTGCTCGTTGGGAATTTTGCACTATCTCCTGGAATGTCCGCCATTGCTGGTCTACCGTCAAATCTTTAAGTTTAGTCTCCCAGTTTATTCTGGCTAAATCCTCTCTCATACCAGCAAAGTTGGCTCGATTTAAATTGAAGACTTTTGCTTCAGACTTAACTACTTCCCTCTCTAACTTAACGCTAAATTCCATCATATTATGATCGCTTTGCCCTCGAGGAGCCTTAAGTTCCAGTTTGCTGATCAGCCCTGTTTCATTACACAAAACAAGGTCTAATATGGCTTGTTCCCTGGTCGGCTCCTCAGCATATTGATCTAGAAAATTATCTCTAATACATTCTATAAACTCCTCTTCTATGTTACCTTTCCCAATTTGGTTGTCCCAGTCTATGTGCAGGTTAAAATCACCCACAATTAGTGTCTTTCCTTTGCTACATGCTCCACTAATCTCTTGATTTATACCTTGAGCGATACTTTGACCACTGTTTGGGGGTCTATAAACTACTCCCACTATAGTTTTCTGCCCCTTGAAGTTACGTATCTCTACCCATACTGACTCTACATCTTGCTTTTCAGATTTAAAATCTTTCCTCTCTACTGTTTTTATCCCATCCTTTATTAGCAGGGCCACTCCCCCTCCTCGTTTACCACATCGCCTATCTTTCCTATATACCACGTAGCCGGGAATATTCAGTTCCCATCCCTGATCACCCTGTAACCATGTCTCGGTGATGGCTACTAGATCATACCGGTTTGTCTCTATTTGTGCAACTAATTCATCTATCTTGTTACGAATGCTTCGTGCATTCAGATATAGTGCCCTTAATTCTGACTTCCGGCTATTAACCCTATTCACCAGCACTCTATCACTGTACTTCCTTTCCCGGCTTGACACACTTTGCTCTTCTCCCTTGTTAATCTGCTCTCTTGCTTTTGTTGATCTCAAGTTTAACTGTGGTGGACTATACTTTACTATGTTTTTACCCCCCCCCCCCCCCTTAGTAGTTTAAAGCCCTTTCTACCTCCCTATTTATTCGCGTAGCCAGGACATTTGTCCCAGCCCTATTTAGGTGGAGCCCATTCCTTTGGAAAAGCTCCCATCTTCCCCAATACTCGTGCCAGTGGCCCATGAATTGGAATTCCTGCTCTCCGCACCACTCTTTTAGCCCGGCATTCAGATCTATGATCTTCTTTTGCCTGTACCAATTAGCTCCTGGCTCAGGTAACAGTCCCGATATCATCACTTTGGAAGTTCTATTCCTTAGTTTAATTCCCAATTCCCGGAACTCACGCCTTAATTCGTCCCTACTGGTCCTACCGATGTCATTGGTCCCTATATGTACCATTACGATTGGATCCTCTCCCTCATGCCTCAAATTTATCTCCAGCCCGGAGATAAATCCTTCATCCTGGCCTTAGGAAGAAAACTTCTTCTTGTCTCCCTGCTACCGCTACAGAAAACTGTATCAGTCTTCCCGACTGTCTCATCCCCACTAAGAATTACATTTTTAACCTCCTGCACAGGAGTGTTGGGGTCAGTTTGCCCGTCTTCCTCGCAGATTTCCTTGTCCACACAGGTTGCCAATATTTCATACCTGTCAGACAAGGCTAAAGTCTGGAATTCTTCAGCCCCTCTCTTTCGGGAACGCTTGCCTGCCCGCCTGACTGTCACCCAGTCATGTCCGTCGCTGCTACATTCTTCTTCCTTGGGACTCAGGGGAGTGTCCGGCTCCAGGATAAAGCTGTCCAGGAAGTTTTCTCCATCCCTAATGCTGCGCAGCGTCTCCACCTGAGACTCCAGCTCAGCTACTCTCAGCTGGAGCTCTCTGATTTCCAGACACTTGTGGCAGACGAAGTCGCCCGGACTTAAGGCGCCCTCCATTGACTCCCACATGTGACAGACCTCGCAGTTTACCTACCACACCATCTTCACAAACTTTATATAGATACAAAGATATATAGCCTGCCCCCACTTCCCCATCTGCACCTAATTCCCACTCTCACTAAATTCCCTCACACTCTGGCCTTGCCTCACTCCGGACGTAGCTCACTCTGGGCTCTCGGCTCCATGTATGTATGACTCGATAATGTCAAACGACAATGAGAAGAGGACATTGTGTTTCATATAATATGAATTGTGCAGGGTGTGTGATGTTTCTCAGCAGCAATATGTTCCCCACGAGTGCTGTGAGAATATTTGGTGATGTGTGATCGAGTGCTCAGCCAATGTAATGGGCAGTCAGTGCTTTTCCTACCTCACAGGTGAGTTGCCCCCACTTCTGGTCCTGTGATTCTGATCTCTTCATCGCCATCTTCTCTCCTTTTTTTTGCTTCTCCGCTTCTCAGAAACATAAAATGACAGAAATTTACAGCGTAGAAGGAGGCCATTTGGCCCATCAAGTCTGCCACGGCCCTCACAACAAGCTTTAATAATAATAATAATAATCCTTCCATTTGAATATAGCACCTTTCACGTCATCGAGACGTCTCAAAGCACCTTCACAGGAGATACTGTAAAGTGTAGTGACTGTGTACTTTGTGGGTGAAACACATCGGCCCAGCAACGTATCACAAACAGCCATTTTTAAAAAAAATTATAATTTTATAATTGTGGTGCAAAGTAACCATCTCCTTCCAGAATGTCAAATGACAATGAGATGAGGGCATTGCAACAAACATTGTGATGATGTTTGACTTTATTTGTATAAAATAGAAACAATTTTTGGCCATTACACCGGAAGAAACTCCGTCCTCTTTTCGAAAAATATTGTGGGATTTTTAACATCCACCTGAACAGGTAGACGGGACCTCGGTTTAACTTCTCATCCGAAGGGTGACACCTCCGACAATGCAGTGCACCCCCAGTGTGTGACACTGTGTGACGTGACATCTTAGACTATGTGATTCCAAGTCCCGATGTGGGGCTTGAACCCACAACCTTCTGACTCGGAGACGAGCACTACCACTGCACCAGACAGACACACATTCAACAAAGGATCGTGGACCCGAAATGTTGACTGGCTTTCCACTATCCATAGATGCTGCCTGACCTGCTGAGTGTTCCCAGCGACTTCTGTTTTTGTTTTAGATTTCCAACATCTGCAGTATTTTGCGTTTTGTTTACACATTCAATTGCGCTTCCTCACCCTATCCTCATCCCCACCCCCTTTCAAGCTTCTATTGGCCACTGATTTTGGCATGGAGAGGGGCAGAGGGATTGAGGCAAATATCAATCATGTATTTATGCATCCAAATAGCAAACATTTTAATCCCTTCCCTCCTAAATTCTTCCCTACGAATGAAGCCCCCCCTCTCTCCCTGCCCCCACCTCCCCCATCAAGTCTCTGAAGGGGAGCTCGCGTCAGAGATCTGTGTTTTACCAAAAGAAAATGAGTTGTGTTCGTTTCTCTGTACAACTCGCACATCACGTCACTGGACCAACTGTATATTTATTTATAATAACTTATATATAACCTGCTAAATAAAATTGGTCATTCACTTCATGGCTGTTTGTGGGACGTCGCTGAGCAAATGGGCTGCCTTGTTTTCCTGCAAGATACACAGTCACTGCACTTCACAGTATATCACGTGAAATGCTTTGAGACATTAAAGTTGCTGTAACAAATGCTAGAATTATCTTTTATTTTTATTATTAGACAATAATTGCTGCTTTGAATCTCCCTTAATTTCTCATTTTGTTGCTGCAGCTATGTTAATATTTCATAGGTTTAATATCTCATGCTGGAACAATCACAATCACTGAAATGGGTTTTAATTGATGA
Source organism: Callorhinchus milii (assembly GCF_018977255.1). Classification (NCBI taxonomy): domain Eukaryota; kingdom Metazoa; phylum Chordata; class Chondrichthyes; order Chimaeriformes; family Callorhinchidae; genus Callorhinchus; species Callorhinchus milii. The sequence continues at coordinate 20,369,357 of NW_024704751.1, forward strand.
ACTGCCTAGATGAGTACAAAATCAATAAAATATTTGATAACAATGCTCAGAAAATTCAATTTTTAAAATTAATTTATGAGATGCAATAAAATTATTATAAGAGGTAGATTTCAGGGGGATTTAGCTTGATTTGAAATAAAACCCAGCACAAATGTTTTTTTATTTCTGGAACTCGGTCTTTGAGACATCCTCCCAATACAAAAGGCATTATGTCGAACATAAGGATTATTATTTCATAGAATCATAGAATTTTACAGCACAGAAGGAGGCCATTCGGCCCATTGTGTCTGTGATGGCTCTTTGAAAAGAGCTTCCAAATCAACCCCACTCCCCCGCTCTCTCCCCATAGCTCTGCAAACTTGTCCTCCCCAAATAATTATCTACTCTCTTAAAAGTTGTTATCGAATCAGCTTCCACCAGCCTTTCAGGCAATGCATTCCAGATCCCAACAATTTGCTATGTAAAAAAAATTCTGAACTGCCCTCTGTTTCTTTTAACAACTATTTCAAGTCGGTGTCCTCGGGTTACCGACCCACCCGCCAGTGGAATAGTTTCTCTTTGTTCACCCTATCAAATCGCCTCATAATTTTGAAAACTTCTATTAAGTCTCCTCTTAACCTTCGCTGCTCCAAGGACAATAATCCTCGCTTCTCTACCTCTCCTGATAACTGAAGCCCCTCATTCCTGGTACCATTCTGGGAAATCTCCTTTGCATCCTCTCCAATGCCTTGACATCCTTCGTAAAGTGTGGGGCCCAGAACTGAACCCAGTCTCGAGCTGAGGCCTAACCAGTGTTTTATATAAAGGTTCATCATAACTTCCTGACTTGTGTACTCTGTGCCCCTATTTATAAAGCCTCGTATCCCGGATGCTTTTTTAACAGCTTTATCTCCCTGTCCTGCCACCTGCAAAGATTTCCTTATATATTTGTCTCACACAAAATACAGTCAATTCATTCTACTTTGAAGCGCTTTATTTGTCTATCATCTCAAAGCTCATCATCTTCCTGACTCCCTATTTATTCCCTGGTGAAGAGTCCTTTAGCTATTGATTGGAGCACTCGCCTCACAAGCGAGAGGACCCGGGTTCGATTCTAGGGCAGGGCAAAACCTTAGGCAAGTTTTCTTACTCCACACACCACAAGTGTAATATTGTCGTTGTTGTTGTTCTTTACCTCGTAGTAAGTAGGAACTCGGTTGTCAGGCGATTGGTGGATTGCTTTCCAGGAGTAAGAATCTTTTCAAAAAAAACAAGCGCCTTGAAACGTTTCAACGTCATGATAAGGTGCTGTAATGCAAGGATTATTATTATTTGTCTCATCATCTCAAAGTACTCCCTATTTGCTGAAAAGCTACTATAACAACAACTTGGCTTTATGTAGTGCCCTTCATGTAGGATATTATAGTGCTGATCTGACCAAACTCCCTTTTGAACATCCCTTCTGGGGCTGTGTCCCCCAGATTTTCACATCCTCAGAGTGCAGTGGGGTTACCTCTCTCCGATCACCGACTGACTGGGTCATCACTGACTGGGTCATCATTGGAGCACAACTCTAATTGTACAACCAGACTTGAAAAATGCATTTGAATTTTGGATCGTTAATGAATATAAATAAAAAGTAATGAGTTGTTGACACTTGATGGCTTCTATTAGCTTTCTTAACTGTATGCAGTAGGCAAAGGGAATTTAAACCCAAGACTGTCAGTTTCTGGAGATGTTGATTGATGTTAGAGGGGAGGGAGGGAGGGAAGGGGAGGGGGGAAATAGTAAAGGCCCAATTTCACAGTGTAACCCCGCTTCTCATACAGCGTCATTGCAAACGCAGACTCGACAATTATTTAAAGGAGTAGAATATAAAATCTTGTTGCGGTAAACGTTCAAAGGATGGTTTGGAGCCGATGTGCTTTTCTGTAATTCCATCTGTTTAACCGAGAAAGACTCAGTCAGTTGTCAGGGTTGTCAAGCTCCATTAGGAAAAATGGGGAGATGATGCCACAGGTGTCCATGCAAAATCCACATGAAATCAACCACAATCCATTCATTTTGGTAGAAATAGACAAGTGTTTTCCAACTGCTACACACAGCATCATGAGCTGCTGTACGTTTCGAGGGCAAGTCTTCTATTCCAAAAAAGCATCTCTGTCAAACATGTGCTGAAGGAAGAGATTCACTGTTAAGGGACTGGTGTGCAAAGTTTGCATAACATTGCATTAAAAATTCAAGTTATTTTTTTTCACCAATAAAGTGTTTTAGCCAATGATACACAGAGCCACCAGATACACTGAGTTACGACCTAATTGTAGCTCTTAGATGTCAGTTGAGCTCAGTTGGTAGAACTCTCTCCTTGTCTGGGTCAGCCAGCTGCAGGCTCCAGCCCACGCTTAGGCCAACACTCTAGTGCAGTGTGCTCTCGCGCTGCATTGGTGGTGGTGCCATCCTTCAAGTGACCCATTAAATCCAGGTCCCATTGGCCTGTTCAGTAGAACTTTAAACCCTGTTCAAAAATATAACAAGTTTCTCACCGGGTATGCTGGCTAGCAATCCTTCAGATAAATTACTCTTTCGCTTCATGGTTGGTTAGGGACACTGACTAATCAAATTGGCTGTTGTTTTGGCCTATTAATACAGTTGTGACATGAGGCAGCAGTTATTTGTGAAGTAAGCACTTGATGAACATTTATAAAACACTGGTTAGGCCTCAGCTCGAGACTGGGTTCAGTTCTGGGCCCCACACTTTAGGAAGGATGTCAAGGCATTGGAGAGGATGCAAAGGAGATTTCCCAGGATGGTACCAGGAATGAGGGGCTTCAGTTATCAGGAGAGGTAGAGAAGCGAGGATTCTTCTTCTTGGAGCAGAGATGGTTATAGAAGTTTTCAAAATTATGAGGGGATTCGATAGGGTGAACATGGAGAAACTATTCCCACTGGCGGGTGGGTCGGTGACCCGAGGACACTGATTTAAAATAGTTAAAAGAAACAGGAGAGGGGAGGAGAAATGTTTTCACACAGCGAGTTGTTCAGATCTGGAATGCATTGGCTGAAAGGCTGGTGGAAGCCGATTCGATAACAACTTTTAAGAGAGAAGTAGATAATTATTTGGGGAGGACAAGTTTGCAGAGCTATGGGGAGAGAGCGGGGGTGTGGGGTTGATTTGGAAGCACTTTTCAAAGAGCCGACACAGACACGTTGGGCCGAATGGCCTCCTTCTGTAATGTATAATTCTATGATTCTATGTTATAACAGCAGTACCAATTGCAAGAACTATTTATTGATAATGTTTGCATTTGATATAGCGCTTTTCACATCAAAGGGCATCTCAAAACACTTCACAGGATTTACTGAAAATTGTAGTGACTGCATTTTGTAGGTGATGCAAGCAGACAATTTGCGCACAGCAAACCGTCATAAAGTGAATGCCCAATTTTATCCATGAGACTGTTAGTCAGGATACCAGGAAAAACTCCTGTTTTTGAATAGTGCCACAATGTCCCCCCTGGACAGGCAGACAAGACCCAGTTTAATGTCTCATCTGAAGGATGGCACCTCGGACAATTCAGTGCATCCACGGCCACTGTATTTTAGTGTCAGCCTATATATATAAGCTCAAAATCCTAACGTGGAGGTTGAACCCACAATGTTCTGACTCGGGAGACCAAAGCATGCTACCATGTGAAGCAAGGCTGATTATTGCTTGCTGCTGAATACCAGCCCCCAGTAGGTATTTGGGTTTGGGGAAATGACCGAGTCATTGGGCATGTATATTTTTTGTTCTATCTTTTGTTACACTTGAGGGTTCCAATTACCAATGACTTTCCAGGTAACTGCCCTGCAGCAGAAATCCCGTTTGATGCTCAGTTCAATGGTCATTGGCTTCACATGGCTGCGAGTCTGTCAGGGAAAAGCCAAACGAGGGAATACAGCATCCTCAGCTGACACAAAGTGAGTTTGCTGGGAACAAATTGATCCTCTTATATTTTGCAAGGAAGGAATATATCTTTATAAACTCTAAAACTGTTTGTGGGACACTGTTGTGCGCAATTGGCTGCCACGTTTTGTCCACAAAAAGATACCGTCAATTCACGTTGCAATATATTCTGTGAAGCACTTTGAGACGTCTCAAAGATGTGATAAGGCGCAATATCAAATGTAAGGATTATTACATATCATAGCCCTGGCACTTGATGGAGTACCTTTTACAACGGGAGACTGTCTCAAAAGTGCTTCAATGGATTTTACTGTAAAGTGTAGTGACTGTATTTTGGAGGCCTTCCTTCCACACACATCATGTGGATCTCATTTGCATTCTTTATAGCTTTTTTAAATTAAAATAAACTGTATATTGACTGAATTTAGGGATGAACCCCCTCCCCCACCACAAAACGCAATATGCTGCCTCACTCCTGAATGTATTATCTCAGTCTCTTGTAAAGAGGTTCCAGAGTTTAAGGCAATTAAAGCTGTTTACACAGCATTTTAAAAGTGTGACATAAATTCAGGGTTAGAAAATGTGGATTTTATTTTATTATTGACCAAATATTCCTGTGCGCAAGATGTCCTTTGTATTTGTTAAGTTGATGGAGATAGTTTTTTCCCTCAGTGGATTGATTTACGATGTGATGATGCTGCCAGTAACGGGTGAGGTTATTTATTTTTTGATAGATGTTGAGTCGTGAGCCCGTTTTGCATTTGATTTGATTTGTTCTGCTTTGTGGTCAAAATTGCTGCCCTGTATTTGTGAATCTGTCAGGCTGGCAGCTCAGCACTGTTAAAGGCTCTTGATTGCTTCAGACTTGCTGCACACAGTGTTCTTTTTGCACTGAGTCGTTTGTGCCAACAGCAAGTTTGGTTTTCAAACTACTTTATGTGACTTATTTACATCAAGCTGCGCTGTCGAGACTTTTGGTGCAGCGCTGGGGGAGTTTTGTAGTGTTAATTGAACTGTATTAAGATGTTTCCATATTCTGAAAAAAAAGGATACTCCTAATACTTTCCCTCCTCGGGAGAGTGTTAGGAACATCCTTGAATTTTCGGAATCCCAGGCAGGGTTCCTGTGCAGACAGCGAGCCAGTGAGGGAAACTTGTGCCCCATCTCAGAGCTCGACCGTCAGCTCAGCTCAACGATGAGCCTCCATTGATAACTTTTGTGCCTTAGTTATGAGAGTAGTGTTTGTGGTTGGAAGGGGAACTGTTTCTGAGGAGCAGGGGTGCGGGGTGGGTGGGTGGCCTCGGATTTACTAACTTGGCCTCCTGCCTCAGAAACCAGAGCTTTCAGCTTGAATCATGACCTTTCATTTGTTCTTTCCTCCATTTAGCTCCAAAGTCGGCCACCACAGTCTGTAGATGGCAACAATACAACCCAGCCTCCCCACACAGCGCTTGAAAGGCTCAGATTAAGACACTGTGGATTTATGCCTTAAAACCAGCTCACACTAAGCCCCAGATTCCTGCAATCCCACTCGCAGGGGGAGAGGAGAAGAGTTCCTCAAAATAAAATGTGATCACTCAATCCACAACTGTTTGTGGGACGCTGCTGTGCGTTTCTTCCTCAAAATACATTGTCATTCCACACTACAGTATATTCTGTGAAGCTCTTTGAGACGTCACAATGATGTGATAAGACGCTATATCAAATGCAAGGATTATTATTTTCATTATTTTCTGTTGATGGTGATCTCGGACGTTTGTTATAAGGTGGTAACTTGGTCAGCCCCTAGTGCTGTATTGGTGCATGCAAAAAAAAATGGCTATTGGTTTCTACCTCTGGGACATCAGGTCACGTCCTGCATGTTGTGCCTGCAGGAGTTCTTCCTATAAACCTTTGGTCCAAGGTGCAGCCGTGCTGGTAAGCTCTAAACTGAATCATATATCACTGCCTGTTTAATGGCAAATGTAAAATTGCCAAGTAACTTGGTGAATCTTAATTGTAAAAGTCACTGGTCCCAACACCTCCTGAATGATGATGTGGAGAATATTGAACCTGAGATGAACTGCCCAACAACTCAAGCTTGGAAACCTCACTTTCCTGATAGACTTGCTCTCAGTTACCATACCTCAGTTATGTGCCACTGCACATTCTTCCCAGTACAGCACGGTGGGGGAGTGTTGCCAGAGGCCTGTGGTCACCATCTCCAGGTGAATTTGTCCTTTCACCTGGAGATGGTGCTTCATGCAAGAAAACAGAATAGGGAGGAACAGTGATGGGAGAGAGAAAGGAGGACATGGTTATCGACCATTCTCCTATGCTTTCTTTGGAACCTTCAGATTGCATTTTTCTCTCCTGACTGTTGCCTTCACTTGCTGATCGCAATCTCTCATTCTTTGGAACAATTCCTTTGGATGAGACGTTACACCAAGGCTCCATCTGTGCCTGTTCAGTTGAATGTTGAAGTTCCTGCAGCACTATACGAAAAGAGAAGAGACGGCAGTTACGGTTATCTTTCCCTTCCCCGTCATTCTCTCCCGGTATCCTGGCCAACAAACCCCCAGATAAAAAAAGAATGGTCATTCGCTTCATGTCTGTTTGTGGGATATTGCTCTGCACGACTTGGCTGATGTGTGCACCTACAAAATACACTGTCACTCCACTTTGCAGTGAACGTTGTGAGACACTTTGAAATGCCCTCCTGAGTTGAAAGGTGCTGTTTGATTGTATATATATTATATATATATTATAAAAGAACTTGCAAACAACAATAACAACTTGCATTTATAAAGCCCACAAAATATACAGTCAATCATTTTATATTCTGTGAAGCCCTTTGAGACATCTCGAAGACGTGATAAGGCGCTGTATTAAATGCAAGGATTATTGTTATTAAAGCACTCTTCACGCGATATATAAATATAAGCAACCACTGGAAAGCTACACAATTTAATTGGTTTGGTGGGGTTGGGAGAGCACAGAGGAAATGAAGTGCTACACTTGGGTTCTGTAATTGAAATGTACTTTTCAAAAGGTCTTATCTGAAATAGCAAAACTTGTGTGTGGTTTATTTGCTGATTACCTTGGGAGGAAGCAAGCGATTGGTTTTGCCGTGCCAGCAATATATGTGAGAACACTTTGCCAATGTACTTTTTAAAGCATCGCTGATGCAACCGTCTGGAAAACAAAATGCAGTAAAGCAAATTTATCATGGAAAATGTAATAACCGAGCACGGTATTACGAACATGGAAATATTCTCTACATACAATCTGTACATTTAATATAGCACCTTATCACGTCATCACAGCGCTTTGCAGGATTTTACTGTGAAGTGTAGTGACTGTATACGTGTAGGCAAACATTTGAAGATTACAGTGGTGAGGAAAGCAATCATACTCCATCCCAGAATCCCTCCGACTTGCTCCCTCCTAAAACTCGGTCCATCTCAAGACCCACCTCTTTCATTGCACTTTCGGTCATCCTTCCCCTCTCACCCCCTCAGCTCCCACCCCCTCAGCTCCCACTACCCACTCAGGTGCCCAGCCGGCAGTGTCAATCTCTTTGATCTGTCCTCCTGAAGTGAAAGGCGTTGTATAAATATGCATTGTATTGTGGAGTATAACTTCTATTGTGTGGCATTTCCGAGAATAGAGTTGTCAAATTATATTTTGGGTTAAAACAATGAATCTAAATCCTTTTTTATGAATTCCAAACATTTACAAGCCAGTGTGGAGGGACTACACGCTCAGCATTGCCCTGTGACAAGTCTAATTATTATGCACGTGTCTTGGAGGTTTGATGAAGTACAGTGTGAAATACCACATATATTTGAATAAGGTCAGTAAATTACCTTTTTTAATATCAATGAGAGCATTAAATGTGATTTACAAATCTCAAGGGGAGAACTTTGGATTCAGTAATTAAGTGAAAAAATGTGAAGATCTGTAGAGATTTTCTACTTTCTTAAAAAAAACACTTGCTTTGTAGATTACTGGGGTGTATCATCTAATTAAGCATTTCACATGTCCTTTCCTTCTCTTCTATATGTCCCTACATTGTTTTTCTTTTATTTGCTTTGGGCTTATCTAGAGAGTGGGGAATAATAATGTTAAACAGCGCTTTGAAGACAAAAGGAGGTAAAATGAAAGTTCTTTTTGCACTTGTGAAAACTATGGCAGGAACTGCTCCTCCTGAGACACTCTTTCAACTGGGAGGGGGTTTCGTTCACCTTTTAAAAACTGATGCTCATCAAGTCTGCTTTACTTTCTGGCAGATAAATTGGCAAAGTGTGCTTTCCTGGTTTAAGAAATAGTTGTAGGACCTGTGTAGTAAATTTATAATTCTGCAATACTTATTTCATGCCACTAGAGTGTGCTGTCAATGAAGCCGCCAGTGCCAACACATTTAAATATCACAACATATGAAGCCTCATCAACAACAACAACAACAACAAAATGACTATTTGTATAGCACCTTTCACGTCGGGAGGACATCCCAAGGTGCCGTACAACATGGAACAGATAAATTAACTCAGTTCATCATGTGCAGCGCTCCGAGACACCAACCTGCGTGAGGGGCGCTGTGTTAATGCAAGTTGTCGTTGTTGTAAATCTTTTTTTTAAAACGTCCTAAGTTTTAACATTCTGAGCTTTATTTCGGGAGGTCTATGCTTGGCTGGAAGTGGAACAAAATTCCTTGAAATTCTCTCAGAAACTGGCGAGCTTGCTCAGATCTTTCACCAGATGTTAGCATCATCTCCCCTGAGTGTCGTTCCCAGGTTCGTATGATGTCAGGTGATTGTGGCGATCTTTTCAGTGAGCGAGAATTAACTAGGATTATTGGCTTGCATTGTCCTCACATTTACTTTGCAATGGTCCAAAGCACAATAACACAATGACACCGCATCAAATAACACGCTCAGGTATCTTGGTTAACGACGTGAAAAGCGCTATATCAAATGCGAGGATTATTATTATTATTAACGTTGGAAATTTCCATTCACCTTTGGATACATTTCCCGCACAGAATACCTGGCTGCACGGAAACATTTGGTTAAAAAANTGACATTCCCATGGGGATTGCCCAGGGATATGGATGTGTCCGCTTCACTGACCTGCTTGGATGTGACAGTCAGTCTGGGTAGAAACCAAGCATTAACTTTTACTTGTATTTATTATCTTTCTCCAAACACGATCTGACAAAATTGCAAACAGCCAGCGTGTGTTTGCGCCAGAGGACTGCATCAGCAGCTTTCCTCATGTAGTATGTCAGGTCTCAGGGCTGCGATGCTGGTCATGATGTTCCCTCCTTCTCATTCTTCTCTTCCCCTGAGGTAAGGCTAAATTTGCACTGCACAGATGTGCAGTGACTTAGGAACCTCCACTGTGACACACCCCATACATCAGCAGAAGACAATGATTTACTGCTTCTGTTGTCTTCCTGTTGCAGTTGTAAATGTAGCACAGAAACCGCGGCACATATAATCATAATAATATTCCTTGCATTGATATAGCGCCTTATCGCCTCGTTGAGATATCTCAAGGCATTTAAAAAGTGCTTGTCAAGTGGATTGACTGTGTATTTTGTGGGCAAATAGCGGGAGGATATGAAGAGAAGAAAGGCAGGAAGGCAAAATGATATTTGATAACATGAGCGCCATGTCAGGAATCTCAACACCATTGCCACAGCCACAAAGAAAAAAAAGATAATCTAAATGCATTGTTAACTTAGTGCAATTTTAAAAATAAATAACAGAACATTCCAATTGTGGACAGGAGAAGGGAATTGAGGGGATTTAGGAGGGGTGAGGCTTTCAACCTCTCTGCCCCCACACTCTAGAACTCCATCCCACGGTCCCTTGGCCTCGCTTCCTCCCTCGTCTCCTTCAAGGCCGGTCTCAAGACCCTTCTCTTCGACCGTACCTTTGGTCTCTCTCCCACCTCTCTGCCTTCTCTCAGCCCTACACCAGCCCTCCCCCATGCTCGGGTCCCAACACCTGTTCAGCGCTTTGAAAAGCGCTCTATAAATGTAATTTTGTTGTTGTTGTTGTTATGGAGTATAACTGCTGACACAGACTAGAACATAAGAATTAGGAGCTTGAGTAGGCCATTCAGCCCCTCTAGCCTGCCCCGCCATTCAATAAGATCATGGCTGATCTATTCTAACTCCACCTAACCGCCTTATCCCCATATCCCTTAATCCCTTTATCCACAAGAAATCTATCAATCTCAGTCTTGAATATGTTCAAGGACTGAGTATCTACAGCCCTTTGGGGTAGAGAATTCGATAAATTCACTACTCTCTGAGTGCAGACATTTTTCCTCAACTCAGTGCGAAAGGGCTTACCCCGAATTTTAAGACTGTGACCCCCGGTTATAGTTTCTCCAACCAGGGGAAAAAGTCTCCCACTATCTATTCTGTCGTGCCCCTTAATAATCTTATAGATTTCTATAAGATCACCTCTCATTCTTCTATATTCTAGAGAATATAGGCCTAAATTGCTCAACCTATCCTCATAACTCATCCCCCTCATCCCAGGTACCAACCCAGTGAATCTACGTTGTACTCCCTCCAAGGCGACTACACCCTTTCTTAAATAAGGAAACCAAAACTGCACACAATACTCTAGGTGTGGTCTCACCAGGGCCCTATACAGTTGCAGCAAGACTTCCCTACTCTTATATTCTAACCCTTTTGTAAGGAATTCCAACATACCGTTAACCTTCCTAATTGCTGCTGCACCTGTAAACTAATATTTGTGACTGGTGTACAAGGACACCCAAGTCCCTCTGAACGCTAACACTATCTAGTCTCTCCCCTTCTAAAAAATAATCTGCTCTACTGTTTTTCCCACATAGGTGGATGACCTCACACTTCCCTAAATTATACTTCATCTGCCACCTATTTGCCCACTCACCTGCCTATCTATATCTTGTTGCATTTTTTTAATGTCATCCTCGGTGTTTACTCTCCCGTCTAGTTTAGTGTCATCTGCAAATTTGGATTTATTAAGTTCGATGTCCTCATCTAGATCGTTGATGTAGATTGTAAATAGTTGAGGCCCAAGCACTGATCCTTGTGGCACTCCACTAGTCACATCCCGCCAATCTGAGAAGGACCCGTTTATCCCTACTCTTTGTTTTCTTCCCGTTAGCCATTCTTCAATCCATGCTAATATATTCCCCTTGATTCCATGGGCCCTAATCTTGTGGATCAACCTTTTATGCAGCACTTTATAAAAGGTTATAAAAGGACTAGTTGGGCCAAATAGCCTATTTCCGTGCTGTACTGTCTATATAATTCTGTGTAAAACACAACTGGACATTTGGGAGAAAATGAAAATGCCAGCTGAAATTCAATAGACGAATGTAACTAATTATTATGAATATTTTCATTAGTCTCAGGTTCCATAAATTAGGATTCTGTTTATCGACATTGTTCTGAAATGAAAACCATCTCATTGCTTCTCCGGATCAGCTGGTAGCCAATCCATTGCCATTGTGGCAGTCGGGGATTCAGCTTTTCTGCCCTCACGCTTTGGAACTCCATCCCGTAGTACCTTCATCTCGCCCTCGTCTCAAGACCCTCCTCATCGACCGCACCTTCGATCACCCTCCTATCCCCACCCTCCATGCCCTCCACTCTTCCTGATCCCAACAATTTGCTTGGGTGCAAATCCTTGACAGTCCAGTGCCTTGGGACATCCTCCCAACTTGAAAGGTGCTATACAAATTGTAGTGGTTGTTGTATGCACCACATTCACGAAGAACAAGCCTGTCTCAGCCTTTTCCAAGAACTCGGTGTGAGAAACATTGTGATGTGATGTGAAATTTAGGAGTGGCACTTGGGTAAACGTTCTAAATTTACCACCTCTGCTTGGTGCTGCAATCTCTTCATGTATACAGTTTGAGCTTGTGCATGGCATGGAGAGATCCAAATGAGGTGATTTGTCTACAAAATGCACAGTCACGACACATTACAATCTATCCTGTGAGAAACTAGGAGATGGCCTCCTAATGTATAAGGCGGTATCAAATGCATGGATTATGCTCATTATTTGCTTGGATGCATTGGAACTGCAATCACTGATGGGTGGATTGCAGCTTTGACTCCCCATCCTCCAGTTGAGATCTTTAGTATCTTGAGCTGAGCTGAGGGAGGTTCACGGGATGTGTCCAGTAAGTCGGAGGATGGGTCATTGATCCGGTCACTGAAATGGTCAAGCAACACTCTCGAGTTTTTAGGTTGTTGCAAAAAAAAATTATTTACCTGTGCAGAATACACAATCCATGGGGAGAAATTTCACCCAAATCTAGATGGACTCCAACTCCCCAACTGACATTTTGCCAATAATAATAATCCTTGCATTTGATATAGCACCTTATCACGTCTTCGAGATAAGGCGAAACGTGGCAGCCATTTGCGCACAGCAATGTCCCACAGACGGTTGTGGGTTGAAGTGACCAATTTATTATTATTGTTAACAATTTGCCCATTTCCGATCACTCTGAAATGCTGAGAGACTAGAGTAAATCTGGACCCAGGTGACTGTCTCCCTGTGCACAAGCGTTGTTTGAGAAGAAATTTCCTGGAAATTGAAGAAGGCTCAACCTCCCCCTTCAAATTTGATATCTCATTTGCCAAAATACAGTAGAATATAATCTACATTTACACAGCACCTGACATGTCAGAGGACATCTCAAAACACTTAATTTACCCTGCCAGATGGGTGTTTCTCATTTTTGAAGAAATAAAGGAAGCCTTTTCTCTCCCTATAGGGTTTTTTTGGTTTTATTTTATTTTAAGTGAAAGGGATGTCATCATGACGGTAATCCAGGGCCTTTATCTGTGTTTGATTGATACGAAGGCGAGTTAATCTACACTTAAATATTTGTGATGGACGTTGTTGGTTTATTGAATGAGATAGAACCATTGTGGAAAATAAATGGAGGATTTTTTTTAACTTTTATTAATCAAATGATTTTGGCTGGGAATTAATGAAAAGCATCAAATCATTAATGGAGTCCAGTGTTGCATTAAGTTTTGCTGTGTGTTCTAATGAGCAGTATTATGAACGAAGAAGTCAGACTGCTCCTTGGCGATGCGTACACAGCTCATTAGGTGTATAATTTGCATGATCACGATTAGCATTGCCAGTGTAGCTTATATTTTCTGATCCTCACAATTAAATCTGTTTAATTACCTGTTCACCACTTTAAGACCCCCCCCTCCCCCAACACCCTTCCACCTGAAAATCTAGTCAAGTTCCGAGGGATTTTTCTGTTTTGGGAAAACGATTTACCAAAACTCATTCCACAAACTGATTTGTAACAACACCTTGAAATGAACGCTTGATCTCTGCACTGGGACCAGCTTCCCATACAGACCTCAATTTGTAATGTTGCCTTCAAAATGCACGTGTGCAGAATCATGACTTGCCTGGATTTATTACCTGAACACTCTTAAAGTTGTTAAAGCTTGTCAAACGCTGTTAAAAGTGACTGGCAAACTGCCTCTACATGGGGGCTTTAAGGATCCTGTGGTGCTATTCGAAAAGAGAAAGGAGTTTCTCCCTGTGTCCTGACCAAGTTCCCACAAATAAAATTGGTCACTCACTTAATGGCTGTTTGTGCAACTTGGCTGTCAGGTTCACCTGCAAATACACAGTCACTACACTTCACAGTAAAATGCAGTGCAATGTTTGAGATGTTTGATAAGGCAAATGCAGGAATTCTTATATTATGTCTAAAATCTAAAACAATTTTCTGCAACGTGATGAATCTTCTGATGCAACCATTTAGCCAAGAAGATCGATAAGAGCCACGAAGGAGATGTTTATCTCGTTTCTTTGGATTGCGTCCAGGATAAAAATATATCAGCAAACTCTTTAATCCTCTTTCCTGCAGCTTCTAAAACATGAAAACGACAACAACTTGCATTTATCTAACAAACTATGTGAAAAGGAATGTAGTAATTTCATCTGTTGTTGAAGCTGACCTTTTGTAATCTTTTATAAATATTTTAAAGCCCAATTGTAGCAAAAAGAAAAGGAAATTGGGAATTTCACAGATGTACATTTGAGGGTAATTTACCTCTCAGCAGCTAAGCAGGGAAACTTACATTCTAAATGCTAATAGATCATATAGTCAAATTGCATTATGCGACACCGAATTGTGTAATCACTTCTTTATTGCCACTTTCCTTGCCTTCTCTTCTTGTTTGACTTGTGTTAATATAATATAATAATAATAACCTTACATTTGATATAACGCTTTTTCACGTCTTCAAGACATCTCAAAGCGTTTCACAGAATATACTGTAAAGTGAATTAACTGTATATTTGTGGGTGAAACGCCAATTGCGCACAGCAGCGTCCCACAAACAGTCGTGGATTGAAGTGGCTAATTTATTTTTTTTCTTTCTTGAGGGATTATTATCAGGTGTGTGGAGTAAGGAAACTTGCCCAAGATGTCAACCTGCCGGGAATTGAACCCAGGTCTCTCATTTGCGAGGCAACTGTGTTGGTGTTGGGCTCCACTGACACCTCTGGTTCCTCACCCAAGTGACAATTTACCATTTGCAAGTCTAGGAGGTTGAGGGTCAACCGGCTACTTGGCTGGAGGAGGGAGGGTGGGGTTATCCCAGTCATAATCCAACACTTGTCCTCTATTAAACTCCATATTATCCACTGTATTGTGACAAGAATCTCTCAAACATAATGTTGCACTTTGTCAATTTGCTATTTCGAGACCCATTCACATGCAATATTTACTTAAATAGGTGAACTTATATAAAGTCTTGCCAAACAACAAGCTTTCTCACTTGTGTTTAAAATCATTAAATACTCATATTTTTTGACGGCGCTTCTATGACAATTAAATGCTCATAGGTAATTGCTGTAAAGTGCGGTGACTGTGTATTCTGCAGGTAATGTGACACATAATTAGTGCACATCAATGTCCCACAAACAGCCACAAAGTAAATGATCAGTGTTTTCTGAGAGATTGTTGGCCAGGACATCAGGAGAGAAAGTCCTTCTCTTTCACATAGTCCTGGGGGATTCTTAATGTCCACCTGAACAGGCAGACGGAAGCATCATTGTTTTAGCATCTTATCCGCGTTGCCAGAAAGCATGCTGTTTGCCAAGATTTGCACTTGAATCAAATAATAATGGGTCACGAAATAGCAAATTGACAAAGTGCATCATCATGCACAGGGAAGGTTAAGTTTTGTTTGGAATATCTGCTCTGCTAACAAAAGTAGAACTGGAAGCTTAACGTATTGGAAAGCACATTATTAAAGAATGCTTACGTCACAGAATGAGTTGTGGAATTTAAACATTGAAGCCAACAAGTTTTATGAAGAATTATTCTCTTTGTGCATGGAGGTTGGATACAATCACACTTGAGAGATCGGGCTGTGCTTTAAAGAGGTCCTTTCATTATCATTACCATTCTTTAAAGCTGAAATTAATTCAAAGAATTCTGACGAGCAAATTTTTGTTCTGCGTTCTTGAATATTTTAAACTGTGGTCCCACAGGACACCCTTGGAAGATTTATTGGATTGGAGATATTTCAGAGCCAGTCTTCTTTCAAGATGGTTTTGCTAATGGATTCGAACGTAGACACGTATAGTGGGCTGGTCAGGGCTGCGTCCACCATTGTGTTTATTCCATCAACACTTAAAGTGGTGAACTTATATAATGACTTTCATCAGCACAATCACAGTAATCCTTGCATTTGATACAGCCTCTCATGTCAAGAGGACACTTCAGAGAGATTCACAGGATTTACTGTAAAGTGCAGGGAAAGTGCTTTTCATAGGCAAATGTGACAGCTAATTTGCATGGAGTAATGACCTGCAAACAACCATAAAGTGAATGTCCTACTTTTTTGAGGAATTGTTGACCATGACATAGGGAAAAACTCCCTTCTTCTTTTGAATAGTGCCATGGGATCTTTAGGATCCACTTGAACAGGTACACACAACCTTGGTTTAACATCTCATCCACGGTGCCTATGACCTCTTCAAGGAGCATCAACCTAGACTGTATCAGTTGAAAGTCCTGATTTGGGCTTGAACCCACAATCTGACTCGGAGGCAATAATGATAACAACTGAACCAGGCTGACACCTGATAATGTCTCAAAACATAGATCAGAGTTAACCCTTTAACCTTGTGAGAGCTTTGAGAGCCTTCCTATCTCCTTCCTGCGACCTATAAACAGTTTACCAACCTGTCCACTTCCGCCGGTAGGCACTGGCTGGGCTGCTCCATTTCTCCCCTCTGCTCATTCCACTATTAGTGATTGGGTCTTCAGCCTCTCTGCCCCCACCCTCTGGAGCTCTACCCACAATGCTATTTCAATGTTTTTTTGTTCAGGGAAAAAAGCTTCAGTGTTTCAGATTTGGTTTTTGTTGTTAAGAAAATGCCTTTAATGTTGCATTTAATAAACAGAGCTCACCATGGGATAATGATCTATCCTATCCACCCGTCAGATCATTCATTCGGCTGGTCACTGGAGGAGGGTTATTAAATAAAGCTCATCACCTGCTGATCCTGAAATGCAATGCAAGACTTGACAGTATTATTCAACGTGTATTTGAGCTCTCAGTCCAGGCTGGTGGTGGGGAATTTGTTTGCCATAGTTATACCGAGACAACCCCTCGAGACACCCACCCAATGTGAAAGACGCTATATCAAAGGTAACAATTATTATAATCTGAGCTGCACAAATGGTTCCTGGATCCCATCCTCCCAACATCATCACCTTCACCTTCAATTCCCTGCCTCTGTGACCTCCTTCAACCATAATAACCCGGCTGCTCCCTTTACTCAGTGAACACCAGCTGCTTCATGGCTCCCGCCCGCCCTATCCGCCCCACCATCAACCATCATCCGGGGGGGGGGTGCTTTCAGCTATTCTGCCCCTCTCTTTGAAACACCATCGGAGTCCCTCGAATTGCTCCCGCTCTTACTTCCCCTTGTTCAAAACCCATCTCAAACATATCTCTTTGACCCTGCTTTTGGTCATCTTTCCCCTCTCTACCCCCAGCTCAGGTGCTCAGCCATCATTGTCAAACACTTGTTTGAGATGCTTATCCCCGTCCACCACCATGAGGTGAAAGACACTGTGTAAATGTAAATTATTATATTGTTAACGGGTTTCTTCATTAAAGATCTCCATTAAGAAACACTACACATTGTGGGAGATTTCACATTAAAATACAATGCAGGCTGAGAGTAAAGTGGAACATGCAGTTAATCTCTTTTCGAGGCAGCATAAAAATGTTTCTTTTAAAATATTACTTTCAAATAGAATTTTTGAAACATTGTTTTAATAAGCTTTTACTTCAAATACCCCCCTGGTGACGGAGATAACCATTAATATCCCAATTCCTCGTGGCAGTTCCTACTAAAATACAACCTAATAGCAATAACGCTTGTTTATCTGCAGTGAGCTGAGCAGTGAATGGCTCCCACACTTTCATTAAGTAGCCAGGCTGATTGCCTTCAATGTTCTGGATAAATGGAGGTTTTGCTGAGAATGTTTGGCTACTTGGCAGGAAATATTGACAAATGCAAAATTAATGAATATTGAGAATTGGAATTTCCCGTGATGTTCCCTGAGCTGATGACTGTGTCAGCCCCACACATTAACCTCGTTCACATGATCTATCTTGGAAAGTTCAGAAGGAGGTTACGTTCGATAGCAAATTATTTCGCAAATATTACTTCCATATTGCCTCTAATACAGTGAATGAATTCATTAACAACTTTAGACTGGGAAGGAATGTGTGTAAGGCATGGGCATGGGTGAGATGAGGCTGTGGGGGTGGTGAGGGAGGTGTCCTTCGCTGTACTGTGGGTTTGCTCGTCCTACACAGTAACCACCATGCTAACTGTTGAGAGCAGAGGTAAATTCTGGACATACATATATTGTACATCTCCAGGCATCATCAAGTTGCAACTGTCTCAAAGTTACTCATATGTAGTATATAAAGCGCTCTGAGATATCCTCCCAATGTGGGAAAGGGGCTATATTGGTGTAGTTTGTATTGTACAAGTTATCTTCGGACTTTCAGGACTTAAGATTCCCGATGCGTCCGTTCCCACCTCCAATTGTACCAACCTTTTGAGATCAATTGAAATGATGCGTAATGAAGGAAAATCCTTCATTAAGATTTAATGAGCACATCATTCGAACCTCAGATATTGAGATCAATAGATCAACGTTCATCCAGGTAATACTTTCTGGTGTTCGCTCCCATTGAACACTCCCCCAGCACAAGGTTCTTCTTCAGATTCTCCAGTCTCAGTCCCAGCAGCTTTGCACTAATGCTAACTGATAAATTCCTTACAAAGGGATCATTGCTGTTCGGAAGAGAGAGAGACCAGCAGTTCCTCAATACCAACATGCTTGTGCTGCAATTTACTTTTACACACAGTGCCTTTCACGTTGGGAGGACGTCTGAAAACACTGTACATTGCTGGCTGGCCACCTGGGCTGGGGTGAGGGCTGAACAGGGGAGAGGAAAGATGACTGAAAGCCTAGTCAGAGGTATGTTTTGAGACAGACCTTGAAGGAAACAGTATCTCTTTCCCATAAATTGTACCATTACTTACTGACAACAGGATTTTAAAAAAATCCTTAATCCTTACATTTATAAGGCACTATATCAAATGTAAGGATTATTATTATTATATATAGAGTCTTTCACATCCGGAGAATGTCCCAAAATGCTTCACGGGCGTTTCTGTAAATGTGGTGATTGTGTGTTTTATTGGAGACAATGGTAGACAATTCGTACATAGCAATGTTCCCACAATCAGCTGTGAATTGAATTACTAATTGTTATCTTGGGAATTTTTGACCAGGACACCAGGAGACACTCCCTTCTCTTTTCAGATAGTGTCGTGGGATCTGAACAGGCAGACGATGGTTTAATGCTCACCTGAAGTAGGTCCCACTGACAATGCACAGTTCCCCCAAGCACTGCCCTGGAGTTTCAACTTCAATTTTGAGTTCAAAGTCCTGACTAGGGCTCGAACCCACAAATCTTGGACTCAGATGTGCGTGTGCTACCAGCTGAGCCAGGCTGAAATGCAAAATCTATGCAGTCAATTCACTTTGCAATGTATTCTGTGAAGCGCCTTGAGACGTCTCAACAATGTGACATGCTTTGGGTACAAGTCATTGGTACCACTCGAGCCTGAGAAGCGAGAACTGAACCTACAATTAAATGGAAAGTGTGAAATTAACATGATGCAAGGTTTGTGCGATTAAGACCTCATTAAACCTTCAGAAGGTTAAGAAAAGGCAGACATTTGGATTGGAACACAGGCCTGTCACTTGTAAATCCCTATAAATTGCTAAGAGTACTCATGATGGCACCTTTCCTCAGACCTGCAATACCTTTCCTATCCAGTAAATCTGAGAGTGCTTGTTCCAGTAAAATTACATGGTTTAATTCCTATTATGGAAATATAATGGCCTTTGCTGATTTAAAACCAGTGAGTTACAATGCATTACCTAAAAGGCATTAGATCAAATTACTGGTAATAGCTTGCTTGCAATTTTATTTCAATGCCTTCTTTTTTATATTAAACTCTTGACATTTTGTGTAATTACAAACAAAAGTCTGTTTTATACGCTTGTTATTTTGTCACGGGATGCTTGAGCAAGGTTTTATCACATTTCTTTCCCTGGTGGAAAAACTACCAGAGGTTATTCTGTGACTGTGTCATTTCTGTGTTTGAAGCACACAATTGTTTTTGTTGCAAAAATTGTAACTTAGGCTCTGGTTTTAGATGCAAGTCTGCTGAAATTGACAGCCTCTCGCTTCTGGGTCAGAAGTTTGTAGACTTAAGCCCCACGTTGGAATTTTGAACCCTTATAGTTCACGCTGACACTCCGATGCAGTGTATGGGGTGGGGTGGGGGTGGGGGAGGCTTGCCATATTGGCAGACGTGCCGTTCTTCAGATGAGACGTTATGCGCTCTGAGACGCTACCCTGCGTGGAGGGCGCTATGTAAGTGCAAGTTGGTGTTGTTGTTAGACTGAGGTCCCGCCTACTTGATCAGGTGGATGCTAAAGATCCCACAGCACTGTTCGAAGAGAGAAGGGAGTCTCTCCTGGTGTCCTGGCCAACAATCCCCCAGATAAAATTGGTCATACACTTCATGACTGTTTATGGTACATTACTGTACCAATTTGGCTGCCACACTCATCTACAGTCAATAATAGTAATAATAATAATCATCCTTGCATTTTATATAGAGCCTTCTCACATCTTGCCCATCGTTTGCCCTGCCGGAAATCAAACCCAGTTCTCTCGCTTGCGAGTGCTCTAACCACTGAGCTACAGGACTCCAGATACACAGTCACTACGCTTTAAAAGGCGATACACAAAATGGAAGAATTTATTATTCTAAGAAAATGCAAAAAAAATTAAACTAGTTCGTGCCTACCAATTTACAATTGGAGACTACAACAACAACAGTTTGCATTTATATAGTGCCCATCACGTAGGGTAATGTCTTGGAGCGCTCAAGGAGATCATATCAGTATTCAAAAAAGAGAGTTTCTCCTAGTCTCCTCTCGATTAATTGGTCCATTATGTCTTGACAACGTGTGGGGGTATTTTTTGGCTGTCGGGTTTGCCTACAAAACTACCCACACTCGATCTCTCTGTCTTTAAAGATTCATGGTGCAACAGTGAACTTGCCAGCAGTATGAGGCTCGGCGTGTTCATGTTCAGCAACCGGTTTGATTTAAAATTGCAGTAAATTACCTCAGTAAACTAATAAAAAGGCCACTTCAGAAGTGAATTAAATAGCTGCGTAAAGTGATACTATAAACAGGAAATGTGAGTTTCTGAACAGATATAGGTGTGAGCTTGTATATTAGGTGGCAATACTTACTGATAATCTATTGCTGAATAAAGCTGTCAGACGTGTTGTAGAGTGTGCAGTGCAATTGCCTTCAACCACCCTGATGCCTATTGCAGGGCATCCCCATTGTTACGCCCCATCCCCCCCTCGTACAGGTTGCCACGGATGTCGCTACCTGCTTGCTTGGCACAGAAAGCTCCACCTTCTTTGCATTTCGCAAAGCAATCAACATCAGTGGCGCTTCTTATGTCTAGCACACAGGAAACGACATCAGTGACAAACAATGACCTGGACGTTGGCCGTTATTTGGTGCTTCACGTATAATGTGGCCACTGGGATACTGGGCACAGATGGCCACATCATAATGGGGCTTGTCCTGTACAATACAACAACAACAAAATTACATTTATAGAGCGCCTTTCACATCGAGAGGACGTCCCAAAGCGCTGAACAGTCAGGTGTCGGGGCCCGAGCATGGGGGAGGGTTAGTGTAGGTGTGAGGGAAGGCAGAGAGGTGGGAGGGAGACCAAAGGCACGGTCGAAGAGAAAGGTCTTGAGACCGACCTTGAAGGAGGCGAGCGAGGAAACGAGGCGGAGGGACCGTGGGATCGAGTTCCAGAGTGTGGGGCCAGAGAGGCTGAAAGCCCGGCCACCGGTGGTAGGATGGGAGACATGGAACAGCCCGGAGCCCGATAAACAGAGGGAGTGGGCAGGCTCGTAGAGTGGATATCAATAAGGGATCACAGCAACCCTGACCAGTTATAATTATATTTTGTTTTTGCAAAATAAAATGACTTCCCTGACTCAAATATTACCATTGTTTTAGGATATAATGCAAAATACATCATTGAAAGAATAGCTTTCATCTGGTCTTGAACTGAAAGCCAGTAAGCCACCTGTATGTTTATCACATTGTCTGAACAATTTGATTAAATTACTGCTCTATAACTTGCCAGACATCCAGTGTCCTACTTATTTATATTTATTGCATTCAAAGCGAATTACCACAGTTTAAAGATAATGTTTCATTAATAGGATAATACCATTAGGTCATAGGCAAACTTTTGGTTAATTAATTCTGATCTCCCCAGTGGGAGGCATGTGTTTTCAGTTTTTAAGTGATCTGTCTCAACAAAGTTACACGACATTTGATGGAACACACTGTTTTGTCTGTTCCAAGTGGACGTATAGTCCATAATATGCTTGTCAGAAACTAGGAAAATGACCCTTAATTGATAGTCTGCTTGAGCTAAACGAGATCTAATCCGTTAGCTCATCAGCCACACTACAATGCTGTTGCATCATTGTTCTGTTCATCCCCAGGAACTGAAAAGTGAATGACGGGAGTAATTGGTTCTGCACAATCGGGAATGGGATTAGAATGGAGAGCTCCAGGGGGGAGAAAGTACCAACATAGGCACAATCAGGAAAGAGCAGGGAACGGGATTAGAGCAAAGAGTTCCAGTGGAGGCACGATCATATGGTCTCCTTCTCACGTAGCAAACTTTCGTTTAGTTTCTCTCAAGGATAATGGCTACTTAGGAGTAATTATGAGGCAGTGATCTAAAGCAGGGGCTTGAACACATTACGTGGCGTCAGTTACAGTCAGCAGCTGGGTACCTCCAATCATTTAAATTCTGAATGTTAATCTGAATCCTGAAATTAGATTTCAGCCTTGAAATCACCCCCAGGGTGTCGGTTACTTTTCTATAATCCATAATGTCCATTTTATGGTTCGCTGTGCAGCTATTTAGCATCCATGTCCAGTAAGGAAACTCCCAGGCTAAATAATTAACCGACTGTCCATGTGCTTCTGCATCTTTTTGATATAAGTTTCCTTCAGCAGGTAACCTGGAGATTGAAAGGTCATTATTGTTATCTTTTTTAATGAGTTTTGTGACTGTGCATCCTACAGCAATGTGGTGTCTAACTCAGCCCCCCCAAAAAAAATTAATCCTTGTATTTGATATTAGCGTCAGATCATCTGAAAACATTTCACAAGGGATTACTGTCAATTCCCCCCCCCCCCCACCACCACCTACCCTATTCCCCAATCCTTCTACCCGAGCCCTACAACCCCTCACCCCCAACGCACCCCCCCCCCTCCTGGGCCCACACCAAAACTTTCAAAGTGGAAAATGGGATTGGAGGATATCTCTCAAATCATATTATATCTGTAATGTTTTTCTTCTCGGCAGTCTAATGTTACATATATTTATATATCGAATTTACATACAGTGATACAACTGAAAATACAACTGAAAAATTACACCCTTCATGCAAGATGGTGTCTCAGAGAATGGTATGATGAAGGGATTTGGACACCAAGTGAGGGAGAGTGAAGATAATCATAGCCACAGTCGAAGAGGGAAGTCTTAAGGAGAGATTTAAGGATAGAGGGAGGGAGTTCCAGAGGTTAGGGTTTAGTAAGGGAGGGTACAACCACTGATGGTAGTGCGGAGGGATTAAGGACAATGAGTGAAGGTGGCAGGAGGTGGAGTGGGGCACAAGCAGGTCAGATAGTTAGGTGGGTACTTGGATATAGATATGACATGGAAACAGTCCTTTTGGCCCAACTAATGCCTGTTGAGATTTATGATCCGCATGAACCTGCACCCCTATAATCCCCTCTCCTACACCCCTGTATATCAAATGCAAGGATTATTATTCTTATTATTATTCCTTTCTTTCTGATATATTCATCAAGCTTCCTCTTAAATACATTGGTGCTATTTCCTTCAACCACATCTGCTTCTGGCACTGAGCTCTACTTTCTCAGCCCAAACATAGGTTTGCGTAACCCTCACTAAAGGCCAAGGAATAGCCTCTTTGTTAGTTTTGTGTAAAACAGCAGCCCTCGGCACACAAACACATTCAAAGCCCTGTCGAATATGTATATTTAAGTTCTTGTAAATAGGAAGTGAGGCGCTAAATGCATAAAAAAAAGCTATTTCTTATTCGGCAGCAAAACTGGCTCACAGCATGAACTACAAATAGCAAAGCTTTGGCTGTTCATGCTCTGGAGGTCCCTGATTTAGCGTGCTTCTTTATTCTAATTGTTTATTTTTAAAAATCACATCATGACAATTGGCAGCAGCTCACCCTTTTCCTGGCTCCAAACCTGATGGGAAAACAAGCATTTAATAATAATAATAATAATAATTGCATTTGATACAGCGCCTTATCATATTGTCGAGAAGTCTCAAAGCGCTTCACAGGATTTACTGTAAAGTGTCAGTAAGCTCTCTGTCTGCCTATAAACTCACTGTGAACAGAGATAATGCTGAATGCACGAACATTCAAACCCTTGAGGCCATCGTAACCTCAATAAAAGGCTCATCCACAGGTATCAAGCAGCCCAGAGCCTTAGCACATGCTTCTTTCAAATCCCTGACTTGAATCTTCCAGGTAATTTCACTCAGACACCACGGAGATAGTCAGCAGCAGGAATAGATCACTTGACCTGTCAGGCTTCTGCCATATTATTACATCCTTGTAGATCCTTTCATGTCATTCACCTCGGCTTCATGCCCTTTAGTAATTCAACTTTCCAATTGTTACAGGGAAATGGGACAAAGCATCTCTGGTGCAGTGTTTCGCCTTCGTGCAATGGCCTTCAATTTCTCTGTCCCCACCCTTTGGACTTCCATCCTACAGTCCCTTTGCCTTGCTCCCTCCTTGCCTCCTTCAAAGCATGTCTCAAGATCTTCCTCTTCGACCACGCATTCGGTCACCTCCTACCCCACCCCCATCCTCTCTGATCCCAACCCCCAGCTCGGGTCCAAATGGGACGTCCACCTGATGTGAAAGGTTCTATATAAATGTAATTTGTTGTTGTTATTTCCCTGAGTTTGTGGCATGTCTTACCCAGAGGAGCTCACGGGTTCTACTCCGCAGCATTATGTCTCAGTGGGGTCAAATGTTGCTCCGATGATTGGCCAAATATCTGGCGCAGTGGTAACACGCTCTCCTCTGAGTCAGAAGGTTGTGGATTCAAGTCCTATGATCAGACTTGAACTCACATAGTTTAAGCTTACGCTCCAGTGCAGTGCTGGGGTGTGTTGCATCCTTCACATGAAACTTTATACCGAGGTTCTGTCTGCCTGTTCAGGTGGATGTTAAAGATCCCATGGCAACAAGAACAACAAGATACATTTGTGTAGTGCCTTTCACATCGGGAGGACGTCCCAAGGTGCTCGACAGTGTACAGCATTTCAGACCCGAGCTGGGGTCAGGGGGGAAGAAGGGAGGGGAGGAGAAGAGGGTTGGCTGATGGCATGTTTGAAGAGGAGGGTTTTGAGGAGGGAACTTGAAGGAAGCTAAGGAGGGGGCGAGGCAGAGTGACTGGGGGATGGAGTTCCAGAGGTTGGGGGCAGAGTGGCTGAAGGCACTACACGAAAAGAGAAGGGAGTTTCTCCTGGTGTCCTGGTCAATTAGCCCCCAAATAAAACTAATTCCTCACTTCATGGTTGTTTGTGGGACATAGGTGTGTGCAGTTGTGCTGTCTCATTGCCCTACAAATTAGCAGTCACTCCATTTCACAATAAATCCTGTGTAGGTTTTGAGACGTCCTTCCGACGTGATAAAGTGCTATATCAAATGCGAGGATTTTTATATTATATATTCAAAATAAACACAATGAAACCGTCGCAAGTTTAAAGTGTGTTTCATCCTGAAAGTTTTTGTTTGCTTCACTTAAGCAGCAGGAAGCATTTTAGACGATGCTAAACCGTTTCAGCTGGTCAAACTGCAGCACACTCTGGTACGTCCAAGCCTTGGCTCTGGCCAACCTGGGCCTAAACGTTCCAGGATGTAAGCTTGTGAGTAGAATGCAGCCAGGGAGAAATTTCTGTTTGTGCACAAAAATCTCAGTCATTTGGCTCCAATGCTCTTTTGCACACCAATGGGTTTTCAAATTTGTCAGACACCCAACTGACAAAATATATTCACAAGATCAAAAGAATGGTTCAGTTGATGAAAGCCCTTTGGCCCGTCTGACCTCATCTCTCCCGACCTCCTATCATAGCATTAAGTTGCTTTGTAAATGAGTCCAGCGTTCTGGCCTTGACCACATTTCCAGTTGTTTAAGATTGAGATAGTATCTCAGCTTCCTCACGCAGATTTATAATTCAAATTTTATTCATGTTTTTGGCCTGGTCATCCATTATTAAGCATTGTGTTTTGTTGCTCTATTTGTTATATCTTGTCGGTGTCTGTGTATTCTATATTCTCCTCTATGTTCTGTAGTGGTGAGCACTTTGTTCCTTTCTTAGACTGCAGTAGCTCAGCGGTAGAAAAGAGAAGACAAACAGGCATAAACAAGTCACACCAGTGCTGCTGTCATTGCAGATCAGCAGAGGTTGCTAATTATGTTTCTAATGTGTGAATTTTCATAAGCATTAAGCTTCTGTTAGCCTGGGCCCCTGACAGCTGTGGGGGAGCGGAAGAGGAGGCTTTGATTCTCTCTGTTGCTCCTCGATGCTGTCCCTGGGACTGCGGAAAATGAGGAACCGAGGACACCTAGATTTTCATCTAGATTCCTTTTTGGGAGGAGATGTGGGGCTGCAACTCTGTGAAGAGTGCAGTTGTATCTCTCAGTTGCGTATTGGCATCACAGGCACTAATTTATTTGTTGGCAAATGTCACCAAAAATAGAGATCGAGCAAAGTCCCTGGTGTTTGAACACCTAATGCGACTGCAAAACAAAGCAACATGATGTTATCGTAAAGCCTCCAACTAGGATTTTTTGTCAACGTCCCTAATACTTTAACCCAAATTGTATTGTTAGTGTTTATTCTGGTCACCTGTTCTGCAAACTGATTTCCTCGGGAAGTTAACGAAAGTTCAAGTGTCACAGGATCAGCCTGGCTGTGAAGTCAGAACATGTTTAGGCAATAAACAGCACAGAGTAAGTGATTTCATCAGGTCCCTGTGGCGAGTTGTGTAACTGGCCAGGTATCTTGGGAGCACTACTCAATGTAATTCCATGCTGCAGAAAGCAACTAACCAGTGTATTGGGATTCAAACAAAAAAAAGTGGTTTAAAATGGCTGAGAGGTTTTTAAAAAAAATCCTTTTGAAATTTATCCTCCGGAAATGTGAGTTTGAGATTCTCATCAAATAGACGTCCTGCAGTTCACAATGGCACTGATTTCACCCACAAAATATACAGTCAATTCACTTTCCAGTGTATTCTGTGAAGCGCTTTGAGACGTCTCGAAGACGTGATAGGGTGCTGTATCAAACGCAAAGATTATTATTACTGCACCTACCACTTACTCCCTCTCCTACTCTTCTGTGTCGTAACAGGAAGGAATATTCCAGACAGGGATAGAGGGGCAGAGAGGCTTGGGTTTCAGGTGAATTGGGAACATGTCTTTCCTTTTCAAAGTCCTGTGACAAACCTCTCAGATGTCTGGAAATTATAAACGTTTAGAGAAGAACCACGTGAGTTCTTGGTCTTGTTGAATGGGGATTTTTGTCAAGTGGAATAACTATGTACTTTATGGGTTAAACGGAGCAGGCAATTGCGCACTGTAGTGTCCCACAAACAGCTATGGAGAGAGTGAGCATTTTTTTATTTGGGGGATTGTTGGCCAGGACACCTGGAGAGAGAAACTCCCTTCTCTACATTTTTAGATAGTAGAATGTTTGTTCTGATTGTCAAACCCAGTATTTGGGTAACATGTAGATCCCAGACACGAGATAACAACAACAGCTTACATTTACAGGAACTTAGGACCAGGAGGAGTCCATTCAGCCCTTTGAGCCTGTTCCGCCATTTAATTAGATCACGGCTGATCTGTACCTCAACTAATCCTTTCAATTCCAATTTCCCGCTTTCTCCCCATATCCCTTAATACCCTGACCTGCCAACATATCAACCTCACTCTTGAAGGTATATAGCGTCCTTCAAACTGGGTAGCACTTGACAACGAGCCAGGGGGAAAAGGAAGGGGGAGGTGACTGTAAGCACGATCAAAAAGGAAGGTCTTTAGGTGGGATTTGAAGGTGGTGGGAAGGGGCAAGGCGGAGGGATTGAGGGAGAGAGTTCCAGGTTTTTGGATTTTCGGGGCATACTGGCTGAAGGCACGGCTTTATTAGGAGTTGGCCGTCAATACAATACCATCTGCTTACATATTGGACATTCACCAGGTTCCGCTCCAGCAGTTGCACATCTCACACATGGAAGTTTTTAAGGAAATAAAACAGGCTATTTGCGTTTCAATACTGATCGCAAATGTTGGGGATGTGGAGTAGGTCATAGCATCCATTTTAATAACCTTTTCTTTAATCACAATTTATGGCCCAGCGGGATTTAGACGTGATATGAAAGTAATTAGGACCTCTTTCTCAGCAGTGACCAGCCTGCTCGTCTCTTTCAGCCTCATCTATTTTGCCCAGTTTCACTATTCCAAAAAGTGCTCAATATTTATTGTCTGGAAGATTAATCAGATCAGGTGCCAGATCGTGAGAATTGACAATGGTCTTAAAAACTGCAGTGTATCAGATTTATGTCTGTGCACTAACTCGCTTGATTTTTTTTCCCCAAACCTATTTTTTAGAGGGAAATGAACAGATCTGTATCGGAGTGAATTGTTCCAACGTAACTTCTGATTCCTCTGCCCCACTGTTCTATTTTCTGTAATATTCCTTCAACAGGAACTACCCCAGGTCCCAAACTAACATTCTTCATCGTTCCTAACCTATGTTGAAACTCAGCCTGCCCTCCATCCCCATCCCCAATTCCCTCCCCTCCCCACTCCCCATGGTATAGAAGCAAAGGAATTCCCTATCCTGATGGAGTTGTTTGACTCTCTCAGGATGTGGGCTGGCATTTACTGCCCATTCCTCATTTTACACTGGGAAGCTTGTAATGCTACCTTCACACAAATGATATGCCCTCGTGATGTGTTGTGTTGGTCTTGGGAGAGTTCCAGAACTGTGTCGCAGTAATGATGAATGAACACATACGTCCAAGTCAGGATCTTGAGTGAATTGGAGGAGTACCTGGAGGTGATGGTGTTCCCATGGTATCACTGTTCTTGTTCTGCTGAATGTTGGATGACACAGGGCTGGGTTGTGCTGATGAATTACTACCGAACTTTTTGTAGATAGTGCACACCATTGTTGAAAGAATTTATGAAGCAGCTTGATGCTCTGATGGGGGAATGGTAGGGTGAATATTCTGGAAGGATGAGATCAGATGGGCTAAAGGGCCTTCTTCATTCATCCTGTCATCTTGTGATGTCACAAGAAGACAGATTTGGTCTTGCTCAAACTAGGGCAACGCTCATCACTAGGACTGTGCCACAGCAGAAGACAAAGGAGCCAAGGAAAGGAGAGCCCAAAGATAGGGAAACACAACTCAAAACAGCGCATCAGAGAAGTATACTGGGATTGTGAGATCCATACCATGCTTAATAAAAAATAATAAATGATAATAATTGGGTCACTCAATCCACGACTGTTTGAGGGACACTGGTGTGCCCCACAAATTGGCTGCTGCACTTCACCCACAAAATATACAGTCACTACACTGTACAGTATATTCTGTGAAGCGCTGTGAGACATCTCAAAGATGTAATAATGCACTATATCAAATGCAAGGATTAGTTATTTACTAAGAGTATCCAAACCAAACTGAGAATTCCATGCATCCCACCTACACATGAAATTCCAGAGAGAAATTGATGGAATGGAAAGCGCACTCTCTCTCCCTGGAGGGACGCATCCTGCTTACTTAATTCCGGAAAGTATTAGGCGCAGGTTCGCAGGATCCAAGGCTTGGGGGCTCCAGAGTGTGTGTTGTAACTGCTGGAGTCTACTCAGCTAGAACCACATAGCTTGTCATTAAATCTGAGAGTGCTGAGGTGTTTGAGTGGGTGATTGTTTTGATTGTATGTCAAAACTCTTATTGAGGAAATTCTTTTGGCTAGAACGATCTTTATATCTGCGATGATTTTATTTGGAAACCTGCAATATGTGGGACATTTTCCTCATTTCATGTGAGCGAATTCTTTCTCTGAGCATATATCGTGACAATGTTTAATGACACAACAATAGTTAGTGCTCAGTTTGGTGGCTGTGCGGTGAGTTGTCTTTTGGGGCACGTGATGATTATATAATGGTAATTCCATTTGCGGAGAAGCTAACACTTTGCCACTCAGCCTACTGAAATGTCAGTCAGAGCTTTGTTATGCTAATTGTATGAACCCCCATATGTTCAGAACTATAATCAGTACATTAAACCTCCGGCTGGCTGCCCGAACCGGTGGTTGAATCAGATAATGTAGATGTATTCAAGACAAAGCTAGACCTTCATATGAGGAAGAGGGGACGAGAAGAGTGTGGGAGGGAGTAAGGAGTGGGTGGAGAAGAGTGTGGAATATAAACCTGGACTGGTTGGGCCGAGTGGCCTGTTTCCGTCCTGGACAGTCTTTGTAAATCTTTGTAAACTCCAAGTTATTTCCGACTACCATTAAGATTATATATGTACAAGCAGCTCTGCAAGAAGCCATCTTCTCACTAAATCTCTAAAAAATCTCCAGTCTTCCCTGTGGTCTAAGCTTTTACATGGTTTGTTTTTCCTTGGCCCTCTCCCTTTTAATATCTATATGCTCCCCCTTGGTGACATCGTCCGCAGACATGGGGTCAACTTCCACATGTATGCGGATGACACCCAACTCTATCTTTCTGCCCCCACCCTCAACTCCAGGACCACTGCTGTCCTGACAGACTGTCTGTCGGACATCAAGTCCTGGATGAGGGTAAATTTCCTACAGTTGAATGTGAACAAGACTGAGGCCCTCCTAATTGGCTCACACCAGCACCTCAGCCTTCCCTCACCTCCGTAACATCGCCCGACTTCGCCACTACCTCACCCCTCAGGCGCTGAAACTCTTGTTCATGCCTTCATCACCTCCAGGCTGGACTATGCAAACGCCCTGGTTGTTGGCCTTCCCAACTCCTCCCTCCGCAACTGCAGATAACCCAGAACTCTGCAGCCCGTGTCCTCTCCCGCACCAAACTCCGTGACCCCATCTCCCCCACTCTCACCCGACTCCATTGGCTCCCTATCCTTCAGAGGATCCAGTTCAAGATCCTGGTCCTCACATACAAAGCCCTTCATGGCCTCGCCCCACCCTACCTCTGTGACTTCCTAACCCCCTACCAACCCGCCCGCTCCCTCCGCTCAGCCGGCTCTGGCCTGCTCCACGTCTCCCGACCCACCCGCCCCACCATTGGTGGGAGAGCCTTTAGCCACTCTGCCCCCAACCTCTGGAATTCCAGCCTTCAATCACTCCGCCTCACCCCCTCCTTAGCCTCCTTCAAGTCCCGCCTCAAAACCCTCCTCTTCAAGCATGCAATCGGCCACACACTTCTCCTCCCCTTCCTTCTCCCTCCCTGATCATAGCTCGTATCTGAAATGCTGTACACTGTCCAGCGCCTTGGGATGTCCTCCCGACGTGAAAGGTGCTATACAAATGCAATCTTGTTGTTATTGTTGTCTTCTCATTCCTTGCTGCAGGCTGTGGAAGAATATGGACCAACTGCTGGCCTCTGAGTTGGAAAGTTGTGAGTTCAAGGCCCACTTCGGGACTTTGGATTATTTTAGTCAATGCTAACACTCCAATGCAGTACTCGTGGGAATCATTGTAATAGGTGCAGGCCTTCGGATGAGACATCAAACCGAGGTCCAGTCTGTGCCTGTTGAGATTGTTGTTAAAGATCTCATGTTACTGCTCAAAAAGAGAAGGGAGTTTCTCTTCGTGTC
Organism: Callorhinchus milii; assembly: GCF_018977255.1. Classification (NCBI taxonomy): domain Eukaryota; kingdom Metazoa; phylum Chordata; class Chondrichthyes; order Chimaeriformes; family Callorhinchidae; genus Callorhinchus; species Callorhinchus milii. The sequence goes on from NW_024704751.1 coordinate 20,400,950, forward strand.
CTGGCCAAAAACCTCTTAGATAAAATAGGTCACTCATTCCATGGCTGGTCACAGGACATTGCTGAGTGTTAACTGGTGGTGCATTGGGTTACAAAATATATGGTTATTCCACTTTACAATCTAAAGTGCTGTGAGGTGCTGTGAAAGGTCTTGACGATGGGATAAGGCACTCTACCAAAGGTAAAGATTATTGTTAATATTATCCAGGAGACTGGATAATACTCCTACTCCTACTCGAATGGTGCACTGGCTAGCAGACAAGGACCATGGTCAGATCCTTTCTTCCAAAGAATGGCATGTCTAGCAATACAACACTCGCCTCAGCAACACATAATCAGCCTAGATTATGAGTCCTGATGTGGGGCTCAAACTAACAATCTTCTGACCCCGAGGCGAGAGTGTTCCCAATGTCCCTGGGCTGATTCCAGACACTGTGTATGTCAGGCAGCCACACTATTCCCTGTGAAACAGTGCAATCTTCCAGCGAACGTCTTTATTTCTATCGCGTTGGTAGAGCAATGAGAGTAATTGTATCACAGTGTTATGAAATGTCGCTCCTTGCTGTTCTGTGATCTGAACTGAGACCGTTCACATTAAGTACATAATGATAGCCGGACTGCAGCACCGCGCCTGGCAGAACACTGCTGGGTAGAACTAGTTATAGCGCTTGATGTGATGTGCATGTTGAGCTAACTGAAAGGCAGTGCAGCTGTGTGACATGGATGTAACCCACTCTGTGCTCTGATGAATCTGTAAGCCCTCATGAGTTACAACTCCATGAGGGCCCCCTACGTCTGCTTCAGCTCATAACATTTCCCCACCCACCTGCCCCCTCCCCCCCCCCACCACCCCCCACGCACTTATGTTTTATTCCATATGTAGTTTTCTTTTAGTTAGGTGAAACCAGGCTGGTTACATAACCCAGTACTTTTAATTGACAGGCCAAGTTATTTATGTTCTCGCAACTGCCAGGTCCTGTTATTTACCAGGTAATGATTGACAGTATGGGTGAATGATCCTGGGAATGTCTATGCATTGTGTGGTTTTCTCTGGGAAAGACTGTTAGCTTATATAACGCTGTTATGATCGGGTGATGATGAGATGGAGTGGAGAGTGAGCACGGTTCCTTCTGTTAATTCTGCAATATTGCAGTTTGGTAAAGGTGGGGTACTGAGGAGCTCAGTGTGGGAATACAAATCTTAACATTTTAAGTGTAGTGACTGTTTTGGTTGATTTAAATTATTGTCTTGTGCAGTGTTTCCATGTGCTGCACTGTAACGCTTTGAGACGTCCCAACGACGTGATAAGGTACAATAGCAAATGCACGGATTATCATTGTTATGAATGCACTGTATCTTACAAGCAACAGTTAGTCAAGGTAGGGCTTTCAGGCTTAAGAAAAGACATCTCAGAGAGGACAACAACAACAACCGGATGACATTTGTATAGCGCCTTTCATGTCCGGAGAACGTCCCAAGGGGCTGGGAAGTCAGGGATTCGGACCCAAGCAGGGAATAGGTATCAGGAGGTGGGTGGAGAGCAGGGAGGGTACGGGTAGGAGGGTGGCTGAAGTCGCAGTCGAAGAGGAGGGTCTTGAGACATGCCAAAGAGGTGGAAACATTTCCCAGCGAAAACCACACAATGTGTAGACATAGATGTGTATCAAATTTTAACGGGATTGAAAAAGTTAACCCAGATCAATCTTATGCTTTAGGATGCAACAAGACAGCAGAACAAGAGGACATAGATTTCGAATTGCAAAGGGCAATTTCAGGACAGACACCAAAAGATTTTTCCCTAATGACTGGAACAGGTTGCTTCATTAAAAAAAACTTAAAACATAAAGCGCTTTGAGACATCCTTCTGATGTAAAAGAGACTAGATAAATGTAAATGTCATTGTGTTGCAATTGATGCTGTGATGGGAAGATAGTTAGGGCAGGTAACTTGGAAGGTTGAGATAAAATGAGCCAAAGGGCCAACTTCATCCAAACCAATCTTTGTGATCTAATGATCCAACTCTGCCAGCAGTGGCCTGCAAGACCGCAAGACCCACATCTGACACGATCACATGGGGAATTCTCTTAACAAAACCATGAGTGGAATTCCTACAACTCATTGCTTGTTCTGCTCATTGATGTCAGTCAGTCGCATGGCAATGATATCTTTGTAAAATGTGAAATATTGAATAAATATCGGTCGAAAATAAACAGTGGCCTCTTCATTGCCACTGAGAGGTACACTATGCTGTGTGTTTCTCTTCACGTCTCCCAGCCCAAGTACAGAAACTTTAATTCCAGCATTGCACCAATGTTGCTTGTTACTATACAGTCAATTCACTTTACAGTGTGTTCTGTGAAGCGCTTTGGGACGTCCTCCCGACGTGAAAAGCGCTATATCAAATGCAAGGATTATTATTATTATTATTACTAAGAGGTGCCTGAGGATAATGTGATGCTGGTTATGATCGAGTCTGCCCTCCCTGTCTGCCCTTAACCACAATTTAGTTTCTCCACACAGAAGAAATCCCACCTTAAAACCTTTGACTGTGCATAAGTCAAACTCAACATCCAGCTCTGCCACTGTACAGCATGAGATGCTATCCCCAGTGAAGGATGTTGTAAAAATACACAGTCACTACACTTTACAGTAAATCCTATGAAGTGCTTTGAGCCTTTTCGTTGATGTGATAATGCAAGAATTATTATTGTTATTTAACAAAGCAAAACTGGCCATGTTCACCCTGGAAAAGAGAAGGTTGGGAGGTGATATGATTCCTGTTTTTAAGATTCTGAAGGGTCTAGATAATATAGTTACCAGCGTGGTCCAACAGGCCCAGCTGATGATTTTGTTCGACCTACAAACCATTTCCGACTTCACTGCTTTACCTCCTGCCTGAGCCTTTCTTTTGGTCGGTCTCCATGAGGCAACGCGGAGAGTGACAGGAAGAGAGGCGGAGTGGGGGGCACGAGTCAGCACATGTTTTGTGCAGCGGGGAGACTCAGTAACCAGCAGCAGCAGCAGGAAAAGAAGGAGTATTTCACAATTCTAAAACAACAGAAGTATGATTCTCAGTAGGAAACTCGAGATAGATATAGAAAAAAGAGGATTTCAGCGTGAGTGGAAAGTGAAAGTAATGTTTATTGAAAGTAATGGAAAAACTCAGTGCCTTATTTGCCTGCAAGTCATATCTATGTTGAATTATTTCAGGGCTAGTTTTGCAATTATGGATTAATCTCTTTTGGTTTTGTTGAACATTCTCTGTCGGGGCCTCCTAAAGACCTTTCTTTTTGATCATCTTACGGTCACCTTCCCCCTCCTTCTCCCCTTGGCTCGTTGTCAGACTCTGCTACTGTGAAGCGCTCCGGGACTCTACTCAACGTGTAAGGCGCTATATAAATGCAAGTTGCTGTCATTGTTGTATACTGAGTTGATATTTTGTGTTTTGAGTTTAATACATTAAATAATTGATGTATAAACAGTATTTCCATTTGAGATGATCATTATTGACTAATACAGTCACACAATTCAAAACGTAGGATTTCTATATGATTCTTTTACGATTCTGGAAGGGAAAACAAAAATATTGCTTATCTGGCCCACGGACGATTCTCAAATGTGGTCTGCGACTACTAGGATGATAGAAGGCGAACTAGATGGTTCTTGGTCTTATTTTGTCTAGCAATTTCTATGTCCTTCGGTCACTTTTCTACACCTTCTTATCCCAACCCTCAGCTCGGGTCCAAATGTCTGACTGTCCAACGCCTTGAGACGTTCTCCCGACGTGAAAGGCGCTATACACATGTAATTTATTGTTGTTGTTCCTATGTCAAAATATTGCATGTCAAAAAGGCTGGAAAAAAACCTGGACAGGTCCCGATTCCGCTGTTCCTAAAATTTCCAGATTGCCTGTTGTAGCTGTGATAGATTGCACACTATAGAAGACATTGCCAACAAATTATATTTGTATCGCTCCTTTCATGTCAAGAAGACGTCCAAAAGCGCTGGACAGTCAGGGATTCAGACTCGAGCAGGTGATTGTGAGCAGAAAAGGTGGAGGGCGGGAAAGGTGGGGGTGGGAAGGTGAACGAAGGTTTGGTCGAAGATGAGTGTCTTGAGACGTGCCTTGCTCGTGGGCTCTTGGCAGAATGTGCAGTGATGCTGATGTTTCCTGCCGCTGGTGACATTGTTTCTCCTTCCTGCTTTTCCGGGTGACTCCTAATAAATTGCTTTGTACTTAAAATGTTTATGAAGAAACCATTTGCCTGAAGCAGTTTGTGTGACAAATTGCAGCATTTGTCTACATTAGTTGCACTTAGCTGCTGATGTAATGTTTCAGAATGGGATTGATTTGCTGCACCAGCATCTCATAGTCGCTGTCATATGGTCTGAACAGTGTGGCTGTGTGTGTGTGTGTGTGTGTGCGTCGCTGTGTGTGTTTGTGTGTGTGTATGTGTCACTGTGTGTGTGTGTGTGTTGCTGTGTGTGTGTGTGTTGCTGTGTGTGTGTGTGTTTGTGTCGCTGTGTGTGTGTCGCTGTGTGTGTGTGTAGCTGTGTGTGTGTATGTGTCTCTGTGTGTGTGTGTCACTGTGTGTGTGTGTCGCTGTGTGTGTCGCTGTGTGTGTGAGTCGCTGTGTGTGTCGCTGTGTGTGTGTCACTGTGTGTGTCACTGTGTGTGTGTATTTCGCTGTGTATGTGTGTCGCTGTGTGTGTCGCTGTGTGTGTGTGTCGCTGTGTGTGTGTGTCGCTGTGTGTGTCGCTGTGTGTGTCGCTGTGTGTGTGTGTGTGTGTGTCGCTGTGTGTGTCGCTGTGTGTGTCGCTGTGTGTGTGTCGCTGTGTGTGTGTGTCGCTGTGTGTGTCGCGGTGTGTGTCACTGTGTGTGTGTGTGTGTGTGTCGCTGTGTGTTTCGCTGTGTGTGTCGCTGTGTGTGTGTGTGTCGCTGTGTGTGTGTGTGTCGCTGTGTGTGTCGCTGTGTGTGTGTGTCGCTGTGTGTGTCGCTGTGTGTGTTTGCTGAATTCTGTTTGGAAGGAGTTGAACGACTGTGACAGTGGTTTCTGTTTGATTTATAGGCCAGAAAAGATAAAATACGTTAATTAAGATTTTGGGGGATTGTATGGCTTTGTGGGGGAGAGGAGGCTGGGTGGGTAGAAGGGTTGGGGACTAGTGGGGTTGGGGACTGGGGGGGTGGGGGACTGGGGGGGTGGGGGTCTGGGGGGTGGGGGCTGGGTGGCTCTGAAGGGTTGGATATCCATATAGTGTAACACTGGCCTTCCCTTCATTGGAACTAAGGTTTAAATGTAACTCATACTGATGAGGAGGAAGTTGTCCTCTCTCCCTCTCTCTTTAACACTTTCACTCTCTCTCCCCAAATCAGGTGAAATTAATAATAATAATAATAATCCTTGCAATTGATATAGCGCTTTTCATGTCTTCTCAACATCTCAAAGGGCTTCACAGAATAGACTGTAAAGTGAATTGACTGTATATTTGTGGGAGAAACGCAGCAGCCAATTGCGCACAGCAGTGTCCCACAAACAGTCGTGGATTGAAAATGACCAATTTATTATTGTTTTGTTTTGGAGGGATTATTATTTGGAAGTGAAATTAATGTGAATCATCTGAACCTTATCCACAGAGAATTTTTACACACAGCAATTTACACACACAGCAATTTACACACACAGCAATTTACACACACAGCAATTTACACATACAGCAATTTACACATACAGCAATTTACACATACAGCAATTTACACATACAGCAATCCCCCTGGAGTGAATGATCAATTTAACTGGGAAATTTTTACAAGGACTCAGGGGAGAGAATCCCTTGTTTTTTTCAAATAATACCATAGGTTCTTCAATGTTCACCTGAAAAGGCAGACTGTACCTCAGTCTCATCCATTGAAACTTTGGATGGCATTTGGGGGGATTGCCAAGAGCTCACGAGCAAGGCACATCTCATCCAAAGACACCATCTTCTTAGACATTGCAGTGATTCCCCCAATACATCATGAACTCAAAGTCCCAGCACAAGACTTGAATCAATCTGACTTGGAGGCGAGAGTGTTACCAAATGAGCCAAACTGACACAAATGTCCTGTTCCTGGTGAAAATGTGGTTTAAAATATTGCTACACAGTCAAACATTGAACTCACTTTACCACATTCCTACATTGTCTGAATCCACATACACCAACATCAGAAGTTGTTTTCAAGATGTTTTAAATTGGTATCTTGCATCATCCATTTCCTTGTGAAATGACTTGTGTCCTTCAACTTATGCCTCAGTAATACTTTTTGGTACGTTTTATAAATAATACATTGAGGAAGCATAGTACCAATTGATTCTTTGGGTTTTGACAACACTGAAAATCTTCTGATCTCTCATATAATAATAATGATAATAATCCTTGCATTAGATATAGCGCTTTTCACGTCGGGAGGACGTCCCAAAGCGCTTCACAGAACACACTGTAAAGTGAATTGACTGTATATTTGTGGGTGAACGCAGCAGCCAATTGCGCACAGCAATGTCCCACAAACAGTCGTAGATTGAAAATGACCAATTTATTATTGTTTTGTTTTGGAGGTATTATTATTAGGCTCTGTGTGGAGTGAGGAAACTTGCCCGAGGTTTGGCCCTCTGCCTGGGATTGAACTCGGGTCTCTCGCTTGCAAAGCGAGTGCTCTAACCACTGAGCTACAGGACTCCACATATTCCCTTTGCCTCACTCCCTCCCTTGTCTCATTGTCTCAAAACCCTCCTCTTCGACCGAGCCTTCGGCCACCCTCCTACCATCCACCCTCCCCGATCCTGACTCCCAGCTCGGGTCCAAATCCCTGACTGTCCAGCGCCTTGGGACGTCCTCCCGAAGTGAAAGGTGCTGTACAAATGTAATTTTGTGTTGTATTTTGTTATCAGCAGCTACAATTTATACTTGTATGGAGTCTTTCCTGTTGGAGAACGTCTCAAAGTTGCATATTTTGGTAATACTGTTTCTGTACAATGTAGTTTACATTTATATGGCACCTTTTACATCAGCAAGGCTTCTTACAGTGCATCACGCTGCTAACCAGACCCCTGAGCCGGGAAGACAGGGGGCACAGGAGCTGAAGAAGGTGGGAGGCGAGAGGAAAATGACATGGTTATTGAGACTAATAGCATTGGAGGAAGGCTGGTTTTACAAAATGCTGCTGTTCCAATGTGTGCTTGGCTCCCTAGCTGAGATGTTATTAACTTTGACCTCATGTTGCTGGCTGTATCATCAATATGAGCACTGCGACAGACCATTCACATTAATTTCTTATGCCAGCTGAGCAGTGAAGTTATCGATCTGGTTTAAGCACCAGCACACATTTCATTTCTCTCGCTCTTTCATTCCCTATCTCTGTTGTCGAACAATTGGTACTTTTTATTGAGGCTTCTCAAAAGGAGTCAGGTTTCAGGCTATTTCCAGTTCACAAGGTTCCCAAAATCATAAGATCTCATCCTTCCTGAACACCCACTCTGTTGCCTTCCAATCGTAGCATCAACCTGTTATTTCTAAATAAGTACTGGTGTCCTGGCCTCAACCACCTTTGCTGGTAGCACTTTCCAGTAATCAGTTATCCTCTGGGTAAAGAAATAATTCCTGTATCTGTACTGAAATTGCCCTTTGCCACTCTATGATGTGTTGGTGCATCCTCAAGTATTTCTCTAGGTTGGAGTAGTGTCAGTTGTATCTAAGTTGTATCTAGATTTTAGGATTCAAGTCCTTACTTGCCCCACCTCTGTGATCTCTGGCCTTCCTACTCCATCTGCCCCACCCACAGCGTGGGAGCTTTCAATCTCTTTGCCCCCGCTCTCTGGAGCTCTCTTCCAAAATCACATCCTCCTTATTCCCTCCTCTCAACTTTCAAGACCCTCCTAAAAACGTCTCTTTGACCATGCCTTTGGCCATCCCTGCCTTACCCAAAAGCACAGTCGGTCCACTTTACAGTATGAAATGAAGCGCTTTGGAGCAATATGAGATGTCTTCCCCATGTGAAAGGTTCTATATAAATGTAAAGATTATTATTATTATCATGTTATTATTATTGAATGATAATGATGAATTTGAGGAGAACTTCCTCAAACTTCCTCCCTTCTCTCATGCAACCCAGGTTCCCATTCTGTCTCTGTAAAGCTCTTTCAGATATTTAACATTTGTGTGGTGGTGTACATGTGAAAGTTGTTGTTGATAATGCTCAACTCCAGCCCCACAGCCAGCTGTCAGTAAATGGACCTGATGGGCACTGTATGTTCAGGGTTGTGGGTGGTGGCAGTACAAATAGATTTTGCTCTTAGAGTTTTCAGTATCATAAAGCACCGTAAAGAGTTTCAGGCGGTTGTTATATGAGACCCAGGATTAAACAGCCGGCCTTTTTTCTCTTCCAACTCTAGGCTATATTTTGTGTAACAACTACCATAGAGTCAATGAAATAAAAGTTGTGCTAATGTGAAACTAGGATTAATATTATGCTGATAAATAATGAGCTGCTCGCATGTCCATTGCAGTATATCTGAGTTCAGTGGACTGGCCTCAACCACTGTTTCTGGTATTAATAATAATAATAATAATCCTTGCACTTGATATAGCGCCTCATCACGTCTGTGAGGCGCTGACACCATCAGCATCCAAGGCTGCACTCTCCACCTCGCAAAGCCAGTCAGGAACCTCAGCGTTTTGTTCGACCCTGAGCTGTCCTTTCTCCCTCACATCCGCACTACAACTGGCACCGCCTTCCATCACCTCCGGAACATCGCCAGACTACGGCACTACCTCACCCCTCACGCGGCTGAAACTCTGGTCCACGCCTTTGTCACCTCAAGGCTGGACTATGGGAACTCTCTCCTCGCCGGCCTTCCCGCCACCTCCCTCCACACTGCAGGTCATTCAGAACTCTGCAGCTCGTGTACTGTCCCGCACCAGACACCGCGACCACATCACTCCCACCCTCGCTCCCCTCCACTGGCTCCCCATCCCCCAGAGGATTGATTTCAAGATTCTCATCCCTCACCTACAAGGCCATTCACGGCCTTGCTCCCTCCTACCTCTCCAACCTACTATCCCCCTACCTACCTGCCCGTACCCTCCGTTCCTCTGGCTCTGGTCTGCTCCACGTCCCCCGCCCCAACCGCCCTACCATCGGTGGTCGGGCCTTCAGCCTCTCAGCCCCCAGGCTCTGGAACTCCATCCCCAGTGCCTTCGCCGCTTCCTCCCTTTCCTCCTTCAAGGCCGGTCTCAAAACCTTTCTCTTTGACCGTGCCTTCAGCTCCCCTCTCGACTCTCTTCCCCTCCTCGCTCCCTCCCTTCCCTCCCCTCACCCTGACCATTTCCCCCCTCCTTGCTCCCTCCCTTCCCTCACCCTGACCATTTCCCCCCTGCTCGGGTCATGACCCAACTGTGCAGCGCCTTGGGACGTCCTCCTGACGTGAAAGGCGCTTTATAAATGGAATCTTGTTGTTGTTGTTGTTGTTGTCTTGTTGTGAGACAGCATATACTGTAAAGCGAATTGACTGTATATTTTGTGGATGGAACCCGGCAGCCAATTATGCACAGCAATGTTCCACAAATAGTCGTGGATTGAGTCAGCAAATTATTATCAATTTTTCAAAAATATTTTTTATTTACCTATTCTGGTCCTGTTAGCCCTCTGTATAAGCAGCTCACTGTAACTTTACCTGCCCCACCATCGAGGGCCAAGCTTTTAGCCATTCTCCATCTGCCTCGCTCTCTCCCTTGTCAGCTTTAAAACCTGCCTGAAGACCTCTATTTTTGATGGCACTTTGGTTAGCTTTCTCCCCCTCCTTCACCCACCTTCCTTAGCTCTCTCCCCCACCTCACCCCCAGCTCATTCTATTATTTGGCTCTTTGAAGCACTTTGAGATGGTCCTCCTGATGTGAAGGTACATCTCAAAGATGTAACTCCAGTCCTTTCAGAATTGCAGAGAAATAATCTTTTAAATGGGATGGACAGCATCAGTCTGGCTCAGTGGGCAGCACTCTCAACCTCTGAGTGAGAAGGTTCTGGATTCAAGCCCCTGGTTGGGACTTGGAACTCATATAGTCTAAGCTGACCCTCTAGTGTTAGTGTTTGGGGAATGCTGCATTATTGGACGTGCTGTCCTTCAGATGAAATGTTAAACCGAGGCCCCAACTTCTTGTTCAAGTTGGACGTTAAAGATCCCTGGCTCTCGTCAAGAAACTCTCTCAAGGTGTCTTGGCCAACATCCCTCAATAAAATAGATCATTTACTTCATAGCAAACCCCTCATTATCCAGTGCCTTGGGACATCCTCCCGATGTGAAAGGCCCTATATTAGTGCAATGTGTTGTTTTAATTACACATTCCAATGGAAAACCTTGGTGCTTTAAAGTGAGGATGTTGTTTTCACACGCATGTTACCAAGCCAATTCTTCAGTTTGGTGAAGCAGATATCCCTCTGTCAATTAACTGCAGTGGTGTGCTTCATTCCAAAGCAGGGAGCTGTGCCTTACTGCACTGCATCAGAATTTTTATATAAACCAAACGAATAGTACTTATCAGCTTTCTCTTGCTGTCAGACACATTGCTGAGAGGCTTTGTGAATCACTCTGGCACACACTTGTCCCTCATTTGCACGCTGTGGATCTGCAATGGATTAATTGTCTTACCACTTAGGTATCTATAGGCTAGGTTAATGTCAGTCAGGATCAATACCTGGACTTTTAATGGTGATGCTTAATGGATCAAATTGGTAACGAGGATGTTTTGTTTGCCTTAGAGGTGAATACTTGTGCAGGGTTCAGTGGTTTCTCGATTGAACGGACTGAGAGGGGAAATGGACATGAAACTGAAGGATATTCTGGGAAGACTCAATTGCTGGAACTGTTGACTGAAAGCTGGGCTCAGTGCTCCGAGCAGGTTATTCTTGGAATAGGGACAAGGCCGATACTGCTGGTGAGGTTTGCTATTCTCTTCCCAGCAGTGTAAACACAGCACCAGATAAATGGGAACACAGAGTCACAAAGTTTAAAACATTCCACACCACTTTACTTTCTGATGCACCACCAACTAATTGCATTGATATAGTAACAACAACAACAAGATTACATTTTTTATAGTGCATTTTACGTTTGGGAGGACGTTCCAAGGCTCTGGACAATGTACAGCATTTCAGACCCAAGCTGGGGTCAGGGAGGGGGAAGGGAGGGGAAGGGGGGTAACTGATGACATGGTCGAAAAGGACGGTTTTGAGGTGGAACTTGAAGGAGGCTAAGGAGGGAGCGAGGTGAAGTGATTGGGGGATAGAATTCCATTTATATTTTTATATATCCATATTATATATATAGCGCCCTTCATGCCGTGTAATGTACCGGAGTGCCTTTCACATCGGGAGGAGGACATCTCAAGGTGTTTGACAATGAGGGGTTTGCACCTGAGCTTGGGGTTAGGATCAGAAAGGGGTAGAGGACCAGGGGGTGGAGGAGGGAAGGTGACCGAAGGTACGGTCATAAAGCAAGGTCTTGAGATGGGCCTTACTCCACACGCCTAATAATAATCCCTCCAAAAAAACCAAAACCAATAATAAATTGGTCAGTTTCAATCTACGACTGTTTGTGGGACATTGCTGTGCGCAATTGACTGCCGCGTTCGCCCACAAATGTACAGTCAATTCACTTTACAGTGTGTTCTGTGAAGCACTTTGGGACGTCCTCCCGACGTGAAAAGCGCTATATCAAATGCAAGGATTATTATTAATATTATTATTGAAGGAGGCCAGGCAGCGGGCGAGGTGGAGGGGCTCCAGGATAGAGTTTCAGAGGGTGGGGGCAGGAATAATGAAGTCCCAACGCTCATGGTGGAGCAGGCAGGGCGGGGGATACGGAGCAGGCCAGTAGTGCCTGCAGAGCGGAAGGAGCGGACAGGTTGGTGAAGTTTTAATAGGTCAAAGAGGTCAGGAGCAGCAAGAATGTGGAGGGCTTTAAAGGTAAGGACAGCAGAACAAGAGGACATGGGTTTTGCATTGCAAAGGGTAATTAACAACACCATCTTGTATTTATACAACACTCTTCACACAGGATTTAATGTCAGAGGACTGGACATAACGACTGGATGAGTTTGCCAGGAAGACTAGTTGAGGTCAAGTTGCTGGACTCATTTAAAAAAACGCGTGTTGCTGTGATGGTGCAAAGATTGGGTGGGTGTTCTGGAAGTATTAGATCAGAGAGGCTGAAGGGCTTTCTTCATCCAAACTACTCTTGTGATCTGCGTATAATGTAAGTAAACACTTGAGGTGTAGGCTTATTTGACTTGTTGATTTGTTATGATGCATAACAACCCCTTGTGATCAAGCAGCAGTTTATGGACACTTGAGCAGAATAATGCACTTTGTTTACATTGGATACTCACTCATTTTCCAACCATTTTACTTTCGGGGCCACTGCTGGGGTATTTGGTACAGTTTCAGTCTCCTGTTATAGGAAGGTCACAATAGCAGGAGAGCTGGAAAGTGTGGTGCTTTTCTCGCTACAACGGGAAATGTTTAAGTTATCCATGGTACTGACAGGCTACAGAAAGGAAAGTCGAACGAGTCAGAAGCCGAGGAATGTAACATCCTCGGTTTATTTGAGTTTAAAACATTCTGGTCCAAGTAATTGGCAAGTAACTCAGATATTCCAGGGAAATCATCAGACCTATTTTACGCAGAGAGAGTTGTTAAAATAAAGATTGATTTATCACAAACAGCTGTTGTCGTGAGACCCTAACTGCATTAACCAGCAATTGGATAAATACATGAAGATTAAATTCTATAGGAAAAAGCAGGGAAATGGAATTAGAGTAGAGAGCTCCAGTGGGAGAGCAAAGCGAGCACATCGGCACAGACACAATAGGGCAGAGCAGGAAATGGGATTAGCGCTCCAGTGGAGGAGCTAACACTAGCACAGACGCGGTGGAGCAATAGGATTGGATCAGAGAATGGGTTTGGAGCAGGGAGCTCTACTGGGAGAATGAGCACAAGGGCATACATGATAGGGAACAAACAAGGACTAGATTGAAGAGCTCCAGTTGGGAAGTGAGCACCAACACAGAAATGAGAGGGGGAGATCAGGGAAAGGGATTAGATTAGAGAGCCTCAGTGGGGGAAGTGGGCACTAGCATAGGCACAATGGACCAAGCAGCGTACCTCTGTGCTGTAAGGCTTCTTAAAGTCTGTTCCTATTTTGATGCGTTCACCTCCTTTAGGATCTCTGACATGCTGAACCCAAATCTGTCCTAGGCCTCAGTTATAAGTGCAGCTGTAAGGTACAAGAATAGATCATGCAAATGTAAATGTTAGAATGAAGTAAAGGAAAGAGAAGCACTAATGGAATGTACATGATCTGTTACACAAGATAAGTTTGTGTTCATCTGTAAGCAAGAAATTGGTCACAGTCTTCCATTTACTGGTGAGAGGTTTATTAGATTTTTATGCCCAACTAATCAGTGCAGATTAGATGCCAACGTCAAAGAATATTAAAAAGAAGCTATCACTATGAGAAGAAACAGCAGATCCTGATATAACATGGATTGATTTTAAATTCATTCCAAATGAAAGTTTTTGCTGTGTTGTGGCATGGACAAAGAACTGCAGAACTCAACTCACTCACTCCACATTCTGGAGAGGGTTTTGTGTCAGTGACAGCGATGGAAACTGTGTTGTGTTCATGGCTGGCAGAAGCATCTCTGTGCAGGCAGCTTCCAGAAGCTTCCCCGTGGCTATTCACAAAGTGACACAAGAATGAGGCAGGGAGGACAGGACAGAGCGCAGCACAAGAGGGCACAGGGGCTCGGGCTTGAAGGGCAATTTCAGGACAGACATCAGGATTCGTGTGACGAGTACATTGGGAGTCATTGAATAAAAACAGTTTGATGCTGTGATGGGAGGACAGTAAGCCGGGCTCAGTACTCTCACCTCTCAGTCAGAAGGTTGTGGGTTCAAGCCAGGTATGCCATCTTAGAGCCAGTTCAGCTCTGAGGAGACCCCACTTATCTCTCCACGCCCTCCCCCGAATATGAATAAAAAGCAGTAAGGATCAGATCAGTAAGTGGACAAAATGCATGTGTTGGGGTCAAATATCATTGGTGTAACTAACAAGCCGTAGCTTTGCTATATTTGTTTAATCTGAAGACTGAATGCAACTCATCCTCGGCTAATTGGTGATTGGAATCTTTCTGCCCTATTGCTGCTGTTTAATGACGGAGTGAAATGCAGTGGAACAGCTATAACTTATAGATCGTTTGGAAGAGCGTATAAAAATGTAATACAGAAAGGGAAGAAAGTAATGTTATCATTCCCGATGGAGGAATGTTGTATGAAACCCTCTTTAAGGTTGCACTGTTAGGTAGTATAATGCAAACCACATGCAAGGTGTGATCAGGTATCAGCCTGATTTAGTTGGTAGCATTCGCACCCTGAGTCAAAGTTGTGGGTTGAAGCCCTTCATTGGGACTTTGAGCTCACATTGTCTAGGCTGGGGATGTCCTCCACTGATGCCGTCCTTCAGATGAGTCGTTAAACCGAGACCCAGTTTGCCTGTTCAGGTGCTCGTTAAAGATCCTGTGGCATGATTTGAAAAGAGAAGGCAGATTCTCTAGGTGACCTGACCAGCAATTTCCCTGGTAGGAAATCGGTCCATTCACTTCAAGGCCGTTTGAGGGACACTGCTGTGCCACAAAATATACAGTCACTACACTTTTCAATGAATTCTGTGAAGCCCTTTGAGATGCCCTCCCAACGTGAAAGACACTGTATATGAAAAGCAAATCATATTGCGTTCTTCCCTTTCTGCATCACTCCCCTCTGTGGAGGGTTCTGTGCTCAGGCTGTGAAGAAGGTCTCACATCACTAACTCACTGTTTTTTCCCAGGTAAAGGAAGGGGCCGTCACCACAACACACTGCCCATCCATATATGTGCGAGGACAATTGCTCGGTGACATTATCCGTGACGCATGAC
Organism: Callorhinchus milii; assembly: GCF_018977255.1. Classification (NCBI taxonomy): domain Eukaryota; kingdom Metazoa; phylum Chordata; class Chondrichthyes; order Chimaeriformes; family Callorhinchidae; genus Callorhinchus; species Callorhinchus milii. The sequence goes on from NW_024704751.1 coordinate 20,415,952, forward strand.
ATTATCAAGTCACAGACCCGGGCCACACACACACACCGAGCTTCTGCTCCCTTGCCAGCCAACTCGCATTGTTATCGTTTGACTTCTTACGAATATCCAAACTGTTCCAAGGATCGCGCCCTGTTGAATGCACTGGTTTGGTCACACCACCTACTCCTAATTTATTCAGACGATGTATTCGCTTTAACATTCAAAACTCACGTTGTTTTGGAGAATGATTTTCTTTTCTAAAGCCGCAGACAAGGAGATGTGTCGTGATGTATCTAAAACGGATAGTAGATGGTTTGATACCATGAGATTTTGTAATAAAAAACAATAACTATTGTTTGATATGGTATGTTTCATGCCAGGAGGATGTGTTAAGCATTTCACATGATTTTACTGTAAAGTGTAGTGACAGTGTGTTTTGTGGGTGAATGTACTGAGTGTTGCTTTTCCTTTTTTTAACAATGTCATCTGTTCCTTTGAGAAGGTGTAATATCTGCTATGAGTATCACCAGGTGGTTTACAAAGCGCATTAAAAATGTACAACTTGCGATCTGCTCAATCGAACAGGCATCACTTTATCTTTTATTTCTGATGGCGATGTGCTTCGGTTTAAACATTTGAGTGATGCTTCAATAATCATTTTCTCAAACGCTTAAAGGCACAGCGTCGCCATGGCAATTGCATCTCACCAGCCTCCGTGCTGTGTTTACACACGGTGAAAAAAGATGGCTTGATAAATGAAGAGGTATAGGGTTGTGTCTGGCGCTTTACAAATTTATTACTTTGGTAATATTTCAATTTAAAAATTCAGGTTGGAAAATGTGAAAACAGAAATCTTTACTGCAGCAAACAGCTGAATGTGTAGCCCACAGGCACAGAACACCCCCACAGGGATATGGACAGGATTTGGGGGGACATAAATGCCAAAATACAATAAATTGTGCTCAAACATAGCTTTGTGTGAAAGTTGTCTCCAATACTTGCCAAGGTTTTCCAACTGCGAATGTGATATTTTGGGCCCCAAATCAATCCTGCCAGCGTTTGCCACAGTTGCAAACACTGTAGGATGTAGAATATTAATCACCCGCACAACTACAGCAAAATCATAATGAAGCACAATTCAGCTGATGTTTGCATCTTTCCAGATCAGTGGATGTATCTCTGTATCTGTCCTGTAGCTTTCCTGTTACCCTCCCTCTCCCCGCCTCCCCTCCCCCTTGAAACTGGCTGTCTGCACTGTTACACACCCAAACATGAAGCTAAAAGGAAAATAAATTGCACAATTTAACCTGTCATTCATGGGAAGGAAACATTACTAACGTGAGTTGAGACTGGAATTTTTTGAATATCTTAACCATCTTGTCTCTCCTGGTGCCAGGAATCCACCAAATCAAATGATCATTCCCTTCACGGCTGTTTGTGGACAACGTGGATCGCTGGCACCAGGAGGGACAAGATAGTGAAGATATTCAAAAAATTTGTCTGTCAAGGATACACAGTCACTAAGCTTGGCAGTGTGGGATTAAAGTAACAGCACCTCCAACAATGCAGCACACCTCCAGCACTGCATTGGAGTATCAGCCTAGAATGTGGGTTAAAGTCCCGATGTGGGGCTGAAACCCACAACCTTCTGAATCGTAGACGAGAGCGCTACAAACTGAGCCAGACTTTGGCCTGACTCAAACTGACCCAATTTGGAGTCAGAGCCAGTATTGCCATCGCCTAGATCAGAAAGCCTACTACAGAGTTGTGTCCTGTGGGTTATTTTCCACTAATATCAACCAACGGCTCATGTCAATGAACAGCTGCATTGCTGAGAGGTGAGGACTGAGCAGTTCTGATTACAGACTGATCACACCAGGACTAATTAAGGAACACATTTTGCAGATATTCCTTAGTTCATATCTGGGTGCTCATTCAGATGAGGATAAAGAAAAGGAGCACGGCAGTTTGACCACTCCGTTTGATTACTCCTGCAACGCGTAACCAGATGGAGTTGAGTTTTATTTAAGCATTGCACAGTGTCTTCACTGGTGTTGAATCATTTGGTAGCAAAATGTCAATGAATTCTACAAGATTTGATCAGCTCTGGTAGACCGCTCTCCTGAGCCACTGCAATGTAAGCACGTCTCCCTGAATCTCCCATGCCTACAGGATATTTCTGCTGTTAATGAGATCCCAGCATTGCCGCTCTTTGAAATGTCCAGGGAACACTTTGATGCAGAGAGAAAACGTCAGTAAAATGGCACATCATAACTATAATTGGATCTCCCACCTTATATTTAGGCAAAACTGGAATTCCGTAGAGTCATGAGAATCAACAAATGTCCTCCCACTCCACCCACAACCTATATACACAATAAGTGATGATACCCCACCCACCAACACACACACTCACATACTCACTCACTCACTCACACTCTCGCTTGCATGCAACACAAACACACACACACTTATTCACTCATATACACTCTTGCTTGCATGCACACACATCTACAGAAGCACACTCAAACATACACACAAACATTTGCGCACACAAACGTTCACATACACATCTCATTCCCCCATTTCCACTGAGAGGTTTTGTACTAAACTGGCACCATTCCTGCTTGGTTTTTGTTAAGGTTAAGAAATCACTGAGCGTTTTTTCCCCTCTGTTTGACAAATATATTTGTGAATGTATTCTGTGCAGTGTGTCTGGTCATACGGAAATGGAAATGGATGAAACACACATTTCACTGATGATCTCGCCGATATTGACATCACCACAGATTAAAATAAACAAATCCACAAAATGTTGAATTCTGCAGTAATTACTTACCACCATAATTACTTTTATAATGGAATCATGATTTTTTAATTAAAATTGATAGAAAGAATTCCAGCAGGTTTCAATTCATTTCTTACGATTTTGCAATTGGAGTTCCAATGAAGGAAAACACAATTTTATGTATCTCTTTGCGATGGTCATGTAAACAAGGTTGTCAATCACAGATGATGCACAATTGGAAGTCCTCAGAATACCAAGTGATTGGACAATTAACCCACTGCTTCTGTGATTGACACCAGATTCTGATTTCCAATGCCTTGGGATGTCCTCCCGACGTGAAAGGCGCTATACAAATGTATTCTTGTTGTTGTTGTTGATTTGCTGTCCATTATTTAGCTCATAGAAACTTTTTTTCCCACGCTCAAAATTTCATTTCCTGTGAAATTCACTTTGATCAAAATGATAATCATACTTGTATTTGGCCCAGCACTTTTCATGTCGGCAGGATGTGTCATAGCATTCACAGATTTTACTGTAAAGTGGAGTGACTAGGTTTGTGGGTGAACACAGCAGTCAATTTGCTCACAGCAACGTCCCATAAATAGCCATGAAGTGAGTGATCAATTTTATCTCAGGGGATTGTTGGCCAAGACACCTGGAGAAAATCCCTTCTGCCATGGGATCTTTAACGACCAGTTGAACAGGCAATACAACACCAAATTATATTTGTATAGTACCTTTCATGTCAGGAGACGTACCGAGACAGAGGCAGGACCTCAGTTTAATCTCTCATCTGAAGGATGGCACCTCCGACAAAGCAGTCTTGTATTGGATTGTCAGCCTAGATTGTGAACTCAAATTCCTGACTTGGGGCTTGAACTTACAACCCTCTGACTCAGAGGTAAGAGCGCTACCAACTGAGCCAGGCTGACAGCATGAAAATAATGTTTCTGTTAGGAAATCATTTACATTAATTATCATGATTATCAACTACATTGCAAATTAGTTGAATTAAAAGAGGTGCTAATTTATTTCTTAAACCTTTCACAAAATGGAAGTAAGTCGGAAATGTGCTATTAAATCTGTAACTGTAGCTCCGTCTATTGTGATTAGTCAAATTATTGTGTGTACATAAGGTAGGGTAATAATAATAATAATCTTGCATTTGATATAGTGCCTTATCACGTCATTGAGAAATCTCAAGGTGCTTCACAGAACATACTGTGAAGTGGATTGACTGTGTATTTTGTGGGTAAAAATTTAGTATTTCATATTTTGTGGCATAATGATGACTACATAATGTATTCAAACTAATAATGTAAAAACATCCAATATTGGCAATCTCGGAAGGTATATTGGGGGGAAGGGGAGGTTTCCCAGAATGAAAGGGCAGAGGGTTTAACCAGTCAGCAGTGAGGGAAATACAGCCCGGGTCAGAAACTGCTGATAATAAAAGCTGTTTGTTGACAACCACAGTACTTGTTAATTCTGTCCATTTTTCCATTGATTGATTGATGGATGGATTGATTGTCTTGTGCTGAGAGTACAAATGGGGGTCAAATCAGTCGTTTTTCTTAGGTTTGAAGACAGCCTAAAACAAGGTGTGAGAGACGCCGAAATGAAAACACATTGCTACTGTTGAGAATGGATACCTCATGTCAGCGACTAGTGGTTTCTCTGTGCGGCTGAGATTAGGCAGGTGCCTGGGGCTGTCTGGCTGTGGTGTAGAGCACTGACAGTCAGCTTCTCTCTCAGGGACACTAACACCTTCCGAAACGTACTGGAGCACTGCTTATGTCCCCAATGGCTGGGAGTTTGGCCTTCGCCTGAGACAACTCCAATCAGTTTGGGTTGTGAGCAGCAAACAGATCCTTTCCAATGTCTTCTTTGATGCCCACAAAATATACAGTCAATCCATCTTACACAATATATTCTATACACAGTATTCCGTGAAGCACTTTGAGACGTCTCAATTACATGATAAAGTGCTATATCAAATGCAAGGAGTATTATTGTTATTATGACGATGCTCGGCACCTGAATTTTTTCCCCATCAGAAGCTATTGTGGCTTCCTGTTCCCTGCCGTGTGCTGGAGCTGGTGATTGAGGGTCGGCGGGGTGGGGGTAGTAGCTTTCTTTTAACAATCCAAGTAAATAACAATGCAATAATTCCACTCCGGTTAAGTCCACCTCCCCCCAAAAAATAATAATCCTGGTGAACCTGTGAGCCTGTCTTTGCTAACACTGAGAGCTTGAAGATTGTGAACTCCAAATATTTAATACAGTTCTCCTAACAATGCTAGATTTCATCACAACATCAACCTGATTTCATCTCTCTTCCTTACCCTTCCAGCAATAACCGATGCTCATGACGGCTCTATTACTGACTCACAAAGTTTATTGGTGCACATTTCTACCAGACATCAAATGTGACGCACTTTCAGCTTCAATACACTTTCCACTGATAGGAATTCAGAATCCTTTTGCCCATTAGCCACACTGACATCTTATATCCAACTGACTTCTGAAACTGGGACTCGTTTGTCTGCATAAAAAACCATCTCGACAGCAGGACTGTAAAAATGGATAGGAAAGGGTTTTCTGGAAGGATGGGAGATCAACTGGGCTGAAGGGCCTTCTTCTATTGATCTTTTGATTGAAGTGAGTCGAGGGCTTATAGAACATGTGACATCAATTTGGTGATGTAAGGAACAACCCAGCCTTGCTACGTTTTCAATGATAGATTTCACTGAGTGACGAGATCAATGCTGAGAAGCAGCCGGCTGTCAGCCTGGCCCAGTTGGTTGCACTCAGAAGACTTCAGAAGATTGTGCATTCAAGATCCATGTCAGGACTTTGAAATTGCACAGTCTAGGCTGACATTCCAATATAGTGCCGGGGGTTGCCATAGGTGATGTCCTTCAGAATTAAAGCAAGGCCTCTCTGCCTGTTCAGGTGGATGTTAAAAGAACACTTTGAAAAGAGTTTCTCCTGATATTCTGGCCAACAATCCTCCAGATAAAATGGTGCATTCACTCACTAGCTGTTTGTGTGGCATTGCTGTGTGCAAATTGGCTGGTGATTTGCTTCCAAAATCCACAGTCACTACACTTTACAATAAAATCCTATGAAGTGCTTTGAGTTGTTTCAATGACGTGATAAAGTGCTGTATGAAAAATGGAAGGATTATTTTCTACAAATTTGAATGAATGGAATCCCGTGCAGCATTCTGTAGACTATCTTTGAAGACAGCTTCAAGATCTGTCTCAAGGTCTGTCTTCCTCTTTGACCACATTTCTGTTCATTTTCCTTCCCCATCACCCTTAGCTCCCACTCCTCTTGAATCCAACCCCAGCTCAGTGCAAACCCTTGAGTGTCGAGCGCCTTGGGACATCCTCCTGATGTGAAAGGCACTGTATAAATGCAATTTGTTGTTGTAGATATTATTATATTAATCCAAATTCCATTGTAAAATTAGCTGGTTAGATACTTAGTTCCGGTTGAATCTTGTGTGTAGATATGACTGAGGCTATGCGGAGGAGTTTCCCCGATTCTCTATTCACTCAAGACAATGGCAATGGTGGAATAAACCTTATGGGTTAAGGGCTGAGATTTTGGTATTGGATTATAAATTGGATGATTGGCGGCAGGGAGGAATGTCAGCGTTTTCTCCACCTCCTCTGGATAATGAGATCATCTGAAATGATTTAGAACAGAGACTATACCCCAGCTACTCTTTCCCATAATAGTCATCATGTATTTCTGTTCCTAATGAATGTTCTCCCTGTGAGGTCTCCTTTGAGTTTAGAGAGAGCTACTCGCAAAACACTCTTGATGGGTTTGCATGAGTGCATCTGTACAGCAGTACAAACCTTTCTAATTGTCAAGAATGTGCTGTGTAGCCCTGAGTTGTGGCAAATGTTTATTTTATTATTTATCACCGTGATGATGTGCAGCTTCCGTAATTTTGTCTTGAACAATAGGCATTTGTAATTAGTGGTGGTAGCTCAGGCAATTATTGATCGAGGTACGAATGTTATGCAAACGTTGATGGAGGTTTGATTCTGTACATTGCCATTTGAACTTCAATGAAAAGTTAAATCTTGAGATGATTTGTTTAATCCAGGCTGGTCACCACCTGTTGCAAGCTTGATTTTTTTGGATTGCAAGCTGATAACTACAATTGGATTTGAATGGTATTGTGTGTGTGAGTGTGTGTGTTTGTGTGTGAGGGGGTGGGGTAATAGTACAGTATTCTCATTTCTGACAGATGCCGCGATACAGCTTAAATCAACGTGTCGGTTTCACATTAACCAACACATGGTCATGTGGTAATTGTATTGGCAAAGATCAGTGAGCGGAGATTGGCTTTGAAAATCCAATAGCTAAGATGTCTTCATAGCATTTTAGTATATGTTGAATAGCTGCTATAATTTAGTAATTTAATTTAGTCTGAGGATCCAGTCACTTCGTGACATCTTAGATAATTGGGACAACACCATCATTCAACCCAAGCACTAAGAGGCTTTCCTTCAGTGTTGTAGCACTGAAGGAGTCAGAGTTAGAGTAATCAGCATGAGCTACCTGACCAACAGCAATAATAATAATTATTGCATTTGATATAGCGCCTTAACACGTCGTCAAGACGTCTCAATGTGCTTCACAAATTGCACTGTAAAGAGAATTGACTGTATTTTGTGGATATTTTGCATATTTTGTAGCCTTTTGCGGGACTGGTTAGTTTTAAATATTCATGTGATTGTTCTCCTTTTACACTGAGGAGAGTGGGGCGGGGGATGGGAGACATGGAAATAAAATTCAATATTACAGTGCTGAGCTATGAGATGCGCTCCAGTCCTCTTTGAGGTTTCACACAATTTAATTGCCAAAGTGTCATTCCCCATTGATGGATTTCCAGCAGTTTTGAGATGTTCATTGTTGAGATTTCGTTCCCAGCACTTGAACCCTCTCCCAATTTCATTCTGGAAAGGCCATTTCCATATGAACTGCTGAGATCACAGAGGTTCTCTATTGGAATGTATTGATTTCTTATCCCACCGAGCGCAATGTAAAGTTCTTAATGGATGTAAAGTGGAGAACAGGAAATGTCTTCTGTTCTGTACTTTCATCGCTTTTCCTTCAATAAACACACAGACTGAGGTTGGGGGAATTCAATTAGTTCTCATCCTGCCCTCCTCCTAGGTCTAAACACAGACATCTCTGAAATCAGAAACTGATATTTCCTTTACAGGAGAGAAATTCAATTAAGCTGTTCAGAGGGATAGAATACAGCACCGTTTTGCAGGCATTACTCACCACAGGTTCTGCAAAACATCTAGAAATCCATAGCATCGTCACTTTTTTTTCATCACCTTTTGAGACCATAAGGTTCAGCTGGTGTTCCTTTACCCCATTAATCACATTCTAACTGAAGTTCTCATGTTTTTCACCCTTTATTCTTCAATTAAATGGTTCGGGCCTTCTGTGTATCATCTAGCATCAGTCCTTAAGCAACGTGTCAACCCAGTGTTTTTGTGTAATTGAAACTCTGATCAATCTATTTCCAGTGGGTGTTAATGTGTTACGTTTTACTTGACGACACTGGGGAGATAGTCCACTGGGCTCTAGATTTACTCTATTTATGCAGCACTTCAGAACTTGCAAACCATGGCACATTTTTTTTAACTCCGTCTTAATTTTGGTGTCTGCAGTCCACAGAAGAACTTGCGGATAGGTGGCTTCAGAACTAAGGCTGTCTGTAAGAATTAACTCTAATCTGGGCGCTCTGAAATGAGTAAAGATAGAGTAAATCTGGAGCCAAGTAAGATTGTGCCCCCTCTGTTGTGTGGGGGGTGGGGGGGTACGCGTACACGAGGGAGAAGAGAAGAGGGGGGAAGGGATGAGCAGCGATTAGGAGAGGGTGGAGACTCGTGTGGCGTATAAACCCCAACAAGGCTAGTTGGCCGGAATGGCCAGCGTCAGAACGTGCAAAGCTTGGTATAAGGTTGTGTGTAATTTATCCTGTATGTTCAAAATCAGCCTATAAACGAACCTTCCTCCCCACGAGCTCACCACTGGGGTCAAAACGTCATCACGTCAACAAATGGTCGCTGAAAATTCATAATTTTCCACCGATGGCAAACCTGAAGACCCTACATCAGTCACTGCTCCATTGAAGAAAGGACAATGCCTGACTTGGTGGGTTTGAATGTTGTTTGATGTTCAATCCAATACATTAACCTCCCGGTTTATCGATGATTTATTTCCTAATCATGCAGATTTTTACTGCTGCTCTCTGGGACGCAGCCCCCCGTATAAAATAATGTCTGCTCTGGAAAATTCGATCACTTAGATCCTCTGCTTCGCTGCCCTCCTGTAAAATAGCTGCGTACTCTCTCTTCTCTCACTCTGCTTCTTATCACGTTATGTGCGAGTATAAACAAATTACCCAATATATCAGCAAATCGCTGGATGAATATGGAATCTGGTTATACAAGTCATGTTGCATTGTTTTCCTTCCTTTGCATTCGTTCGCCTGCAGAATACATAGTCACTACACTTTGCAGTGAATCGGGTATCAGAGGTATCAGTTTGAATCAGACGTTTGTGGGTTTAAGGCCCACATTGGGACTCTCCTGTTTGGTCAGAGGTGTCGTCATTTGATGAATGAAGTCCTGTCTGCGGGCTCAGGTGGATGTCAGAGATCCACTTGAACAGAATAGGAAGTTTGTCTCTCTGTGTCCTTGCCGACAGATTGATCATCATATCCCCATAAATTGAACATTCACTTCACAGCTGTTTGTGGGTCATTGCTGTGGGCAAATTGGCTACTGTATTCACCTACAAAATATAGTCACTTTACCCTAAATTCTGTGAAGCTTTGAGACTCTATGGCATGAAAGGTGCTACTTTGAATACAAAGGTTTTTTGTTATTATAAAATGTATAACAAATACCATGGAATATGTTTAATTTCACAACAAGGTGAACGTGAAAACACACCAGCGTTAAATCATGAGTGAGTTAGCTAGCGGTCGTCTTTATTACAGAATACGTATTTAGTTGTGTTGAATTTTAAGTTCGATATTATGGGGATATTTTGGTTTGTTCTGCAGTGGCAAATTATTGGGCTGTTTTCGTGTGAATTACAACAAGTGACAGATGAGGCACATTTTGATGTGTGATACATTTGGGGGAACACACTGCAAGGTGCTGCTATATTGTTACTGAAGAGAATTCATCAAGCTCCAGGTTTCATATCCTACAATTGATGTCGTTGTCTGCTCTCTGACTTCTCAGCTCGTCCTTATTAACATCTAAATATATATGGTCCCTTTTCCTCCGTCAAATTTACATTTTTTTATGTTATTAAATAAATACCTCTTCAGCGGGAGTTGAAGGCTGGAAACTAGGATCATTTTAAAGTTGTTTGAACTGTGGGTAAATTGCAGAGGAGACCACAAATGGAGGATTTGCTTTTAGTTAAGAAAAAGTTAATTATTGCCTCTTCCTCCAGTGAAGAATATTGAGAGAGGTTTTTATGTCATTCAAAGTCATTCTGGTTAAAACCTATCATTCCAGACAAATGCTTGGATATCAATCTCTGACCCTTTCAATTGGAAAATTTAATTGAAAGTGTCTCGGGTTGGGGTGTGGGCGGGGAGCTCTCTATTTGAAATCCTCAGCCGTGAAATATTAGGTGTGTGGTTAAAGCATAGTTCCTAACTTTACCTGCATTCTGTAGATTAAGATAATGCACTTGGATAGTTTGTCATTAGAGTCGGCCCTCATTATTGCAAGCTCTCGAGACTGCCAGAATGCCCTTTGCTTCAGTCATTTATCTTCTCTTACTCCAGCATGGCGGAGTTCTGCTAAGATCATGGGGGGAGGAAAAGGTGTACTGAGAAACAATGAAAGGTTTGCAATAATGAGGCCGTTCCACACTTGGACTTATTTTTAGTTGCGCCTTATCTCATTCAAGTGTTGTTGAAATGGTGGCATATTGTTTTTTGGCGGGGGGGCATTTGGAGTAAGGGGAGAAATTATACAATTATCACATCGAATGCTTCTGTCCTTCAGATGAAAGGTTGCATCTGCCTGTTCAGGTGGAAATCAAAGATCCCATGGTAATACTGGAACCAAGAAGGAAGTTTCTCCTGGTGTCCTGGCCAACAATCCCTGATTAAAATTCACTTAATTGCTGTTTGTGGGACATTGTTCTACACAAATTTAGCTGCTGCATTTAGTTACAAATGACAGAGTCTCAACACTTTATGGTAAAAATCCTTTGAAGCACTTTGCGAGATTCTCCAGAAATGCGCTTTATTAAGTACAAGCATTATTATTATAAAATGTCACAAATTTCACCTCTTGTTAGGGTGCAAAGGACAACATGACAATGTTTATGACGATATTAAAAATAGCACTTGCATTTGATATAACACCTTTCATGTTGTTGAGATGTCTCAAAGTCTTTCACAGGATATACTGTAAAGTGGATTGACTATGTATTTTGTGAGTGAAATGCAGCAGCCAATTCTGTACAGCAGCGTCCCACAAACAGCCAGAGAGTGAGTGTCCAATTTTATTTAGGAGATTGTTGGCCAGGACAACAATAACAACAAATTAAATTTCTACAGCGCCTTTTATGTCGGGAAGGTGCTGGACAGTCAGGAATTTGGACCCAAGCAGGAGGTGGAGATCAGGAGGGTGTAGGGAAGGGGTAGGAGTGGAACTGAAGGTGCGGTCGAAGGACACCAGGAGAAACTCCTTTCTCTTTTTGAATATTGCCACAAGATCTTTAACGTCCATCTGAACAGGCAGACGGTACCTTGGTTTAATGTCTCCTCCGAAGGACAGCAGCTCCGACAATGCACCCCGAGCAATTTATTGAAGTGTCTGCTGGAAAGTACTGTGCATTTCCAAGACCCGACATGGGGCTAAAATCCATGACCTATGACTTAGAGGCGAGACCAATACCATAAGTGTGTAAAGCATTTCATTCTGTCGTTGAGATGCGGACCCTTGCAGCTGGGCATAAAAAATATTTCTATCAAAAATTATGAAGCATTTAATTTGTCCTTGATGTGTCGTTTAATGGCCAAAACCTCATGTGCCATAAAGTGCTGTCACTATTCATCCATCTTTCACCATTACTTTCCAATGAGCTGCTCAACAGTGGAAATAGGAGAAGACATAAAAGTGATAATATGCTTCAGAATATTTTAAAATCAATGAGAATAATTGGGTCAATGTCTTAGTTGGTAAATCCACTGCCTATTATGAAACTAACCCTATGGTCAGGGAAGGTTAAGGCTGATCCTCTGGCTCTGCTGAGTTAGATGATCTAACCCAAGACATCACAACTGATCTCAGTATCTCTGAGTGGTCAAATCAATCAGGGCTCCTGCCATACTGATTCCTATCCACTGACAGAATACATGCTGCCCCCATTGTGGAAAAAGCTGGCTAACATGGTCTATGCTCACACATTAAGTGGTTGTGGCAGAAACAGGGCTGGAGACTGGAGCCAGTGGGATTGTACACAGCATGAATTAGAGAAGAGGGAGGAAAGGAAGAAGTATACTTTGTTAGAAGGTGTTGTCAGCATTGATGAGCGACTGGAATGGTTCATTTAGCTAATGCATGGCGTCATCCTCCCTGAAAGATTGCTTTCCTGATCTGAACACTGCAAGGTTAACAAAAAATAATCCGTTGCAGGATACAGAGAATCTGCAATGCTCCGTGTTTTATTGCATTTTAATCACTCACAGGTCTTTACTATTCTATTCGTGCAGTTTGTTTTGGAGGAGGATTGGGGACAATTCTTTAAGGCAGCAGCTTTAATTTGCAATCTTTCTGCACCAATTAGAGACTAATTTTAAAGGATGTTTTTGAAAGGCAAGTTGAATGGTTTCGGTATTATTGATAATTAAACTTTGGCAAGATAAGTCCTGATGGAGTAAATCTAAGGCAGAGAATGTTTTATTATTTCGCATCTATGAACCATCTAATTTTTATTTCTATATTTGAATTGGATGAATTGATCTTATTGTACACTGCCAGCTTTGCAAGAGCTAAATATAAGTCGTGAGTTGATGCAGCGACAACCGTTTGAATGCGAAAGATCAGAACCCCCGTCCCCCTAAAATAAAAAAAAACCCGATTCACATCAAAATAACAGGTTAGAAGTCGAAAAAAGAGAGACGCTTTTAACAATGCACCAGATCCGAAAAGAGAGGTCCTCTGTTGTGGCGAATACATTGTAACTTCTTATTTATTGCAAAGATCATGTCTCATCGCTGGTTTGGTGCCTGTCTCTCTCCGCAGGATCACATTACCGCAGGGAATTTAACACAGCAGGTTCCGCAGCTCAGAGACGGCTTTCAACAGAAATAGATTGTTTCCTTGGCTTGCTCCCCAAGAAATTAGCTCCCCCTCCAATTAAGTAATCTAGGTTATTTCAACAGATTAAGACACGGCGCATCAAAGCGTAGATCCCTTTATTAATATTGTCTCTTAATTTCTTAACTCAGAAACTCCCTCACCAAGTCTCCGCCCCTCCGAACCCCCCACCCCGTCCTTCATCAAATACTATCTCTTCGAATGGCCAGTTCCCTCTCCCCCTAATGGGTGTCTAATCCTCTCATGGAAAAACGTCATGAAACATTTTCCTACATGAACGACGCTGTATATTCTAATAGTAATAATAATCCTTCCCTTTGATATAGCGCCTCATCACATCTTCGAGATGTCTCAAAGCGCTTCACAGAATATACTATAAAATGAATTGACTATATTTTGTGGGTGAATTGCCGTGGCCAATTGTGCACAGCAGCATCCCACAGACATTCATGGATTGAGTGACCAAATTATTATTATTTATTTTTATGTTTTGAAAGGGTTTATTACCCCCGGAAAAACGATCCACCAGTTGACTAACAACTGGGTTCCTGCTTACTACTAGGCATGTGGAGTAAGAAATCTTGCCCAACATTTCACCTGCTGGGAATCGAACCCAGGTCCTCTCGCCTGCTTTAGCAATTAAGCTACAGGATTCCACTTATATATGCAATTTGTTGTTAAGTATTTACTCAGTGATTTTCAATGTGAAGGACTCACCTTGACCATTTTCCACTAAAACATTACGGGAGAAAAAGGTAATCTTGGAGATTATAGGTAAATTTGAGTTTGTTGAATAAAAATTGGTTTACTCCTACTTTTCTCCTAACAATGCAATACGTTTTACACATACTTAATGCCTTTCAGAAGGATGTCTCAAAGCACTCCTTGTTCATTCTGCTCCTCCGTTTGTCTCTGACATTGTGTGTCAGTCTCGCTCAGTTGTGTGTTCAAGCAGTGCAGTGCTGGGGGAGTGCTGCATTGACAGAGTTGCTTTCCTTCAAATGAAACTTCCCATCTGCCTGTTCAAGTTGTAAAATCGACAGCTATCCATGCGTCATAGGTTCAGTGGACCCTGGACTGAATTGAGACAGACACAGTATGAATACTTTAACAAGTTTACTTCAGAATGAATGGCATAATACAGTTGTAATAATCAAGTTAATGCTTACAACTGCGGAGTGTAGTTCGATGCAACCGGAGTGACCAGTTCTGTGCTCAGAAGAGATGGAAGTCATACGTTGCAGTGCTGTTGGTATGGATCCCTCTTGCTCATGTGCCCTTCATGTCACATATACATTGACCTCGCAGGACAGCGTTTCCTGTCTTTTGACTCCAACATCCAATGTCGATATCCTGTTTTTCCCAAATTGTGGGGGCCTTGAGTCAGCTAAACAATTACTTTACCCTAATCAGTTCTTTTATCTGGTGACCAATTCTGCCTTTTCCGCACCTTTTCCAGATAAACAGCAAGCTATATATAGTACAGTCAAATGAAGGATTCTGAATCTTACAAATACAAGAGTTGTTAAAGTGTATTTTTCTGAATTAACGGCTGGGCGCTATCAGGTATCAGATGCAGAGAACGAGAGACCAATGTAACTTACAAGGCGGGTGTTACGGATCCCATAGTAATATTCAAAAACAGAAGGGACTTTCTCCCCGCATCATCGCCAAACAATACCTGGCCGTAACACCTCTCTTTTTTACACAGAGAGTTGTTACGGTCTGGAATGCACGGCCCGACAGGGTGTTGGAAACAGATTTAATAACATCTTTCAAAAGGGAATTGGACAGGTACTTGAAGAGGACAAACTTGCAAGGATATGGGGAAAGAGCAGGGGAGTGGGACTGATTGGGTAGCTCTTCCAAAGAGCTGAATGACCTCCTTCAGTGCTGTAATATTCTACGATTCTATGAATCTCACAAATAAAATCAGTCAGTCACTTCATGGCTGTTCGTGAGAAGCTGCTGTGTCCAAATTGGCTGCCATGTTGGCCAACAAAGTACAGTCACTACAATTCACAATACATTCTATGAATATTACTATGGGATCCCTAAGTTAAACTTACAAGCTTTGAGACATCTCAATGATGTGACAGGTGATGTATTAAATGCAGAGATTTTTATTGTACGACTATATATAAAAAAACTATTATTCTTAGAGCAACACCAGCAGACAACAGCTATACCATCATCGCATGTGCACCAAAGTCACATGGACTTCAGTCCTTTGACAAAACAAATACATTTCATAACCTGTAAGCATGAAACACGGCGTGAAATTAATTTAATGTTTCCAAGTCATGTTCAGTCATTTGAACACTTCAATCTAGATGAAGTGGAAACAGTAAGTCTCTGTATTGTGATGCCGTGTGGTTGGAATTGTGAACAGGTGATGTGGGAGCAACCAAGCTGTGTACAGCAAGATTGTGCTGCTCATCCTGGGTGGGGGTAGGGAGCGGGGGAATGCATTCCAGTTGGAAAATGAATACGTGGAGCTTGAATTCCCTCGACTCCCCCTTCTCCCCTTGCTCGGCATCTCCTCCGCTGTGAAGCGCTCTGAGACGATATCCTGTGTGAAGGGCTCTGTGTAAATTCAGTTGTTGTCATTTCCAGCATGAAAGGAAGCGCAACAAACAATCCACTTAATATAACCAATCGTTGACTGCAATCACTGTCCTACGAATGTCCTTGATTTCAGTATTAAAGATTTCTATGGTCCAAAGATTCTACAACTCTTTGAACATTAATAACATTAATAATAACATTGCAATAATAACATTAATAATAACATTGCAATAATAACATTAATAATAACATTGCAAGCATTTTTATTATGGTTAAATTTGATCGTAATTTTGAAGCCATGTTATCAACTGAGACTCAAATGAATGATTGGGTGCATCTCAACACAATGGCCTTAAGGCTAAGACCATGAGCAATTTTCGGCATCTGAGGGTACACAGCCCATAGGTTGTGCTAACTTTTGTTGACAATAAATAATAATAACAATCCTTGTGTATGATATTGTGCTTTTCACTTCACAAAGCACTTTTTCCCTTCTAGATGGGCAATTTCATTAGTTTCCAAAAACAATGAAAGTGACATTTCCCCTAAAATATATATATATATATAATGTAATCCTTTTTTTCTTGTTATATTCAATGAAATGTGTAACACGTATCGTGAATGCTAGTCCTGAGAAGTGCTGCTATAAATTCTTTTTGAGTTGGGCTGACTGGCTATGGGGGAAGGCCACATTGGCCCCGTGAATAACAATAATATTCCTTGCATTTGATATCAAGCCTTATCACGTCGTCAAGAGTCTCAAAGTACTTCACAAGATATACTGTAAAGTGAATTGACTGTATATTTGTGGGCCAAACGCAGCAGCCAATTGCACACAGCAGTGTCCCACACAGTCGTGGATATAGTGAGCACAGTTTTCTTTTTGGAGGGATTATTACTCCCAGAAAGTGATCCGCCAATCGACTAACAACCACTTACTGCTCGGTAAACAGAGGCGTGTGGAGTAAGGAAACTTGCCTAAGATTTCACCCCACCCGGATAACGAACCCGGGGGTTCTCTTGCTTGTGAGGCGAGTGTTCTAACCAATACGCTACAGGATTCCACATGGTTCCCGAGTGACCCTGCGATTGGCTCCCGATGCTTACAACTCCATCCAGCCTTGATTAAAAATTCCACTTAAGCCCTGACTAAGTTTTTAAACGTACAAAGATGTTATGCTGAATGGGCATCTGCGTTTTACCAGAGAGCCCTTTTGGAAACCAAGTCCACCACTGCTTGCCCAGAAGAATTGTCTTGATTAACTCCAAATACCAGAAAGTTTCAGCAGATCTCCGGAGAACACTTGAAGCCCATCTGTGATTGCCCCTGGGGTCTGTCGTGAGTTGTTTGTTGAAATTAACAATCCCTACCTGCTATTGGTGTAAGAGTATAATGCAATTATCACTATACTTAGCAATTGGAATGTCACATTGGTCATTGAATTATATGATATTGCATTGCTTCATCTCGAGACTGTGTGTGTATAATGGGGAGAACTGAGGCAAAGTCACAACAGTAAGGCAGGGTTTGGCAGAAATAAAGATTAGAAAACCCAGAGCAAAAAATATAATAGAATACAAGCTACAAAAGCAAGGTGAGAGGTGCCAGCTTCAGTGATGTGGAGGCAATTGTAGGACATACAGGAGGAAATATAGTAATAAAAATAATAATCCTTGCATTTAATACAGTGGCTTACTCATGTCATCTAGATTTCTCAAAGTGCTTATACAATAATAATCCTTGCATTTGATACAGAGCCTTATCACGTCTTTGAGATATCTCAAAGTGCTTCACAGAATATACTGTAAGGTGAATTGACCTTCGGCAAACAAGGCAGTCAATTTGTGCACAGCAATGTCCCACTAACAGCCATGCAGTGAGTGACCAATTTTATTTGGGGGATTGTTGGCCGGGAAAGAGAAATTCCCTTCTCTCCCTCCTTCCCTCCTACCTCTCACATTTACAGTAATAAGTTCATGCTTAGAGGCTGTTATCTTGACTAGATAGTGTGTGAGTGTGAGTGAGTGAGTGAGTGTGTGAGTGAGTATGTGAGTGTTACCAAACCCTCCGGGGACAGCAATCCATTGATTTCCTGGACTATTTGTCAATCTCATCTCCATGTCTGTGGAGTCCTGTAGCTCAGTGGTTAGAGCACTCGCTTTGCAAGCGAGACACAGAGCCTAATAATAAACCCTCCAAAACAAAACAATAATAAATTGGTTATTTTCAATCCATGACTGTTTGTGGGACGCTGCTGTGCGCAATTGGCTGCCGTGTTTAGCCCACACATATACAGTCAATCACTTTACAGCATATTCTGTGAAGTGCTTTGAGATGTCTGGAAGACGTGAAAAGCGCTATATTAAATGCAAGGATTATTATTATTATTATTATTATTATTATCGTTTTGAATAGGGCCAGGGATCTTTAAAGTCCACCTAAACAGGCACAGATAGATTTTTCCTCAATCTTACTCCAGCAAACATAACTCTAACCCTAACTTGACTCTGTAGCTCAGCCAGTGACAGCAAAGGCAATGGGATATGTCATGAAATGGTTTTGTAAGGGTTTTTTTCTGGTTGGTCTCGTTTAGACAAAATGCATTTGTTACAAATTACAAAATCAACTGCTTTTATCCAATATTACAGAAATCTTTATCCCAAGGCTATTTATTGGCAAACAAGTGAAGAATTTATCAGGATTCCACTGCAATAGATGACACTTCTGAATTTTGGACGAGCTGGGAGATTGATGCGATAATAGTCCAGCCAAGGTAGGAAGGGAAATAATTATCATGGATTGGAAGTGACCCTCCTTTATTGCTTTGAGAAGCTCAGACAGGTATCAAAAACCTTGATTCCTTGAGTTGTTAAAAATACAACCAGAATTATACCAATCATTTCCTATTTTAAGAGCAGATAAAATAAGCCACTCATTTCATGGCTGTTTGTGAGGCAACATTGTGTTCAAATTGGCTGCCAAATATGCAGTCACTAAACTTTACAGTAAAATCCTATGAGATGCCTTGATGATGTGGTAAGGAGCTATATCAAATGCAAGGATTACTGTTCTTACATTGATTTAGCTTTCTCAGTGCTAAAACGGCTGGGAATAGCATTTATCTTTCTCCTGTTGTTTTTTTGGCTCAAATACCCAAACTCATGGCCTATTTATATGGAGCTTTTTGGCATCAGTATGACATGCAAATGGCAATGAATGAAGCCGGCAAGTGCAGTGGGCGCTTCCTGCAGTAAAAAATGTGATGTTAATTGGACACTTGTCTATCTAACTAAATGTCATGTGGTGAAAGAGTTCAGGTTGTACGTCCTGATAGACCCCATGCAGCCTGTGCTGAGTGAGGTAGAGAAGAGGAGCTATCAGAGAAAGGGAGATGAAAAAAAGCTCATCCACATTTGAGGGATGTATGGAAAAGGACTGTTTAAGAATCGCAGGTGAAAGAAAGTACAGCCTAGAATTCTAACCATTCAGCCAAGTATTGGAGCCAAATTCCTATAAAACTGATCCAATTTTCATCTAATAGAGGAAGTCAATCTCTTCAAGAGGACAATATCCAATAAAAAATTGCACTGTTGGGAATAAGCAGGTGATCTGAGACTTCCAATCTAACAATGTACTTGCCTTGCAGTGAGAGCACTTGACACCAGCCTGACGATTGCTTCTCTCCCTCACTAGTGTTGGGTTGGCAGCCACACTTTCCAGGTGAATGCTGGTGAGATTGAATTTCAATTGAAGTGGTGTTCATTTATTGGCAACTCTTGGAGTCAAGTTTGAAATGAGATTCTTTTGAAAACATTGAGCTGCAAAACCCAGTGATGAACACGGACACCTGCTGTTTGATATGCATGGAGCTAATGAGTTCTTGATAATAATCATCGTCCTTGCATTTGATACAGTGCTTTGTTACATCAACATTTCAAAGCACTTTGTAGGATTCATTGTAACATCCAGCTATTGTGTATTTTGTAGGCAAATACAACAGCTAATTTTCTCCGTGAGACGAATCCCAAACAACCATAAAGCAAATTATCAACTTTTATCTGGGGGATTGTCGGCCAGGACACGGGTAGAAATTCTTTTTGCTTTTCCAGTAGTGTCATGGGATCTTTAACATCTTCCTGAACAAGCTCGGTTTAATGTCTCATACGAAGGATAGATTGGTCATTGTTTTGGAGGGAAATATTTGAGGTGCCAGGCTAGGGCACGTCACTTAGTGTTATTTGGAAAGCGATAAGCAGAGACCACTTTCAGGACCTGCAGTGAGTGTGGTGAGGGAGTCTGAGAACATGGAGTGCTCTGGAGTACAAGGTTTGGGGTTTGTCTGTGGCTCACGACAACAATCACAATCATGGTGTAATTTGAGATTGGTCTGGTGGGAGCTTTGGCTGTTGCCATCCTGTCCATCCTGGGAATAGGTTACAATTAAGGTCATCTCTCTCCCTCCCCCCCACCCTCCACTGAATTGCACTTTCTTATTCTCTATCACAACAACAACTTGCATTTATTTATTTAGCGTCTTTATGTAGGAAGCACTACCCAGTGGCGAGGTTGGACACTGAGCAAGGGTGAAGGGGGTGGGGGAAATGACTACAGACGTGGCCGAAGAGTTAGATGTTAAGGTGGAATTTAAAGAGAGTGGGGGAGGCACAGCCTTCACAGTGGAAAGGTGCAGCAGATCTATGTTAGTTGAGTGGGGGGGGGGGAGGGAAGTGTTCGCTAACCTGTTTCATTAGGTCTCCAGAGTAAGTAAGATGCTTTCACTGCTGAGCAGACATCTCTTCTCAACATTATTCCTTATTGCTAAGTGCTTGTTGGTTGACCTGCCCACACGGTATTCCTGGGTTGTGGTAATGCCTTAGGAAGCCCTTGAACATTGTCAGAGGTTAGAGGTTGTTGAGTTAATGAGAAAGTAACGCTAATAGAGGTGGATGCCCAGAGTGTTTTGTCTCAGACAATATGTATCTTATTGGAATTTATTGGGTCAAATAAGAGACTAAGCAGCTGAGAGTCAATTAAATACGTGTCAGAAAATGGCCACGGGAAAGTCTAACTGATATTAATGAAGAAAATGTTAGGAAAATTGAGTTAAGTTCCCAGTCATTTCTTCTGCTCGTAATTGTTATTCATTTAATGAAAATTATTCATAGGCTTTTCTCCATCTTGTTGGGCCAAAGGTAAAATACTCTCACTAAATGTTTTTAACTGAAAGATTTAATTGCCGTAGGATGAAAATTTCAAACTCAAGTTGCCATTTTGAACCAATATGAATGGTGACAGAGAAAGCAATTACAATAAAAATCATAATCTGTACATTTAACTGAGCATGTTTCACTTCAGGAAGACATCCCAAAGCGCTTCACAGGATATTGTAGAAAGTGAGTGACTGTGTGCTTTGTGGGTGAACTCAGCTTGCAATTGGCTCACTGCAATGTCTCATAAACAGCCCATGGAGTGAGTGATTGAAGATTGAATGAAGAACTGCAGCTTTACAATCCTGAGCCATTGAGGAATTCAGGTAGCCAAATGTCTGGCACATGTGGAAACCCATCACCAAACCAGACAGAGTTCCACATGTACTTTTCCTCTTCATTTTCTCAATGCTATTTAGATCCCACTGTTGGAAATTTCTTGGCAAGGTTGAAGAGCCCTAATTTATCAATGAGCTAATTGATGTGGGAGTTAAACACCTGATTGGGAGATCAGAGGCAATTCAATGTTGCAGACAGTAAGTTGGATTGATATGTGCATTAATAATTCTTGGATTTAGTTTTGATACACTTTGAGACAGGATTGCTGATGATTCAGGACTGGGTAGGTTAACAGGGTTAGATTGTGGCCCATTTCCTTTGTAGCCTGAAAGAAAATTGAGAATTGATGTCATTGAAATCTGCCAAAGGACATCCACACCCCAAGATCCGATTTTTTGCTATTAAACTGAGAAGATAACCTTTTAGGTTCACCAGGACTTGAATATTGGAAAAGTTTGATGAAAGATTTATTTTAATGTACATCTTGCTTTCCCCTCTAACTCTTACAAGTTCCTTGTAAGATTTTTAAAAACTTTCAACATCTTGGGTTTTAGTGTGGCCTTACAATCGTCATATTATTCAGAATAATCAAATGCACATACATTGCTGTGTGTAACCTTTAAGTGGATTCTATGCAGTTGATGTTAAATGAAGAGACTGTTTGGCTTGGCAACAATTTCCCCTCGTAAAATAACCCAGCATTCCTCGCAAACTGTGTTGCGAGTGGATTTGTACACAGCTCCATCATAGTCATTAGGGGGAATAATGAGGTTTGACTGAAGTTGCACGCAGTGTTTGAGGTTATAATGACAAAGTGTCGTTACATGCTTTGTGTTTAATGGACCTTGCCTTTCTCAACAACAGCACTTTTTTTTAAATATTGACTTGAACTTGATTAATCAGAAATCTGCCCCAGTCACCCTCGCAGTATTTATAACATTCCTGCAGCGACGTCAGCCAGAGCCAGACCTTTGGTGTCCAACTTACTTTAGTTCATTGCACAATTGTTATTATTTCAGGTGCACTTTATTGCCATGAGGTGTGAGAGATGTTCAATGATTGGCATGTGGAGCCAAGGTCACTGGATGGTCACAAAATATTATATATTACAAAATAATAAAATATTAAGTCAATATCTGTGGTGATTCTCACAACTCTATCTGCTTATTGATCACGGGCCAAAACCCTACTCTCGCTCTTTTTTTACCTTTTCTATTCACCAATGACCTTCATGTATGTTCTTCGATGCTTTCTACCTTAATTCTTTCGGTATTATTATATCTCCTTGATATACAATGGCTTTTTGCTGGTATATTTCATGTCTGTAATCCCAATACGGCTGGACCATTTCTTTCTTAAGCATTGTCTGAATTGCTTCTTTCATTCGCTTCTCTAATCTCCCTCTGTAACCTTGTTGCTTTTGCTATTTCCCATACCTGGAATTCCATTTCTTTTTCTAGCTGTTTGTCCTCCTCATTTGACTGGTGGCCCGACTTAGTGCATCTGCCATGTCTTATTCTCATTCTTTGTAGCGTTAACAGTGTTTCATTAAGTCTTTTTTCACAGTATGGCCTCTAATGGTTTATAATTAGAGTCTATAGTTTATAAAGTTTATAATGGAGTCCTGTAGCTCAGTGGTTAGAGCACTCGCTTTGCAAACGAGAGACCTGAGTTCAATTCCAGGCAGAGGGCGAAACCTTGGCCAAGTTTCCTTACTCCACACAGAGCCTAATAATAATCCCTCCAAAACCAAAAACAATAATAAATCGGTCATTTTCAATCTACGACTGTTTGTTGGACATTGTTGTGCGCAATTGGCTGCTGCGTTCACCCACAAATATACAGTCAATTTACTTTACAGTGTGTTCTGTGAAGCGCTTTGGGATGTCCTCCCGACGTGAAAAGCGCTATAGCAAATGCAAGGATTATTATTATTATAATCATTCTCTATTATCACTTTTTTCCCCCAAATCCATACTGCTTGAAATCAGCTAAGCAGTCTTTATCTGTCTGATTTCTCTTTTTCCGATAGAGCCCTGGATACATAGACTATGATTTTCCCTTCCTGTGTCAATATGGCTCCTATTCCTGACTGACTTATATCCACAGATATCGTACCCGGTGCATTCACATCATAAAACTTTAATACCGGAGCTTTCGACATTTTATTAAACACTCATTGATGTTCCTTTCCCATATGAATTCTCCATTTTCTTTTACAAGCTCTATTTTGGGCTTCTAAGACTTTGGTTACTTGAGGAATGAATCTCACCAACAAATTCACCATTCCCATCAGTCTTTTTACTCCTTTCTTGTCTGTGCCTCTGGGCATTTATGTGATTGTGGTTACTTTTTGTGTATCAATTTTTAATGCGTCCTGGGTAATTATATGTCCCAAATACTTCACTTCAGTTTCTTCTGTCCGGCATTTTGGTTTGTTCAATTTTACGTGTTCCTCCACACATTTTTTCAGTACCTTCTCCAGACTTGCATATGCCTAATCCTGACATATTAGGATTTCATCAATATAGTTTATTATTCCTGGCATTCCTTCTACAATTTGTGACAGTTTTTTCTGATATATCCCTTGAGCCGATTTGATGCCGAATGTCATTCCCTGGAAGCAAGATCTCCTGTAAGGCGCCAGAAATGTGGTCAAATGCACATTATTTTCTGACAACCTGACCTGCCAATAACTGGTTGAACAGTCTAATGTCTGAGAAAAAATTGGTTCCCTTGCAACAGAGCATGAATATCTTCCAAAGTAGACATTTGTGGTGTTCTCTTTTTATTGTTTTGCTCAATTGTCGTGATTTTAAACATATTCTTTATGACTTATTTGTTTTTTCTACAATCACCAACGCACTCCCCCAATCAGTCGGCTTCTCTACTTTATTATCTGGTCCCTTTTCCATTTCATTTACTGTTTCTTTTAGTCTCCCTTTCATTGCCTCTGGCACTCTTCTAAGAGACTGTTGTACCTTTTTTTTAACTGTTTCTCAGAACTGAGTTGTTGTTATATTCTCCTTTCATCATTCCTCTTTTCCCCAAATACTTCATAGAACCATAAGCACAGAAGATTCAGCCCACCGTGTCTTTGCTGGCTCTTTGAAAAGAGCTTCCAAATCAATCCCACTCCCCCGTGCTCTCCCTATCGCCCTTCAAACTTGGCGTCCCCAAATAATTATCTACTTCTCTCATAAAGGTTGTTATTGAATCGGCTTCCACCACCCTTTTAGGCAATGCATTCCAGATCCGAACAACTTATTGATATTTTTCTTGTATTTCTTCCGTCTCCATTTTCTGTCATTTTGTGTCTTCATAGTCCGAATTTTTGAGCAGTCCCACTTCAATTATGTCTTTCAGTCCGAGCATCTTTTACATTCACAGTGTAAACCTTTATGCTGTATAATCTGGCTTTGCACTTCTATAGCCACTCTGCCCACAGGAGAACGTCCCAAGGTGCTGGACAATAAGGGGTTTGCACCCGATCTGCGGGTTCATATCAAAGAGAGGTGGAGGGCAAAGGGGGTGGAGGAAGGATGATGACTGAAGTCACAGTCGAAAAAGATGGTCTTGAGATGGGCCTTGAAGGAGGCAAGGGAAGGGATAAGCTGAAGTCTCCGGGATGGAGTTCCAGAGGGTAGGGACAGAAAGGCTGAAAGCTCAAGTCTCCTGTTTCAGGAGCTTGTTGTGTATTTTATCTTTTATTACGATTACAATCTGGTTCCTAATCATTTCTTATCTTCAGGATCTATAATTGCACATTTTACTTAACAATCATAATCCTGCACAATATTGGTGAAATGATTCCATGTGCCCTCGCTTCCTTGTTCCAAACTTATATCTATCTATGGCAGCATTGTTTTGTCACAACGCATAATATCAATATATCATCCAATGGCATGTTCCCATTTCCAGAGCTGCAAAATAGTCTCTTGTCCCTTCTCCTGCCTCATTCAGGAACATAGCAGACGGCTGTATTTGAGGCAGTTGCATCAAATTTGAGGCAATTGCAAATATTTCTAAATCTTGCTCAAACCGTTGTCATTTGTGCCCTAAATTGCCTGCTAACTACAATGGTCACGGAATTTGCACATACCCTGGTACAGCATCAGTAGCTGCTGATACCAAACTCATTTTCGCTCTCTGTCATCTGTGCTCAATCACTTAGTATGTTCCAACCCAAGTTTCACTTCGGACAACATGTAATGATTCTCAGCTCTGGTGTAGACAGTAAGTCTTTTATTTTTTAACTCCAACAATTAGAACCACACGAGTTGTTTTCCCTGAATCCCTTTTTTTTTATATGTCCTGGTCTTCTTTCATTGGTACCCAGTTGATAGTCTATTTCCTCTTAAAGGGTCATCCAACACAATCTGCTGTGTGGAAAGTTGGTCTTTGGAAAAGCAGTGTGAAGCTTGCCAGACAGTGCTCTAAATTGGCAAGCTATGTGGTTTTAGCAGGTTAGATTGCAGCAGTTACCCCCATGTACACCCAATGAGGTGCTTAAGCCTTGGCTCTTGCCAATCTGCGCTAAATACTCTCCGAAATTAGGTAAACAGTATACATCCCTGCATGTGAGACAGTACGCATTCCATTTCAGACACAATTTATTTATTTCCATCTATCGGTAGCGTGAATGGAACTCTATCTGGCTTAGAAAGTCCTAAGCATAAGTGATAGTTTTCTGTAAATTTGGCACCTGGCTGACTGAAAAAAAATTGAATTGTATTCAACTCAACCAGAGGGCAGCCAGAGGGATCTTTATTTTTTTAAAGCCGTTACTTGGTATGATTTTTCACCTTTCCTGACCAGCTCTAATCTCAGTTTTTCGTGAGGCCAGCCTGGGATTAAGATCATTTCAACTCTGTGACATTTTAGCTAATCTGATTTTTAACGTTTTTCTTGGTTACTGGTGGAAAGGGAACTACCCTTTCTACCCGTGACGAAGATTGCTATTGACTCCCTTTTCCACCACGTGTCTTGAGTAAATCTTGATCAGTTGGTGTACAATAATAATAATAATAATAATGACGATGATAATAATCTTTGCATTTGGTAGAGAGCTTGTCTTTTGGGAGGACATCTCAAAGCGCTTCACAGGATTCAGTGTAAAGTGTGGTGACTGTGTGATATGTGAGTGAAGGAAGCTGCCAACTTGTGCTCACTTTGGGACTTTGAACTCATATATTGCAGACTGACACCCCAGCAGTGCCTGGGAGTGTATGGTGTTATTAGAGGTGTCATCCTTTGAATGAGAGGTTACACTGAAATCGCATGAGCCTGTGCAGACTGATTTTTTTAAAAAAAATAGGTTGCTTTTAAACTCAGCAGAAGGTTGACCGACACAGGTGATTAATGATCTGCCTTTGACTTAGATAATATCCCACAGCACTATTCAAAAAGAGAAGGGAGTTTTTCCCAGTGTCCTGGCCAATAATCCTCCAGCTAAGAACAATTATTCACTCCATTGCTGTTAGTGGGAAATTGCTGTTCCCAAACCTCTGCGTTCGACTACAAAATACAGTCACTGTATATCTTGTGAAGCACTTTGAGATTACCTTCTGAAATGAGCTGCTCTCATTAAGGATTATTATTTGTCACATCGGGAAGACACGTGTCTTAGGTAAATCTAGATTCAGGTGGAATTTCTCCCAATTGGTGTAAATATTTAGTCCATATGTATAATAGGCTGCCTCAATTCGATTAGTATTGTCATTGTGTGGATAATACCACGATGATAATAACTCGCTGGGATAATTAATGCAGTGTTACTGCAGACTCTGGTATTAATTAAGACTACGTAGCACAGCAGATTTTCTTAATCTTATTATCTAAATGTCAGATATATGCAGTGTACAGGTTTCACACTATCTACTCATACCAGGGTGTTTTTTTTTGCTCTAAGGATTGCTGCGACACTGTGTGAATACAGATGTGATAGCAACAATAAATTATTTAAATAAAAGGCAGATCATTAATCATGTATGTCGTTCAATCTTCTGCTGAGTTTATCTCTTTATTAGCTCAACCAACCTTTGGAAAAGTTAGAAAGCAGATCTGAATTAATGAGACAGAAATCCAATATCACACGAGTCAGAATCCGTGGATATTGGGAACAATTTTCTTTCCGCTTGTAGTTGCTTGAGCTCTGTACAAAATCACAGCCTGAGAAAAGAAGGCGAGGCCTATGGACAATCGCCATGTTTATTATAGAATTTATGAAAAAAATATTGTTTGCAAATTAATATATTGAAACAGAGAAATTTCCAGCGCAGGAGGAGGCCATTCGGACCATTGAGTCTGCCCCGGCTCTCAGAGCAAGCTGTCTGTTCATTCCCACTGCCTGCTCTCTCCCCAGACTACCTCAGGCCTCTCTCTCTCATATCCCTGTCTACATCCCTCTTGAAACCCACAATGGACTGGGCCATGACCACCTTATTCGACAGGGCGGTCTACATCCCAACGACAAATAGCTTCTCCTGTTTACCCTGGCAAAACCCCCCATACATTGTGCACCTGGATCAGATAACAGAAGTTGTTGGCTGCTATTGTTGCTTTAAAACTTGTTGACGTGGGTTATATGTAACATACAGAAAGCATTTTGTTTCTATAGGAGACTGAGATACCATTGGTTACCTCACTTTCTCTTTACTCCTGGTCCCTGGGTGGATAAGAATGATAGATCAAAGACTCACAAATTGAGTATTTCTCTATTGTAATAACTTCGAGTTCCCTCAAGCTACACAATGAATGCAGGCTTGAACCTGCGCTGAGATTCCCTCAATAAATCCCAAATATACAAAGGTCTGATGGCTCCCATTCCAATCCCACAGACAGGTTTTCTATTTCGAACAACAACTGCAGTCAGTGAAGAGTTGCACACAGCACCACTACATAATGATGCAGAGTGGCCTGTGCTCATTGCTTTATTCTTTCCAGGGTTTACGTCCTACATTATAAAATGTCTCTGCCCAACTCAGCTCCCAGAGCTTTACAGTATATTCTGTATTATATTAGATATTATAAAACACATTACAGTATATTCTGTGAAGCGCTTTGAGACGTCTCAAAGATGTGATAAGGCTGTACCAAATGGAAGGATTATTATTATTATAGAGTCCAAGGTTCACAGGATGGAGCCTGGTGGTAACTTGGCATATTTACAAAAATGGCATCTAGGCCTATGCTCAGAGCTTGAGGGTTTGGAGCATTGCTTAGAGCATTCAAAGCTTTAAAATATTTCTTGTAGCGTGTTTAGCTTGCATTTGTCAAAAAAACAGAAATAATTTAGTTATTAATTAACTTTGGGATTTCAAAAAATAAATGAATAATTTGGTCATGGCTGTTTGTGGAACACTGCTGTGCTCAATTGACTGTCGCATTTCACCCACAAAATATACAGTTAATTTCCTTTACAATCTGTGAAGCGCTTTGAGACGTTGTAATAAGGCGCTATATCAAATGCAAGTATAATTATTATTTATTTGACAGAATTTCAGTGCAGGTTCAAGACTGCATTCATTGGTAAGTGCGAGTAGAATCATTGTGTGTGTGTGTGAATAAATATGTATATATTTTAACAGAGATTGAAATAGGTTCATAATTTAGCAGCTTTTGGCACCAATTCAATCTATTTTTTGGCACTTCTAAAGAAATGTCTTGAAAGCTAGTCTTCAAATTTACATATTTACACATGTAAAGTATATCTGGTTTATACATTTATGCCCACTGCAGTGGTTATAACTTACAGCTAGAAACCTGTTTTTGTCCAAACTTCTGACCTCCGCTAATTTCTTTCCTCCCTTTTACAATCCATCCACGAACACGGCTTTGCATTGACAAGGGGTTTGGACAAGGGGTTTGGCAGGGAACAAATTGGAAGATGTCACTGATATAACAGGAAAGAGCAAATGACTTGCCTTTTAAAGTGCACTTTAGCTTTGTCCACTCGTCAGCAAATCCCTACCAGTGACTCGTTTCCAGAATGGATTAGAATTTGGAGGCAAACTGCAGTTGACTGGCCCAATGTATTCATGGCAACCTAATTTGCATTTCAACATTAGTTATTCTGTCTAGTTGCAGCTACATGGTGATTGCTTAATTGTTTAAAAGCATAAGGTGTAATGTCTGCTGTACAGAACATCCATTATAGAGTATTAGGGGGTCACTATCAAAGCACATGCAAAGTAAAATAGATTACAGCATTGTCCTCTCAACTGAATAGCTTGGGTGTGAATGAAGTCCACAACGAGTTGAAGCTTGTATAAATAATAATAATACTCCTTACATTTGTATAAAGCTTTACATGTCAGGAAGCCATCTTAGAATGCTGCACAGGATAAACTATGACTTGCTGTGACTGTGCATTTTGTAGTCGAATGAACACCAACAAGAGATTATATTTTTATAGCGCATTTTACATCGGGAGGGCATTCCAGAATGCAGAAGCCAATTGCACACAAGCATTACTGGCTGAGCCAAGCCTACACCTAAAGACACCCTCTTGCCAAGTGTCAATACATTGGCAAGTTGTAGGGTAACTGTTTGGGGGAAATACAAATATCTCACTCAGATGAGCAGTTACAGTTCTCAGTTTCTCTTTGACCGTGCCTTCAGCTCCCCTCTCGACTCTCTACCCACTCCTCGCTCCCTCCCTTCCCTCACCCTGACCATTTCCCCCTTGTTCGGGTCCCAACTGTACAGCGCCTTGGGACGTCCTCCCGACGTGAAAGGCGCTCTATAAATGGAATCTTGTTGTTGTTGTTAGGTTGAGGTTGAGGTTCATTTCTTTAGACACAGTGAAAAAGCTTTATTCTGTACCAGGCTGGTTCCACCCTGACATTTCCAATCCAAAGTTTTTGACATGGATATTTGGAGTCAAACATGGAGAAACAACAATGATGACTTGCATTTATATAGGAAACCTTCATGTAGGGTAGCGTCCCAGAGCGTGTGACGGTGGCAGAGCAAGGCGCCAAGCCTCGGGGATGGGGAAGGGTGACCTGAGGCACGGTTGAAGAGGAATGTTTTCAGATGCGACCTGAAATTGGGGAAGGAGGGGACAAGGCGAAGTGAAAGCGGTCCGTTCGTACTCGAACCTGGTGGATGAGGGAGGCAGGCGGTGGATGTGGATGACTCTGTTGAATGTGTCGGAGAGTTCCAGGAGGACGAGGGGGCAGAGAGAGCCCT
Source organism: Callorhinchus milii (assembly GCF_018977255.1). Lineage (NCBI taxonomy): Eukaryota > Metazoa > Chordata > Chondrichthyes > Chimaeriformes > Callorhinchidae > Callorhinchus > Callorhinchus milii. Next base: position 20,446,423 of record NW_024704751.1, read on the forward strand.
GGTCACAGAGGGAGAGAGGACCTTGTTTGTGACCTTAACAAGCGCTGTCCGCCTGTGCTGTGGGCAGGGCAGAAACAAACCAATCATTGGAACATCCTTGAAACATACAAAACCAATAAACTCACACACATTCTCTCATTGTCAGGCCTTTTTGCATTCAAAACATGTTTACCTGCTTTCTGTCACCCAACGCTTGATTTTCTACAAAGGTTTAAGGTTAAATATAATCATGTTAGAATGAATTAAATATAGTGTAAACAAATAATGACTTGTTAACAGACATTCTACATTGCTATTCGTACCTCTGTGATCATTGTGTCAACAGGAGACTTATGGAGGTGTCGGGTAATAGGAAAGTTGACTGACATTTTTCAGGTAGCATTTCTACTCCTGTCAATCACTTCACCTGCTGGCTGATGCTTGGTAAGTTTTCCTAACCGCACAAATCTCTCAGGAATAAAAGAGAAATTGACAGAGTTCAGGCTGTCAGTTTACAATTATGGAATAGTTCAGTGTGTAGTTTTTGTCCAAAGTTACTCTGGGGCTCGTACAGCTTTGGATTTTTCTCAAATATCAAGCCCCAAGTCAGGAATTAGAACTCAAAGCCTAGGCCAACACTGCAAAGCACTACAAGTAATAATAACAAATTACATGTATATAGTGCCTTTCACGTCAAGAGAACATCCCAAGGTGCTGGACAGTCAGAGTTTCGGATCCGAGCTGGGGGTTGGGATCGGGGAGGCTGGAGGGCAGGGGGGAAAGTAGGGAGTTTGAAAGCATGGTCGAAAAGGAGGGTCTTGAGATGGGTCTTGAAGGAGGCAGGGGAAGGGGTGAGTCAGTGCGACTGTGGGATGGAGTTCCAGATAGTGGGGGCAGAGTGGCAGAAGGCCCGCCCGCCAATGGTGGGGCGGGCAAGATGGGGGACATGAAGCAGGCCGGACCCCGCTGAGCAAAGGGAGCGAGCAGGATGGTAGGGGGTTAGGAGGTCGCAGATGAAGGGGGGAGCAAGACCATGGAAAGCTTTGAAGGTGAGGACCAGGGTCTTGAACTGTATCCTCTGTGTGATGGGAAGCCAGTGGAGTCGGGCGAGGATGGAGGTGATAGGGTCATGGAGCCTGGTGCAGGAGAGGACATGGGCTGCAGAATTCTGGATGATCTGCAGCCTATGGAGGGAGGAGTTGGGGAGACCGACAAGCAGTGAGTTTGCATAGTTGAGCCTCGATGTAATGAAAGCATGTAGGAGGGTTTTGGTGGCCTGTGGCAGAGCGGGTCATGGCATGGATGTGGGGTAGAAAGGATAGTTGAAGATCAAACAAAATGCGAAGTTTTCAGACTGGCTAAGCACAACAACAACAACAAGGTGCACTTCCATAGCACTTCTATGGTCACACAAGAGGGGGAGGGGGAAGGTGAGCTGTTATGGTCTGAAATTGTTGAAATCAATATTGAAACCAGAGGACTGTAAGGTCTCTAGCAGATAGATGAGGTGCTGTTCCTTGAGCTTGCGCTGTGGCTCATTGGAACAGCGTAGATGTCCGTGAATGGAGAGGTCAGAGTGCGAGTGGGAGGGAGAGTTGGAATGGCAAGAGACCGGAAGCTCAGGGTTCTGCTTGCGGACAGAACGGAGGTGTTCGGCGAATCGATCACCCAATCTGCGTTTGGTTTCCCTAGTGTAGAGGAGACCACATCATGAGCAGCGAATGCAGTAAACTTCATTGGTAGTAGTTCACGTAAATCACTGTCTCACTTGAAATCTGTGTTTGGGGCCCTGGACAGGTCATAGAGCAGGTATTGCATCTCCTGCACTGGCATGGGAAGGTGCCAGTGGAAGGAGAGCAAGTGTCGGTGGTGATGGAGGAATGAACCATGGAGTCACAGAGAGAACAGTCCCTTTTGAATGCTGAGAGCGGAGGGGAGGGAAAGGTATGTTTAGTGGGCCTCTCCCTCCCAACTTGCCCCAGTTTGTGTGAAGGGTCGTGGACCCGAAACGTTGACTCACTTTCCTTTCTCCATAGATGCTGCCTGACCTGTTGAGTGTTCCCAGCGACTTCTGTTTTTGTTTTCAGATTTTCAGCATCTGTAGTAATTTGTCGGGGGGGGGTTTCTGGGAATAACATGGTCAGGAATGGGATTGGAAGATTTGGGGATAAGTATGGACCAATTCGTCACAAGTTTCACGAGAGATGAAGTTTCTTATGACACAGGCGGGTCGTGCATTGGGAAAGTAGCCATTGTGTTCATGACGATTACCTAGAAAACTAGGAAGCCTTTTTTTTATTGCAAGTGTTGGAGCAGACACTATTATTATTTTTTCTACTTAATGAAGTGAATTGTCACTCTTTATTCACATTTATTGTTGCTTTACGAAAGTGGAAAATTGAATATTATGAAAGCTTTTCATTGCAAAAAAGGATTTAAGAATCAGTTCTATTTGCCTGAAGACATAAGACTTTTGAAATATTGAATTATGAGTTATAAAGTCTTATTAGTATGTTTTCTCCAGTGCTAGACTAGTGCCCGGAGGATTAAAGCTTTCAGTGGACTCTTTGTCTGATTTAAGTGTCCGCTGTCACATTAGCGATTAATGCTTGTGAGGTATTGCTGTTAATAAACTCTGTGGTTTAATTCCTGCACATGAACTGTGACAAGGGAAAGCCCTCAGCTTTCCATAGAATGGTTAACCTGGCTCAGTCTGTAGCACTCTCGCTTCTGATTCAGAAGGTTGTGGGTTCAAACCCCACAGTAAAGATTTGGAACTCGTACAGTCGAAGCTGACACTCTATTGCAAAGCTGGGAATGCACTGCATTATCAGAGGTGTTGTCCTGCAGATGAGATGTTCAACCAAGGTCCTGTCTTTGCCTGTTCAGGTGGACATTAAAGATTCCATTGCACTATTTGAAAAGAGAAGGGAGTTTCTCCCAGTGTTCTGGTCGTCAATCCCCCAAATAAAATTGTCATTCACTTCATGGCTGTTTGTTGGATATTACTCTGTGCAATTGGCTGTCATTCTCACCTATAAAACACACAGTCTTTACAGTATGTCAGTATGTCTTCTGACTGTATTTTCAGAAGATTTTTTAAAAAATTCAATCTTTATTATAATAATCCTTGCATTTGATATAGTGCTTTTCACGTTTCCAGATATCTCAAAGCGCTTCACAAGTGAATTGACTGGATATTTGTGGGCAAAACGTGGCAACCAATTGTGCACAGCAGCTCCCACAAACAGTCGTGGATTGAGTGAGCAAATTTTTTTTTAAGGGTTAATATCCCCGGAAAAGCGATCGGCCGTTCGACTAACAACCAGGTTCCTACTTACTGCTCAATAAACAGAGGCATGTGGAGTAAGGAAACTTGCCCAATTTGCCGGGAATAGAACCCAGGTCTCTCGCTTGCAAGGTGAGTGCTGTAACCACTGAGCTACATAAAACTACATAACTCCATAAAATGAGTTAACGTTTCAGGTCTACGACATTTCGTCAGAACTGTCGAACGTTCGTCAGAACTGTTTATTGTAGGCAATTGCAAACATCAAATGATATGCTGTACACAATTGTCTCAAAAGGCTTTACAGGAATTATGTCATTATATCAATTCTCATGTTCTTGTTAAACTATTTTTAATGGTGACTATTTTTGAGGAATATTATGGAAAAAAGAACGTTTCACAATTTGTTCAACACTTTAATTCACTTAATAGATGTTTTTTGAAGAAGTGTGAACCCTTCAGTATGATTTTCAGTTGCTTTCATTTGCTGTGGTCTGTAAGGAGCTGTAATTTGCTGCAAGCAAATGATATCTTTTCCCCTTTCACTGCAATGCTTCTGATCAGCCAGACTGATCTCATGGGCTGTTCGTTTCATTTGAAAGTCACAAATAAGTCACCTTCCCTGTATGCCAATTCGAAAACTGTGGTTTTCGTGTCTGAGGTGTGATAGATTGGCTCAGATGGAATCCGTTGGCTGATATTTAGCTCTGCCACCATTGTGGAGTCCTGTAGCTCAGTGGTTAGAGCACTCGCTTTGCAAGTGAGAGACCTGAGTTCAATTCCAGGCAGAGGGCGAAACCTTGGGCAAGTTTCCTTACTCCACACAGAGCCTAATAATAATCCCTCCAAAACCAAAAACAATAATAAATTGGTCATTTTCAATCTACGACTGTTTGTGGGACATTGCTGTGCGCAATTGGCTGCCGCGTTCACCCACAAATATACAGTCAATTCACTTTACAGTGTGTGTTCTGTGAAGCGCTTTGGGACGTCCTCCTGACGTGAAAAGCGCTATAACAAATGCAAGGATTATTATTATTATTATTATCTCAGGAAACATCCCTCACCCGACAGCGGGCTGTGCTGGGCTCAACCTGTGGCTCAACCTTTAGTCTTTAGAACCCAACTTTTCTCCATATTAAAGAATTTCCGCTCATTTGCCAACTGAGCCAATTTTCTGACTTCCAAGATCAACAACGTGTAAAACAGAGCTCCCCACCTTCCACCCCCACTGAGTACAGCATGAAGAATCCATTGTGCACTCTAATTGGGTTACACGCTCAACAAAACAGACCAAGAAGGAAGCTTGGCTTTTCCAGAAATTACATATATATTTTCGAGCTACTAAAATGAGCAATTTTTTTTAGCAATTAATGTAACCAGATCTCATCCTTTGAATAAAAGTAAGTGAATGTTGTTTTCTGGGGCTCTGATTCCCACTCGCTCTCATCTTCGGCGAAGCTCTCTCAGCGTCTGAAAACTAGCTCCAAACGCCTTTGTATTTTGAAATCATTCATGGCTGAAACTCCAATGGTCAGCTTGTTTATGGCAGTTAAGCTTTGGGTGTCAACAAGACTTACAAAGTGACTGAATCACTCACACAACTGAGTGACATGACACATTAATATGCAGTACACAGCCCGGCTCATTGGAAGCTTATTCTTCGATATCTTTTGATTTCCAGCAGTATAAGCCGAGGCTGAAATGCTCTGAGAGCAAAGAGGCTTCCAGCATAAAACATGTGCAGTTCCTTGGCCAGCGAGGCTCCATTCGCTGAGGGGCTTGTATTGATGTGGATTTCACTCATTTTGTTTTCCTCTAATTGTTAATAATATAATAATATTGAACCTTGCATTTGATTAGTGCGTTATCACATAGTTGAGGCATCTCAAAACGCCTCACAGGATATACTGCAAAGTGTAGTGACTGTGTACTTTGTGAGTGAAACTTGGCAGCCAATTGCACACAGTGATGTCCTGCAAACAGTGATGGAGTGAGTGACTAATTTTATTTCGGGGAGTGTTGGCCAAGACACTGGGAAAGAAAAGCTCCCTTCTCTTTCTGAATAGCGCCATGGGAACTTTAACACCGACCTGAACAGGCAGACAGGATAATCAAGCCTGAGCTTCACACAATGCAAGTGGCAGCGTTCTTGCTTTCAATTGGGAACATTGCCCAAACATGTTCACTGTGATTTGTATGTGTGTGTGTATGTGGACAGGGCACGGAGTCATTAAATGTGAAAAGTTGCATCTTTGGAGCCAAGAACAATCTGTAAAAGGTGCAATTATAATATTGCTGCAACATTCACAATCAATGCATGTCAAAATGGGAGAGCTATGAATCCCTTAAAAGATGGTTGAAACCAGGCTTTGAAATGAACCAACTGTGTTAAATCAAACCAGCTCGTTTGGGAAACTCTTGCTAACTATCAGAACAAATACATCACATTCACTTCCGAGGTTTGTTTCCATGAATGTATTTTTCAGTTTTGTTCCATTGCAAATCTCCTGGGTTCGTCCCAGTCACAGAATCCTTACCACAGATAACAAAACCAGGTCCTTCCAACTTACTCTCTTCCTCTCCTCCTTCAAGCTACACCTCAAAATGTACCTATTTGACCTCACTTTCAATCATCTTGCTAGTGCTCATCCTCCCCACTCTCTCCTCCCCACCTCCCAGCTCCTACTGTGCCAGAATTGTCAAGTGCTTTGGGCCGTTCTCTCGATGTGAAAGGCGCTTCTGTGACAAAATTAGAGTAATGAGGATAATCCCAATGCTAGAGGAATGAGGCCATGAGCAATGATTTGATAAGCTGGGGCTCTTCAGGCTTGAGAGAAGATGACTGACAGGGGACCCCCTAGAGATGTATAACATTTTAAATAGGATTGAAAAAGTAAAACCAGATCAATACTTTAGGGTGCATCAAGACAGTTGAGCAAAAGGAGATGTATTTAGAGTTGAAAAAGACAATTTCGGGAAAGACAACAGGAGGTTTTTCTTTACTTAGAGGTTAATTAAGAACCGGAGCAGGTTACCAGCAAGTGTGGTTGAGCACAGGACAATGGGACTCATTTAAAAAGCAACTCGATGCTGTGATGACGGGACATCAGGGCAGATGTCCTGGAAGGATGAGATCAGATGAGAACCAAACTAAATCATGTGATCCTACAATTTTGTGATCTTCCGATTCCCCTTAATTGGCTGCAATTGGCTGCCGTGTTCGCCCACAAATATACAGTCAATTCACTTTACAGTATATTCTGTGAAGCGCTTTGGGACGTCTAGAAGATGTGAAAAGCGCTATATCAAATGCAAGGATTATTATTATATTATTATTATTATTAATTAACTGTCCAAGCTCAGATATTAAAATGATGTAGTCAAATAGTGTGTTAAACTCACAGTCTAAGATCACTCATTAGGAACAGACATGGATTGAGGTATGGTTGAGTGTGCTGCACCTGGGGAAGTGAAGTGAAGATTTACAAGCGAGAGTTACACTCAGTGATCGGGCAGAGAAACAGGTAATTCAGCCCAACTAATCCTCCCACGCCGGCCAGAGTCAGCCAGAGAGTCAACGCACTGAGCAGCAAGAGGGGCAAATTGTTAAAAGCAAATGGAGCATATACGTTGAGCAATCGTTGTAAAAAGGGCAGAATATTATACAGAATGACACTCGAATAATAAGTGATGGTTTCCCTAATAGCTACAACCGATTAATGTTGTTTTTTGAAAGCCGTCTTGCTTTGATCTCAGCATTAAAAAAATGCAGCAGCTTTTAGCAATGAGGAGAAGAGAATAACAAGAAGGGAAACAAAGCCGGTGTCCACGACTTGGTCCTCGTCCCAATGCCTTTCAGGTCGCTCTCAGTTCAGGAACCAGAGGAGCTTATCCCAGCGATCGTCAAGACAAAACAACACGCAGGGAAGGGTGTGGGTTTATTCAAATCAGAAGAAACCTGAGAAAGGTTCCCCGCTCCATCTTCCAGAGTCAGATGCATCGGGGCTTTGTTGGGATGATCTGACAATTAGAAACAGTTAGGAAATGCCACAGTTCCGTTCCTGTTTGCTCATCAAAATGACACCTGTGACCGACAGTCGGCAGCGTTTGGACGTGAAGCCGGTGGACGGCAGCCTCACAGCTGCTCCCCGGGAGATGCAATTAGTGAGGGAAGCATCTGTCCTGCGTCTCGCTGCAGATTTCTGGAAATGATGTGGGGTTTTTTTTGACTGAGAGAAATCGGCAGCGCATGATATAAAACTTTATCCTGAGAGCAGAAAACAATCCTTCGTAACGTGTCGATATAATAATAATCATCTTAATGATAATAATACGATACAAGATACATTTGTACAGTGCCTCGGGAGGACATCCCAAGGCGCTGGACAGTCAGGGATTGGGACACAGTGTAAATTTAACAATTTATAATACAGTGAAAGCTGCTTTAGCCGGACGCCAGTTAACTCCAAACAGTTTTTGATCTCAGATTATTTACTCACTACAAGCGGCTCCGGGATGGAGACGGAAGGAGTCAAATCGGGATTGATTGACAGGCTGGAGTCCCCTGTGGATGGTGGAGAGCCCATGAGTATCACTTCGGAGCCGAGCTATTTGGTCCAATAGGAGGGAAGAGGCGGTATTTTGCTTAACCTCAGATGCTGCTTAAACCAGACACAACTTCCAGCCCTATGTGTCCAACTTAAGCGGCTTTAACTATGATAGTAATGACATTTGATACGGTGTCTTTCATATTGGGAGACCGTTTCAAGGAGTTTTACATGATTTACTGCAAAGTGTAGTGACTGTTTTGTAGACAAATCTAGTGGCTATTTGTGCACAGCAATGACACGCAAACAGCTATGGAGTGAACAACCAACTTTTTCTGGGGTATTGTTAACCAAGTCACGGGAGAAATCCTCTTTTTGAATGAATTTGGGTGATCTTTAATGACCTTTAACCTTCAGTTTAAAAAGTGGACACAAACGTCTCACCCAAAAGGTCCACTAATGGAAAGGAAGTTTCCTCATGTTCCACACTAGAGGATCAAACCCGGAATGTGAGTTCAATCCCGACATGAAGCGTGTACCCCCAAGCTTATTATATTAATCCTTGCATTTGATATAGAGCCTTATCACATCTTCTGAGACCTTCATTCATCCATTCATCACATCCAGGTTTGACTACGCAAACTCTCTGAATGCCTACCTCCTCAATTTTTTCCTCTGAAAACTACAGATTATCCAGAACTCTGCAGCTCATCTCCTCTCCATGAATTAATACTAATTATAATAATAATAATTCTTTCATTTAATATAGCATCCTATCATGTCGTTGAGACGTCTCAAAGTGCTTCACAGAATATACTGTAAAGTGAATTGACTGTATATTTTGTGGGCGAAACACAGCAGCCAATTGCACACAGTGACATCCCACAAACAGTCGTGGATTGAGTGAATTAATTATTATTAGCGTTACCAGCTGTAGCAGACTGATACACTAACATGCTACATTGATGTTTACACTGTCCTCCTTGAGGGTGGGTAGAGGTAAGAGGGGTCTTCATATTGCTGTGATGAAGTCAAAGTGATACATCTGGCAATGGAACAGCACAATCAATCCTGCAGTGTTAGGACTGGCAATCTCCACGATTTTAGCTGGTTAAACTCCAGCAGTTACCCCAACGCACACTCGAGGGCCCCTGATCCTTGACTTTGGTCACTCAGTGGGGACACTGCTGCATGCAATGGGTATTCTGAAGAGATGAGATCAAATGGGTTGTTCTTCATCCAAATTGATTCTGTGATCTTACGCGATATCAAATGTAAAGAGTATTTATTTTGTCTTGATGCATCGATTTGTAACTGAAAAGGGAAGGCATTTCGGTGGCGAGGCTGCCCACTGAAGCAGACGGAAGATAATTTTCTCGCAGTGTGCAGCGTTCCCGAGGGAGCACACAATGTTCATGAGTCACTGTTTTAATGCTAAGCGCAGCAAATAAAATCAATCTGCTGCCAATTTTCATTTGTAGGCTGCGGCGCGGTTTAAAAGCATAATCGTTTCTGTGTAAAATATTTGTGCTTCTGCTGCAATGTATAACGGAAAAGGAGAGAGAACGAGAAACAGAGAGAGAGAGAGAGACATACACACACAGAGGAGCTGTGCAGTGTTTTTATGCCATGATATAATAATAATCCTTGCATTTGATACAGCGCCTTATCGTGTCTTCGAGACGTCTCAAAGCGCTTCACAGAATATACTGCAAATTGAATTGACTGTATATTTTGTGGGCAAAATGTGGCAGCCAATTCGACACAGCCGTGTCCCATAAACAGTTGTGGATGGAGTGACCAAATTATTATTATTTTAGTTTTTGAAGGGGTTATTAGCCCCGGAAAAGCAATCCATCAATTGACTAGCAACCGGATTCCTACTTACTGTGAAGTAAACAGAGGCGTGTGGAGTAAGGAAACTTGCCTAAGATTTTGCTCTGCCCAGGAATGGAATCTAGGTCCTCTCGCTTGCGAGGTGAGTGCTCTAACCAATATGCTACAGGACTCCACTATTCCATAATATCTCGCGGAGCACAGTGTTTGCTAAGCACTGTTCTCGGGTGATGATTTCCAATGTAGCAGAGATCTGCTTTCCCCCAACTCTGCAACATTGCCCGCTTCCATCACTGCTTTATCACGTTGTTGATATGTCTCAAAGCGCTTCACAGAATATGTTGTACAGTGAATTGACTATGTATTTTGTAGACAGAATTACTCACATCCTCAACTGGGACCACTGCCTCCCCAAAGCTCAGAGGATTGAGATTAAAATCCTCGGCCTCACTTTTGAAGTTCTCCATAGTCGTGCTCCTCCTTACCTCTGCAACCTCTTAATACCATTACCATCCTGTCTCCACTCCTTCCATTCGGTGGACACTGGCCTCATCCATATTGCCTGCCCTGCCCATCTTTGGCGGACAGGGCTTCAGCTTTTTTGCCCAAACCCTTTGGAACTCCATCCAGGAGCCCCTCTGCCTCACCCCTCCCTTGCCTCCTGCAATAATAATAATAATAATCCTTGTATTTGATATAGCGCTTTTTCATGTCTTCGAGACGTCTCAAAGCGCTTCACAGGATAAACTGTAAAGTGAGTTGATTGTATATTTGTGGGCAAAACGCGGCAGCCAATTTCACACAGCAGCGTCCCACAAACAGTCGTGGATTGAAGTGACCAATTCTATTGCTTTTTCTCTTGAGGGATTATTATTATTAGGTGTGTGGAGTAAGGAAACTTACCCAAGATTTCGCCCCCTGCCTGGAATCGAACCATGATCAAGGCCCATCTCAAGACCTTCCTCTTTGACCATGCCTTCAGCCACACTCTCGCCCTCACTGTCTCTCACCATCACTGCCACTGCCCTTCCCCTCCAACCTTCTTGATTCCAATCCCTCAGGTGCCACCCTTAACTGTCCAGCGCTTTGGGACCTCCTTCTGACATGAAAGCTATATAAATGTAATTTGTTATTGTTCTTTTGTTAATGACAGTCCCTGTGTCCAGGCTAACTCATTCCATTTGAGGATTAAAATAATCCTTGCATGTGATATAGCGATTTGTCACATCATTGAGATGTCTCAAAGAGCTTCACAGGATTTACTGTGTCTGATTCGATTGGTTGAGGAGTCTGTAACCAGTGGACACAAGTATAAGACGGTGACTAGGGGATCCAAAAGAGAATTTAGGAGGAACTACTTCAATCAACTTTCCCAGTTCTCTTTGGCTATGTGCTCCTCACCCCCTGAACAGCCCCCTGAAGCTGTTCCTTCATCCCTGAATATCAACAGCCTTACAGTACCTTCCCATGTGGTGTTTTGACCACAGTAATGAATGGTTACAGGCTATTTGACTGCAGGAAGTAACACTGCCTGAGCAGATCTTGTCCTCTGCCAATTCTAGAGTCGAGACTTCCTGGAATTCAGTGGCCTGACTGTTGTTTTGTACAAATTCACCGTGATCTCCCCCTACTCTATTCCCCTCGCTATAAATCCCAAGGTCCCATTGAGGTTTTTAATGGCAGTCATAGATCTAACAGAGAGTTTAGGATGGAGTGAGAAGGTAACAACATTGTTAGGCATCAACAGCAGGAACTTTGGCTAATTTTCTCCACCGAAGTCCATGGACACCAAAGCCAGTTGTGCTCTGACACTGCGCCAGCTGAGATCAGGAAACTAAGAATGGGCCAGGGAGTGAATCTCAAACCTCCTGTCTTTATAACTTTGTAACTCACCAGTCAGTGCGCTTATCCACTGAGTACTCAAGAGATTTTAACATAATAATCTGCAGCACAAGCCGCCAGCTAGTTTGGATCAGATGTTAAAATTGGCAACAAACTCACCAACAGCATTACCAACAGATGTTGGTCTTATAAAAAGCTTCTGCTCGATAACAAAATAGGATAAATATTATCTGGATCTGCATTAGCTTTCCTTTCCTTTAGGCCAACTAATGCATTGAGCAAATGTCTGACAACTACAGAAGGCCAAGTGCAGTTCAAGGAAGTAAATCAAATATTGTCCTAATGCGGATGGATTTAGTCCAATATTTCACACGTCAACTTCTTGGCTGGGTTTACTTGATGATAATATGTGATGTTTCCAAACTAAATTAAGACACATTATTTTTCTTTCCTCCCTTCTCTCCCCCACCCCTTTCTTTTAAGTCTATGAGTTAGAGGTTGAATGGGGAATTGAGATAGGGCAGGGCAGTAGGAGTGAAAGTGCATCTTGCTCTGAAAGCAGGTACGGACTCAATGGAACAAATAGCCTCCTTCTGTGCTGCAAATTTCTTAGATTCTAATTTATTCATGAAAGGGTGACTTTATCAATATCTTTGCGTCGGGAACAACAGTAATTAAGAGAAAAGATAATGGTACAACATTATATTGGAATTGTTGGCCAGGACACCAGGAGAAGTATTACTATGGGAGCTTTAGTGTCCACCTAAACAGCCAAACGATACCTTGAATTATCCTCTCATTTTAAGGACAAATCCTCTGAAAATGCAACGCATCCTGCAAGGAATTTTAGTCTAAACTGTAAATATCGGCACGGGTCTTGAACCCACGACCATCTTACTTCAAAGTGAGAGTGCTACCATCTGAGATTCCCACTGAATTCCATCACACATTAGAGATTATGATCAATATCCTCTACCACCCACAGTGCTACTGGGAACACCACAATATCAACTGACTTTCCTTTCCATTCTGTTCTCCTACAAAGTTTTGCCCGTAAAATTAAATTATATGAAATATTGTAATTCATACTCGGCCAGGATTGAAGACATAGTAATGACCATTGTAAACCACAACCCTGGCTCAGGTTACATCTTTGTGGTCAATCTCTGGCCTGCTTTATATAACAGGTTTTCCCTATAAAGAAACAGGAGGAACTGTGGCTGTTTTCCCTATGTCAGAGAAGGTGGTGTAAGAGTCCCAAGAGAGAATTCCTGAGAGGTTTTGATAAACAAGTAATTATTTCCACCGGTCACTGAGTCAGTAACTCGAGGGCACAGATTTCAAATAATTAACAGAACTGCAAAGGGAAAGGTTAGAAGATTTTTGATATAAATAACACACAGAAAGTTGATAGGATGTGGAATAATAATAATAATTACATTTGGTAAAGCTCCTGTCACATCGGCAGGATATACTGTAAAGTTGAGTGACTGCGTATTTTGTGGGTGAACGACACAGCCAATTTGCAAAGTAATGTCCTGCACACATCCATGGAGTGAGTGACCAATTTTATTTGGGGGATTGTTGGCTGGGATATTGAGAGAAACTCCCTTCTCTTTTTTAGAAGCACTACAGGATTTTTAACATCCACCTGAACAGACAGACGGGACCTGGTTGAGGCAGAAGCAAATGTTAGCCTTCTTCAGGTGCATGTTAAAGATCCCAAGGCTCTATTTGTAAAGAGACAGGAGTTTCTCCCAGTGCCCTCTCAAATGAAAAATTGGTCATGTACTTTATGACTGCTTGGGAGCCATTATTAGATTGCAAATTGTCTGCTGTGTTCACCTACAGAATCCACACTGCACAGTGGAGTGACTGTGTATGCTCTAGGCTAACACTGGGAATCCTGTGAAGCACTTTGAGATGTTCTGACGATGTGATAGGGCACTACATCAAATGCACGGATTGTTATTATTATTATATAAAAGGCCGAAGGGAGAAAAGGCAATTTCAGACAAAATGTGGAGTTGTTTCAGAGAAGGCAGCACAGGCACGATGGGTCGAATGATGTATAACAGTACATATAAAAGCTGACGTTAAAGTGTGCAATAGAGAGTTATATCACACAGGAAGTAGCATTAAATAAATTGAAGACCTCATTAGTGTGAGCGTACCTGAGCGCAGACTCCAAAAAATATATGATAACAACAATAATTTGGTCACTCAATCCATGACTGTTTGTGGGACACTGCTGTGCGCAATTGGCTGCTGCGTTTCGCCCACAAAATATACAGTCACTATACTTATATTCAGTATATTCTGTGAAGTGCTTTGCAACTTCTCAAAGACAGAAGCCTCTATATCAAATGTGAGGATTATTATTATATTATTATTATAAACAAGCCCTAGCATCTTGGCCTTAGCCACTCTTCCTGGTTACCTGTTCCAGTTGTTACTTACCCTCTGAGTAAAGAAAACCTTTCTAGTCTACATCAGGAAATTGCCCCTTTACAACTCTAAACCTGTGTCCTCTTGTTCCACTGTCTTGGTGCATCCTAAAATATTGCTCTGGGTTTACCAATGATCCGGAAAAAATACTTGGAAGGAGGAAAATCTTGCCAAATTCTGTGATGTGTAAGTTTTGCTTTTTTAAACACAATAGTTCGTTACTGAGATCCACCAGAAGTTGCTGAGTAACTGAGCCTTGTTCTAATAACAGAACTTGTGATAAGTTCTTAGTGAGTCACGTGTATATAATTATACTTTCAGGAGAGTTCTGTTACAAGCTGACAATTACAGTGATCACAACATCATTAGGTTTAGAATACTTATGGAAAGGGTCAAGAAACAATCAAAAGTGAAGATACTCAACTGGAAGAGGCTAATTTCAGTGGGTTAAAAATGGGATCTAGCCAAGGTGAACTGGAAAGAAAGATTGGCAGGTAAAACAGCTAATGAGCAATGGGAAGCCTTCAAGGAGGAGATAGTTTGGGGACAGAACAAATTCATTCCCATAAAACGTAGGGCATCCAAACCTCTCTGGATGAATATCAGGTCCAAAATACAGAAGATAATCAAATAGAATATAGAAAGTACAGAGGAGAACTAAAGAAAGAAATAAGAGGGGCAAACAAGTTGTATGAGAAAAGATTATCGGGTAGCATAAAAAGGAACTTTAAGGTATTTTAGAAACATATAAAGAATAAAAGGTTAGCCAAAAGTAGGGTGGGTCCAATTAAGGACCAAAGAGGAAATCTTGTGAAGGCAGAGGGCATGACTGATGTACTGAATGAATACTTTGCATCTGGCTTCACAAAAGAAGAGGATGCAGCCAATGCCACAGTATCGGAGGAGAGGTTAGAAATTGGATAAGATAAGAATAAACTGAGAGGAGGTATTAAAAAGGTTGTTGGTGCTCAAGGTAGATAAGTCACCCGGTCTGGATAGGATGCATTTGAGGTTACTGAGGGAACTAAGGGTGGAAATAATGGAGGCTCTGGCCACAATCTTTCAATCCTCCTTGGGTGGTGCCTGAGGACTGGAGGGTTGCAAATGTTACTTCCTGTACAAAAANGGGGCAGAAGGGGGGGACTACAGGCCAATCAGCCTAACGTCAATAGTGGGGAAACTTCTAGAGACTATAATCCAGGACAAAATAAATTTTCGCTTAGAAAAATATGGGTTAATAAAGGACAGCCAACATGGAATTGTTCAAGGCAAATCATGTCTAACAAACCTGATAGAGGTTTTTGATGAAGTAATGAAGAGGGTGGATGAAGGCGTTCAAAAGGCGTTTGTTAAAATGCTACCAAAGAGACGTATGCAAAATAGAAGCCACCGGTATTAAAGGGACAGTGGCAGCGGATACAGAACTGTCTGGGAGACGGAAAGCAGAGTGGTGGTGAATGGTTGTTCTTCTGACTGGAGGGAAGTGTACAGTGGTATCCCCCAGAGATCGGTATTGGGACCACTGCTGTTTTGATCTATATAAATGACCTGGACTTGGGTATAGGGAGTACAATTTCCAAGTTTGCAGATGATACTAAGCTGGAAAAGTAGTAAACAGTGAGGAGGATAGTAACAGACTGCAAATGGACATAGATAGACTGGTAAACATAACATGTAGGAGCAGGAGTAGGCCATTTGGCCCTTCGAGCCTGCCCCGCCATTCAATCATGGCTGATCTTCCAATCTACTCCAGCTAATAACATAACCCTGCCTTATCCCCATATCCCTTAATCCCTTTTGCAATAAGAAATATATCTATCTCAGTCTTGAATATGTTCAAGTAAACTGGGCAGACACGTGGCAGATGAAGTTTAATGTGGAGAAATGCGAAATGATGCATTTTGGAAGGAACAAAAACAACAACAAAATTACATTTATAGAGCGCCTTTCACGTTGGTAGGTCGTTCCAAGGTGCTGGATAGTCAGGGGTCAGGACCCGAGCATGGGGAAGGGATGGGGTAAAGGTGAGGGAAGGCAGAGAGGTGGGAGGGCGATTGAAGGCACGATTGATGGTGAGGGCCTTGAAGGAGGCAAGGGAGGAAGCGAGGCGAAGGGACTATGGGATGGAGTTCCAGAGTGTGGGAGCAGAGAGACTGAAAGCCCGACCACCAATGGTAGGGTGGGACGAGTGGGAGACATGGAGCAGCCTGGAGCCCGCTGAACAGAGGGAGCGGGCAGGTTTGTAGGGAGTCAGCAGGTCAGAGAGGTAGGAGAGGGCAAGCCATGGATGGGCTTCAAAGTGAAGACGAGGATCTTGAATTCCATCCTCTGAGTGATGGGGAGCCAGTGGAGTCGGGCGAGGGTGGGAGTGATGGGGTCACGGAGCCTGGTGAACAGGAGTATGTGAGCTGGAGAATTTTGGAAGAATGAGGAGAGGCAATATAAGCTGATGGTACAATCTTAAAGGGGGTGAAGGAACAGAGAGACCTGGGGGTCATATAAGGAAATCTTTGCAGGTGGCAGGACAGGTAGATAAAGCTGTTAAAAAAGCATCCGGGATACTGGGCTTTATAAATAGGGGCACAGAGTACACAAGTCAGGAAGTTATGGTGAACCTTTATATAAAACACTGGTTAGGCCTCAGCTCGAGACTGGGTTCAGTTCTGGGCCCCACACTTTAGGAAGGATGTCAAGGCATTGGAGAGGGTGCAAAGGAGATTTCCCAGGATGGTACCAGGAATGAGGGGCTTCAGTTATCAGGAGAGGTAGAGAAGTGAGGATTATTCTCCTTGGAGCAGAGAAGGTTAAGAGGAGACTTCATAGAAATTTTCAAAATTATGAGGGGATTCGATAGGGTGAACAGGAGAAACTATTCCCACTGGCGATTTAAAATAGTTGTGAAAAGAAACGGAGGAGAGGGGAGGAGAAATGTTTTCACACAGCGAGTTGTTGGGATCTGGAATGCATTGCCTGAAAGAGTGGCGGAAGCCAATTTGATAACAACTTTCAAGAGAGAAATAGATAATTATTTGTGGAGGACAAGTTTGCAGAGCTATGGGGAGAGAGCGGGGGAGTGGGATTGATTTGGAAGCTCTTTTCAAAGTGCCGGCACAGACACGATGGGCTGATTCTATGAATTCTTGATTAACAGGTCAAACTGTTCTTTCTGTCTCTCAGTCAATGCACTGTTAAAAAATCCTGCCCCCCACCCCTGGTGTGTTGATGTGAATAATTAGACAATTTATTTGGTGTGTGCGGCTCACCACATTGGTACGAAGGATTTCTCCTGACAACTATTTAAAAACCAAGGAGGCCCAGTTATTCAGCCCAGATATTTCACGTAGCACTTGTTCCTGACAGCATCTCCACTCAACCACAGCCAGGGGTAAATGGCCCATCAAAAACTCTTCAGAGTAAGAGGAAATGGATAAAAAAAACTGTCCTTAAGTAACACTTTCTGAAACGTAAGTGTGTATTTAAAACTGACTCCCTTTCAAAAGCGCAATAAGGTGTTTCATTTAGCACTCAGTCCTGACAGCACCTTCATTCAGATGCAGTGAGGAACAAGGTGAAAGTGATTGAAGATCTGAAACCAGTTCAGTAATAATTAATAATAATCCTCACATTGAATACTGTAGTGTGTTGTGACTGTATATTTGTAGACAAGCGAGGCAGCCAATTTGTGCGCAGCAATGTCGCGCAAACAGCCTTGAAATGGTTAACTGGCTAAAGTATTGTGCCCAGATGTAGTTAGTTTGTTTGATCATCTGCTGACCACTTTAATGCAGCAAAAGTGCTTTCATTTGTGGTGTTAGAGCAAATGATCATTTGGGATACTTAACCCCAATCTTTTAACACTGGTGACTCTCTGGTTAAGAACATCAGGCCACTCCACTCTGAGACCATAAGACATTTCCTCTTTCTGACGACTGTCTTTTAGAATGAAGCAATGAAGAAGTTTAGGTACTTCCTTACAGGGAGGACATGAGGAAGTCTTATGCATTCACTGCTAAGATTTTGGGGACAGGCTCTCATCATGTGGGAGCAAAACACATACTGCGGATGCTGGAAATCTGAAAACAAAACCAGAAGTCGCTGGGAACATTCAGCAGTCAGGCAGCATCTATGGAGAAAGATGCTGCCTGACCTGCTGAGTGTTCCCAGCAACTTCAGTTTTTGTGGGAAAGGGAGACCTGATTGGAATAAAAAAAACTTCCAAGAAAATGCGTGAGCCTTATCCTCAGCCTACATGAAAGAATTTAAAACAGGATGGTCCAATTCGCAATACATCACAACTGCCTGCGTTCAACAACCCCATTTGATACCGGTGTTAAACCCAAACCTGCCCCAATCCCAGCCTCAGCGTCACTCAGTGACAATCTCAGGCACAGAAAGCACTCTCTAAACTGAGCACCGTTGTCTAAGGCGGATCTGGTACAGGATTGCTTCAGGGTTTCTTTCCTGATCATGCTAATGTCACCACGGTTCTGCTCCTCCCGGGATCACGTCTGCTGCTGAATTCAGGTGTTTGCAGCAAAGTTGAAGACATGCCTGGATAATCCCTTCTCTGTAAGGCAACGGGAAAAAAAACAAATTAGTTGTAATGAGGATTCCTACACGCCTTTAGATCCCAGACGCACAGTGTGAAGCGGAGGAGTTCGCTGGGAAGCATTAGATTAGTCAATAACCTATTAGTACAGATGGTGGATTTTCACGTTCCCTGGAGATGAACCATTTTAGAAATGAAATACATCAGGTTACATTTCTCACATCACTGATAGAGCAGAAGCCCTCCCCAAGTCAAGTACTTATTACCTCAGTCGCTATACTGATATGGGAGGCAGCCTTCTGTTTATTTTGTTGTCAGATTCACTATTATAATCATAATAATAATCATTCTGTTTAATGAACTGCCTTTCTAAAGGGGGAACCTCTCAAAAGAGCTTCATGGGATTTACTGTTAACTGTAGTGACTGTGTATTTTGTAGGCAATGTTTTCATTAGTATGTTACCCACAGATCATTTTTTGCTTCATGAAGTGCTATCTCAGCTTAACAAACTTAAATCATCTTAAGTATAAAGTATGGTAGAAAATTCAGAGGTGGTGGAAATCTAATCTTATAATCTTTAGTTTGGAAATAATGCACACAAGTTTGCATAAGATATTTGACTGTGAGTTACCCTAGTTTGACTTAGGAACCAAACGTCAACAGAGTGAGGTGCAGGATATCGAATGAAAATTTTGAAGCTTTAAGCCTTAAACTATTAATAATTCTTGTCACTGTCCTTTCTCCCCCACCTCCGCAACATTGCCAGACTCTGCCACTGCCTCACCCCTCAGGCTGCCCAAACCCTCACCCACGGATTTGTCACCTCAAGGTTTGATTACGGGAACTCCCTCCTCCCTCCTCATCGGCCTTCCCAACTCTTCCCTTCACAAGCTGCAGATCATCCAAAACTCTTCAGCTTGTGTACTCTCACACACCAGGCTCCGTGACCCCATCACTCCCACCCTCGCCCGACCCCATCACTCCCACCCTCGCCCGACTCCACTGCTCCCCATCCCCCAGAAGATCGAGTTCAAGATCTCTGACCTGCTGACTCCCTACCATCCTGCCCGCTCCCTCCGTTCATCAGGCTCCGGCTGCTCCATGTCTCCCACCCGACCCGCCCTACCATCGCTGACCGGGCTTTCAGCCTCTCTGCCCCCACACTCTGGAACTCCATCCCACGGTCCCTCCGCCTCACTTCCTCCCTCACCTCCTTCAAAGCCGGTCTCAAGACCCTTCTCTTCAATCATGTCTTTGGTCTCCCTCCCACCTCTCTGCCTTCCCTCCCTCACCCTACCCCACCCCTACCCCATCCCTCCCCCCTACCTCACCCCTCCCCCATGCTCGGGCCCTAACACCTGACTGTTCAACGCTTTGGGACGTCCTCCCGACATGAAAGGTGCTCTGTCCCATGAGACGCAGCATGGGTTTGTGCCCATGTTTACTTGAACCATGAATTCATGATCTCCGCTGAGCTGTCAGGGCTGATGCTGGGATAGAGACAAAACAAATCAGTAAGGGAAGTCAACAAAATCACTGTACAGTGTATCCTGTGAAGGGCTTTAAGACGTATCGAAGATGTGATAAGGCGCTGTATCAAATGCAAGGATTATTATTATAACTTACTGGGAGTGGATTGATTGCCAATGTGTAGAGTGGGAGGGGGATATGGGGGAGAATAGCTTCACCATTCTCACACTCTCACACAGGACAAAATGAATAAGTGGAAAAACAATTGAATGGAAATGTGTTTGCGAGTGTGTGTGAGAGCGAGCTGTTGTTTTTATAGCACAATGTAGGGTCCAGTGGAATGCATTTTTTAGGAGATGCAAGGATTCAGAATTTACAGGATTCGTTGTAAAAATGGTGGTATAATAGAGCGAATAACAGACTAATACTGTATAGTCTAGGCGGATACTCCATTGCAGAGCTGCGGGGGGTGTTGCTGCATTGTTGGAGGCGCTGTCCTTCTGATGAGACATTTAAACCGAGGTCCTGTTTCGTCCATTCAGACGGACATTAAAAATCCTGTTTCAATGATTTAAAAAGAGAAGAATGTTTCTCTGGCTGTGCTCGCCAATCTCCAGATAAAATCAATCATCTAATTTGTGAAACGTCAGAGCCTTGGGATGTCCTCCCAACATGAAAGGCACTATATAAATGTAATTTGTTGTTGTTGCTATTGGAAAAATTGGCTGCTGCATTCAGCTACAAATTACACGCAGTCAGTACATTTTACAGTAAATCCTGTGAAACATTTTGAGATCTTGCCGACGTGAAAGGTGTTGCACCAAAGTGCAAGAATTATTATTCTCATCTTGTTTATTTGAATAAATATTTTTTAAATAACCACAACTTGTATTTATACAGCCCCTTGACACCAGGAATGTCTCAGAGCGCTGAGTAATATCGGATTAATGGAGCTGTAGGTTTCTAAATTCTAATATGATAAATGTGATCAATAAATTACTTCCTGCATTGCTTTATTGGGCAATTACTGGAAGGGAAAATAATTGAAATGTATGTATTTTTGTTGAATGATAGTGGGATACAGAAAATGCAAAGATGTTGTTCTGGGATGTACACACCAACTGAAATTTAGGAATTTGAAAACAGATTTTTTACAGTGTTTTTGCAGTGAATGTGTGACTCACCAGAAATTAATGGGATTTATCTCATTTGGAGCTATTAATGATTGATTGATGATAATGATAATAATCTTTTTATTGGATTCAGCTCCTTTCACATCAGGAGACCTCTCACTGTAAAGTGTAATGATTGCATATTTTGTAGGGAAATGTGACAATCAATTTGCTCACAGCGACGTCCCACAAGGTTATTGCACGTGCTTTGTTCTGGAGAGGAATAAGAAAGGGTGGAAGGGGGGAGGAGGGGGAGTAAGCAGAACAGTGTAGAAGAGTAGATGGTTCACATGTATCTGTTCTGTGATGTCTATGATTCTGGGAAGTGTGTCAATCTGCTTATCATGGTAAATGGTGGTTGAGGTCAGAATCCTGGGATTGATAGGGATGGTATTCTGGACATAAGAAATTAAATGGGTTCTTCATCCAAACCTTTTGTGATCTCTTACTCCTCGAGACACAGTCTTGAAGAGATAGAGAGGGTGGGTGAGATAGAGAGAACGTGAGAAAAAGACAAGGAAAGGTGAGAAAGAGAGAGAGAGAGAGAGAGAGAGAGAGGAGAGGTTTAGAAGAACCATTCCTCGCCCTGTAAAGAGAGATTTGCTGTTAGAGGGAAGTTGATGAGAGGGGTGGGGCGTTTAGAAAAGAATTCGACAAGCACATACAACAGGGAAAGATACCGGATGATGTGGGGTAAGAGCAGGGAATTGGAATTAGGGTGAACAGCTTCTTGGAGGAGCGAACATTGACACCAAAAAATGGGCCACACAACCTCCTAAAGTGGTTCTCTGGTGTTGACCAATTCTGAATCTGAAACAGTCTTTGAGTTCAGAAAATTTTCTAATTGATTACCGTCGGCTATTCCACAATCCTCAGAGGGTTAACCACTTTAAAGGTCAGCCTTTATTTATCTATTGATTTCAGTTCAAGACTCCCAGTGAAAGAATTTTGCTCTTCCTTTAACACCCGTATATCGGAACTGCTTTCCACATGATCATTGTGAAATTAAGACTCGGGGATGAAAGAAACAGTTGTTTTAAATCAGCCTATATGTAGGAGCTTTACAGTGTATCGAGCATCAGGCAGTGCAGTTACACACAAGACAATGCCTGCACCTGAAAAAAACAGTAAATAGTACTTATAATAATAATCCTTTTTTTTGATACAGAGCCTCATCACTTTGTTGAGACGTCTCAAGGGTTTCACAGAATATACTGTAAAGCGGAGTGACTATGTATTTCGTGGACAAACGTGGCAGTCAGTTGCTCACAGCCGTATCCCACAAACAGCTGTGGATTGAGTGACCAATGTTATTTGGGGGAATTGTTGGCCTGGAGCCCGGGAGAGAGAGAAACTCCCTTCTCTTTTCAAATTTAAAGTCACCTGAACAGGCAGAGGGGATCTCGATTGATCATCAGAGGGGAACTTGAGGACAATAGCCTTGTGGGTTCCTTAACGTCCACCTGAAAGGACAAAAGGAATATTGTTTTTTAACCCCTCATCCAAAGGACTGGGCCTCCAGCAATGCAGCGCTCTCCCAACACTGCACTTGAGCATCTGCCGAGACTCTGAGGTCAAAGGCCCAAACACGGAACTTTTATCCCTCACACTCTGACTGTGATGGAAATTTGCTATGATGCAGTTAGTGCCTACACTTTGGTGTGTTTAGATGGATGTGAAGGATGCAAAACTGACAGAGAAATCGATCCTGCATGACTGGCTTCTTAGCAGTAAAAGCCGAGGCCCACTGGGGCCAGACCACAAGCCAAGAACAGAGTAACTGACCGACCACAGCGCGGAATCAGACAAGATGCAACAGAGAAATAGGTAGAACATGTTGATTCTTTACACCCCACATACACAATTCATCAGACTGTCAATTGGATTTGAAATGATTTAGTGCTTCAATAACACAAACTAACAATTTATTTTCTCCTTTTCCCTCACTGGGTGAGATGGGGGGAGACAGTGGATGAATAGTGATCTTTTCTTCTCCCCCCAGCCACCGGCAGCTGAAATGCTCAATTATTGCGTGAGTGGCTGTGTGTTTTTAACACACATCACCCCTGTCTCAATAAATGCCACTAAATTAACATGACATTGTCTGCTCAATTGCTGATCTAGTTCGTCAGAGCAGTTAAGTGCTGTGTCATATGACTGACATGACACCAGCTGCTTTGAGAGTTTCATTATTCATCACACCCAGCTTTGTCTTTATTTGCTCAGCAATGTTTTACCTCGTACACAACTGAGTGACTGCCTGTCAAAGCACAAGTGACCTCCCTGTATTTTCAGTCCATCGCTGTTCCTGGAGAAGATTTCCATGCAACAGTTGAAGCAAAGACCAGAGATGCATTTAAGAGAAAGTGAGATATATACATAATAATAATCCTTGCACTTGATATAATGCCTTATCACGTCTTCAAGAGGTCTCACAGCGCTTTACAGAAAGTACTGTAAAGTGAATTAACCGTAGATGGAGGGAGAAAGGTGCGGGAAGGCCTAAAGAGTGGGTGCAGACATGTGGAGTGTAAACACCTGCATGGACAGGTTGGGCTGAATGACTTGTTCCATGTTGTACTGTACAGTCTGTGTAAATCTATGTCAACCAAGAGGGAACTTTCCCCCAAATATGATGACTCATTTTGCACTCGATGCTGACTTTTGCACTGATTTTGTAGAACCATAGAATTATACAGCACACAAGGAGGCCATTCAGCCCATCGTGTCTGTGCCGGCTCTTTGAAAAGATCTATCCAAGTCAATCCCACTCTCTCGCTCTCTCTCCCCATAGCCCTGCAAACTTGTCCTCCCCAAATAATTATCTAAAAATGATTTGTTTCGTCAATTTACAATTCAACCTGATTTAAATTCAAACCTTGTGTCACACTGACCATGGCGGAGACTGCAGTGTAAGCCATAACTTTTCTGTGATTGTTGTCGGGTGTCTCATTAAATCTGATTACGATTCCCTGTCCTCACACAGGGCAGCCTCAATCTGTGAGGGGGTATGGGTGCTGGAGTGGGGAGTGGGTAAATAGGCTGGAGTTTTGTTGGATTGGGTCTTGGGATCGATGATGCAGAACTTTTCCTCTGGAGATTGAGTTCTTTGCGTGGCATCCGCAATGGAAAAAAATGGATATGGTTTATGGAAGGGGTGGACTATCTGTGTTGTGTGGCTTCTCCTCACTGCGATCCTCTTCCCCTGTAGGTTGTTCAGATCCTCTGTATGCAGCACACAGCATCGAGCTCACACATGTAATTGGTTGGTGTTCAAATACCTCCAACCCAACCCTGCAACCTCCTTCAGCCGCACCAACCTCACCATTTCCTCCGCTCAGAGAGCACCGACCTGCTTCATGTCCCCCACCTGACCCACCCCACCATTGTCATGCTTTCAGATAATCTGCCCCCGCTCTCTGGAACTCCCTCCCTCGTTTAAAGCCACATTTCTCCTTGCCCGAGTTTGGTCGATTTCCCTCCTCAGGCAAAAAGAAAACATATCAATCAGTCTTGAGACGTCTCAAAGGCGTGATAAAGTGCTGTACCAAATGCAAGAATTATTATTATAAGTTAGTTTCACCAAACTGCCCAGGCATTGTAGAGTGTATGACATGACTGATAGTCTACAGAGCACTAACCATTGTCAAAGGGCTCTGTCATTCTGCCTCCCATTATCGCAGAGTGACTGAATATAGTGAATTAATAAACCATAAATTACAATTAACATTACACTCACATCAACCTTCCCTATCGCACAAAACTCTGTCAATTTGCATCAGTTTATTCATTTCCAACAAATCCCAGCTCCAATCAAGAGTTTTTACAGGAGATCATACCCTGGGAAAGCATTTAACAATTAGATCATCTCCTGTTAACAGCTTGAGTTGAAAGTTTCATGTGCACTGTCTTCACAGTTTTAGCTGATTGGAATATGTATAAGGTAAAAGTTGGCAGAATTTGGCCATTCACAGTGAAGTCTTTACATTATTCTAGTCTCACATCTGCTCTCAACAAGTTCACTTGAGTTCATGTTACAATCATGTTCCAATTGCACAAAAATCTTTGAGTTTCAGACGGCAACAAACAAATTAATTATAAACTAATTTGTACATTTACAATGAAACCTGGTGAATAGGCTGTTTTCTTTTTTGCGTTATTGGATGCTAAATCAATCCTTGGCAGAAATGCTATTAAAGCTGTCTCTCAAGGTGGATATTGAAAGCACCATCCCTAAAGTAATTCCACAGATATCACTGAAAGATTTTTTGTTACTCATAGCTAGACCATCCCCATATTTTTGTTTCTCCTACCAGTATAATGTTATCAGCTTTTTGTTAGGTTATGATTCTTTAACATTTTTGACATCACTAAGAAGTCATCGGGTCACACTAACTGGAAAAATTAGCTGAAATTGGCAAGAAAGTTGCTCTTTATATAAAAAAACTAATAACAAATGACAGGGTATGTTCGAAAAACACAATGCTTAATCAAATCGTCCTGCTCCGTAGCTAAACACAATGTGCCTTAAATTGACTGCTGTGTTCATTATTTTAGACATTCGTTTCAAGAGCTAATATTCATTGCCTTGCACATCTGATTTGAAAACCAGCAATCTCTCTCTCTCTCTCTCTTTCTCTCTCGGCCATCAAATCTGCTCTGGCTCTCAGGATTGATTCCATCAATCCCACTGCCTTATCCTCATACCACTTCAAGCTTCTATACTTCAAAATACTTATTATTATTACCTGTAGCCAATCGATAGATTGGCAGATCGCTATTCCAGGGATAATAATTTGTTCAAAAAACAAAATAAATTGGTCACTTCAATCCACGACTGTTTGTGGGACACTGCTGTGCGCCGTGTTTCGCCCACAAAATAAACAGTCAATTCACTTTACTGCATATCCTGTGAAGTACTTCGAAAAATTCCAAGGGCAGGTGGGGGTCAGAAAGCGTATGCGATTCTGAGAGGACCTAAGATCAGTTTGCAGTTCATATCAACTCTGTTACCGTGGTGTGCACACCACAGCACTTGAACCTAAACCAACTCTCTGCCCGGGGATGGGAAAGCATTTTTAAGCTGGCGTTTATCTGGGTTTGAGACTGTGTGAATTAGAGCATTTGTCTATGCAGCACCAACACCAACTGGCATTTATCTAGTACCCTTTACACATGTAACCAATGGCAGTCAGGTGAAAACGTGTCAGAGGATTCCCCCAATTGGGCCAAGGATGAGACAATAAGACCCAGGTTCTGATGAAGTGATCATTAAACACCTCACACCGCTGTTTGGTCTCCTGGCCAACAATTCTCCACATGAACTGATCATTCATTTCATGTCTGTTCTGGGAATATTACAAGGTACTAAATATCTGTAGCATTTGTTCGTTAATATGCAGTCACCGCACTTGACAGCAATTATCCCTGACTTCCAGGTGATTTAATGCAAGAGGTGCTGTATGAAATACAGAGATTGTTATTACATAGCTTTAATGAGGGCTGTGAAACGGCATTGGGCAAGACTGGTCTGCCTCTGCCTGTTCAGGAAAATGTCACCACGGTAGTGATCACACGGGCGTCAGGATGGTTAAAAGGTTAAGTCACTCGCTTTAAACTGTGCACGCAAAGTCTCCTGTGCTGTACTGTGCAATAGCAAGAGCTGCGGATCAGACGGGGGGAGCGGGGGCGGCCTGCCTACCTGGATTACCCTGGCTTTCCAAACTGAGCATCACATCACACACCAGAAAGTCTATTGTAAAAATGTGCACGTTCTACTCCAGCAGACATCAGGTGTTCAAAGCACTCAGAGCTTCATCACTGAAATCTTCTGTCTTTACAATGTGCTGCTGTTCAAAAGCCTTTTTGTTCTAAAATAGGCCAAATTGTTACGATTCATGTAGAAATTGTAAGTGTGTTTACACAGATCCCTGAGGTATCCGTTCACCTACAGCACTGCTTCGGCTTCCAGCTTGCATTGTATATTAGAAACACCTTGTGCAGGTCCCCATGCTCTATTTAAGCTCTCTCAGCTGGAGGATGTGATGACTCAGAACAAGCACTGCTTTGTGACTCAGTGGCTGTAGCAGCGTAATGATCTCTGTATGAAGCAATCATACGATTACATACCCTGGTCCTTCTCTCTCCGCTCCCCCCCCCCCCATTCCCCGTAGAATTCCGACCTCACGAGGCTGCCCTGCACATTGCTTTCACCCTCTGACCTCCTAATCAAACAGACACAAACTGGAATTTATTTTTTACTAATTAATTTGTTTTCTTCTATTTTACGTGTTTGTCCTCTTCTCCCATCCCAATAATAATTGTAATAATAATAATCCTTGCATTCGATATAGCACCTTATCACCTCATCGAACCTTCACAGCGCTTCACAGAATATACTATAAACAACAACAACAACAAGGTTTCATTTATAGAGCGCCTTTCACGTCGGGAGGACATCCCAAGGTGCTGGACGGTTGGGTCGGGACCCGAGCAGGGGGGAAATGGTTAGGGTGAGGGGAGGGAAGGGAGGGAGCGAGGAGGGGGTAGAGAGTCGAGATGGGAGCTGAAGGCACGATGATAAAGTGCAGTGACTGTGTATTTTGTGGGCAACATGCAGCAGCCAGTTGTGCACAGCAATGTCCCACAAATAGCCATGAAGTGAGTGACCAATTTTATTTTGGGGATTGTTGGCCAGGACACCGGGAGAGAGAAACTCCTCTTTTCGTATCACGCCACGGGATCTTAAACATCCACCTGAACAGGCAGATCGATCTCGGTTCAATCTCTCATCCAAAGGACGACACCTTTGACAATGCATATACTCCCAGCAGTGCATTGGGGTGCCAACATAGACGATGTGATTCCAAGTCCTGACGTGGGTCTTGAACCCACAACCTTCTGACTCAGATGCTAGAGTGTTACCCACTGCCCCAGGCTGACCGAAGCAGAATATTTCCCAATAATGTATCAAGTTCACCTTAGCTTCTGCAAAACAAAAACACAACAAGTACATCAATCATTTCTTTTCCAAAGCTGCTGCGGTTTAACTTAATCACTGGTGCTGTCAAGTACAGAAAATGTTCTTATGTAATTCAGTAAGTATTTTGTTTTTAAACCTTTCTCGTAGAGCTAACTGGACATTATGGAGTTCTCTTTCACAAACTCATCTTGTGGTAAAATGAAATGGAAACTCAACTTTGGTGTTCATGGTGAAATTTCTAGATCTCTGGAGCCTTGCATTTTTTTTCTATAGTGATGTTTCTCGTCAGGAGGATGACCCAAAGTGTTGCACAGGATCCACTGTAAAGTGAAGTGACTTTGGATATTGTGGGTGAATTTCTAATTAAGCAAAATGAGAACTGAGCCAGTGGAGCAACGGCAATTTAATGTATTTCTGGGTGATATTTAACAGCGCAACAAAAACAGTTTGCAATGCAAGCTCCAATTTGCACACAGCAATGTTCCATAAACAGCCCTGATCAATTTTATTTGGGGAACTGTTGGTCAGGACACTGGGAGAAACTCCTTTCCATTTCCATGGGATCTTTAATGTCCTCTTGAACATACACAGTCGCTATACTTTACAGTAAATCCTGTGAAGCGCTTTGAGACATCTTCCTGTTGTGAAATGCAAAGATTGTTTGAAAAATATATGATTATTATTATACAATTATAATAATCAAAGCGTTTCTCGGAGATGGAGTGGGTGTCTGAGCAGGATGGAGGGGGAGCAAAGATCAAAGGAAAATCTGGAATAAATCTGGAACGAACAAAATAAACAGTAATTCAAGTTTGCACGAGGCTTTTTAAGTTTTGATCCCAATGACTGAATCCTCTCAAAATCTGATGAGTCTGCAACTTTTCTTGCCTTCCAAAGTACTCAGTGTACTGGAGCTTGCATTGGAAACTGTTATTGTTGTACTGTTAAATGTCACCTAGAAATGCATTAAATTGCCATTGCTCCACTGGCTCAGTTCTCATTTTGCTTAATTAGAAATTACACACAGTTACCCAGTGTGTTTAATGTTTTGCTTCTTATTTGTTGATGCCCTGTTATAACAAATGTTTGACCAGCTAAATAAGGTATCGATCATCCTGTCTCGCTTGGCAAACCTAACGTACCGTACTATGGGATGTGACAGTATGTAGCCCTCACAAAACATCCTCCACCTCCTAGCTTTCAATATGTCCAGAAGTTTAAAGTCCAAGATAAACAACGGTATATAAATACAACTGAAAATCTGTCCACACTGTAGATTTCACCTACAAATTCTAAATCGATAAGCTTTTTGTGCTGACTCTATGACACACTCACATCAAATCCCATTACAAATGTCCCTTCCAACTCCCCAAATATACCAGCAATGTCATCTCGTAATTCATTAATATTTAACAATGTATTGACTGTGTCTTGGTTAAATGTGTTGAGAAAATATTAATGACTGTCTGTGAATTCGTTCACATCACCCATTATCAAGCCATATCATCTTCCTTGCTTATTCTATTACAAAATATGACAATATTTTCCAATGGTAAAAATTGCCAGTATTAAATTTGTCTTCACTAACAAGCCTTTCTGATTGAAATCAATGGTGATATGATTGGTAGTTATTCTACATAAGCTTGTTCTGCAATTTTCCCTTCCATCCGTCACCACTGCCAAATGCTTTCACTTCCTGAGCAGTTACTTCTCCTTGAATTTGGGCCAAGGAAGTTTCGCTTGATGAAAACCGTAACCTGCAGCTGCTTACATCGGAAAATGTGGATTTGGCTTGTATTTTCTACCTTCCGAGGCCAGATAACAATTGAATTGTTCAATTTTTTCTTCACTCTCACCCTTCTCCTGATCTTGCTAGTCTTCTTTATAAGATCACAAGATTGGTTTGAATGAAACAGGTCCTTTGGGCCATCTGATCTCATCCCTCTTGAATGACTCACCGAACAGCCTCCCATCACACAGCATCAAGCTTCTTTTATAAAATGAATCCAGAGTCCTGGCTTCAACCACCTCTCCTGGTAATTTTTTTTGGTCAGCTGGGTGTCTGACACATGCAGAAACCCATCGCTGTGCTTAAAAATATGCAAACAAACTGAAAATTCCATGCATCCCACCTACACATGGAAATTTCAGAGTTAAATTGTTGAAATGGAGTGTGCACTTTCTCCTTGAAGGGATGCATCCTGCTTTCCTAATTCCGGAAAGTATTAGGCGCAGGTTGGCAAGAGCCAAGGCTTAGGGACTCCAGAGTATGTGTTGAGGTACTGCTGGAATCTAACCACCTTCCTGACAGTCGCATGCACATATGTCCCAAACTACCTATGTACTATATCCCATCGTGTTATTTCCTGAAAGAAAACTATGTGATCTGTGTTTGAGGAATCAACGCTTCCTGCTTCAACCTAGGGAGCCTGTTCCAAAATCTTCTCGTTTCCAGAGTGAACATGCCCAATTTACTGAGCCGCTCCTCGTAGTCCAATCGCTTCATTCCCTCAATCATTTTGGTTGCCCCCTTCTGTATCTTATCAATTTCTCCAATATCCTCTTTGTGCTGCGGTGACCAGAACTGTACACAGTATTCTAAGTATGGTCTCACCAATGAGTTATACACAGCCTTGGCATATCTCAAAGTATCTTCCTGCATTTATTTTCTCTGTAAAGTATATTCATTCAATTACAAGAAGCACTCACTGGAGATAATTAATATACTGCCTGAACATGTCCCAAATCACAACCTAACATGATGTAGTGTTGTATCGAAGATCAGCAGTTTATTGACATTTAGCATTGATGGTTGGGCTTCCATGCACACAGAGTGCAATTGTGGTGTCTATCCAAAAGAAGGGTGACCCTAGTGAGACCGATACCTACAGAGGGATCTCACAGATTTCAGTGGCTTTTAAACTGGTGCTACAAATAATCAAGGCACACGTATCGAAGACATTGGAGAGTTGTGGTTTGATCAGGAAGGAGCAGGCTGGCTTCCGTTCTCATGTGTAGGACAGGTTGTGGCTCTGTAAGAGATCGCAGATCATCATAAGGCTGAGGGAAAACCCACTTCATTCATCGACTTTTGCAAGGATCTCGACCTAATATCTTGTGAGACCGTCATGATGAAACTAGGAATGTGGGAGTACATGGCTGAATCCTGGATTTTATCCGGAATATATACTCCAGCTCCAATATCCTTGTGAGGGTCGACAGACTAACTGAGCCTATCCTTCTGGAAAGGGGGTAAGGCAAGGCTGCCCATTGTCACTTGTCCTGCTCGATGTGTTCATCAATGATGTGTTGGATGGCATTGAGGGGGAAGGATTTGGTGTATCTGTGCCAGGTCTCTCTGATAGGATTGCGGCTTCTGCTTGTGGATGATATTGTGCTGCTCACCTGGGGAGCTTCTGCGCTGCACCCGCCATCTTGAACACTGGGACAACCGGTAGGACATGGTGGCATGTACCCCCAAGTGAGGAATCCTGGCTCTCCATGACCCAAAGGAAGACATTGAGGAATTCATTGTAAGATAAAAGGGTGGGGGGGTGGGTCAGTCCCAACTGTTGACTCTTATTGGTACATTTGGGTTGTGGTGGACACCAGCTTCAGCCTGGACACTGTCCTGAAGGACTGAGAAGAGGCGAAGGGCACTTTCTGGTCATGCTCATCCCTCTTGAAGGACGGCAAGGTCCCATTGCAGGTCTGGCTTGTGGCGTATCAGACCTGTGTGCAAACTGTCCTCCTTTATGGATTTGAGCTCCTGAGGATGCAGTGGAGAGGCTTCCTCCAACCCATTTGCAAAGTCCAGGATCAAACAGTGAGGTGGGTTTGTGCAAACACGTGAGGCATTTGTAGGAAGGGAGCTCCTGTCGCTGAGCACACTGGAGGCAAAGTCGTCTTCACAGTGGCCACGTCTATTGCCAAGGCCCCTCACATGAGGACCTGGATTAAGCAGCTGGTGCAGAGCAAGTCTGGTATGCGGTATTGGACTTGGACCTCGAGAACATCAAGGTGGCTGGCACATCACAAGCTTTCCTGTAAAGGTCCTCCTAACACATTGAAGGCAGATGTCTGCCAGATAGCTGATGAGGAAACTCTGAGGCTTGATGTTACCAGGAGTCCGTGTTCGAGAACATGTGTTCGTACACCAGCGCCTGGAATCCTCCTTGTTTGGCCTGCAGAGAGGCAAGCAGCTACTGTTTAAAATCTGCACCTCCAACTGGTGGAACCTTCGTTCAATGGGGAGGGACGTGTGCCTGAGCTGCGGACAGGAAAATGGTGGCAATGCTCTCACACATGCTGAGCTGATGGCAGTGTTGAATGTGTTTTGGTTAAGAGGGTGAGGGGAGAGGGACGCAGTAAGACCTGAGAGAAGTAGTGATCCCCAATCTGATAATGTGGATGGAAGCGAGTGTTTAACCCACGTCGGTATTCAGAGCAAGAGAGTACAAAATATCTCGACCTGGACTGGAGATTGGAAGAAATACGATAGTCTCCAGAGAGCAAAGGATGAGTGAAATTGAGTCTAAGATAAGACAAACAAGGCTGTGTTGAGAGCTGGAAAAAACCTGTGAGGAATAAGACCAAGTTACAGGACTAAGTATAGGGAATGATGATTGAATACTGCATGCAATACGATAGACTTATCACTGTCGAAGCCTTGTAAATGTCACATCAAGTAAGGCAACTGGCAAGTGATCAAAGATGAATAATGTAAGATGTGAGGTTAGATGGAGCTGGAGATTTGCTTGATTTAGTTTCGAGGAGTGAGGAGAATCTTTGCAGATCATTTCCTTGGGAGGTGAAATGCCTTGGTCTCAATCCCGAGTTGGAACTGGCTCTGAGCAAAGCACAGACTTGATGGAGACTTCAATAGCCTTTTCTCAATCATCTTCTTTATGCCTGAGTGAACTTTTAGTGGCATTGTCCGCTTGGCAGTGGAAGAATATCTATGTCACCGCCACATAGAAAATTGTGCACATCGGAGGAATGGATACCGAAATCTGAACAAATCATTTATTCCCCCTTCCCCTCCCCATTGGATGTCATGGGATACATGAAAGTAACAAAGCGATACATGTTTCCATCTCATTTTAGGAATTCAGATAAAAATTACAGCTTTGCATTTGTAACATATAAGGCCAACCTATTGAGTTGACATTTTTGAATGTTTTTGCTTGCTGTAATGAAGCTTTCTTGCACACATGAGGGAGAAGGGAAAGAGGGGAATTGAAGAGGGGATTCGGAGTAGAATGAACACCCAACACAGACTAGTTCAGCCTGTTTCCATGCTGCACAACAGTCTATGTAGATTGAAGTTGAATAATGATGTTATCCATTATTCTCTCCATAAGTCGAATAATATAACCATCATGATAGAATCAGACACAATATCTTAGGTCTACATAGAAGTGCTGGGAGAAAAATACGATGGTGAATAAATGATTCACGATGAATTTCTCACCTCATCCCTCTAAGTACAACGCGATTCTTCAGTTCAAGAGATCCTCTTATAAATCTCTTGCAGAGAGAGATCACTGACGTTATTTTCACGCTGTCGACTGTAGAACAAAAATAAATCCCCCTCAGGTTGATAATGAAAACACTACTTCCCTGTTTACAAGGTCACGATACCCTTGTTAACAAACTTGCTTATTAACACGACGACCCTGAACACAATTGCAACAGAAAGGGATGTTGGTGATTTGTACACCTCGCCTTATTTCCAGCTCTGATTAGGCTCAAAATAAGAAGGTTCCTGCTTCCGTTGGTGGAAGAAATCAATAAGAATCTTGCAGGATGGATTGCTCAACTTGGCAGCTTTTGTTTATCCTCACCCGTGCCAGCCCAACATATTGGTTACATCTAACAATATGGAAATAAAGCCACATTTCACTCTGCAATGACATCAGTCGAGCACATACAATGCATTGGTTTTCACCCTCATTGATCAGTTCTGTCAATGCATTGTGTGTCAGCCTGGCACAGTTGGTAACACTCTCGCCTGAGTCACAAGGTTGGGGTGATCAAGTCCCACCTTAGGACTTGAACTCATACAGTCTAAGATGACACTCCAGTGAAATTCTGGGGTGTGTGCTCCACTGTCGAAGGTGTTGTGCTTACATTACAGTGACATTACAGTGCACAAGTTACCTAGCAGTAAGGAATCCGGTTGTTGGTCGATTGACGGTTCACTTTCCGAGGGTAATAATTTCTGACAAAGAAGCCTTTATCTGAAGAAACTTCCAATCCATATCTGAATCAAGTCAGACTTTCTTTTAACCTGCCGACAAAAGGAAGAGCTTAATAATCAACTGTAAAAAGTGAAGAGTGTAGACGTCTTATTTAGGTAGAAAACTGCACTGAGCTTTGTTCCTTCGGCGCCCTCTCTGTTTCATGTTTGCACAATTTTATTCACTTGTAAATGGATATTTAATGCTTCGTGTCATTCATCACCTCTTGTCAAAGTACATACCTATGGGACTAGTTCAGCTCCCCCACTGGTGCTTCCACTTTTCTATCTGCAACAAAAAACCTGCCCTAATTCTGCAAAGTACTTTTTACATCAATGGACGGATAAATATGCAGGAGAGCAACATAGAAATTAAATAAAGCGATTAGTGGTATTTAAATTGGAGAAACAATGAGCCACTTTCAGCAATGAATGTTTGAATGGGTAATAAATCCTTATTGGCACATTCAATTAAAGTTCTGCTGATCAAATTTGATTATTTAAATGTTAAACTGATCCCCAGTTTACATTGTTTACGGCAGAGATTCCTGAATTGTCATCATTCTTATGCTTGCAGTGTGTTATCTAGTTACACATGCATGACTAGCATGTTGCTGTTTAAGAAGGCTTTTCACGGTCACTTGTTTGAATTGTAATGCCTTTTTATTAAATAATGTCAATTCCGGTTTTTCAGCGTCAACAGCCTTAATGGTGCTAATGTGCATTCTCATGAATAAAGGTCTCAAAACTAGAAATGTATTCACAGAGATCAATGTTTTTCAACCTCAGGGTTAATTGAAAGACAAAGGATAACCTTTGTGCACTGTTTTTTTTTTGGTCAGTTGGGTGTCCCTGACACATGCGGAAACTCATCATAAGTGTAGCCAAACCAAACTGAGAATTCCAGGCATCCCACCTACACATGGAAATCCCACAGATAGATTGTTGGAATGGAATGCAGACTCTCCCTGGAAGGATACGTCCCGTTTACCTAATTCTAGAAAGTGTTAGGCGCAGGCTGGGAAGACTCAAGGCTTGGGGGGACGCCAGAGTGTGTGTTGGGATAACTGCTGAAGTCTAAACAGATAAAACCACGAAGCTTGCCATTGAAATCACTGTCCGGCAAGCTTTCCCGCTGCTTGTCCAGCTAGGACAACCCTACCTGTTAAGACTTTAGCTTGCAGAATTGACAGAAGCTGAGTGGGAGAAGTTGCTGCCCGCAGTGACTGGTCACCTTGCACTGTGTGAGGAGGGGAAGGGGAGACATGAGATTGTCCTAGTAATTCAAAAGAATATCTCTCCAAAGACAACGAGAAGGTGGCTTATTTAGGGTAAGATTAAAAATAGGACTTTTTTTTTAATGCTACGGCCCTCCGGGAGAAGCTTGGGAAATGGCACCAGCACATAGATCTTTTTGAGGCCAAGGATTAAAGAGTAACGGAGCCTCATCAGGCTTCATTTTACAAATCGCAGCAGTTTGAGAATACTGATGTAAACAGTGTTATGTGGAGAGCATCTGTGTTAATGGGAGATAGGGTCTGTGTTCTAAACAAAGTAATAGTTCTTGCATTTGATATAGTGCTTAATCACATTGATGAGATGTCTCAAAGCACCTCACAGAATATATCGTAAAGTGGAGTGACTGTATATTTATGGGTGAAACAAGGCAGCAAATTAGAGAAGAGAGATGAAGAGAGCTTTGTATTTATGTTTAAGCAATTATACTCGAGTCTGTTTTAGACAATATCACTAATCTACCAGAGAAAGCGAACACAATTGATTTCATAAAAAGTTCTGGACACGGTCCCACATCAGTGATGGATGACTGAGCCAAGGGGCTGTGGAACTTGAAGTGAAGTCTGCCATTGGACATCAAATAGGCTTGCAAACAAAAAAAACCTAGCCCATGAGTGAGAACTTTTCCATTCATTAGGGTTATTCCTAGACCTTTGAGATTTTAATATCTTTATTGTGACTTTCCAAAAGGAAATTATGTGAAATATTCAAAAAGCCAGCACGGACACAATGGGCTGAAAGGGTTTCTTCTGTGTTATAAATATTTACGGTTCTAACAAAGTGATCCGCAGCCTAGTGCTTTCCGACAATTTAACAATGTGTAAAAAACGAACTGGGTTAAATTAACAAAGGGACATAATCGGAATCAAAGGAGGCTGCTTTGTAAGTGTATGAAGTGGTCAGACCCCATCTGCACGACTTCACTTAATGCAGTTATGATTAACTAATATTATGAAAGCTATTATTGCCTTTGATTGCTCCTGTTCTGCTCCTGAAGTCTGGCAGCAGTCAATGAGTCTGGATTACTGAGAGGCTGGTGGGCATATGTGACGGTAATTGTGAGCTGGTTGTATGATCCAAACATCCTAGAGAGGACTCGACTCATTTGTATGTCAGCATTTTTGGGGGAGAGGGGAGGGGAAAAGGAAGTAAATCTCAGAATAATCTATAAATAGACTCTAGTTATAATCAGTGAAGGGAGTTCCTCTCTCCCAATGTCCTGGCCAACTGTCCCCCAGTGAAATCAACCATTCACTCCAAGGCTGTTTGGGGGATTTTGCTGTGTGCAAATTGGTTGATGTGTTTGCCTACAGAATACACCGACACTACACTAAATCCTGTAGAGCGCTTTGACGTGTCTTCCTGACAAGAAAGACACTATTATCAAATGCAAGCATTATTATTATCATTTAATCAAATGAACAGCCGTTGTGAACAATCAATAATGTGACTGCAAGACAGCGACAACACTTACATGTGTAGAGCGCCTTTCGCGTCAGGAGGATGTCCCAAAGTGCAGGACAATCAGGGATCTGCTCCCGAGCTGGTGATTGGGATCAGGAGGGGTGGCGGTTGGGGCGCGGGCGAGGGTGACCGAAGGCACGGGCGGAGATAAGTGTCTTGAGATGGATCGTGAAGGAGGCAATGGAGTGTGGGGATGGTGGGGGTGAGGCATTATAATTAAAAACTGATGGTATGTTTCCTGAGTAGCACACAGGAGAATTTGCTTTAACCTAAAGCATCTGGACTAAACTGACGTAAAGACATGAGCTTATCAGAAATATTGCCCTGAGATTAGAGACAACTTTAATCTCAGGTTGCTGTGAAGTGTATCTGAAAATATTTGTGCTTAGCCGATTCTGTCTGAATGCACGCCAGATCCAGACAAAGGTTGACGTTAAGTGAAACAGTGCGATGGAGAGGAGACCAGAAACCCAGATTGAGAATGAATATGTGCCAAGCCACATTTGCACAATCTCAGAGTGTTCAGGTCACTTCCCCGACCATGGCAGTTCCTACAATCTGTTCCAAGAGGAAAGAGAGGCTGTTTATGAAGACTGTCATGTAAATAAATGGAGAAGAGCAGATTTGTGGTTATTCTGGGAAGCGGGAAAGGAGACGGTCAGGTCAGCTTCATTCTCTGCTTAATCAAGGGCAAGGTAAAACAAAAAAAGCCTTTGAAATACTGTCCTTCAGTGCATTCTTTGTCAAAACACAAAGGCTACACAGAGTTTTTAAATAGGGTTGAGACACTTCAGTTGACAATAGTGCTCCACTTCTGAGGCGTAGTGAGCTTTGACTCACTCAAATGCAGTTTCATGCTCTTTTGAAAGCTCCTTGACACCCTAATGTATGCCACCATGACCTGTCAACAGAATTTTTTTTAATGTTCTCAATGTTCTGATTTTTGTTTGGTCGGCCAGGTGTCTGACACATGCGGAAACTCATCACCGTGCTAAAGAGTTTCCAAACCAAACTGAGAATTCCAGGCATCCCACTTACACATGGAAATTCCACAGATGGATTGTTGTAATGGAATGGATCCCCTCTCTCTCTCTCTCTCTCTCTCTCTCTCTTTCTCTCTCCCTGGAGGGACGCGTCCTGCTTACCTAATTTCGGAAAGTATTAGGCGAAGGTTGGCAAGAGCCAAGGCTGGGGGACCCCAAAGTGTGCGTTGGGGTAACTGCTGGAGTCTGTTATCCACAGTAATTATGCTGCCTCTGGGGATGCTAGCTTAACTCAGCCAAAGTCACAGCCTTGTTCTGGTCCAGGAACAAGTAGCTGGAAATTTAAGATAGTGGCCTGAAAACGTTGGACATTGGATGCAACCATTGCTCATGATTGTGGGGGGTGGGGGGTGGCATTTACATCAGCAGCCAGTCTTTAGGAATAGATGGAAGCATCTATTTTGTTTCTACCTAAAGATGAGTTATGTTCAACAACCTTATGTTTTTCACCCCTACATTCCTCCTGTAGGGAGATAATTTGGCCCCATCGGATTTGCTCCTTCCATACCCTGTTGTAGACTTTACTTCAACTGAGTAGGTTCTGAGGGACATTTCTGTAAGGATTTCACTATAAGTCACATGACCTCCTTCCCTCCAAAGCCATGTTTCTTTCCCGTGCACTCCCCACCACTCCACAGGAACATTGTATTTCTTCGTCACTGTCTTTGTCCTTTGTCCATTCTCATAACCTCTAGTATTGTTCGCAAGGTTTTTTTTTGGCCGGACTTAATGTAGGCAGCACCAACTGATGGGAATCCATTCCCACTTTCACTATTTTTGAAGAAAAATATTGTATATGCCTTTGTGTTGCTTGAGTCACCGTGAGTTAGTACAGTCTACCTCACATCACCTCTTCTGCCATTGTTTATTGAGAGGATCAGAGGTTGAATTGTATCTGCAGTGACATGCCAAATCACAACCCAGCTTTATCAGAGCATTCAGGTCACTTCCTCGACCATAACAGCTTCCTGCAATCTGTTCCACAAGAAAACCAAGGCTATTTATGAAAACTGTCATGTAAATAAATGGCTGAGCAGTTATTTGGGGGCCAGAGGGAATGGGGATGTGTAGTTCAACCTCATCTCCTGTGTAATCAAGAGCAAAATTCAAAAAGATACCCAGTTTGAGTGGTAACCTTTGTGAAGAAAACCAAGGCTGGAACAAGTTTGTTCTGCAACAGAAACTTTTCTGCTTGGAAACGTGTGACTCACAGTTGATGGAACATTGTGATATCGTGATATCAGCCTGTGGTTTCATGTAAAGGATGAGACCTTGGATCCCAACACGAAACATGAAGCCACAAGCTCCTTTCCAATCCGTGGTTATAACATTAAGAGTGATGCTTCGCTGGAATGCTCTTCCTCCAACCTGTGTTCCTGGGCAAAATTGGGCATTGGCAGAAACCAATCCAACATTCCAGCATCTGATGGACTAATAGCCACTTCTCTATGGTGCCCGGAAACAGCCTTAAATCCAGTGCAAATCGTTTGCTCCTTTTCAAAAAACAAAACAGATGATAATGCCGAGGAGTAGGTGAGATATTCAAGGGACTGCTGCAAGGGCGGGGCATTGGGAGTTTAAGATCTTCTATAATCTAGTAAACTGGTGAATAGGCTCAGCTGGGCTGAATGTGTTTCCTCCTTCTGTTACTGTCATTCTATGTGAAATGAACAAGGGTGAGTATGTGGCACCATTGGAGTCAAGACACAATGGGAGGATGTACAAGCTTGTAGGATGGCTATTAGGATCAGTGAATCAACCAAGTGGAGTTGGTCACTCACTTCACGGCTGTTTGTGAGACACTGCTGTGCGCAAATAGCTGCCACAATTCCCCAACAATTTGGCAACAACCAGTGGCCAACAATTCCTCAAGAGAAAAAAAATGCTCATTCACCTCATGCCTGTTAGTAGGCCTCGCTTGTTGGGTGTGCAAATTGACTGCAGTAAATGTCCAGTCAGGAGAGTGAGTGACATGCAGAGAACCAGAAGGTGATGTTGTCCCCTGGTTACCGCTGTTCTTGTTGTGGCTTGTGTGGGCTGGTATGGCTGGGAGGTGCTGTGTGAGTTTTGGTCGGGGAGGTTTTGCAGTGTGTTATGTAGATAGTGCAGACAGCACCCACAAAGCAAAGGTGGGTGAGGGGTGAAACATGATGTGAATAGCTGAGATACCCAGTGGGCAAACTTCTTTCTCACAGATGTTGAGCTTCTCGAGAGCAGTTTTAGCTGAGCCACTGTCAGCAAGTGGTGAGGATTCCACATCCTCCTGACTGGAGACTTGTAGATGGTGGAGAGACTTTCAGGAATTCAGAGGTACCGAGGGTCTGTCCTGTTCCCGGAGTCCAGAAGCATAGGTGCTAGCACATTCCCCTCGCAAACGAGAGGACCTGGGTTCAATTCCCTGGCAGGGCGAAACCTTAGGCAAGTTTTCTTATTCCACACGTCTCTGCTTACCCAGCAGGTTGTTAGTCGATTGGCAGATCGCATTCTGGGGATAACAAACCTTTTTTAAAAAATTATTTGATCACTTAATCCACGGCTGCTGTGCTCAATTGGCTGCTGCATTTCGCCCACAAAATACACATGGGGGTGATTTGCTCCACTGAAGCTTCTTGTCAGCAACCGCCCTCCTACCCACCTCACCACCACCATCACCACCAGGATACTGAGTGATAGTTGGGTCTATGACCATTTGTTTGAATGTGATGTAATGTTTTTTTACGCTGTCCATTTTTATTAATTAAATATAGATAAGAGCATTGAACAAAACAACCATCTGGGAGGAGTGAGGAGAAAAGTGGATTAACATTGATGGAGACGTCATTTAGGCAGGTGTACTGAAGTGTTCAGTGTGAATGCTAATTTAGCTTCTTTAGCTATTCAGCTAATCAACTGCCTCTCTCTCCCAGCTACTCCTTCCGATACCGTGAGTACTTGCTACTTGAAAAGAGGTTCGTAAAAAGCAACAGACAAAGGAAAAGAAAGAGAGTTGATAAAACTGAATAATAAAATCTGGTAACAATGGCCATTATTCACCACAGAGCCTTGCCAATGAGGATAGCAGACTGGTCACCCACAAGGGCATCACTGATGTCTGGAGGAGGAAATCTGGTTCCAAGGAAATCCCTCTCAAATGGGAATTGGATATGTACTTGAAAAGGAAGATTTGCAAGGCAATGGGGTAAGAGCAGGGGAGTGGGACTAGTTGGACAGTTCCTTCAAAGAGTTGACACAAGCACGATGGGCTGAATGGCCTCTTTCTGTGCTTTAGGATTCTATGATTTTCCCCTTCGCTGTCCCGCAGATTATACCAATAACAACACCTCAAACGCTTAGCCCTGCGCCATCTTGTGTCTTCACACACTTGGGCATCAGAGGAGCTCTGACATAATGATTATTAATTCTTGCTCAATCTCTCAGGGTTCAGAAGTCTTCTTCATCATTAAGAGATTAAGCTGGAGCTGTTTATAATCATTATCGTAGCTTCTCAGTGAGATACCTAATGTTTCTGATGCCGTTATACATTGTCTCTCCAAACAAACCATTTAATTATTCTCAATGGGTTTAGGTTTGGATTACAGAAAACTTTCTTAAGGATTAGAATTTTAAACAACTCATCTTTCTAATTCATTGTGTTGCGTATCATTCAGTCCCATTATTGCACAGGACAAAACAATCTCATCAGCACTAGATATCCATTTGAAGAGGAAGAAAAGATGTGAGGCAAGAGCAGAGCACTGTGATTAGAACAGTTAGCAATGAGCCAGCAACAGTTTTGACTCAGCAATACAGTAATAATCAATTAAGAGTTTTTAGCACTTGCTATAGTGCCTTTCATGTTGAGAGGATATATCAAAGCATTTCGTAGGATAGACTGTAAATTGTAATGACTGTATTTTCAAAGTGAACACGGCAGCCAGGTTCTATACAGCAATGTTTCACAGCCACAAAGTGAATGAATTTTACCTGGGGATTGTCAGCCAGGATATCAGGAGAAAATCCCTAATCTTTTTGAACAGCGTCATGGTATTTTTAATATCCACTTGAACGAGCAGATGGGATCTTGATTTAATGTCTCATCAGAAGGGTAGCACCTTCGACAGTGCAGCATTCCCCCAGTGGGGCTTGAACCCACAACCTCCACAATGTCGTACCAACTGACGAGGTTGACGACGAAATAAGTGAAAGACATACCTGCTCTTCTGCGATTTCTGTTCTTCTACAATTTTGCTGATCAATACTATGTAATATTTTCCACACTTGTAATCACTTCTTGCTCCTTCGCTTCACTCTGCCTAATATTGGAAAATGTGCTCTGACCTCCGTAACGACTGCAGTATTGACTTGCTGTCATGCGCAAATTTGATTCAAAGAATTTCTAAAAAGCAAATTAATTATCCTTGAAGGGCCACTATAATTCATTGTTTCCCGTGCAATGGTCGTTTGCATGTTTTAAACGCAAGTTACATCTGTTTCGGTTCTTAAAATTCACCATTGCTCTATGCAGCAACAGGTCTGATGGCCTATCAACATTGACCTCACGATGACACAGCCTCGGTGAGGAGGTAATAATAATAATCCTTGCATTTGATACAGTGCCTTATCACGTCTTCGAGACGTCTCAAAGCGCTTTACGGAATATACTGTAAAGTGAATTGACTGTATATTTTGTGGGCGAAACGCGGCAGCCAATTGCGCACAGCAGCGTCCCACAAACAGCCGTGGATTGAGGTAGACATCAGGATAATAATATAATAATAATCCTTGTCTTTTATACACCATCTTCAAAATGCTTTACAGGATCTATTGCAGTGATTGTGTGTTTTGTGGATCAGCAGCAGGCAATTTTTGCACAAACAGCCATGAAGTGAATAACGCAAATTTATCTGGGGGGATATTGGCCAGGAAGCCAGGAGAAACTCCCTTCTCTTTTCAAATAGCGCCGCAGGTTCTTTGACATCCACCTGATCAGGCAGATGGGACTTTGGTTTAACGTCTCAAATGAAGAATAGCAGCACTGAAAATACAGCGCTCCCCCTCCACCAGCATTGCACCTAGACTATCAGCCTAGACTGTGAGCGGTCGTTCCTTTTATAAATAACATCGAAAGGGGCTTGATTGAACCAATTTACTGAATAGTTACTTATTTTACTGTATTGTCTGCATGAGCGCACTGCTGCTGTGAAAGTATTTTCAGGTTCAGCTCTTTCTGACTGGATCGAGACCTTTCGTATCTCTTTTTTTCCATGAATGATATTGAATGCTCCACCCAATTAAACTCTCATGTACGTCCAAACACACTTGAACTAGCTCACGTGAACAGTATCCGCACACACGTGAATGTCACATTCTCTGAACGCAGGCCTGGCAAAGCAATATTCCTAATTCTAATAATAAGAACATAAGAACATAAGAATTAGGAGCAGGAGTAGGCCATTCGGCCTCTCGAGCCTGTGCCCCGCCATTCAATAAGATCATGGCTGATCTTCAGACCTGACTCTAATTACCTGCTCTATCCCCATATCCCCTAATCCCTCTAATTTAAAAATCTATCAGTCTCAGCCTTGAAGATGTTCAAGGACTGACATCTACAGCCTTCTGGGGAGTGAATTCCATAAATTCACTACCCTCTGAGTGAAGAAATGTTTCCTCAACACTGTTCTAAAAGGCTGAACCTTAATTTTCAGACTGTGACCCCTGGTTATAGATTCTCCCTCCAGGGGAAACAGTCCCTCTGTGTCTACTTTATCAGCCCTTTAAGAATCTTATATGTTTCAATAAAATCGCCCCTAATTCTTCTGTATTCTAGAGTTTATTCATCCCATCCTTATAGATCAATCCCCTCATCCAATTGCATTTCATACAAGCTGGGAGGAAATCTCAAAGCGCTTCACAGCACTTACTGTAAAGTGTAGTGACTATGTGTATTTTACGGATGAACACGGCACACAGCAATACCTCACAAACAGCCAAGAAGTGGATGATCGATTTTATGAGAGGAATTGATGGCCAAAACAATGGGATGTCACAAATAATGGCTTCTGATGGG
This sequence comes from Callorhinchus milii, assembly GCF_018977255.1. Lineage (NCBI taxonomy): Eukaryota > Metazoa > Chordata > Chondrichthyes > Chimaeriformes > Callorhinchidae > Callorhinchus > Callorhinchus milii. The sequence continues at coordinate 20,490,631 of NW_024704751.1, forward strand.
ATGTGGGTCACACTGACCCTGGGATCGCTGATACAATGCATTTGGAGCTAGATCGCATCAGGGTAGATATCACTGGTCGGAGCATTTATTTGCACTTTCTCGTTGTGAACAGATGCCACTAACTGGAGAAAGGGTCAGGTGTAACATGGCTGCAGGTTCCATTGCGAGCTGGATTCTTTTGTTGTGTTGATGCCTCTCTTCTGCATCAAACCAATGCTGAGGCCACCAGAACCAGACCTCTGCCGACCACTGGTCTAAGAGCAGACCTTACAGAGTTATAGGAGATTATACATGGGATTGAGAATGCCAACCCAAAGCAAAGTTCAATATGCCAAGAGAGTAGAACAGAGGTCACATGGTTTAGGGTTTACAAGGGCACTACCAGGAAGAACAGACACCAGGAAGTAGTTCTTTATTCAGAGGCTAATTAGCAACTGAAACTTGTCAATAGGCCAAGATGATGGTTTGATACTGTGTCAAAAAATAAAGAATATAAGGACATAAGAATTTGCTAGGCAAACCAAGACCAAGGTTCATCTAGTTCGCCTTCCACCATCCTGGCAGTCGCTTGACATGTCATGTCCCAAACTATATACTGTATCCCCAGATATTATTTTCTAGCTTGAACACAGAGGCTTCATGGAAGAAATCTTCATGACGTTCTGCCTTTCGTTATAAATGTAAGAAACCCGCATTTAGTCACTTAGCAAAAACATCATCCCATAAAATCATCAATTCCAGGAACGGGAATGCTTGAGTCAGGCTTTTGGTAATTTTTTCACCAATTGTTTTCCTGATAGGATTAACAGTCTCCTTTGTGCCTGATGGGTTTCCAGCAATCCTGTTGCCCTGTGACATGCTAAATTATGATAACAATTAAATCAAGTGATACGGCAAAGAGACAGCCCCATTCACCCCAACCAGACTGTGCCAGTGTTTATATTCCTCATGAGCCTCCATCCTCTTTCCCTTCTCCCTCATGTATGCATCGAGTTTCCTCTTAAATACAGGATGGTTTCTGCTACAACCACAGCTTCCGGCAGTGAGTTCCACCACCCTCCTTGTGAAGTCCTGTAGTTCAGTGGTTAGAGCACTCGCCTCACAAGCAAGAGACTCGATTCCCAGCAGGGAAAAACCCTGAGCAAGTTTCCTTGCTCCACACGCCTGATCATAATCCCTCAAGAAAAAAAGAGCAATAATAAAATTGGTCACTTCAATCCACGACTGTTTGTGGGGATGCTGCTGTGCGCAATTGGCTGCCACGTTTCACCCACAAAATATAGTCAATTCACTTTACAGTATATTCTGTGAAGCGCTTTAAGATGCCTAGAAGACATGATGAGGCGCTATATCAGATGCAAGGATTATTATTATTATTAAGTAGGAACCCGGTTGTTAGCCGATTGGTGGATCGCTTTTCTGGGAGTAATAATTCCTTCAAAAAAAATAACAAATTGGTCATTTCAATCCACGACTGTTTGTGGGACACTGCTGTGCACAATTGGCTGCCGTGTTTCGCGCACAAAATATACAGTCAATTTACTTTACAGTATATTGTGTGAAGCGCTTTGAAACATCTTGAAAACGTGATAAGGCATTATATCAAATGTGTGGATTATTATTTATTATATTATGAGACATTTCTGCTCAATTCCCTTTTAGATCAGTTACTATCTTATATTCATACCATTTCGATTTGGATTCACCAATAAGTGGAAACAGCTTATCAACATCCACCGTATTGAATCCTTTCACGATCTTAAACCAACATAATGACGCTCACAAGTGGCACAATGATAGGTTTCAGCGTGTTTACGGTTGTTTTGTTTGTGTGTTTATAAGAAAGTTAAAGTGGTTTTGCGAATGACTCTTTTTGTGGAGACTTTGCCACCCGCCTGAGGTGAACGTCAACACATTAAAGCAGTGTTTCATACCCACCGAAAGCGGTACAGCAAAGATTAGTTATCTTAACAAAACACCTTAGATTTCATCTTAACAAAATACAGTCAGTTCATATTCTGTGAAACAAATGGCCTCAAAAAATATCAGGCTCCCCACTTTGCTTCTGTAAAGAGGCTCATCTGCAGCTGAATTAATATTTATATAATTGCGAACTATGTTAGTGAGTGAGAGACAAGTCTGATCAATGGACCCCTGAAAGTCGATCAGTTGTCTCTCATACACACAGTGGGAGATTCTCCCACTTTACAGTGCAGACAGCATTGACTCTCAAGTGAAGATTACTCTTAAATCAACATCAGAGGCTGAACGCTGTGTCCCAAGAATGCAAAGGGTGACATTTGACACTGAAACTTGGGGAAAGAAGCACAAATCAGTCTTATTTACTGTCATGAAGCAGAACTTATTTTTTTCAATAAAAAGCAATATTGCCCTCAGTTTGGGGCATCGTCAGTGGACAGAGTGCGACAGAAGTGATGCTTTCTCATATCTTCTAGCTCAGTGGTTAGAGCACTCACCTCGCAAGCGAGAGACCTGAGTCTGGCAGGCGAAATGGTGGGCAAGTTTCCTTACTCCACATGCCTCTATTTATCCAGGAGTAAGTAGGAACCCGGTTGTTAGTCGATTGGCGGATCACTGTTCCGGGGATAATAATTCCTTTTAAAATATATAAAAATTGTTCACTCAATCCACAACTATTTCTGGGACACTGCTGTGGGCAATTAGCTGCCACAGTTTGCCCACAAAATATACAGTCAATTCATTTTACAGTATATTCTGTGAAGCGCTTTGAGATGTCTCGAAGAAGTGATAATAATAATCCTTGGGTTTTGCATTTTGGTAGAGCACTTTTCACATCTCTTGACGTTTCAAAGCACTTCACAGAATAGAATGTAAAGTGAATTGACTGTATATTTGTGGGTGAAATGCGGCAGCCAATTGCGCACAGCAGCGTCCCACAAACAGTCGGATTGAGTGACCAAATTATTATTTTTTTTCTTCAGGCATTATTACAGGTGCGTTGAATAAGGAAATTTGCCCAAGGTTTTGCTCTGCCGGGAATCGAACCCAAATCTCTCGCTTGTGAGGCGAGTGCTCTAACCACTGAGCTACAGAACTCCACACGATGATATATTGATAAGGCACTATATCAAATGTAAGACTTATTATTACTATCTTTTTCACGTAGCTTTCTCCTCCTGATGTTGCTGAACCATTGCCCAACCAGAAAAACAGCCAAGTTAACAATTTCAAGGGCCGTGCGCATAGCTCCAACCATCAAATTGTGTGAGGAAATAGAGCAGTCTGTCTCAGTCGGCCCAGGGATGGCCTCTGTGATGAGCCTGTGGTGGGGAACTGATGCAATCCTATCACAGCAAACACTATACATCACTATGCTGCGAGTGTGTAGAGTCTTCAGAAATCTCTGATGCAATGTAAGCCCCCACCCAGCTGATGATCACTCAATTCCCTCTCCTCTGCCCCCTGCCGGCAGACAGAGTCAAACAATCCCTATCTTCAGGCTCCATCCCACTCCCCCTCAAAACTGCTATCATCATTCACCTCCTCAAAAAAACATCCTAAATCCCTCTAATCTTATTACTGGCCCATTTCTAATTTGTCTTCCATTGTTAAAGTTCTGGAAGGTGTTGCTGCAAATCAACTTCACTCACACCTCTGCCTCCAATGCCTACTCGAGACTCTCCAGTCGAGCTTCCGCTCTGCCCAAAGCACCCAGATAGCTTGTTAAAGTCACAAAGTCCTCTCTCTCTGTGACCAGGGCTCCCTCTGCATCCTTGTTCTGCTGAATCCCTCCTCTGCGTTCAACACAGTCGACCACACCAGCCTCTTCCACCCCCTCTCCTCCCTCATCCACCTTAGCGGGACTACACCTGCCTGATTCAGGTCCTACTTAACCAATCAGCATCACTTTGTATCTGGAAACATCTTTTCTTCCTGCCCAGCACTGTCACCTGAGGGGTAACCCAACGCTCCTTCCTTTCACCCCTCCTCTTCTTCATCTACATGGTCGCACTCAGCAATGTCATCCACAGACATGGGGTAAACTTCCACATGTATACGGATGACACACAAATCTACTTTTCCTCCAGCTGCGACTCCAAGTCCACTGATGGTTTGTCAGACATCAAGGCCTGGATAAGCACAAATTTCCTGCAGTTGCTCCTTGGCTCCTGTCTACATCATCTCTCCTGCGGCTGTGACCTCCTCAACCTCCCCTGCCTATCTCTAGGATTTATTGAACAACAACAACAACAACAAGATTCCATTTATAAAGCGCCTTTCACGTCAGGAGGACGTCCCAAGGCGCTGCACAGTTGGGTCATGACCCGAGCAGGGGGGAAATGGTCAGGGTGAGGGGAGGGAAGGGAGGGAGCAAGGAGGGGGAAATGGTCAGGGTGAGGGGAGGGAAGGGAGGGAGCGAGGAGGGGAAGAGAGTCGAGAGGGGAGCTGAAGGCTTGGTCAAAGAGAAAGGTTTTGAGACCGGCCTTGAAGGAGGAAAGGGAGGAAGCGGCGAAGGCACTGGGGGATGGAGTTCCAGAGCCTGGGGGCTGAGAGGCTGAAGGCCCGACCACCGATGGTAGGGCGGTTGGGGCGGGGGACGTGGAGCAGACCAGAGCCAGAGGAACGGAGGGTACGGGCAGGTAGGTAGGGGGATAGTAGGTTGGAGAGGTAGGAGGGAGCAAGGCCGTGAATGGCCTTGTAGGTGAGGATGAGGATCTTGAAATCAATCCTCTGGGGGATGGGGAGCCAGTGGAGGCGAGCGAGGGTGGGAGTGATGTGGTCCCGAAGCCTGGTGCGGGACAGTACACGAGCTGCAGAGTTCTGAATGACCTGCAGCTTGTGGAGGGAGGTGGCGGGAAGGCCGGCGAGGAGAGAGTTCCCATAGTCCAGCCTTGAGGTGACAAAGGCGTGGACCAGGGTTTCAGCAGAGTGAGGGGTGAGGTAGTGCCGTAGTCTGGCGATGTTCCGAAGGTGATGGAAGGCGGTGCCAGTTGTAGTGCGGATGTGAGGGAGAAAGGACAGCTCAGGGTCGAACAAAACGCCGAGGTTCCTGATGGCTTTGAGAGGTGGAGAGTGCAGCCTTGGATGCTGATGGTGTCAGCGCCTGAGGTGCGGAGGCGCTGACGTGAGCCAATCAGGAGGGCCTCGGTTTTTCGCACGTTGAGCTGAAGAAAGTGAACCTGTGAGTAGGCATCAGTTTCAATCCCCAACTGTCCTTCCTACCCCACATCCAGTCCCTGACCAGGACAACCTTCCTCCACCTCCATCACATTGCCCGTCTCTGACCATACCTCACTCTCAAAGCAGCCAAAATACTCATCCATGCTTTTGTCACCTCCCACTTTGATTATTCCAATGCCCTCCTCGCTGGTCTCTCCAGCTCCACTGTCAACAAAATCCAATTCATTCAAAGCTCCTCTGGTCTCATACTCACCCCCTGTAAACTCCATCCCCCTATCACACCAGTCCTTGCCTGACTCCCTATCACAGAACGGATCGACTTCAAGATCCTCACACTGGGTTACAAATCCCTTCATGTCCTACCATCTCCCTACCTCTCCTGGCTGCTTACTCCTCATTCCACCATCCGCCACCTCCGCTCGGTTGACTCTGGCCTCCTGTGTATTCTTTGTCCCCTCTGCTCCACCATTGGTGGCTGCACTTTTGGCCACTATGCCCCAAAACTTTGGAGCTCTCACCCTCAACCCCTCCTTGCCTTGCCCCCCCCCCCTTCTCCAGTTTCACATCTCTCCTTAACACCTCCCCCCTTCCCCGACTCAGTATCAGGTTCGGCCACTGTCAAGTGCTCCGAGACCCTGCCTCACAGGAAGAGAGCTATATAAATGCAAGCTGCTGTTCTATACTAGGGTGACGTGATTAAGCTGCTGCAGAGAGAGAGAAAAAAAAACTGGATTCACTTGACGACAAAACAGAGTGGGTGAACTTTGCAGGAGAGAACTGCCTGTCAAGCTGCCATAGACTCTGGCAAATAAAGATATGGCTCTGACATACACAACAGCTGGCAGTGAGCTCAGGAGGAGCTATTTGATCCATTTGCAATGGAAACTGTTCCAATCAGCATCTGTGTCCATTTTAATTGGACTAACAACCTGCTTGAAGGAATTGTATAGCTCCGTCCTCAAGTGGATGGATTGTTTGTTGTGACAACTGCTGATGTTGACATCAGGCACCTGAACTATTGTACAATATTCCATTGGACATCATTTCAACTCCAGATTGTCTGATGAGGAATCCTCTGTACTGAACTGACAATATCATTGGGCTTGACAGAACGGGATGACCCAAAGCTGTTGTGATATTACCCTGGCTGTTATTGTTAGCCTGTTTTATTGAGAGAGTTTGTGGAGACGAGGGAAGATAAGCGGTGTCAGTCTGGCTCAGCCTAAAGCGCTTTCGCCTCTGAGTCAGATGGGTTCAAGACCCATGTCAGGACCTTGAGCTCACAGTCCAGGCTGATGCTTAATTGCAGTACTGGGGGAGCACTGCATTATTAGAGGCACCATCCTTCTGATGAGATGTCCTGTCTGCTTATTCCGGCTACTAAATTCCCCATAGCACTACTTGAAACTAAGTTGCTTCCGGTATCCAGGCCAACAATCCCTCAGTTAAAATTATTCATTCACTTTGGGCACGTTTGGGCATATGAACTAAACTGGCTACTGTGTTCACCTACAAAGCACAGTCACTATATTTCGCAGCAAAGTGTGAAGCACTTTGAGACATCATCGCCCTGATGTGAAAGGCAATATATCAAATGCAAGGATTATTATAAAGAGCGCTATGCTTTTCTCTCCTTACAATATTGCTCATAGAATATTACACTCTCTGGCAAATCCCTTCACTCCCTGGCACGTCCCTACCTCTCCGACTTCCTCACTCCCCAATTCACCACCCGGCGCCTCCACTCAACTGGCATCGGCCTCCTGCTCGTCCCTCGTACCCTCCGCCCCACCATCGGAGGTCGTGCTTTCAGCCATTAAACCCCAAAACTCTGGAACACTCTCCCTCAATCCCTCATCCTTGCCCCTTCTCTCCTCACTTTCAAGTCCCGCCTGAAAACCTTACTCTTCGACTGTACTTACAGCCACTTCCCCCCCACCGGTTCTGAATCAGTCTCCGCCAATATTAAGCGCTCTGAGACACTACTCTGTGTGGAGAGCGCTGTATAAGTGCAAGTTATTGTTGTTGTTGCTTGGTATTGATATATTCTGAGACAATATATTTAACTGAATCAGAAGAACATACGGACATAAGAATTTGCTGGCGAAAGAAGACCAAGGTCCATCCAGTTCGCTTTCCACCATCCTGGCAGTCGTTTGACGTGTCGTGTCCCAAACTGTACACTGTATCCCCAGATATTATTTTCTAACAGAAATCTATCTAATTTGTTCTTGAAACAAACACCATTTTCTGCTTCCACCAGACAGTGAAAAATAATACCTAGGGAGCCATGATGTGATTACAAACAATCATGTGATCACAAACACATGAAGCATCTGCAGGTACCAGCAAAGCTCCAGTGACCCATCATTCATAACCATAAGAGGACGAGGCTACATTGCAGAAGGACAATATCTCCGCAGGACCCAAAAACCTTTTTTTACTAGACGCCAAATCCTGCCACAGGCATTTGCCCAGTATTTTAATGTGAAGCGCTTTGAGACGTCTCAACAACATGATATGGCGTTATATCAAATACAAAGATTATTTGTATTGAACAACCTTCAAATTTCTCTAATTAAGATGAAAACACATCTTTGATGAGACAAGAGGCTTGAAAACATTGTGTTTTTTTTTACCTAGAGTGAAGGGAGGCAAAGTACTGTTACATTGATGGACTAGGATGTCAGTCAATGCTTACAATTCAGTTAATAATACCCAAAAGAGGGACTTGCTTGGCATTACAAGATAATTACCTTTAATGGTATGAAAACAAGTTTGTTTGTTGTGTATCTGTACCATATACAGATTATGTGCCAGAGAAGAGCAATATCACGATCTGTTCATTTAAGTTCAGTTGCGGGCCACAAATGCAACAATTTACATATATTTAGCACTTTTCGAGTCGGGAGGACATCTCAAGGAGCGGACGGGGGTCCCAAGAGAGATGGGGACAAGAACAGGGGCTAAAGTAGGAGAGGGGAAAGATAGCCCAAATCAGTCAGAGATAGGGATCTTACACACCTAAAACGCTTTGGGTTAATATCTGGGGAAGTCTTTTTATTCTGTGTTGTTATTAGGACAGGTTATTTAATGCCCTCCACGCACAGAATAGGTATTTAAATCTGAGATGAATTGCCCTCATTCTCACCTTTGCAAATGCTAATCTCTTCATTATTCATCTCAAATGTATCATTTAAACAGCTCATTAGCAGATAGAGTGTCAAAATTTAGTATCCAACTGATTGCAGGCTGGATAATAATAACATCCTCCTCGTATTTATACACAAGCTTTGAGCTGTCTCAAAGCACTTAATGCGATTTACAGTAAAGTGTAGTGACTGTTTATGGGATTTACTGTAAAGTGTAGTGACTGTTTATTTTTGTAGACGAACGCAGCAGACAATTTGTGCACAGCAACGTCTCACAAGTAGCCATGACCTATTTTAACTTTAACATCCACCTGAATAGGTACAACAGGACTTCAGTTTATCATCTCATCTGAAGGATGCAAAGGAGATTTACCGGAATGGTACCAGGAATGAGGGACTTGAGTTATGTGGAGAGACTAGAGAAGATAGGATTGTTCTCCTTGGGAGATTTAATAGAGGTGTTCAAAATTATGAGGGGATTTGACAGAGTGAACAGGGAGAAACTGTTTCCTTTGGTGAGTGGTTCGGTAACCAGAGGATACAGATTTAAGATAGTTGTCAAAAGAACTAGAGGGGAGAAAGTTTTCACACAGCAAGTTGTTGGGATCTGAAATGCACTGCCTGAAAGGGTGGTGGAAGCAGATTTGATAACAACTTTCAAGAGAGAAGTAGATAGATAATTGGGGAAGACAAATTTGCAGGGTTATGGGGAGAGAGCGGGGGGTGCGATTGATTTGGATAGCTCTGCTCTTTCAAAGAGCCGGCACAAGCACGATGGGCCGAATGACCTCCTGTGCTGTATGATTCTATGATTCTAAGGACAATACCTCCAACAACGCCAGTCTCCTCCAGCGTTGCTCTGTTTTGGAGAGGCAAACTAGCCCGGGAGCTCAAGGCCCTGATATTGGGCTTGAACCTACACTTTCTGACTCAGAGGTGAGAGTGCTGCCAATTGAGCCAGGCTGGCAGCTGGCTGATTTAACAGCTTTTTTTCTTGAAGGATTATTATCAGGAGTGTGGAGCAAGGAAACTTGCCCATGGTTTCATCCTGCCGGGAATCAAACCCAGGTCTCTCGCTTGCAAGGCGAGTGCTCTAACCACTGAACTACAGGATTCCACAATTCACCCTCCATTGCATCCCTTCTCTACCAGTTTAAGATCCACCTTAAAATCTACCTCTTTGATCATGCCTGTGGTAACCTCCTTGGCTCGGTGTCTGACCCCCATCACTGTGAAGCGCTCCAAGCCGTGAAAGGAGCTAAATAAATGCACGTTGTTCTGGTTTCTTTACTCTGCACATTGATGCTGAAGTGACAGCATTTCTGGACAATCAACTGATCAAAAACAGCTCGCGTTCGTGGAGCTATTCCATTAGGCGTCTCGCCTGGGGCAATGGGTGGCTATAATGGGAGATCTCGTCAGTGACCCACCTTGTCAGGAGCTGTGTGCCCTCAGGCTGGCTGTGATGCTTCCCTGCTTGTCTGCCACAAAAACTAAATGTGTTGGATTCGCTTCACAAAATAATGCTCATTAGAAATGAACTGAAAAGTGTTACCTGGGCTAACACAGCACCTAATCTATGCCAGAAAAATCCCTCAGACAACTATTTAGGGCATCTCATGAATCACTAGAGTGTGGGAAGCCAATCTAAAGCTGTAGTGAGTGAGTGAGTGAGTGAGTGAGTGAGTGAGTGAGTGAGTGAGTGAGTGAGTGAGTGAGTGAGTGAGTGAGTGAGTGAGTGAGTGAGTGAGTGAGTGAGTGGAGTGAGTGAGTGAGTGAGTGAGTGAGTGAGTGAGTGAGTGAGTGAGTGAGTGAGTGAGTGAGTGAGTGAGTGAGTGAGTGAGTGAGGAGTGAGTGAGTGAGTGAGTGAGTGAGTGAGTGAGTGAGTGAGTGAGTGAGTGAGTGAGTGAGTGAGTGAGTGAGTGAGTGAGTGAGTGAGTGAGTGAGTGAGTGAGTGAGTGAGTGAGTGAGTGAGTGAGTGAGTGAGTGAGTGAGTGAGTGAGTGAGTGAGTGAGTGAGTGAGTGAGTGAGTGAGTGAGTGAGTGAGTGAGTGAGTGAGTGAGTGAGTGAGTGTTGTTTGCTGACTCTGAACTGCCTTCTTGTTGGTGTATGTAAACAGGTTGACATACTGTTTTACACTGCCTTCTCCCAAATCCATGACTCTTCACAGCTCAGCTGCAGTGTTTCAGCATCTGTGACCAACATCTCCTCATCGCCTGACAACCCCAACCATGCTTTGGCCACTGGTGAGACAATATGCAGAACAAAGTCATGTCCACTTCCCAGAAAAAAAATCATCAGCGTTCAACCAACCTAGAGACAGGTTTTGTGCTTATTACCAGACTTTTAATCCTCCAGTGCAGTACTGGGGGAGCGCTGCATTACTGGAGGTGTCATCCTTCGGATAAGAAGTGAACCAAGGTTCCATCTGCCTGTTCAGGCGGATGATCCCATGGCACTATTGGAAATGAGAAGAGCGTTTCTCTCTCTTAGTGTCCTGGCCGACCATCCCCCAAATAAAATTGGTCATTCAATTCATGGCTTTCTGTAAGCTATTATTTTGTGCAAATTGGCTGCTGTATTTGCCTACAAAATACACAGTCACTACACTTCATCATAAAATCCTGCGAAGTGTTTTGAGACATGTTAACAAATTGATAAAGCACTGTATTGAATGCAAGGATGATTATTATTATTGTGAAGTGTGGTGGGCGGGGGTTGTTGGTGTGATGTGTGGGTATGTGGTGGGGGGTTGCACATGAAATGCGAGTGGAAGGTTAAGAGGCAATCAATAGACATGGATGCTATGCCAGTTGCATCATAACACAGTGCTGTGTGTCTGCTTCCACAGCAGTTAATTAAAGCAGCAAAGAAAAGTTATAGTCTGCATGAACCCAAAGCGCAGAGGGCAGGAATAAACAGCATTGCAGGACATCACCCAAAGCTTCTCAAATATAGTTAGCAGGGATACAGTGATAATGCGGAGTGCAGGCAACATTCATTATAGTTGTGAATACATTGCCCATTCAGCGCATTCAGCTCATAATGTCTGACAGGTGATTTATAGTAAAAGAAACAGCCTACGTGTGCTACCAAATCTGTCTTTAGAAAATGCAGCATGGTTAGTTACCTGAGAAATTCCATAGCAGGAAACCAACCAGCTGAATGGATGTAAATGCTACACAGATATGTCACTGTCAAGGCCTGCAGTTTTTCTCCAATATTCCATCCCATCTATTTTCGATCACAAACATGTAGGATCTGTATGTGGGAAAATAAATGAATGCCTGTCCTAGGCTGGGAGATTATTAAGAGGAAATTGCATGTAGATAATCACTAAAATAGCCTTTAACTCCCGAAATGTAGGCTTTGCCCACAAAATACACAGTCACTCCACTTTACAGTAATGTCCTACTAATATCCTGCTTTGTGTCATCCTCACGACGTGAAAAGATGCTATATCAAATGCGAGAATTACTATTGTTTGTGTTTTATGGCGACCCATCTGAACTCTTCCCTGCAGTTTATGACTTTAAAAAATACAATTCCATTTTGTAAACAGTTAATACATCTGGTCTATCTAGTGTCTTACCCCAATCGCCGAGATGTCTTAAAGCACCTCGCAGGCTTTTTCTGTGGTGACACAAGTATTTGTAAGCAAGTATGAAATCTGCAATTGACAGTGAATTTATTGTGATGGAATAATAAATGGGTTTCTTGAGTAAAATTGGAAGTGGAGCACTCTGATGATATGAGGGAATCGGAATGATTGCCAATAGCCAGATCATGAATTGAGCCCTGTTCCTTACCTGACATCCTGAGGCTATTATAAGACTCAGGACAGGCAGGATGTTGAATTAATAGACAACATATAGTGAAAAATGCACATGAAAGAACACAAACAAAATGTCATGTCTCAACTGAATTAATTTCCAGTCTTTCCTTCATGCAGCCTATAGCTTGCTCCTTGGGCAGCCTATAATCTTAATAAAATAAAGGAAACAATAATAATCCTTACATTTATGTTTCATCTACAAAAATATTCACAGACCATCCACTTTACAGTGAATCGTGTGCAGTGATTTGAGACGTCCTGCCAACGTGAAAGTCGCCATATCAAATGTAAGGATTATTATTATTATTATACAGTAAATTCCCGATAACTCGGCACTCAGTAGCAAGTTATCAGGAGTGGTGAGTTAGGCATATGTAAAAATACATAAATAAATTTGGTTAGGATATTGACAGCCCGATGACTTAAGTAGTAATGACAAGTTAAACCGGGGTCATGCTATCAGTAATTTAATGTATTATTATTTATGCTGCCTACAAGCTGTATGTCTGTACTGAGACGAGAGAAGATCAAGTTGCATCAATGCTGATGCTAGATAAAAGAACAAACTTGTTTTTATTTCTTTGGACATTCCTTGTTTTAATTAGCTCTAAAAAATGCTTTAATTAATGCCACAAATTATGTTCCATATTGTGTTCGAGATAAGGTGAAATTTCACACCATATGGATCATAAAGTGTTTTTTCCCCCTCCCCAAAAAATGTTATTTCGTTTATGGAGTAAATGGGGCACATAGACTGCAAGTGCTGAAAACCATAAGAAATATTTTTCATAAAACTACAGCTTGGAAAGGATTTTGAGTTAAGCCTTTGAGGTGTCTTGAGGATGGATTGTACACTTGACATTCAACATAATGGGACTAATAGCATAATTGAGAGAAGATGGAAGGTCCCATTATCCCAGCAATGCAGCATCTCTGCCCAAACCATAGTGGAATTAGTGTTATTAGAGCAAAAAGCCTTATTTGAGCTCCTGCCCTGATGGGTTTTGATTAGGAACCTACAGGCCAGACGAAAATTGACGAAATTGGGTTTGATGCTGAATTACTATGTAATACAAAGGCAGACGAGCACATGGGAAGCAGCAGAACAAACTCACTTTATTTCCTGTAAAAAAAACAGAAAATAAAACTTCACCATCATTACCGATTGCCTCTCCGAGTTCCACCTTGTGTGACTCCCCAATGCCTCGTCCTGTCTACCTCTTGACCTGTTCAAAGCAGCTCCTGGCCAGCAACTTATGATTTGTTCTGTGATGCAAAATTATTTAGTTCATTCAAATTGAGTACTTAGCTGTGTAAGTAGTGAACTCTGCTTCAATTTGATTTTGTGTGTGTGTGCGTGTGGGCACACGTGTGAGTATGTGCATATTAATGAGATGTAGAGCTTGAGTTGGAACTGTTTGTTTTCTCGCCTTATTGAAACTGACTTTGTTCCTATCTGTGTCAGCTACGGGGGTATCAGCTTGGCTCCCTTGGCAGGACTCTCGTCTCGGAGTTGGAGGTTGTGGGTTCAAGCTCAAGTTACATCAATGGGACGTGGAACTCATACAGTCTATGCTGATGATCCAATAATATAATAATAATAATTCTTGCGTGTGATACAGGGCCTTATCATGTCTTCGAAAAGTCTCAAAGTGCTTCACAGAATATATTGTGAGTGCATTGACTGTATATTTGTGGGCAAAACACGGTAGCCAATTGCGCACAGCAGCGTCCCACACACAGTCGTGGACTGAAGTGACCAATTTATTATTATTACCCCCGAAAAAGCGATCTGCCAGTTGACTAACAATCAGGTTCCTACTTACTGCTGGGTAAACAGAGGTGTGTGGAGCAAGGAAACTTGTCCAAAGTTTCGCCCGCCCAGGAATCGAATCAAGTCTCCCGCTTGCGAGGCGAGTGCTCTAACCTCAGTAGCTACAGGACTCCAAAGCAGTGCTGCATTGTCGGAGGTGCTGTATTTGCATGAGATATCGCTTTGAGATGTCATCCTACAGGGAAGGTCCTGTAGGAGATATTTGGTTCCCAGTAGATAGTTCAAAGATTGAACAATGAATCTTGACTTTATTTGTACAGTCCAAAGTTCAATTCTGATCCGTTTTTTTACATCAGAAGAACAAATAGTGTGGAACTTTGACATTGAGAAACTGACCTATTTGCTAAAAATAGCTGGAACCAAAATGCTGTCTTTTCATTTGAATACCTTACAAGCATTTCCCTGGTTCTCATCCTGTGAATTTTCATTTCACACCTGACAAATTTTTCTTCCCATTTGCAAAGCGTTGTGAAGCCTGAGGCCTTCCAAATTTTATGCATTGAAAAACGGTAAAAATAAAATCAATTGACTGGGGTGGTCAGCGAAGCATCGAATGGCATCGAGTTACTGTTGGGCAGGAAGCGTGCAACTGCTTGACAAACCCATTGTAAGGCAATCCTCGTGTATCTCTCAACGGCAAAATGTCCAGCGGTGTTTGCAGAGTCACACAGAAACAGGTAACAATTCAGACTGACCAATCCACATGAGCCCCCTCCCCTCCCATTCCCCTCTCCTTACACCCCTCGATTCCCAGTTCACTTATATATGTATAAGCATTCATCCTCAAAATACGCAGTCACTCCACTTGACTGCGTAATATATCCCGTGAAGCGCTTTAAGATGTTTTGACAATAAAATAAAGCGAAATGCAAAGATTAAGGACTAAGATTAATGTTCCTCTTAAATACAGTGAGTTCCACATTCTAACTACCCTCTGCATGCAGAAGTTCCTCCTAAGCTCCTGATTAGATCCACTTGTATTCATGACTATCTTATATTTTATATCCTCTAAGTTCGGACTCACCAACAAGTGGAAACAATCTATCAATTTCTAACCTCATTCCGTGATAAATTGAGGAATTCGTTAAGTTCTTCGGGACACTACCCAGCATGAAGGGCACTATATAAATACAAGTTGTTGTTGTAACTCTAGTTGGGTACAATTATTGATCAAAAGGTTATGAAGACTTGTATTTTCGAACGCCCTTTGTCTTCAGGTTAAAGTGGGGACTGACAGAGAAAAGAAACAGACGTGACTGATTTACTAACACGATCACATTCCAATGCAAGTCCACAATGGACGTGCAGCTCCTGGGGCTGGAACAGCAAAGGGGAAAGCAGAAATCGATTTGATGTAACACATTGATTACTTCCCCACTTGTCGGGAGCAAGCTTTCGGGAATCCGGTTTCGGAATCCGGGGGTTTGAAATGTCTGTCACTCGATAGCAAAGTGAGAAATGATGTTGAGTCAGTTGAAAAAAAACATTGGTCACTCAATCCACGACTGTTTGTGGGACACTGCTGTGCGCAATTGGCTGCTGCGTTTCGTCCACAAAATACACTGTCAATTCACTTGACAGTGTATTCTGTGAAGTGCTTTGAGACGTCTTGTGATAAGGTGCTATATAAGGATTATTATTATTTGATAGCGCCAGCAAGAGTGAGTTTGCAAGGTACACAATGAAACCAATAAAATAACAATAGCTCGTAATAATCCTTACACTTGATATTGTGCCTTTGACATGAATAAGACTTCTCAAAGAGCTTCACAGGCTTCACAAGGTTTTGACAGGCGAGATAAGGAAAAGCTGTTTCCGTTGGTAGGTGTGTCTGTGACTCGTGGTCACAGTCTTAAGATATCTACCAAAAGAAGCAGAGAGGAGGTTATAAGAAATTTTTTCACTCAACGAGTTGTTAGAATTTGGAATGATCCGCCCGAAAGAGCAGTGACGTCCGATTCGATAACAGCTTTTAAGAGAGAACTGGACAGGTATCTGGAGAAGACGGGTTTGCAGGTTATGGGGAGAAAGCTGGTGAGTGGGGTTAGTGAAAGTGATGCTCTGTCAAAGAGCCGCACAGACTCGAATGGCCGAATGGCCTCCTTCTGTACCGTAACATTCTATGAATCTATGAATCTATGAATTCACCATAAACTGTAGTGATTGTGTGTTTTGTATCCTTCTGCCACTGAAATGTGTTTGATTCCATTATATTTATTTACGCAGCACTTGAAAGTGAATGAAGGCCAGACGACCGTTTCCTTCAAGTTGCTTTCTTGAATAATAACAATAATCCTTCTATTTGACATGGCGACTTTGGTGTCATGAGGACGTTTCAAAGCCCTTCAAAGAATTTACTATAAAGTGTGGTGACTGTGGATCCTGTCAGCAAACAGGTCATCCAATACTTCTGGGAACTGGAGATGAGTTTCTAAAGGAACAGCAATGGGGTGAAATTGTATTTCCTCCTGTGTACAGTGACTGACAGTATCCATGTTAGTAAATTCCATGTGTTTAGGGCAGGATGGAGATTTCACCTCAGCATTCACGTCTTGGTCTCAGCTCCTCGCTGCAGGATTCTGGCTGGAACCACAGAGATAAACATCGAGAATTTTCATTGAAAACCTTGAGGCAAATCCCCGGAATGCAGTGAGAAGCGAGCGCCTGACCCCTGCTGGTTGAATGGGAGGGGGCGCGAGAGAGAGAAAGAGAGTTTACAAAGTGCATACATATATATATATATGACTCAATATAATATCAACAACCCTTACATTTGATACAGAGTCTTTCAACTTGAGAGGATGACTCAAAGCGCTTCATGGGATTTATTGTAACGTGCGGTGACTTTTTTGTGGGCGAAAGAGGCAGCCACATTGCACCACAGCAATGTCCCACAAACAGGCATGGAACAAATGACCAATTTTGTCTGAGGAACTGTTGGTGTACCATTGTATTTTCCCTTCGAATAATCCCCTCCAAAAAAATAAAAAAATAATAATAATTTGGTCGCTCAATCCCCAGCTGTTGTGCACAATTGGCTGCCGCGTTTCACCCACAAAATAATAATGATAATAATCAATAATAATAATTTTTATTATTATTATCAGTGTGAAAAATGGTTTGGGTTTTGAAATTGAAACCTTACGAGATTTCCCTTTCACTACAGACCTCCTTGTCTGACAATGACATGTTGGTTTGCATAAATCATCAGCTCCTTTGCTTAATTAGCTTGTCCATGCAAACTGCCACTTAGACCTGACAAGCAGTATTCAATGTGAAAGGCTATTCAATTCATAAATGTGGAGTACAGTCTACAGTGAGGCAAAGGTTAATTATATTTCTTTGATCCACCCAACACAACAATCATATATATATGTGTATGGCAACTCTGTGATAATAATAATCCTTGCATTTGATGTAGAGTCTTATCGTGGTATCAAAACAGCAACAATAACAAATTACATTTGTGTAGCGCCTTTCACCTTGGGAGGATGTCCCAAGGCACTGGACAGTCTCACGTGGCTTGACAGGATTTACTGTAAAGTGCAGTGACTGTGTTGTGTTGCAGGCTAACGTGGCAGCCAGTTTGCACACAGTAACATTCCTACACAAAGAGCCATGAAATAAGTGGCTGATCAATTTTATCTGGGGGCAATTCCAGATAAATTGGCCGGGAAACTGGGAGAAACTCAGGATCTCAGAGATTTTGACTGTGGCAGAGCTTGACGCCAAGCCAGGGAGAGTGGGGGAGGTGACCGTAGGTAAGGTCGAAGAGGAAGGTGATTGGAAAGCAATGATCTTCTCATTAACACGTTTATTTCCCGTTATAAACACATGGTGCACATACACTGCGCTGTATTTTCGACGTGACAGATCCTGCTTTTTGTTGAAGCAGCATCGTACTTAATTGCAAGACATGCTTAATAGTCTAATAGGTTCAATTCTTGTTTCTTTGATTTTCTTTTTCCTTCCCATTATTTCCAAGGCAAACATCATTTAGTTCACTGAATATATTTATTATGCATGAGATCCTCCTTCCTATAAATGTTTGGCCTATGGATCAATTTCAGAGGGGAGGTGAGAAGAAATTTTTTCATGCAGCGAGTTGTTCGAATCTGGAACGCATTGCCTGAGAGGGCGGTCAAGGCCGATTCGATAACAACTTTTAAAAACGCGGTGGACAGGTATTTGAGGAGGACGGGTTTGCAGGTTATGGGGAAAGGGCCGGGGAGTGGGATTGACATTAATTGCTCTATTCGAAGAGTCGGCACAGACTCGATGGGCCGAATGGTCTCTTTTTGTGCTGTACGATTCTATGATTCTATGATTCCCTCTGCATCAAATTCAGTGTGGTTTCCTGATTGGATTAATAACAATCATTGTAATGTTGACCTAATAGTGGTGCCACACTTAAAAAAATAACTGCTGAAATAGAAACAAATGGAGAGTTCTTGTTTGGTGCATGGTGATTATTCTCTTCAGCCTTCCCGTTGCTTGCATTTTTTGCTCCCTCCCTCACTTTGTTCAGGGTCGGTGTCAAGACCTAGACCTTTGATTCACTTTCGATGATGCTTTCCCTCCACACCTCCCTCGGCTCCCACTCTCTCTCCCTCCCCCCTCCCCGCAGCCAATATTGTTAAGCACCTCAAGGTGTCCTCCTGCCATGAAAAGCATTGTATAAATGTAAATTTACATCACACTTAGAGCGAGGAAGTCCTTCTCGGGATCTATGAATGAGATGCTAAATTGATGTCCCATCTGCCTGTTCAGGTGCATGTTAACATCTTGCGCACGCCACAGTCAAGTGCCAACATCCTGTGTCACTAATCAAAAAAGAGAAGTGAGTTCCCCCTGGAGTCCTCGCCAAGAATCCTCCAGATAAAATTGGTCCTTCACTTGCTGGCTGTTTGTGGGACGTCGCTGTGCCGAAATCGCCTGCCTCGTTTGGCTACAAATACACAGTGATTGTACCTTACAGGAAATCTTGCATTGACATGATCAGTCACTATATCAAATGTGAAGATTATTTATTATTATTTCTATAGCTGTAGTTCAGGTTCCCGTGTACATCAGCATTTGGTCTGAGATACATAAATAAATGCTAATTGGGAATGAAGGACCATTTTTCAAATATGTTCTTTAAATATGATGATGACTGCCTGTTGTTATGAGTTCATTAAGTAGAGGGCAGCGAGCAATCTATAATGCTTTGGGTGACTTTGTAAATTATGAATCTTTATTTATAGTAAAGTTCCAGCCATTAATTTTAGAGGGAGGAAAATAGAGATGAAAGCAGCTGCAGACTCATTATAATATTAGCATCTATAATGTACTCAAGTCAGGTCCATTTGAGGTATAACAATAATAGCACCACAATGGTACATTAGTTCAGTAATGACACCTATTTAGTCAGTTTTGTAAAACTAAACCTCTGAATCCTTATGGCAACTTAAAACCCAATGAATACCGTGTTGCCTTCTCCTTTCATGGATTTGATTTTAATGAAGATGGAGGAAATGTATTTCATAATAGTTTTCCTTTTGCCTTTTTGTTTAAACGCTAAAAATAAATTCCTTGGCAGTTTTCAAAATGGATCCACTTCTAAATTGGGCTCTGGGCCACTACCCTGCACTATATAAATGCAAGTTGGCCTCGTCGTAAATCCTGCTCAAATCTACATGCAGGAAGTTCCCTTCAAATTGATGGCTATCACTCAGTAATAATAATAATAATAATAATAATACTAATAATAATCCTTGCATCAAAGAGCTTCACAGGATTTACTGGAAAGTGTAGTGACTGTGTATATCATACGCGAATGCGGCAGGCAATGTCCCACAAACAGCTGTAGAGAGAGTGACCAATTTTATTTGGGGGATTGTCAGACAGGCCACTGGGAGCGAGAAACTCTCTCCTCTTTTCGATTAGTGCCACCGGATATTTAAAGTCCCCTTAAACAAGAGGGTGGGGCCACGGTTTAACGTCTCATCCGAACCTTAGCACCGCCCTCAAATGCAGAGCTCCGCCCCTCGCATTGGAGAATCAGCCTCACGTCAACTTGAGCTCAAAGCTTTGACGTGGTGGACGGCTTGAACCCATAACCATCTGTCTCACAGGCGAGAGTGATACCGAGTGAGCCGGGCTGACTACTCAAGTAAACAGCCAGGCTTTATGTTTTCTTTGATCAAAATGGTTAATAAATCTCGCAAAATGGGGTGCGCAACCCCAGAAATGCAGAGTTCGCAACGGTGAAGGGACTGCGTGTGAACGGGATCTGCAATTGGTTTGCAAAGTGTAATTTACAAAGTTGAATTGATCTTCCATTCCAAGCGCCTGGAGCTATTGCCCCTGACCTTGACTTTAATTCATCAGGAAGTAGTTTGTATTGTTGGCTGGAATGGACCACAATATTGATGAATCGCTCATTGATAGGCTTTGATATTGCTGAATATTTCTTCTAACCTTTGGGGACAGGAGTTCCTCCCACGGCATTGGCCAATATTTACCATCGATCTTTGTGGTCATTCCTGTCTTCTTAAAGGAATTCTGAACTCGGTCATTATTTTTGTTAAATAAGGATTTTATTGAAACGTTCACGGAATAAACAGCTCAAATGAGTTCAATCATGAAGACGGATGAATCTTGTATACACTGATTTAACTGGGTTCATTCGCCACTGAGACTGGGTAACAGTGCTGGATGATTTAGTCAGGCGAGCAGTATACAGCTTCCTTGATTTCCTATTCACAGCTGGGAATTCCAAACCATCATTAAATAATTATTATACATAGTCAATTCACTTTACAGTATATTCTGTGAAGTGCTTGGAGACGGCTTGAAGATGTGATAAGGCGTTGTATCAAATACAAGGATTATTATTGTTATTAATAATTATTATTTAATAAAATATTTAACTTAATGAATAATATTTTTTCAAAAAAATCTTAAATAAGGAATATTATTATTATTATTATACCTTTTCTAGTCTAGTCGGTTTACATCCACTTACCTGTTGCTTGTACTTTTCCCTCCAGAAGACTGGAGTTTTTTATGGTTTCGAGATTTAAGATCTTAAGTTTAGCCTTAACTCGGAAGCCTTTTTCTATAGCTCTGCCAAAAGCCCACAAAATACACACAATCACACACTTTAGAGCAAGGTGCTTTGAAGCACTTTGAGATGTTTCGATGACACGATAAGGCATTGTGAAATACAAGGATAATTATTATCAGTTTTATTTGGGGGAATGTTGGCCAGGGAGAAACTGCCTTTTCTTGTTGAGCAGTGCCAAGGGATCTTTAACATCCACTTGAACAGACACAGATGGGCTCTTGGTTTAACGTCTCATCTGAAACCTAAATAACATGAGTTCAAAGTCCCGACTTGGGGCTTGAACCCACAAGAGTAAATGTGATTTCTCGTGCACAGAGCAGAAACATGATTCCACATCTTACATTAACAGTAACAACCTTTCTCTCTCCCTCTCTTCTACTCGAGGCTCTAATCATCTTTGCACAATTATTACTAGAGTTGACGGTAATGACCATGTTGCAAATGGCAATTAGCTTCAGTAACAAGACCACTGAGGACAATAAGATAGGCGGGCTTGATCCCCTGGCATGCTATGTATAAAAATCTGAAATCGTCATTCAGCCATAACATTGAAGCTGAGGAGATGTTATTTTTGTGTGTGTGGAAATGGGCTGAAGTTGGTCTCCTTTGACATGTTGCCTGTTATCGAGACTGTGTGCTGTTTCAATTTGGTGTGGGAGTGCAACATTCCACTTGCCCTCGTCCATTCTGTTGGACTTCACAGCGATCCTCAGCCTTTCTGGAATTTTCCTTTCTCACATTTTACCGCAGCAAACAAAGCGGAAATCATTTCTGCTTAGAAACACCGGAATGTTACCTTTCTGAGCAGTTCTAATGAAATGATTCATAGGACCATGTGCAATGGACAGGTAAATTAAAACTCCAGTGCTAATGCCACTTTATGCTTTACAATATTTATATGTAAAGTAATTTTGCTTGCTGATGCATGCCCTGTAAAATGTTCAGCTAAATTAAACGGCTTCTCCCTTTCGTTCAATAGATGCACATGATTTTAATCTGCATGCTGAGTGTGTGTTTGATTTCCCCTCCTCCTTGTGTAACCTTGATCTGATGCAATTCCTAGGCTCTGTTGCCTTTGTTATGAAAATCGATCACTTTCTCAGTGATTTGTGCTGATACATATTTCAGTAAAGAACATGTGTGAGACTGAAAATCAGCCTTGGTCTTTGACACAATGAATCACTTCTGGGACTTGGATTTGAATTCAGCAAAACAACAAATTATTTTACTCCGTCTCTCACTCTCTCTGCTTTTTCTATCTCTCTATTTTATTTTCTGTCACTCTCTCAACTCAGCCCAACATCAAACTTCACACCACCTCCAGCTCCTGGGAGACAATATTGCAGAGGTATTCTCAGAACAAGATCGGTCTATTGTAAACATAACAATCCTTGCATTTCATACAAGAGTCAAAACATCTCAAGACTGTCTATTTATATAAAAAGAGAGGCAGCAGATTTGTGCAAACCAAGGTCAAATAAACAGCTGTGAATGATCAATTTAGCCGGAATTTTTGTTGGCCAGGACTTAGGGAAAAATTCCTTTCCTTTTTGAATAGTATTTCAGGATCTTTAATACCCACGGACAGGCACTGAGTGGTTTGATGCCTGATCTGGAAATGGCACCTCTGACCTCCATCCAGTTACAGCACTGATGTAACTGGAAACCACTGTGAACTGTGAAACCATAACCTTCCGACTCCCCACCTTGTGACTGAGCCAGACTGACAGGATCCATGCAGCCCCACAGTTAGTTTTGTTTTGGTTCGTTAAAAAGGATTGATTTCAAATTAAAAAGGATTGATTTGGAATTATTACAGATCTCTTACTGTGCTGCTTTGCACAGTTAATAATCTAATTTAAACCCTTTAGTATCATCGCTGATTTAATTGTTTTACTTAGGCCAGGATGCCAGGAGAAACCCTCGCTTGTTTTGAATAATACGATGGGATGTTTAATATCCATCTCAAGAGGCAGAAAAGGAACTTGTTTTATCGTTTCATCTGTAGGATGGCACCTCTGACAATGCATCGTTCGCCCCAGCACTCCACTGGAGGGTCAGCCTCGACTACATGAGTTCAAAGTCCCGATGTGTAGCTTGAACCCTCAACCTTGTGTCTCAGAGGCAAGACACCTAATCGTATAGAGTAAAAGAATCACACACACACACACAAATACTAAATTCAACATGCCTGAAACATTGACTTAAAGGTGAAATTGGATCACAGGATGAATAGAAGCCTTTCCAGTATAAAATTGTGAACAGGTTAATTTTTTTTTACAAAGTCTGATTCTGTACAGCATTCAATTGTAGGGTCTTCTGCAGACTATCAATTCAGTACAATATTCTTTCTGGCTGCATGAGAGGAAAAATCTAATCAAATTCTCTTTTGTAGAATCCATTTAGAACATCTCAAATTGAACTCAAAAGGACTTTATTTAAAGGAACCTTAATGCCTCCTATCTCAGTAATGACATCAGCTGCACACTCTGAGCTAACCGCCGTCTATTGAAGCTTTGAATTTCCTTCGCGAGATAAGCTTGAACCCAAACTTTTTAATACGAATTTAACATTATGTATAGTATAGAAGAGTGGGTCTCGATAAAATTTGGAATTATTACAGATCTCTTACTGGCATTCAACAGTAAAGTGATTCTAATGTGGGTTTGCACAATTCAATTAAAGAAAGTCTGAAATCACTTTACATTCTCTCCATTCCTCCCAGCAACTCGCTGATGACACTTAAATAATAATAATAATAATAATCCTTGCATTTGATATAGCGCTTTTCACGTCAGGAGGATGTCCCAAAGCGCTTCACAGAGCACACTGTAAAGTGAATTGACTGTATATTTGTGGGCGAACGCGGCAGCCAATTGCGCACAGCAATGTCCCACAAACAGTCGTAGATTGAAAATGACCAATTTATTATTGTTTTGGGTTTTTTGGAGGGATTATTATTGGGCTCTGTGTGGAGTAAGGAAACTTGCCCAAGGTTTCGCCCTGCCTGGAATTGAACTCAGGTCTCACACTTGCAAAGCGAGTGCTCTAACCACTGAGCTACAGGACTCCACTAAATACTCACACTTTTTAATATGAAATCTATTTATTAATTGATTAAATGTTAACCAACTTGTGATGGACGGTGCTCTATAATATTTTTGCGTGTCGGCCTAGGCTGTTGGTTGCACTGTCACTTCGGGTGAACACTGTCACCTCGAAGTCAGAAGTTGTGGGTTCAAGTTCCACATAAGGACTTTGCATCCACATAGTCTAAGGCTGACAGTCCAGTCCTGGGAGAAGTGCTATGTTGTTGGAGGTGCTGTTCTTCAGATGAGATGTTAAACCAAGATCCCATCTGCCTGTTCAAAAGGAACGCTAAGTCAGTCATCACTTCATGCTATTGGTGGGACATTGTTAATTTTGCTGTTTGTTAATTGGCTGCAACGTTCACCCACGAAACACATAGTCAGTGGAGTTTACACTCTGGTCTCTGTTTGGCTGTTTGGAGGAGCTCCACTGGCCACACAGTGATGAACTATCTTTCCCCTAAGATCTCCTGTGTGTGGGCTACTGATTTGCTGTCTACAGTAATCAGATTTATTACGTGTTTCTTTGACAGAATTGGTTTTCCTGTGTTATTGTTGTCTTCCCTTCACTGTGAGCTGGTTTAGCTGAGAGGAGCAAAAACTAAACTGTTGACTATCTCTGTCGTGCCGTGGATGCCCGTCAGACATGGAGCAGTAACACTGCAAAATCATCAATCTCCCCTTAGATTCAAATCAGATTAACTTCGCTCCAAACTTGTACACTCTGTTTCTGTCGTGTGTGTGAAATAAAACTCTGCAGACTAATAGTTCACTGAGTCTCTGAGTCAGTGTTGCACCTGGGAGCCCTTCCACAGAGACAGTAGTAAAGAATTACAATAATAACCCTTGCATTTGATACAGTGCCTTTCACATTGGGAGGACATCTTAAAGCGCTTCATAGGATTTATTATCAAATGTACTGACTGTGTATTTTGTGGGCAAACACAACAACCAACTTATGCACAGCAATGTCCCGAAGGCTATGAAGTGAATGATCAATTTTATTTGCAGGATTATTGGCCAGGACATTGGGAGAAACTGTCTTCTCTCTTCGAATAGTGCATTGGGATCTATAACATACACCAGACTGACAAGAGTTTTAGTCCGAGCGGTACATGTATCATCAGCCTGTCACAGTTGGTAGCACTCTGACCTCTGATTCAGAAGGTTGTGGGTTCAAGCCCCAATTTGGGACTTGGAATCACATCATACAGCTGTATCCAGGGCTCAAACACTCTGACTTGACAACACCAACACCAACTTGGATTTATATAGCGCCCTCCATGTCGGAGGCATCTCAGAGTGCTTTACAGTAACGGATCCTGGGATTGAGCCAGGGGGAGGGGGAGGAAGTGACCAAAGGCGTGGTTGAAGAGAAAGTTCTTCAGCAGGGACCTGAAAATAGGAAGAGAGGGAACGAGGCGAAGGGAGTGAGGAAGGGAATTCCAGAGCCTCGGGGCATAGTGGCTGAAGGGTGGAGCGGAGGACTCGAGGGACGAGGAGGAGGCCAGACCTGGAGGAATAAAGGCAACGGGTACTGTTTTGAGGAGAGAGGAGGTCAGAGAGGTCGAGAGGTGCAGAGGAGTGGAGGGATTTGAATACAAGGGTGAGGATCTTGAAGTCGATCCTCTCTGGGACAGGCAGCCAGTGCAGTCTGGCCAGGACTGGGGGGATCGGCGAGCGGAGTTTGGTGCAGGAGAGAATGCGGGCGGCAGAGTTTTGAATGATCTGGATTTTATGGATGGTAGTGGATGGGAGACCGGCGAGGAGGGCGTTAGAATAGTCCAGCTGAGAAGTGACAAAGGCATGGACCAGGGTTTCAGCGGCTTTCGGAGAGACGTATTTGCAGAGACGGGTGATGCATTGGAGGTGGAAGAAGGCGGTGCTGGTGAGGGACCGGATGTGGGGGAGGAAGGATAATTGGGGGTCGAACCTGACGCCTAGGTTGCGTATGGGTTTGGAGAGTTTTAGGGGGAGGTCGGGTAGGTGGAGGAGGTGAGAGCCATGAGATTTTAGATGTTGACGAGAGCCAAAGAGGAAGGCTTCCGTCTTGTCAACGTTCAGCTGAAGGAAATTTGCGCTCATCCAGCTACTGAGATCTGACAGGCAGCTGACAGAACATCAGGGGACTGGGGGTCGCAAAGAGAGGTAGAAAAATAGAGTTGGGTGTCGTCTACGTACTTGTGGAAATGTACCCCGTGTCTGCAGATGACATCCCCAAGAGGGAGCATGTAGATCAGAAAGAGGAGGGGGCCAAGGATGGATCCTTGGGGTACGCGCAGGTAACCGGGTGAGAGCGGGAGGAGAAGATGTTTGTACAGATGAACTGCTGGTGGTTTGTGAGGTAGGACTCGAACCAGGTGAGTGCGGTCCCACTGAGGTGGATGACGGTGGAAAGGCGATGGAGGAGGATGGCGTGATCGACTGTGTCGAACGCTGCGGAGAGGTCCAGGAGGACAAGGAGGCAGAGGGAGCCCTGGTCACAGATAGAGAGGATGTTGTTTGTGACTTTCACAAGCGCAGTCTCTGTACTGTGGGCGGAAACCGGACTAGAGGGGTTTAAATAGGTAGTGGGAGGAAAGGTGTGCGCGAAGTTGAT
Organism: Callorhinchus milii; assembly: GCF_018977255.1. Lineage (NCBI taxonomy): Eukaryota > Metazoa > Chordata > Chondrichthyes > Chimaeriformes > Callorhinchidae > Callorhinchus > Callorhinchus milii. The sequence goes on from NW_024704751.1 coordinate 20,517,414, forward strand.
TGACATTCATGCTGACACTCCAATGTGGTGCTAGGGATCTGTTGAGTGTTGGAGATGCCGTCCTTCAGATGAGATGTTGAAACCAAGGTATCAACTTCCTCTTCTGATGGATATTCATGATCCCATGGCACAAAAAACAAGGGAGATTCTCTCTCCCCGCATCCTACTGAACAATCTCCCAAATAAAATCGGTCGCTCATTCCATGGTTGTCTGTGGGACTTTGCTGCCGCGTTTCGACCACAAAATACACAGTTCATCCTGTGAAGCGCTTTGAGACGTCTCGAAGACGTGATAAGGCACTATATCAAATTCAATTATTATTAGTAGTAGTAGTATTTGTGCGAGAGGAATTATAATACAAACCTCTTAAGTTTGTGGAGTGCTGTATCTCAGTGGTTAGATCACTCGCCTTGCAAGCGAGATACCTGGGTTCAATTCCAGGCAGAGGGCGAAACCTTTGGCAAGTTTCCTTACTCCACACACCTAATAATAATCCCTCCAAAACAAAACAATAATAAATTGGTTATTTTCAATCCACGACTGTTTGTGGGACACTGCTGTGCGCAATTGGCTGCCGTGTTCGCCCACAAATATACAGTCAATTCACTTTACAGTATATTCTGTGAAGAGCTTTGAGACATCGAGAAGACGTGAAAAATGCTGTATCAAATGCAAGGATTATTATTATTATTATTATTATTACACTGATGTATCCGACAGGACAGATGCATATGACTGGAAATCGCATACTGTAGTTAAGAGATTTTCTGCATCAATTGGAGTGCTGGTCATTGGTATATCCAGCAAGCGGTGCAAATCAGTGGTCTCCAAGCCTTAGCCCTTGCCAACCTGCAGCTAATCCTTTACTGAATTGGGTAAACAGGATGTATGCCTTTTGGGAAAGAGAGAGAGAGAGAGAGAGTGTGCATTCCATTCTAGATATGGAGATTCCCATGTATATTTGACATACATGGAACTCTCAGTCTGAGTTGGATACTCTTAAGTACAGTGATGGGTTTCTGCATGTGTCAGACACCCAGCTGAGCAAAGAAAAATAAACGATAATGAGTTAACAGAAATTGGTGCTCGCCAGTTGAACAGACGCACTTGGAGAAAGGGACTGCTTGCTGAGGGACAAGTTCGCCATTCATTGCATTGGGGAAGGAAATAGAGGGAGGCAACGTGGCTGTGTTAGAGGGAGATTGAAAGATTGGAATATGTCCATGATTAGCACAATTGTCAGTCAATAATTGAGGCGATCAATGAAAGGATAAATAAATGTTAGTAGAGTTGACAATGACCCTTTAGATCACTGTGTGGGCTGAATTTTTGAACTACAATGCACTGTTTGTTGTAGCCACAACTCTGGGAACAAATAATAGAGCAGGGATTCTGTGTGAGTCCCAAAGAAAGTAATCTTAACAGAGAAAGCTTTGTATATCAACATCCACTTACTGTCATCCACTGTAATGACAGTCCATTGGTGTCCGTGTAGCTAAAGAGGTTTTAACATGAAGCTCGAGGCTTTGAATGTTTTCCTGCTGTTTCTGTGCAGTGGAAAAACCTGAAGATGGTGGGAGGTCCAGAGCTGTGACCTTCTTCAATGTTTGCACAACATCTTCTGGTTATGGTTTGCAGTTTGCGATTTCCCATTCCTCACTGCTCCAGTGTATGATTGGCTTCTGAACATGTACATGTACATGTCCTGTAGCTCAGTGGTTAGAGCACTCGCCTTACAAGCGAGACACCTGGGTTCAATTCCAGGCAGAGGGCAAAACCTTGGGCAAGTTTCCTTACTCCACACAGAGCCTAATAATAATCCCTCCAAAACAAAAATAAATTGGTCATTTTCAATCCACGACTGTTTGTGGGACATTGCTGTGCGCAATTGGCTGCCGCGTTTCACCCACAAATATACAGTCAATTCACTTTAAGTATATTCTGTGAAGCGCTTTGAGACGTCGAGAAGACGTGAAAAACAAATATCATATGCAAAGATTAAATTAAATTTAAACATGGAGTGAGCTGAGAAAGACACATCTTATTCTTGTTTTTTTTATCTTGAGGAAGGGATTCCTCTTAAGGGATTGTCACTACAAAAACTCACAGTCACTGCACTTTTCAGAAAATCCCACAAAGCACTTCCAGACATCCTCCCGACTTTGTGACATCCTCCCGTTGTGATGCAAGGGTTGTTCTGCTGTTGCGAATCTTTGTGAACTGTATACAAAGGTGACCTTGGAGGAGATCTGTGTGCAGCTATTTAATGGAGAAAGTCCTCAGCAGGATTTAGGACCTGAGAAATCCCTTGCATTGTCTCTACTCCTCAGTGTTGGGAACAAAGGAATTATGTCAGTCTCTTCACAGATGGTTCTCCAACTATTTTCCTCTCTCCCACACTCCCTCCCCACTCCCTGCTGAGTACTGTATTTGCTGGCTCTCAATGATTACAATGGATTTGTTAATGCTCCCCTGTGGAGCTTTGCAAATAAGATTATTAAAGAAAAATGAGAGGAAATGAGGACGAGCCATCTCCTGTGCCTACCACAGCACTAAATTCCCATTTGCAATCAATATAATGCTCTCCAAATGTTCCCACCTATTATAAAATCAAACCATACGCTGACTCTCACATATTGCAACACAGAAGGAGGTATTCAGTCACTCAGACCCTCTGATGGTGCTCACTCTCCCACAGAGCTCAGCAACTTCTGTCCCAATTTCCTGCTCTTTCCCCCATTACCTTTTCCTACCTTTCCTCTTACCCCAAGTCTTGACTCTTGCCAACCTGTGCCTAATACTTTCCGGAATTAGGTAAGCGGGATGCTTCCCTCCAGGGAGAGAGTGCATTGCATTACAACAGTCTATCTCTGGGATTTCCATGTGTAGGTGGGATGCATCAAGGGAATTCGCTCCGCGGTCACTTCCCCTCCAACATCCGCCAACCCCCCACCCCCTCACTCCCACACTCCGACTGCTACCCATCCTCCCCTACTCACTTTTGTACCCGTTGCCCCACCCTCTGTCACAAAACTCATCCTATCCCTAAAACCAACCACCTGCTCCCTTGACCCCATCCCCACTCCACTCCTTATCTCCCAGCTCCACTTTCTTGCCCCACATATCAACCTGTCCCTCTCCTCTGGCTCTGTCCCCATTCCCTTAAAAACTGCCACCATCACGCCCACCCTGAAAAAACCCTCCCTTGATGCGTCGCAGCTATCAAGCTACCGGCCCATCTCCAACCTCCCCTTTCTCTCCAAGGTCCTGGAAAGAGTTGTCGCCTCCCAACTGCGCTCTTTCCTTTCCACCCATTCTCTTTTCGAACCCCTTCAGTCAGGTTTCCGTGCTGCCCATAGCACAGAAACTGCCCTGGTCAAGGTCACCAATGATATCCTGACCATCTGTGACCAGGGCTCCCTCTGCCTCCTCGTCCTCCTCGACCTATCGGCAGCATTCGATACGGTCGACCACGCTATCCTACTCCACCGCTTGTCCTCCCACCTCAACCTTCAAGGCACTGTCCTTGAGTGGTTTAGGTCGTACCTTTCTCACCGTCTTCACTTTGTCTCGACGAATGGCTTCTCCTCCACCCCCCGTACTGTCTCATGTGGTGTCCCTCAGGGCTCTGTCCTCGGTCCCCTCCTCTTCACCCTCTATATGCTCCCCCTCGGTGACATCATCCGCAGACATGGAGTTAACTTCCACATGTATGCGGATGACACCCAACTCTACCTTTCCTCCTCTACTCTCAACTCCACGACCACCGATGTCCTGACAGCTGCCTGTCCGACATCGAGTCCTGGACGAGAGACAACTTTCTTCAGCTCAACGTGCGAAAAACCGAGGCCCTCCTGATTGGCTCACGTCAGCGCCTCCGCACCTCAGGCGCTGACACCATCAGCATCCAAGGCTGCACTCTCCACCTCTCAAAGCCAGTCAGGAACCTCGGCGTTTTGTTCGACCCTGAGCTGTCCTTTCTCCCTCACATCCGCACCACAACTGGCACCGCCTTCCATCACCTCCGGAACATCGCCAGACTACGGCACTACCTCACCCCTCACGCTGCTGAAACCCTGGTTCACGCCTTTGTCACCTCAAGGCTGGACTATGGGAACTCTCTCCTCGCCGGCCTTCCCGCCACCTCCCTCCACAAGCTGCAGGTCATTCAGAACTCTGCAGCTCGTGTACTGTCCCGCACCAGACACCGCGACCACATCACTCCCACCCTCGCTCGCCTCCACTGGCTCCCCATCCCCCAGAGGATTGATTTCAAGATCCTCATCCTCACCTACAAGGCCATTCACGGCCTCGCTCCCTCCTACCTCTCTAACCTACTATCCCCCTACCTACCTGCCCGTACCCTCCGTTCCTCCGGCTCCGGTCTGCTCCACGTCCCCCGCCCCAACCGCCCTACCATCGGTGGTCGGGCCTTCAGCCTCTCAGCCCCAGGCTCTGGAACTCCATCCCCCAGTGCCTTCGCCTTGCTTCCTCCCTTTCCTCCTTCAAGGCCGGTCTCAAAACCTTTCTCTTTGACCGTGCCTTCAGCTCCCCTCTCGACTCTCTTCCCCCTTCTCGCTCCCTCCCATCCCTCCCCTCACCCTGACCATTTCCCCCCTCCTCGCTCCCTCCCTTCTCTCCCCTCACCCTGACCATTTCCCCCCTCCTCGCTCCCTCCCCTCACCCTGACCATTTCCCCCCTGCTCGGGTCATGACCCAACTGTGCAGCGCCTTGGGACGTCCTCCTGACATGAAAGGCGCTTTATAAATGGAATCTTGTTGTTGTTGTTGTTGCATGGAATCTCAGCTTGGCTTGGATTCTCTTAAGTGCGGTGATGGGTTTCGGCATGTGCCAGACACCCGGCTGACCCAAAAAATATTTCCCCTTCAGACATTTGCTGATTACTTTATTAAACATTGTTGTATTTGTTTCGCTTCGTGATGTTCTTAGAAAATAATCCCCCCCCCCGCCCCCCCATCCACCCTTATCTCATCCAGTGACAGTGATGAAAGCTGAATTATTAAAAAAAACTCTTTTCAAACCCTCTTAACCTTTTCCGCACGAGTGAAAACCCAGGTGATTTTTTTCCCAAGCTGATCCTCAGATCTACAAGACCTTCGTTCCCAGTGACAGTAGTATCTGTTGTAAACCAGAAGAGATTAGCACAGAAGTTCAGCCCATTTGGCTTTCCTCAAGTCAACACTGCAAGCCTCTCTTTAAGCATTAAACTGAGTAGCTTGTTGGGATTCGAGAAATAAACCTTCACTTCGATACTGTGTGATATTTTGAGCAGATGTACTTCAGGCTTAAGATATCAGCCTGAAACTTTCCTGCCTTCATTTCTGCTCAGTCTTGCACCGCAGATAACCTGCCTGAATTAGGCACTGGAGATTGGCTGCCCGAGCGAACAGGGCAATACATTATAGCAAACCTCAAGGTTTGTTTGGTTTCAATTGCACACCCACTGACCTGCGGTTCCGACTGCTGAACATATTGTGATGGTTGTTGGTGAATCTTACTTTACGTCAAGGAATCTAATGAACAATAATAATAATAATCCTTGCATTTGATACAACAACAACAACAAGATTCCATTTATAAAGCGCCTTTCACGTCAGGAGGACGTCCCAAGGCGCTGCACAGTTGGGTCATGACCCGAGCATTGGGGGGAAATGGTCAGGGTGAGGGGAGGGAAGGGAGGGAGCGAGGAGGGGGGAAATGGTCAGGGTGAGGGGAGGGAAGGGAGGGAGCGAGGAGGGGGGAAATGGTCAGGGTGAGGGGAAGGAAGGGAGGGAGCGAGGAGGGGGAAGAGAGTCGAGAGGGGAGCTGAAGGCTCGGTCAAAGAGATACAACAACAACTTGGATGTATGTAGTACCCTCCACGCCGGACGGCGTCTCAGAGCGGGACCGAGCCAGGGGGAGGGGGGGGGGGGGCCAAGGGAGGGGGAGGAGCCAGGGGAGGGGGAGAAGCCAGGGGAGGGGGAGGAGCCAGGGGGAGGGGCCAGGGGGAGGGGCCAGGGGGGCAGGGGGAGGGGGGCAGGGGGAGGGGCCAGGGGGAGGTGACCAAAGGTGCGGTCGAAAAGAAAGGTTTTCAGCAGAGACCTGAAAATAGGAAGGGAGGGAACGAGATGAAGGGAGTGAGGAAGTGAGTTCCAGAGCCTCGGGGCATAGTGGCTGAAGGCACGGCCGCCGAGGGTGGAACGGAGGACTCGGGGGATGAGGAGGAGGCCAGACCCGGAGGAACGGAGGCAATGGGATACAGCGCCTTTTTCAAGACTTCTCAAAGCACTTCACAGGATACACTGTAAAGTGAATTGACTGTATATTTTGTGGGCAAAACACGGCAGCCAATTGCACACATCATTGCCTCACAAACAATCTTGGATTGAATGACCAAATTATTATTATTATATATATATATTTTGAAGGGCTTATTACCCCTGGAAATGATCAACCGGGTTCCTACTTACTGCTAGGTAAAGAGAGGAGAGTGGAGTAAGTAAACTTGCCGAACGCTTCGCCCTGCCGAGAATTGAACCCAAGTCCTCTCGGTTGCGCTTTGTCAGGAGGGGAAGCTAAGGTGGACCATTCTTGGAACAATCTGATAAACTCAACATGTTCTTTTGTTCAACATATTCATACCATCGATCACTCTATTCTTCTCCACCGTTTCTCTCACCTCCATCTCAACGGTTCTCTCATTTCCTGGTTCCAATCCTACTTTTCCCATCGTCTGCACTTCATGTCCACTAACGGCTTCCTCTCTAGCCCGGCACTGTGACGCGTGATGTCCTTCAGGGCTTTGTCCTCAGTCTCATCCTCTTCAATCTATACATGCTCCCACTTGTTAATGTCATCCGCAGGCATGGGGTCAATTTCCAAATGTATGCGGATGACACCCAACTCTCTCTCTGCCTCCACCTTCGACACCAGGACCACTGCTGTCCTGGCAAATTGTCTGCCAGACATCAAGTCCTGGATGAGAGCCAACTTCCTCCAGCTCAATGTTGACAAGGCAGAGTCTCTCCTGCTTGGCTCCTTGCAGTGCCTCCTCATCTGAGGCACTGACAGTTTCACTATGCATGGTTCTACTCTGCACCTCATCGAGCCAGTATGGAACCTCAGTGCCCTTTTTGACCCTCAACTATTCTTCAAACCTCACATTCGTGCCATGAGCCATTCTGCTTTTCCCCATCTCCTCAAAATTGCCCGCCTCCATCACTGTCAGTCACTTCAGGCTGCGAGTGCCCCATCCAAGCTTTCATTACGTCCCGGCTTGACTACGCCACCTGCCTGCTCACTAGACTTTCTTCTCGCCACAAGCTGTGGATTATTAAAAATTCTGCAGCTCGTGTCCTCCCCCACACCAGGCTCCGTGAGCCGATCACCCCTATACTTGCCCGGCTTCACTGGCTCCACATCCCTCAGAGAAACAAATTCAACACCCCTTTGCAAGCATCTGTTCCCCTCTGTTCTTCATGTTTCTATCTGCTATTAGATTTGTCAGGAGTACAATAACTTAGTCGCAATACTCGATATATACATCGAGAAAATTCTCTCCATAAACTCCCAGACCCAGCACTGCCCCTTTGCAGTTTTCTCTAATGGATCAAAGGCAAGCGAGTTAGCTGTCAAAGGCACATTACAGGAGACAAAGTAGGTACAACATATATCAACACAGTACACTCTTTTGACACTTCTAATTTCTTACTTCAATGCCACTGTCAATTTGTGATAATGTCTAATTTTTAGTTTACGATTTGTGAGACTGGTCACTGACCGCCCAGAGACTGAGAGCTAATTGTACAACATTCTCCTCCAATACATGAAAGGAGAATGGATGTTTCATCTGAAGCGTACAGAATTGATTGACTCTGTGTATTAACATCTGTCATGGCTGCAGTTCTCTCTCCTTTGAGTTGGTTTCAGTCTCTCAAACGTGGCTGAGGTGGGGAGATGGGGGTGGAGGGGAGGGTATGGCCCGCACCAGGCTTCGGGACCACATCACTCCCACCCTCGCTCACCTCCACTGCTCCCCATCCCCCAGAGGATCGATTTCAAGATCCTCATCCTCACCTACAAGGCCATTCACGGCCTCGCTCCCTCCTACCTCTCTGAACTACTATCCCCCTACCTACCTGCCCGTACCCTCCGTTCCTCTGGCTCCGGTCTGCTCCACATCCCCCGCCCCAACCGCCCTACCATCGGTGGCCGAGCCTTCAGCCTCTCAGCCCTCAGGCTCTGGAACTCTATTCCCCAGTGCCTTCGCCGCCTCCTCCCTTTCCTCCTTCAAGGCCGGTCTCAAGACCTTTCTCTTTGACCGTGCCTTCAGCTCCCCTCTCGATTCTCTACCCCCTCCTCGCTCCCTCCCTTCCCTCCCCTCACCCTGACCATTTCCCTCTTGCTCGGGTCCTGACCCAACTGTCCAGCGCCTTGGGACGTCCTCCCGACGTGAAAGGCGCTCTATAAATGGAATCTTGTTGTTGTTGTTGTATGGCAGATACATTGTGAATTAACCAATCCCCTTCACATAGACTGCAGTGGGCAAATAAATGAGAGGGCTTCACACCAGATAACAACTAACTGCGCGACAGAAATGGTCTGTGATAGTTACACTCACAAGTACCTGCTTCAAATCGGGTGTTAAGTGAGATGTAGATCGATGCACTGTGCAATTATCGTGAGAGCAAGGTCAGATGAGAGGGTTTATGTGAGTTTCTTTTGTGATACGCCCAAGGTTATGAAATGCTGCAGCTCAGGGTGCTTTGTGTAACCCGTGATCCTTATTCATTTTCAATGTGTCGTTTCCTTTAAACAAAAACGTGGGCAAAACGTGTGGGAAATTATAAAGAACAGAATGTGTCAGGTCTGTAAACAATGGCTTACTGTCAGGGGGGCAATCATTAACTTCATACATTAAGCTTTTCACTTCTATTTCCTCCGGCTCTGGTAAACGGCTGGAGATCTAATGCATCATTTGCCCCATGTCACAGCTATTGAGCTCACAGTCTAGGTTGATGCTCCAGGTCAGTGCTGGGGGCCAGCTGCATTGCTAGAGTGAGTTACACAACCCGCTGCCTCTGCTCAACTGGCTCCGGCCTCCTGCACGTCCCTCGTGCCCTGCATTCCACCATTTGTGGCCGCGCTTTCAGCCATTGCACCCCAAAACTCTGGAACACTCTTCCTCTGTCACTCTGCCTTGCCCCTTCCTTCCCCATCTTCAGGTTGCGCCTGACTGGGGGAGGTGGCCATAGGCTCGGAGTCATGCACTGCCACCTTCAAGCGCTCTGTGACGCTACCCTGCATGAGGGGCGCTGCGTAGATGCAAGTTGTTGTTAAAGGAACCACTAAATGCTCTCTGGTGTGCGACAGAGGAGGGTCAGTCTGGAAGCAGAGGCCGCAAAGAGGTTGATAGAGTTAAGTTACTCTAAACAATAGTGCCACTCAATTTAACTCATTCCACTTCCTCTTCGACTTCATCCTCCTAAACACACAGCATTTCAATATAATTTAACATCTACTTTAACACATGACTGAAAAATAACAGGAAGAGCACAGTTTGTAACATTTATTCAATTTGCTGATGATGCCGAGTTGTTTGAGCAGGTGACTCACACAAGGGGGATAAATCAAATAGTTTAATATGACTGGGTTAATTAAAGCGATGGATTTTAATCCGGGTGTTCGCAAGGTGATTCGCGCGGGAACAAGAAACGGCAAACGTGCATAAAATCGAGGAACATCCATTAGCAGCGTTGGTGAAGGAGAAGAGTTTGGGTGAGATTATTGATCGCACACTAAAGACTTCCAGTCAATGTGAAACTGCTATGAACAAAGCTAATCAAATGCTTGCTTGTGTTTCAAGAGCTTTTGACTAACTTTAAGTGGGAAAAAAAATATTCTAACCTTCTGTATATCGTTGTGAATTTTAGGTATTGTTACCCGTAAAATGGCATGGGAACATTAAGGTAAAGAGCCACCGAGATATGTAGCGTCTGATATGTAGAGGAGAGCCACACAGAGCTAAACGTCTTCTCAACAGAGAAGAGAAAGTCAAAACTGATCCACACCATAAACCCACCAGACATCCATAAATGTGTCATTCTGGGACTGTTGGAGAACCTCACTGTGATTTTATGTGTTTTTATCTTTGCAAAGAAATATAAACTAACATTGCTGGGATCAGCACACTGAGCACAGAGCATGATTTGGGACCATCCTGGTTTACAGGATTCAATTGTGAAACCAGCAATGATTTTCACTTGTACAACGCCTTTCACATTGGGAGAATATCTCAAAGAGCTTTACAAAGACACCATTGGAGCCTGATTTGGGAGGGAGATGGGGTTTCGGGAGAAGGGGCTGTAATATAATCAAGGAGGGAGGTGTTTAGATGAGTTTTCAAAGTTCAGATGGAGGAGATGAGATGGAGGGATTTGGGGAAAGAGATCGAATGGTGGGGGGAGGAGAGGCAAGGTCACTCACCAATATTGGGGCTGAAGGGGCGGAAACTCCTAATACAATTCTTGGGAGCGATGAATTAGCCGTCCTTCGGCTGAGATGTTAAATCGAGGTCCCTTCTACCTGTTCAGGTGGATGTTAAAGATCCCACTATTCAAAAAGAGGCAAGTTTCTCCCAGTGTCCTGGACGATAATCCTCCAAATAAAAGGATCATTCACTTCATGGCTGTTTTGGGATATTGCAAATTAGTTGCCCTGTTAGCCTACAAAATACACAGTCTCTGTAGTTTACAGCAGATCCTGCAGAGTGCTGCTTCAAATGCAAGGATTATTTTAACACGACTTCTTTTACAACACGTTTTATTTATTGCTCTCACTAATAGACAGCTCAATAAAGCACATCTGCATTATAACGTGCAATTCCTCCGCAAATGACTGAATAAAAGATTTAGTGGGGGAGGGAGAGGTCAGTGACTCTGAGCCTATAAATAACAGGGTGAAAAGCAGTGCATAAATCACATCAACCAATTCACTGAAAATAATCCTCTGCATGATCAGCATTCATTACCACCCTTTATGGTGGAGTGAATTACAACCCAGACTCTAATGGGTTGATGCTTTTTAGTTGCTATTTTAATAAGCGTCAGGAGGGGTGTTAATGTTCACCTTTACACAATCGTGCCAATGGTAACTCAGTTAATAATTTTTGTATTCAGCGCCTTTCACATTGGGAGGACATCCCAAAGCCCTTCTCAACAACAACAAAATTACATTTGTATAGCACCTTTCATGTTGGAGCATGTCCCAAGGCGCTGGACAGTCAGAGTTTCTGACCTGAACTGGGATAGGGTGGAGGGCAGGGAGGGAAAGAAGGTGATCAAAGGCGTGGTCGAAGAGGAGGATCTTGAGACGGGTCTTGAAGGAGGCAAGGGAGGGGGCGAGGGACTGTGGGATGGAGTTCCAGAGGATGGGTCAGAGTGGCTGAAGGCCCGCCTGCCCAATGGTGGGGCGGGCAAGGTGGGGGACGTGAAGCAGGCTGGATATCCTGTGGAGTGGAGTGACTGTGTTTAGAGAAGAATCCTTGCATTCAATACTGCACTTATCACATTTGAAATGGCTCAAAATGTGTAAACAGCAAATCATGTCCAACGCAGTGACTGTATATGTTTCAGGCAAACACAGCAGCCAATTTGCGTACGGCAACATCCCACAAACGGTCCTGAAGTGATTTTATCTGGGGGATTTGTTGGCCATGACACTGGGAGAGAGAGACTCCCTTCTCATTTTGAGTTGTACCGTGGGATCTTTAACGTCCACCTAAACGGGCACAGGCTCAGTATAACTTCTCATCAGGGAGACGGCACTTCCGATTATATATCGCTGACCCAGTACTGCCTTGAAGCGTTAGCTTGGACTGTGACCATAAGTCTCCAATGTGAGGCTGGAAACCACAACCTTCTAGCCCAGAGGCATTTTTGAGTGTCAGCCGGGTTTCTGACACATGCAGAAAGCCATCACCAAGCTTCAGAGTATCCAAACCAAACTGAGAGTTCCATGCATCTCACCTACACAGGGAAATTTGTGAGATACTTATCGATGGCCCAGAGGCAAGAATCCTACAGCCTGATCCAGACCGACACTTTGGACGTTTCTGTGCATAACAGCCTTGATTGGAGGCTGATTGTGTATTGGTAACACCTGTGATTTCTCCTTAAACACTGCTCCTGCACTGAAAGGGATTGAAGTATATGTAACAGACGCAGCCACAGAGAGCTGAGACATCAGTAACTGGATCTCAAGATTGGTCTGGATGAAGAAGGTCCTTTGGCCCATCTGATCTCATCCCTCCAGAACGCCCACCTTCCTGTCCGCCCATCACTGCAACAAACGGCTTTTTAAATGAGTCCCAGTGTCCTGGCCTCTACTACGTTTCCAGAGATGGCACTCGGGATCACAGGAGTGACAGCACCCATCTGGTGTTGTGCTGTGCAGAGCGAGGCCAATCACACTGCAGCTCTGAGGCTAATCCCAGAGTGACAGAGAATCCTTGTCAGATATCCTTCACAGAATATACCATAAAGTGAATTGACTATATTTTATGGCCGAAATGCGCAGCCAATCGCGCACAGCAGCGTCCCACAAAACGTTGTGGATTGAGAGCTAAACTATGATTTTTTTAAGGGATTATTACCCCAGTAAATGAGATCCGCCAATTGACTAACAACTGGGTTCCTACTTACTGCTAGGTAAACAGAGGCGTGAGGAGTAAGGAAACTTGCCTAAGGTTTTGCCCTGCCCAGGAATCGAGTGCTCCTCTCGCTTGCGGGACGAACGCTCAAACCACTAAGCTACAGGACTCCACTACCAGCGTTTTCCATTACCAGTGTTTTTCTTGCTCTGAATAATGTACTGTGGCCTGGCTATTGGTTGACCTGGTTCAGTAAAGTAACCTGTAAACATGCTGTTCATTAAACGTGTCACAACAGGGTAAGGTCATGAAATTGCTCATTTGTCACTTTCTCTAGTCTGTGGATCAACCTTTAGTTCCTAGTGAAACCCTTACCCCTTTCCTCCCTCCCTCCCTCAGGACCTATCTCCTCCCTGCCCCTGAGAGTCAGCCATTGATCGCTGATCCCAGTGATGTTGACTGTGGACCACTCGCGAGTGACCAAACCATTTTGTTTTCTCTCTCAGTGTTGCCGAGCCACACCTGCGGAAACCCCGGCAAGTTACAGAATGGACTGCAACAGGGGACAACCTTCAACGTGGGGGACAAAATCCGTTTCAGCTGCAACACGGGCTACTTCCTGGAGGGCCATGCGGTGCTGACCTGTCTAGCCAGCTCGGAGAACAGTGCCTCCTGGGATTTCCCCCTCCCGTTCTGCAGAGGTAAAAAAAAAATTGGGGTGTGGGAAGAGAATAAACACAGTTCCTTAGGAAAAGAGGAAAACACGAACAGGAGGAAATTATTCAGCCCATCGAGTCTGTTCCACCAGTTTATTAGTTCTTGGCAGAACCTTTAAAAATAATAATCCCTGCATTTGATACGGCGCCTTATCACGTTTTTGAGACATCTTAAAGTGCTTCACAGGATACACTGTAAAGTGTAGTGACTGTGTATTTTGTGGGCGAAACGCGGCAGCCAATTGCAATACACAAACAGTCATGGATTCCCCTTTTTTTAAGGGATTATTGCCCAGGAAAAATGTTCCACCAATCGACTAACAACTGGGTTCCTACATACTGTGTGGAGTAAGGAAACTTGCCTGAGGTCTTGCCCCGCCCTTTAATTCGAATGCCATTTCTCCACAACCCTTAACCTCAACTGCCTAAGTCTCTATCTATTTCATTTTTAAATCTCTTAAAGATCCCCATAGATTTCACCTCCAAAGCTTTCTGGGACAGAGAATTCCAACCCTCGATGTGAAGTGATGCCTCCTGACCTGAGTTCTAACTGTCTGGGTTCTGATATTAAGATGGTGGCTGTCTCCTAATGGATCTACACTGATGGGAGATCAGCATTACTGGATCATTGACTTGGTTCTCTTAATCCACTCTTTGATGCACTCATCAAAGGGCGTTTGCAGTACTGTACAATATTCATTTATGTTTGCCATGGCAACATTGATCAGCAGTAACCATCTCTTTTGTGTGTTTCATCCTCTGAAAGGAATGCTGATGTGGCCTTTCACTGGGTCTGGGTTCATGTGTGTGGGAGGGGAGGATGGAATTTTTGAGACTTTTTGAAGTAATTTTTTTGCCTCTTAAACCATGCTGTCATATTGGCTGGAGTTGAATGTTATCACTGCAGTGATGTTAGACTCATAGAAATTGACAACAAAGGAGAAAGCCCTTTCCCAATACCCTTTAGCTGAATCTTGTTAAGGTATTTGCCTAGTTCCTTCGTGAAGGTCAATATGGATTTTGCCTCAACCACTGCTTCTGCATTCCATATCCTAACAATTCTGTGTCTGAAAACAAATTATCTTCCCCTCTCCCCATTTACTTCCTTATTAACTATCTTAAACTGAGGTCCTCTAATTGCTAACTCACTGACCAGTGTGAATCATTTCTTCCTTCGCACAATCAAAATCCTTCTTCATTTTAAAGACATTGATCAGGTATCAACCCCTTTAACCTTTTTTATTCAAGCGGAAAACATCCTCTCGTCTCCACTCATAGGCCAAACCACTCATCCATATCATCCCAGTAAATCTCTATTGCCTTGGCATCTTTCCTAAAGTGGGATGACCAACACTGGACACAATATTCTCACTGACGTTTAACTAATGATTTATATAAGTTTCACATTACTTCTTTGCTTTTATATTTTGTATCTATAAAACTTTAAGAATCCATTCAGTTTTCTTTGATAGCTAATAGCTTTGATAGCTTTGGACACTTGCCTCTCACCTTTAAGGATTTATGTACTAAATGTGCTCCCGATTTATGTATCCAAATCCCCAAGTCCCTTTGCTCCTCCACTCCTTATTCTTCCTCCCAAAATGTATAACTTCACGTATGTCTGGACTAAATTTAATTTGCCATTTCTCTACCCAATCAATAAATCTGTCTATGTCCACTGAAGTTGCTTATAATCTTCTTCATTGTTAGCTACACTCCCTTCTGCGAGTCAAACATTTGCAACATGATTTTAATATATTTGTTTAATCAGGAGTGTTTGTGGCAATGGGATGATTTCAATGCCAGACCCATCCAGTGTGGAATTACTGTCTTACCCCTGAATGTAATTTCATGACTCTCCAGGATATCAATCTCATATTTGCAATCTCGACCAGAGAATTTAATCTCGTTCAATGTTTATTTTCTAGCAGTGAGGAAAATTTCACTTAGATTTGCTGCTTAAGATTTCTTCTATCACAGTGCACCTAATTTCATCAACATCTTCTGTATGTAGAATTGGGAGTGGTAGTGTGGGGGAGGGAATCTTTCCAAATATCTCCGAGTCCAATTTTGGATCCACAGTAGGAAATGTGTGTGTGGTAGGCTGAGGTTAAAGATTGGTGAGATTGTGATATTGTAAAAAATTGACAATAAACATTGGATACATGTGAAGTAACGACCTCAAATCACATTCTAAAGCATATTGATGCTCAGGGGGTTGACGGAAAATTTTCTGGAGCTGTGTAAGACACTTGAGTTAAAGAGGAAAGTAAATTGAAGTCCTGAGGAGCCTCTTACCTCCCGTCCTCTCTCAGTTCCACTGGCTCTCCATCCCTCTTCTTTCTCACCTTCAAATCCTCCATAGTCTCACCCTCATCTAACTCTGCACTTGCTTCAACCCTACCAACCCAGCCCCTCCATACCTACAGCAAATGCTACCTGCTTCATATCCCCCACCCAACCCAATCCCGCCCCATCACTGACACGGGCTTTAAGCCACTCTGCTCCTCTCTGGAATTCCATCTCTGTCCCTTCTCTCCAATGCACATCCTTCCTCCCCTCAGTTCAAGGCACAATGTACCTGTTTGACCTTGCTTTTGTTTTTCTTTCCCCTCTGCACCCCACTGAGCTCCCACCCCCAGCTCGGGTGTCCAGCCAGCGTCAAGTGCTTTGAAATGTCCTCCCGATGTGAAAGGCACTGTATAAATATGTATTGTAAATGAAGCCAGGGTTTCACTGCTTTGCTCGATGATTCAGAACCTTCTAATGCAGAGACACAAAACCCAGAGGGCACAGTGCTCACAGTACCAGCAGATTGAATATTCACTGAATGAAAGCTTTGCCTGCTCTAGGTTAATGTCTTCAGTCTCCATAGGTATTCAGGAGTCTTTTCTACAGTCTGTCATTCCCAGGACATCGAGGCAAGTCATTAAAATCCTACATCTCTTGGTTGTCCTGGTGGTGGGAAGCCGATTTCACAAATTGCTCTCTGCTGACTGATCCATTTGGCATGGAAAGCCTGGCTTATGCTGGGTATGTCTCCTGTTGGTATCTGAAATATTTCAAAGTGGATAAGAGATGAAGGTGGCATATGGTTTGATAAGCATAAATTGTGCAGTTTTTTTGCTGATAAAACTCCTCAGATCCACAGGCCAGCGACTGACAATCTCTCCAGAAAATGCATGCAGAATCTCTAGTGCAGGAATGGCAGCCTGGGACATACACTCAGGGCTTGGAGTAGCACACATCTCTTCTTATATAAGATCCTAAAGAGGATGGTGTTCTCCGGGATAATAAATGTGCTTATTGATTTTGCAAAACCAAAGCTCTTGAAAAATAAATGGAATCTTCTGATGAGATTTGTGTTATATGCCCAGCAAATTTAACATTCAACAACAACAACTTGCATTTATATAGCGTCCTTCACGGAAGTTAGTGTCCGAGCACTTGCAATTGCAAGTTTTTTTCAAACTATGTTAGAAGCCTTCCATTTAGCACCCGGTATTGTCAGTCTTGCTATAGCAGATACATTGCAATAAAGGTGACATTGCCACGAGAGTTCATCATCGTCTTCACACTAGCTGTAGTAAAACACTGCCAGTTCACTATTAAAACTATACAATCGCTATACCACACTCTGTGAACTAAATGTGCAGGTGCAGCCACAGAGATTATTGATCCCAATCACTCCGAGATCTGTCAGAAGTATGAGATAGCCGCCAGCAGATCTAAAAGGGAGTTTCTGAGGAACTTCTTCACACTGAAGGTGGTGAGAATGTGGAATCTGCTATCAGAAACCATCAGTGCATGTTGGAGAAAACTTGATGCATACAACAACTTTGCACAGGATAGAGAAGTAGAAAGAAATAGAGGGGTATAGGAGGGGTAGAGCCTCATGTAGAGGATAAACACCAGGTCAGATTAGTTGGACCATCTATCAATTCTGTATAATATCAGAAGCTCATTGGGTACAACATTTATTGTGTCACAACCAGCACAGTTACTGGAGTTTGGCAGGAAATGCGGTGACAGAGCCATGTGACTCAATCTCATAATCTGCCCTTTTTGTCAATAAAAACTTAAAAGAAAATGTCTATTTTCATCCCATGGACATCAACGTGTTTGTGATCTTTGTAGGAAAATATATCTCCCTCTGATGCCACAAGAGCACTAATCACTGATGTTAATTATTCAACACGAGTAAAATTTGCAACTACTTCTCAACAAATGCTGTGGGTGTTTTTGCTGAGCAAAAGGGGGAGGGGAATGCGACCACGGGCATGGTTGAAGTGGTAGGTTGGATTTAAATCGAACGTAACGGTCCATCGGCAGATCTGGCTGGACCTTATCAAATCTTACTGCTCTGCCTTTGTCTCCAATAAATCGTCATTCTACTCCAAGACAATCTTGGAGGTCAAGGACAACCCCAGGCTCCTCTTCTCTATCACCAACCGGCTCCTCCGCCTATCCTCTCATGCCTCGCCCGTCCAATGCTAACTGCGAGGTGATGCTGGACTTCCTCAAATCCAAAGTTGTCAGGATCCACTCAACTGGCTCTGCCCTTCTGTCCACTACCATCTCCCCATCTCGCACTCTTACCCCAGCCCCTACCCATCCCTCCCTTCACACCTTCAAAACTGTCTCCCACTCCTCTCTCACCACCATTATATCCTGCTCCCTCAATCCCATCCCTAACCCTCTCCTTATATCCTAGCTCCACCTCCTTGCCCCTCTGCTCACAGACATTATAAACCTCTCTCTGTCCTCTGGTACCGTTTCCACCCCTTTAAAAACAGCCATCATCACTCCTATCTTTAATAAACCCTCCCTGGACCCATCCCAGCTCTCAAACTACTGCCCTATATCCAACCTCCCTTTCCTCTCCAAGGTCTTGGAATGAGTCATTGCTTCCCAGCTTCGCTCCTTCCTCTCCCGCCACTCCCTTCATGAACCCCTCCAATCGAGTTTCTGTGCCGCCCACAGCTAAGAAAAAACCTGGTCAAAGTGACAAATGATATTCTGTCCATCTGTGACCAGAGCTCCCTTTTCCTCCTCATCCTCCTTGACTTTGCTGCTGCCTTTGACAACGTTGACCACTCTATCCTCAGCCACCGCCTTTCCCCTTACCTCAAACTTCATGGTTCTGTCCTGAAATGGTTCAGATCGTACCTCTCACACTGCCTCCACTTCATCTGCACAAACGGCTTCTCTTCCAGCCCCTGCACATCTCGTGCAGCATTCCTCAGGGCTCTGTCCTTGTTCCCCTCCTCTTCAATATCTATATGCTCTCTCTGGGTGACATCATCCGCAGACACATAGTCAACTTCCACATGTATGCAGATGACACCCAACTCTATCTCTCTGCCTCCACCCTCGACTCCAGGACCCACTGCTATCCTGACAGAATGTCTGTCAGACATCAAGTCCTGGATGAGAGTGAACTTTCTTCAGTTGAACGTCAACAAGACCGAGGCTCCTGATTGGCTCCCGTCAGCATCTCCTCACCTCAGGCGCTGACAGCGTCACCATCCATGGTTGCCCCCTCCACCTTGCTGAGTCAGTCCGGAACTTTGGCGTCTTATGTGACCCTCAACTATTCTTTCTACCCCACATCCATGCCATGACCCACTCTGCCTTCCCCCACTTCCGTAACATCACCCGGCTCTGCCACTGTCTCACACCCCAGGTCGCCGAAACCCTCATACACGCATTCATAACATGGAGGCTTGACTATGCAAGCTCCTTCCTTGTTGGCCTCGCCAACTCCTCCCTTCATAGGCTGCAGATCATTCAGAACTCTGCAGCCCATGTCCTCTCCCGTACCAGGCTCCATGACCCTATTACCCCCAAGCTCGCCTGACTCCACTGGCTTCCCATCACACAGAGGATACAGTTCAAGATCACGGTCATTACCTTCAAAGCCCTCCATGGCCTTGCTCCCCCCTTCCTCTGTGACCTCCTAAACTCCATCCATCGTGCTCGCTCCCAGAGCTCAGCGGGCTCCGGCCTACTTCATGTTCCCCTCCTCCGCCGCCCATTGGTGGCCAGGCCTTCTGCCCCACCCTCTGGAACTCCATCCCACATTCCCTCTGCCTCGCCCCCACCCTTGCTTCCTTTAAGACCCATCTGAAGACCCGCCTCTTCCACCGTGCGTTTGATCACCCTGGGCCTTGGGATGTCCTCCCTACATGAAAGGCGATAAACAAATGTAACTTTGTTGTTGTAGGTTTTCAGGTGGATTTAAAGACGTATGATGAGGGCATGATGTGCAGGGATAGAGCAGGCAGTTTGGATAGATTAATTGCAGAAATAAATATTTTAATAGCTTTGATTGACTGCCTACAAAAATACAATCACTGCCACTTCACAGCAAATCCGGTGAAGTGCTTTAAGACGATGTGAAATGTGCTGCATCGAATGAAAAGATTATTATTATTATCACATCATTATTATTATCATGTTAAAACATATGTGTGAAGATGTGAGACAAGGCTAAATCACTAAAGCCACAGTCAAAATCCAGGCTTGTAACCTACAAATTAATACTGTAAGAGCCTGTAACCAGGGAATTGCAGGGCTTCTTCTGTTGTGCCTTTTAGCTTGGATTACTCGCCACTATTTCTCCCGTACCATCAGATCAGTGAATGCCTTATTAAGCACAATAGCTCTGCTCTACAAAATCACTCAAGAGGACTGAAGTCTTTCCTGTAAAATCAGAATTCAAGCTCATTGGGGCTGTCACTGTGTTGTGTTGTGTAAACTGTTTGCCCAGCCCAGCGGGTGCTGGTGATGTAGTGCAATCACTGTGTTCTCAGCCAAGGGCTGTGCACATCTTCGATGCCCAAGATTTACTCTTGAATTACTTTTTGACAATATAATAATCCTGCATTTGATACAGCCTGTTCACATCAAGAGGATGTCTCAAAGAGCTTCACAGCATATAATAATAATCCTTGCATTTGATATAACGCCTTTCACGTCTTGTAGATGTTTTTAAGCTCTTCATGGAATAAACTGTAAAGTTAATTCACTGTAGCAATCATGGACTTGATGCTTATGGACCTTACGCCTTGTTGATATCATCTTCCTCTGTATGCTGAAGAGATGTTGAGATTCTGACTCCTGTAAAGCTTGGAGCTGTTGGAGGTGACCAAGTGACATACACTGGGAGAGATGTAGAGATATGCATTGTGTGGGAGGTGGAGAGGAGTTTGATATGATGGGGTTCCTCCACTACCCAATTTGATGGACCTCTGCACTTCTATTCGTTCTTTCCAAGCTTCATTTCTATGTTTGTTGAGCAGGGAAGGGAAGAGCTCATCCACCCCTGGAAACACCTGTCATTGAATCAGCATTGTGTACCTCTACATGTCCTTTACAATGGGACCACCCTACCTTCTCCCTTTGCTTCCCTTTTCTCCCCTCAGTCTGACTTGAATGCCATCAATTCAGAGATATAGTCCGACCAAGTGCAATTTCCTTGGTATTGAGGCATATTGATTGTGTAACTACTTGCATTTACATAGCACCTTTCGTGTAGAGCAACATCTCAACGCGTTTCACAAGAAGAACGCAAGCTGCCAAGCTGTCCTACAATGAGCTTGGATGTATAAACATCACTGGACCACGTAAACAAGTATACACTCAAAAATTGAATGCTTTCCATTTTCAGGCGTTCTATACCTCTAGCTGTGAGCTTGTGAGTAAACCAATGATTAAATCCATCATTGATGATCTTGTGCTTGCCTGGATGCACACCAACCTTTCTACATTGTCTGTGAAGTAGCAGTGGCTCATGCCCATCATGGCAAGTGAATTTAGTCCAATTTAGCGATTTACACAACGGTATGAAACCAAGCATATAGGTTCCATATGGGTTGAGTAAATCTGGAATTCTATCAGAATAGTTATATGCTAACCTGGCCAAGGCGTAGCGGCAAATCCATATTGCAAAATACGGATGGAGCGAATTGCTTCGGCAAGTATTGATTTTAATCAGAAAACGCAGTGGGTAAGTAAGTCATTTCAAAGCCGGGAGGGAGGGAGCTGTACATTCCTGTAATTTCACTGTCATCTCATGACAAGAAGGCTGAGGTCGGCTGCTTGACTCAGAGAAACTGGTTCACCCAAAAATCCAATATTGCAATTCAGATGGTCGATTATCTTCTGATTTGGGAATGTTTTTGGCCCCAGTTTGAACTCATTACCACATTACTTCTCATTGGTTCAACTCACTTGTTGCTGCCAAATGCTCTGTCTTCCAACTGAGGAGCTGTTGAGGTCACGCCCTGCGAGTCTCTCCATTGCCCCATCAAACCATTTAACAAACAGCTCAATGCTGTGAGGGGAGGAGGATGGTCAGGTGGGTATTAGGACGGATGAGTTCAAATAGGCTGAAGACTTTTCTTCATCCGAACCGACCTTGTGATTTAGGTTTCTTCTATTTGAGTCACAATGATGACCTCTCGGTTTTCTTCTTACTTGGGAATCTGCCTGAAGATATTCCTTTGCTGTTTGCAGTAACACACACAGTTCTGGCTTGTTAATGTGTTATCTATTATTATCACTTTATGATTGTCACCTTCTCCTACGCCACTCACCTGCCTATCTGCCTCCTCCACTCGGCTAATTTAGACCTGCTGGGTGTCTCCTGTCCCGCTCTCACCATCATCGGCGGCTGAGCTTTCAGCAAACATGCTCTAGACTTGAGACCACCCTCCCTCCAACCCTCTGTCTCCCTCTCTCTGTGTATCCTGAATAAAAGTCCACCTTTCCAACCCCTCTTACAGTCAGCTTCCTCTTCTCCTTCTCCCATACTCGGTGTCTGACTGTGAATCTCTCCAAGACATTATGCCATGTGAAGTGCGTTATGTAAATACATGTTGTGGTGGTTGTTGTTTTAGATGCTTTACACCCTCAGACCCACGCTGCGATAGCTGCACACGACACACAAATGTTTATTGGACCATTTGAATGATCTTCTTTCCTTGACTTTGCATGAGTGTTGGAGCCACGCGATGGAGCCGTTGACGAAAAAGTAATGCACTCTCCTACTGTTCCATTTCGTACCTTCAGAATTCCATCCAGGCAGGCACGTCAACATCTCTTTAATGGTTTTTTTTAATGGTAACAATACTCGCCTCTTTGTGTTCCACTCCAGGAGTTTAAAAGCCTGCTCCCGCATCACAAAGATTTATGATGCTTTGGAAATTAATTTTTCTCCTATCAGCAAGCCAGGCTTTTTAGATCTCGCTTTGTTTGACTTTCCAAAGCCCAGCCACAGATAGGATTCATTGAAATGGAGCGCGGCTGCTCATATCATCGGGAATTACTTTTACCATTGTCCCTCATCCCCTCCGCTCTACCATTGGTGGTTGTACCTTCAGCCACCCCGAAACTCTGGAACTCTCTCCCTCAATCCCTCCCCATTGCCCTCTCTCTTCCCACATTCAAATCCTGCCCAAAGACCTTCCTTTTTGATCGTGCTTGCGGTCACCTCCCTCCTCTCTCTCCCCCTAGTTCGGAGTCAGACTCGGCCACTGTCAAGCGCTCCGGAATGCCACCTGCATGAAGAGCGCTATAAAAAATACAAGTAGTTGTTGTTGTTGTAATGAGGTAGACACCCGGAAAAGTGAGCCCAAAGATGTTGAGTAAGAGCTTTAATTTTTTTGCAGATTGACGATGGGTTTCAGCGTCCCGGTAAAATACCATCTCTGTTTAACATTGTGTTGTTGTTAACATGTTTTAACTGCTGGACAGTGTGCGTGAGAACACATGCTTTCAGTACTTTGATCCAGATACCTGCCAGTCACTGAAGTGGTGCCCAATGAGAGAGCTTCAGTTTAAGCAAGGACAAGTGAAAACACTTCCTGACGAACACCAACAAAGACAAACAAAATCAGATTGGTTTGTGACGACAGCAACTTGGCGCCGGTCACAATAGACATGTTTAGTCTTTCCCAACCGTTGATCCAATAAACACATTGATCCAAAAGCGCAGAACAGAATTTAATAATGATAATCTTTGTGTTTGATTAGGCACCTTATCACTTCATTGAGACATCTCAACGTGCTTCACAGAATATACTGTAAAGAGGAGTGACTGTGTATTCTGTGGGCAGAATTTCTACCTGACCTGCAATTGTCTTCCAAAAAGGAAACTCTTTTCTTATTCATAGCGGTGAGAAATATGCCAGAGACTCTGCAGGAATAAAATGTTTAAAACGGGCAACGAGGTGGAGTTTGGGTCAGATTTTCACAGAGATGAAAATGACTTTCGCCCCCTGCTCACACTCTCCGGCTCCTTTCCTCATGTTGTTTGTACCTGTAACTAATCTACGGAAAGACTATTTCAGTGAACGATTAGTAAAACTTAGGAGATGGTTGATGCAAGAAATGTTGATTCCTTCAAACCTGGATTAGATAGTTTTCTTTTAGGAAATAGCACGATGGTTAGTTAGTTAACATGGTTAGTTCGGGACATATGTGCATCTGTCATGAAATTGGAAGGCGAACAAGATGGACCTTGGTCTTTTTTTCGTCTAGCGTTTCTTAAGTTCTTATGTATTCTTGCAGCTTCAGCGAATGACGAGTGTGGCGGGACCCTGCGAGGCCAGAGCGGAGTGATCTCAAGTCCCAATTTCCCTTCCGAATACGACAATAACGCAGACTGTACCTGGACTATACTGGCCGAGCCTGGTGACACCATCGCGCTGGTCTTCACAGACTTCCAACTGGAAGATGGATACGACTTTATAGAGGTCAGCGGGGCAGAAGCTTCATCAACATGGCAAGTACACAACCTTAATTACCAATCAAACGGCTGGGGGGTTGCTGAGTTCTGCGTTGGTCACAAGAGAAAGCTATTTACATCCTTGAATGTGACATTCTAATCGTTTCACAGGTTTTTTTATCTATAAATATATATGAAGAACAAAATGATTTACTGCAATGTTATTGTTCCTTTACTTTTCACCAGAATTGCATTTTTTATTTGTTAAGTGCTTGTTTTCATCTCAGAAGGTAGAAGTTTCCTTCCCCCACCACCCAGAGGTTTGCTATTCTGTCCGAAATCTCTTATGTTGTAATTGATATATGACAGGTGTTCACAGGGCAGTGGTCTTCACTGGATGGTGTGTCTCACTCACCCACAGAACAGAACAGAACAGATGTGCAAAGTGTAAACCATCTGGTTGCAGGTTTTGTCTGGAGAAACTATGAAAGTTCTGCCTTGTAATCAGCCTCCCGGTTTAAACTGTGACAGAATTTTGTGTGAAAGGTGTCGGCCTGATCAAGGTCTCTTTTTCTATGTGAACCAAAAGTTGGAGAGATAAATGGATGCCACAGTGCCTGCCTTCCTTATGTGAAGTCTAACAGTTGAAGCGTTATATCACAGAATGGGTTCCCTGCGGCAGATGTAACACTGCCTGATGCTGCAGTGAATTCTAATGGGGTTTCACTGCAGTGGAGGTATGTTGAGCAGTTGGTGAAGAACATCAAGGTTTATTCAAATGGCAAGAAATGTAGACTCGCAGCGCTCCTTTGTGCTTCAATGTTTACGATGCATTTCTACCCTGCCCAGTCTTTCTTTTCCACAGTAGTGATGTGCTTGCATTTTGTTGTAGTTGTTGCTGAGGTTTTGAGGTGTTTAAACATGGGGGCGGGGCAGGTGAATTATCAAAACATCTTGACATTTTGACAAAAAGTACAATGTATAACCACATAAATGTGCTGAAAAAAATGGTGCAAGCATTAAGATGAAAGATTATAAATACACTGTTACCCTTTCCTCTTGTCTCTGCCCTCAATCTTCTAAATGGCCGGCCTCAGTCACAGAGTGTATTACTTTGGGCAATTGTCCAGCTTTTGTTAAGACTTTGTTTTTAAAATTTGGAACTTGTTTTTTAAGCAACCAGCAAAACAGAGTTGGTCAGCACACTTTGTAAACAGGCAGAGAGTGTGAGGATATTATTGTAAATTCAGCCATTCTTTTCCTCTTGTCAGAACCCTCAATGGGATTGAGATACTTTCCTCATTTCTACCCTAAAGCTTGAGGTGTGATTTAATAATAATCCAACCTCTTGACCAATCTCCTGTGACAAACGTTTTGCTAAAGTCTAATTATACAACATCCACTGAGTTTCCTTTGTTTAAATGTTTGGTATTTCTTTGAAGAACTCCAATAGATATGCCATTCCAGTCTCCCTCCTGTGAATCCATACTGAGACCTTCCCCTAATTCTACATTTCACTTCACGTTTCATTATTTCCACCCTTCAGGATTTGTAATTGACAGCAGGAATAGACAATGAAGAGTTACCAGTAATCTAATCTCCAGGTATTCTAAGCGCTCTGAGACGCTACCCCACATGAAGGGCGCTAAATAAGAACTTACATGTGTATAGTGTCTTTCACATTGGGAGAACGTCCCAAGGTGCTGGACAGTCAGGTTTTTGGTCCCAAGCAGGGGGTTGGGATCAGGAAGGGTGAAGGACAGGGAGGGTAGGGGTAGGAGGGTGACCGAATGCGCGGTCGAAGAGCAGGGTTTTAAGACATGCCTTGAAGGAGGCAAGGGAGGAAGCGAGGCGAAGGGAGTTCCAAAGGAAGGATGAGGGCAGAGAGCCTGAACGCCCAACCGCCGATGATGGGGTGGGATGGGTGGGGGACGTGGAGCAGGCCGGAGCCTGCCTAGCGGAGGGAGCGAACAGTTCGGTAAATGCAAGTGTTGTTATTGTTTGTTTAGATGTCAAAATAAATAACAAGAGCTGGCAATAAACTATACGGATGGGACTTGAAGCCATTAATTGCTGGTCTCTGTGTGCTGGGATCAGATAGTGGAGTTCAAATAACTTCTGGTGTAATTGTTATTTCCTCTTAAATTAGTGGCTCAGAGTATGGATGTCAATAGACAGCACGCTCCGGCGCTTTTATGTTTGTGATGTCCAAAGTGATGTAGCGGCAATTGAGATGCATGCTCTC